>NC_090935.1:462185186-462810186 GCF_040938575.1 Ambystoma mexicanum
TGGTCTTGTGATTGCTGTGGTTCTGAGATATTCTGTTGATTTCTGAACTGGGAGATATGCTGGAGCTTTTGCTGCCGTTTCTGCAGCGGTATTCCCTAATGAAATTTAGTCTGTGTTTTGTGTTTGTGCCATGCATTTTACGACGGCCACCACAGAAGTTTCTCCAAGGGCCGAAATTAATGTGTTGAGCAGCGCTGCATTCTGTACTGGCGAGCCATCTTCTCTCGGGAATCCTCTCCTTCTCCAGCGTGACAGACCTGCATACTCCGTAATGTTGAAATAGGCAGAGTCTGAGTAGATGGTAACATAGCACCATCTACTGCTATTTGAGGCCTGCAGGGCTTCTATGAGTGCTACCAGTTCAGCTGCTTGTGCAGAATAATGCCTGGGTAGCCTTTCATGATCAGTGTTTTGTATTCTCCTTCTTATAGGCCCACCACTACCGCCTCAACGTGTTTTTCCCCTGTTTCCTGATCAATTGATGCTGACCTATCAATGAAAAACACTACTCCATCCTCTAGAGGGCTGTTTTTTGCTTTGGGGATATCATTTCCTTCCCCTTCATAGGATACACAATCATGCTGTTACAAATCCTCAGCCAAGTATGGCTGAGTAAGAAACGTGGGGGGATTTATGGTTTTGCACCGTACTACATGTATACGGGGCTAGACAGTATTATTTCATATGATGCTCTCTGTGTAGTGAGTGTGGAATTGGAGCAGTCCATTATCGCAAAACTGAGTGCTCGGCATACACCATTACTGAGCACCCCACGACAATTGTGGAACTCTTCTCAATGACAAAGGCAGCGGCAGCAAGTGCTTGTTTGCAGGCAAATTGCCCCTGCATGACAGAATCGAGCCTGCCACTGTAATAGGCTAGAGGTTTGTGACCCATAGACTTTTCTGTGTGAGTACTGTTGTCATGAGTGTGCCGTTTGAGTGGGAGAAATTGTAGAATTCCTGTGTGTAATCAGGGGTGGCAAGGGTAGGATATGTTGAAATCACCTTTTTTTAATAAGTTATTAAAACTAGATATCATTTCTGATATCTATTCAATTGTGTTGCCCTCCTTTTGGGCTTCCTTGAGGGCATGTAGGAATGGTATGGTATATGTTGCATAGTATAGGATCCATGCTCTGCAATAGTTGCAACCCTAGGCATGTTTGCATGTTATCACTGTGACTGGCTTGGGAGTGTTGTGCACTGTAGCCGCCCTGTCAGGAATTATTCACTTACCATCCTTAGAGATCAGTTGCCCTAATACTGGAGCTTTGCCTTGTCCACCTTGTACCCTTTCCTTGCTAGTAACTGGAGTAGTGCAATGTAGTCCCTTCAACACCTCTCCTCGCTGTCACTGCAGAGCAGTAGGTCATCTACGTATTGAATTATCATGCTCAGTACTTGGATGTTCCCTAGATTTTCATGCAGTGTCCTGTTGAAAATACTTGTGCTTTCACAGTACTCCTGGAGTAAGCGTCTGTGTTCATAGCACTTTACGCCCAGGGTGAATGTGGTAAGGTACTGTGAGTCTGATGCATTCTTCAAATCAACTACCGTGAAATGGATAGCTTCTTTGGGAATGCAACACAAAATAGAAGCTAGGTTGGGAACAAGCAGAAATTCTTGCTGTACATTGTTATTAAGGGGTATTAAATCCTGAATCATCCTCCAGCTGATGACTGTTCCTTTATTAATAGGCTATATGGCCGTATCGCATGGTGAGGAGGAGGGCACTATCATCCCCTGGTGTAATAAAGCCTGTAGTGTTTCCTGAATCCCCTCCTCTGCCTTCCTAGGCAATGGCTACTGTTTTACTCGAGGGAGTATTGCTCCAGGTTTTAGGGAAATTCTCACAGGGGTCACCTCTTGTAACATCCCGACATCATGTGGGTTGGTTGTCTATAAGTGTGTGGGGACATATTGTAGATCTTTTTCACTGAATGGGGCAGGCTGCTGACAACGGCCAAGAGGGGCCTTTGTACTTTCCTGTATTGTACCATTATGTCACAGGGTATACACATTTCGAGGATTATTTCTCCATCATTATTGCCATCCTCCAAAAGGACCTCATCTGTCACTTCTCCTAGGGGTACATTGGGATCGATACACAACACAGTGCGGCATTAGCACCCATGGGGTTCAGTTCCTAGCACTACAATTTTTTTTAGCAGACACAAGCAATCCTTCTAAATCTAATGACAAATTTGTACCGACATCCACTTTCGATAGTGCCACAGGTCAGAAAATGAAGTCTTCGGGTACTCTCCAATCATTTCTGGTAATCCGGGGCAGCTCGGGCAAGAACTTCGATGCCATAAACAAACATGTCTGGGTTGACTGGGATGCTCCACACCACCACCTCACTGGCCACAGCATGTATTATCAGCATCGCTTGGAAGGAGCACATGCCATGGGTGGTGCAGACAATCCCTCTGCCTGTGAATGATATTGACATGTTTATTTTGATAAGCAGATCCCTACCAAGCAGTTTGACAGGAGAGCTCTTAGAAATAATGGAGGGGTGTTTGTACAACCTTCCCTCCCACCTTGACGTCTAGGTTTTTTGTGTATGAAAACATTAAAACAGCCCCAGAGAATCCCTGCGTGTCGAGAATCTCTCCTGATAGTGGGTTTCCTTCACGAATGCACAACTTCTCCGCTCCCAAGTCCACCATGAAGATGAATTGCTTATTTCCTATCTCTGCCCCCACCAGTGGTTTCTCATCTGGATGCAAGTTCATCGAAAGTACATGACACGCAAGTGCTCTCTGTGGGCTGTCCTTGCGGGGTATGTGTCTATTCCAGAGAATGAGAAAGGATTTCCCCCACCACTGTTGCTCCCTGATATAGGGCAGCTGCTCCATTTTTTGCTGTTGCAAAAGGGTGTCTGTGCTCCGTGGCTTGTTTGTTGGGGCGGGGTTGGTGTGGCTGGATGGATTTCTACTGGTATGGTGGGTGGTAAGGCATGGGGATCTGGGGAGGCAATTGCGTATAGACCTGGTACATCTCATATGGGATTGAGGACATTCCATGAATGGGCACCCGGGGGTTGCCTGAGTGGGGGTACCCATAAGGTTGTTGACTGTAGTTATAATTCCCTCCTTGTCTGCTACGCCATTCTCTCGAAGTGTCCCCAGCTCCCACATGACCAGCACTGTCCTGGTCTGCCACCCCTTGGTCCTTGTCCTTCGAATACCCCTCCTCTTTGCCCTCAGAACTCACCTTGTCCTCGCTGTTGCCCTCCTTGCCACTGGAACCCTGAGAAGTGTTGGTTTCCTCCCCACTGTCCTTGTCCATTGTCAGCCAATACTGCTGCCACCCATGCCTGTGTGGCGATGGAGGTACACTCTTCCTCTTCCGTCTGCTCTGGGGGCTGCACTGCAGATACCGCTGCTACCTACCCTAGTTTATTTTGAACTAGTTTTGCTTCCTCTGCCTGCCTCCTCTGAACAGTTTCTTTTTTGCGCTCTTTGATCCTCCTACAATGGTGCAATATGATACATTAAATCTCAGGCCACCCCTTGCTTCCACCCCAGCTATCTTATGAAGCACCTTTATTGTGAAAAAAGGTAGTCCTTTTTTCACAATAAAATAAAACAAGGACGTTGATTGATCCCAGGCACTGCCCAGTTCTGCTCTACACATCTCTTGGACCCTGAGAATACATTGTGCAGCATCTTTCTCACCTGCCATTGTGCATTGCATTATTGATTGTAAGTCTGGGGTGTCTGGGAATGTGTGTCGCAGCTCATCCCATACTCGCACTCTAATCTTGTTAAATGATGTTCCATCATGGGCATCGTTACTCAGTGGTACTCCTGGGTACCCAGCTTTAATCTACACTGTCTCTGCCTGATCTCCCACTGCTGCTACTAGCAGGCTCTTAATGTCTCCTATTGCTAGGGGTACCCCTGCCGTGTTTTTCAGGAATGCATTGATCCATTTCCCCGCCCCTGCTGTGAGTTGTGGGAGGGCCTTAAGGAGATTACTTTTGTTCATTTGTGACCAGGGGACATATTGGGGTCGCCCTGCACCCTTGTGTATTAAGGGCATTTGTAATTTTGTCTTTCCTTTCCCATGGGAACGGGGTTCAGTGGATTCATTCTGTCTTAATGAGATTGGGCCTAGTGAGCAGACAACGTGAACAACGCGAGCCTGGAAACGTATTCCGTTTATGCCTAATGGAGTCATGTGCTATGGGTTTTCTAGTGTCACGCTTCTACTGTTGGCGCTAAAGTGCCTCTATATGTTGACATATAGTGTGGATGGCTCCCCCCTTATACACTACATCACCTCATATGGTGTTTGCCTTATCTGAAAGCGTATAGCGGGTGGGATAGGCTAATTTCCATCCCAACAACCTTCCTTTTCGCTACTTCCTTCCCTCTCCCCCTCCCCTGCTAATGTTCCTGTCTTCTTCTTGATGGTTTGTATGGTTCCTTCAGAGTCTTCAGGGTACCATGCCCCCATTCCAGTCTGTCCATGCACTTGGTCTCCCCAGACTTACCCTCAACCTGCACTTGCCCTTCTGGGACCCCCTTGCACTTGCCTGGCTGGGCCTGCACCCTATAGCCCTTCCAGCCACTTGCCTAGAACTTAGCTTGTGGACCTTCCTCCACCCCTGCACTCTCTGCTTTCCTTTGACTCTGTCCACCTGGCCTCCCTTGGCACTTGCTGTTTCTCACTGATCCCTCCCCCCTGACCAGCACTTCTCCCCTCCCCTCTCCCCTGCACTACTGTAAGATGGTTTTTGTTTCATCCTACCATTCGCCCACGCTCTTGTCTTGTTGCACCTCAAAACGCTTGTCTATAGGCACATTATAATTACCCAATCAATCAATCTATCAATTAAACGTTAGTTTAGTTTCTTTGTTTTATATTTGGACAGATTATTAAATGGGCAAAGTCTATAAACCGTATTTATTACTTAGTACCCATGCCTTCATAGTCTTTTCAATTCTGCTCTTAAAAAGTGTGATTTGCAATAGTTTTGGTGCTAGGAATTAAAGGTTATTTTACATGCTCCACTTTGGAGTCATTCCTGGCTGTTAACTTGCTGTTGCTATGCATCCCATCCTCATGCTTTCATTACTTAGGCTCACCAACACCTGACTTTCCTGATCACCCTGAGACAAAAAGTACATCTTTTTGTTTGATTGGACCATTGGAAGGGTAAATAGGTACATTTTCTCAAACACACGGAATTCTAAGCATTATTCAGTATTTCCTCCAGAACAACGCCTGCATGCTTTGACTTCTGTTTTTGCATCCTTGGTAGATTGTGTACATTCTCCCTTTGGATTAACAGCAAACTGAAACCAACTAGGCGACGAATGAAAGTAATAACCAAACTGCACAGGGGTCTTTGATCCATAGCCCTCCAGATATTTTGGACTAGAACGCCAATGACTATTGACCATTCATTATGTTATGTTATGTTATGTTATGTTATGTTATGTTATGTTATGTTATGTTATGTTATGTTATGTTATTGGGGCTTATACCGTGCACTACTTCCACTTTTCCGGTCTCATGGCACCCTGGCAGATCTGAAAAGGAATGCGGCCTGGGAGTGCTTTGTTAGTGGGATGGAGAGGGAAAAGCGCAAGAGAGCTTTGATGTGCTGTTGGTAGCATCAGTTCGGAAAAAACGGTCACTGTGTACTGGTTTGTTTTTAGTTGGTAGTTGTTATATGGTGCTTGGTGTTTGAGTGTGTGTGTGGAGATTTGCATGTGGCTGGATTAGTTTCTTGTTCGGTGTTGTATGGTGTGTGCAGTTTGTTGTATTTTGTGGTGTTTTATGTTTTGCTGCGGTATAGCAATAGCATATTTTGTTGTTTTAGGGTGTGTAAGCAGAAAATGTTAGAGTTGTTATTAGGTCCATGGACAGTTGCATCACGTCCAGCTAAGCTTAATACATTGGCTACCCTCACAATTCATCTCAATTCAATACATTGGCTACCCACAAAATTCATCTTAATTCAATACAAAAGGCTAGGAGGCATAAACCTCAATGACATTGGCTATGCTATAAGTATGCATCCAGCTTTAGTACAGTGGTTATACTCTGCATATGCACTTGCATTCAAACTGTTGCTATATAGATGAGAGCTGTTAGTTAAAAGAATGGATAAACAGCACTGCATTTGTTTCATAAATCATAATCTGAGTGCCTTGATGTGCTTCAGCCTCCCTTTCCTGATCCCGGGGTGCCAGGACCCAGAGAAGGTGTTGGGACCTTCTGTTCAGGTTCCTCAAGAGTGTGTACACGTCCAACAACAGTGCAGAACTCTCAGAGGGCATTTCAAAGTTTTGGCGCACATTCCTGACCACAGATGCCTGTACAAGGACTATAATCCTAAAGAAGGTGCTCCCCATGGTCGTGTAGAATGATGGACCGTAAGCAATATGTGAATGGACTTGATGGCACCTCCAAAATACTTGTACCATCATGTTATGGTACTTATATTTTACTTATTACTGCACGAATTAATCAATACAATAAGTGCATACTACTTTGTAACTGTTGGCAAACATTTATTTTTATTGAGGTATGGGGATCAGGTGCAGCACAGTATGGCAACATGTATGTAGTAGCTGAACATACCCTACAGTGGAACTGGAGGCGGGGAAGGAATAGTCATAGTTGGTAAAGAGGGAAAGAATGCTTCTCGTGGAGACGGGGGTACAGAGGGGCCATGTGTTCTGATATTGCATCTGCATGAATTTGTTTATTTTATTCTTACACCTCTGGGTGTGGTCAGCCCAGAACCTTGTGTGTATGAAGACAAGGATGGTAGTCCTCAGAAGAACAGGAAGTAGTGCCTTGTCTAATCCATTAGAGTTCAGTTGCTTGTGACACAGCTTTTACTGCTCAAAGGTGAATGCATGCTGGAACAGTATGTGGACCATATAACCCGGGCAGTACTTAGAGAGATTAGTAATGACTTGCTCATCCACTTGATATGATATGATATGGTATTTGTAACGCGCCTATACACAGGTGTTTCAAGGCGCGACGAGGCAGGGAGGGGAGGGACAAGGGGAGACAGACAACGATCCTACTAGGCCAGGTGTCATTCAGATCGCGCAAGTGCAGGGGTGCGGGAGGGGGAAAAGTGCAAGGGGAAGGGGCGTGGGGGAAGTGCAGTACAAGGTAAGTGGCGTAAAGTAATAAATAAATAAATAGGGCCAGCTGGTGGCAAGTGCGAGGTAAGTGCAGAGCAAGTGCTGGGGAAGGGGGGGGCTGTAGGGATACAGAGACAGTCCCGCAGTGCAAAGGGGTTCCAGGGCATCAGTGCAAGAGGAGAGTGGCTGGGCCCAGGACCGAGGCCGTTTAGAGTGGTCCAGTTGCAGGATAAGTGCAGTTTCAGTGAAGAATTAATTAGCTGTTCAGCAGGGGAGAGGGAGAGAGAAAGCAGAAGCAAAGAGGAAGGTTTTGAGGTGCTTCCGGAACCGGAGATGGTTCTCCTCAAGTTTCAGGGAGGCAGGAAGGCTGTTCCAGAGGGAGGCCCCTGCCGCGGAGAGAGATCTACCCCCAGCTCGTTGCTTCGAGAAGCGACTAACCCTGAGGGAATGGGAGGCGGATGAGCGAAGGGCTCGGGAAGGAAGACATTTGGGAAGAGAGAGTTGAAGGTATTTAGGACCCAGGCCCCAGAAGGCCTTGTGGACAATGCAGAGGGTTTTGAACTTTATCCTCGCAGCCACTGGGAGCCAGTGTAGAGATTTCAGTCCTGGAGAGATATGGTCCCTGGGCTTGAGGCCAAGGACAAGTCTCGCAGTTCTGTTCTGGATGAGTTGCAGAGGGCGGAGAGTGGAGGCAGGCAGATTAAGATAGAGGCTGTTACAGTAATCCAGCTTCGAGAGAACAAGGGCTCGGGAGACAGTGAGCTTCTGGTGGAAGGAGAGGAAGGGAAGAATACCTCTGAGGAGGTGCAGCTGGTAGTGTGACCTCTTGGCGACGTCAGAAATATGAGGAGAGAAGGAGAGTGTGGAGTCGAAGATGACCCCAAGGTTTTTTGCCTTGCAGGTAGGAGCAGGGAGGGGGCCAAGGGAGGCAGGCCAGAGAGCTGCAGGGAAGGAGGGAGTGGGAGTACCGATGAGTAGAATCTCAGTCTTACTGGCATTAAGGCAGAGGTCATTGGCGGCACACCATTCTTGGATAGCAGACAGACAGTCAGAGATGAGGGATGGAGAGGGGGAGGCTGAGGGTAGCCTGAAAATGAGCTGGGTATCGTCCGCATAGCACTGGAAATTAGGGCAGAGAGCGGCGATGCGGTGGGGAAGGAGTGCCAGATACTGGTTGAACAGCCCGGGAGAGAGATTAGATCCCTGGGGGACACCACAGGTGGAGAAAAAGATGTCCGAGAGGAAGGACCCCAGTTGGACCTGGGAGGGTCGATTTGAAAGGAAAGAGGTCAGCCACGCCAGAGCCTGACCAGTGATACCCAGGTTTTCCCGGAGACGGTTGAGCAGGATGGCATGGTTGACAGTGTCAAAGGCAGAGGAGAGATTGAGCAGAATGAGAACACACGGAGTGTTGGAATCGAGGTTCAAGAGCAGGTCTTCACGGATGTTCAGGAGAGCAGTTTCCGTGCTGCTGGCAGCTCTTAAGCCAGATTGATGGTCATGAAGACTACCAACAGATTCAGCATGGAGGTTAAGCTGGGAGATGGCCAGTTTCTCCAGGAGCTTGCCCAGGAAGGGAGTGATGGAGATAGGGCGATAGTTAGCCGGGCAGGAGGGGTCGGAGGAGGGTTTCTTGAGAAGAGGGTGCACAAGGGAGTGCTTGAGGGGGGAAGGGAAGACTCCAGAGGCGAAGGAGTGGTTGCAAAAGTCAGCCAGGGCAGGAGCCAGGGAGTCGATGTGGTCCTTGACAGTTTTGGAGGAACAGGGGTGAACCTGTTTAGACGAGACTTTCATTGATCGGACTTGTCTGGAAACCTCGTCAGCAGAGAAAGGTGGAAAGGCAGAGAAAGAGGGAGGAGGGGTGACCGCAGAAGGGCCAGAGGAAGGGCCGGGTAGGGAGGGAGGGAGGTAAAAGGAGGAGAGCGAGGACAGGATGTCCTGAGTTTTACAGATGAAGTGAGAGGCCAGTGCAGTGCAGAGGGCCTGGGAGGGGACAGGAGAGTTAGAGACTGCAACAGGGTTGGCTAGCTCCTTGCAGATTTTAAAGAGTTCGGCGGAGTTGTTTGATGCCGCAGAGATGCGGGCTTGGATAAGGGCTCTCTTCTTGGTGAGAACGGAGAGCCGGTAATGCCTTTGGAGCAGACGGCAGGCCAGTTTGTCCGAGGATGAACATGAAGCACGCCATTTCCTCTCTTCAACCCTGGACTTGCGTTTTAGGGTGGCGAGATCCGAGTCATACCAGGAGTTACATTTGGCTTTGGGCTTCAGGCGGATTATCATGACGGGGGCAAGGATATCAAGAGTAACAGATATAGCAGAGTGGAGCATGGAGAGGGCTGTGTCAGGGTGGGAGTCAGCCGAAGGGGCAGGGGGGGGGGCGAGAAGGTAGCAGCGAAAGCTTCAACTGACACACGCTTCATGGGTCGGATGACCGAGAAGGCGAGTGGCAGTGAAGAGGGTGGCTTTGCCTGTGGGGTAGGCAGGGTGAGGTGGGAGGATAGGAGAAAGTGATCACTCCAGGAGAGAGGAGTGGAGAGAGGGACGGAGAGGGGAAGGTCAGAAGAGATCAGAGCATCAAGAGTGTGCCCAGCAGAGTGAGTAGGCCCAGATGGGAGAATAGAGAGTGAGAGAGAGTCGCAGAGGTCACGAAAGAGACCAGTGGGGGGACTGGAGGCATCAAGGTGGATGTTAAAGTCGCCAAGCAAGAGGAGTTGAGTGGTTGAGGACAGGAGTGCGGAGGAGAGGTCAGCCCACTCAAAGAGGAAGGAGGAAATTTGACCAGGTGGCCGATTCTTCTGAAATGCTTTTCAGTATGTAATGAAACAATCAAGCAAACGGGTGCCAGCAATCTACTCCCTCTGAGCAATGAGGTGGGGCCAGGTGTGGTTGATACATGGGGGATTAAGCGAGGAAGGGATGGATGGCATTGGTGTCAAAGGGCTGCAAATAGGAGCTTTTCGGACTTGAGTGGGTACGGGAGAGAAGACGAGGCGCATTACTGGTACTTTTAGGTTTTAGTCCCCTCTCCGTCACCATGACCCCTGATGCTCTTAAAAAAAACATGTGGCGAAATTAATGCAGAAATCAGTGGCTGTCTGTGTGCCATAGGACCCAACAAACCAGTTCACTTTCCGAACAGCCTGACTATAATACTCAGTACACTGAATTGAGAATGTTTCTGGCAAATGCTCGGCTTTGGTCCACTCAGCGGTTCTGGTTCCTCAGGAAATTCTTGGTACTCTGGAAGACTCTGTCCATTTAGGGGCGGGGGCAGCTTTCTCTTTCTGCAGTATGGTCCCCAAACAGTGGGAATTCTGTAAAGAAAATAAAAAATACTTTAAGCATAATGTAAGATAAACAAAGAAATGTATATTTAGACCCAAATATAGTTGGAGAGGGAGAGAGAGATAGGAAGACATAGCTAGAGAGAATGCCCTAGAGAGAGCTAGAGAGTGATTTAAAGAAAAGAGAAATGGATAGGTAGAGATAAATAGAGATGGACTGAGGGAGAGGTAGCGAGAGAAAGAGGTACAGAGAAAGGAAAGTGACAGAGATATGGAGAAATGGGACTGAGAGAAAGAAAGGCATAGCAATAGAGATATAGAGACAGTCATACAGAGAGAGTGACAAAGAAAATGAGAAAAAGAGAATGAGCGAAGGGCGAAGAGAGAGATTGAGAGAGAGTGTGAGAGGCTAACAGAGAGATAATGCAAAAGACAGACAAATGAATAGAAAAGGACAGAAAGAGAGATCAACAAAGAGATAAAGACTATAAGAGAGAGGGGGTTGACAGCAAGTGAGAAAGTAAAGGCAGATAGAGAGAAAAAGAGAGGGAGGGGAGATGTGTATGCTTTAAAACGGAGTAACATACACTAAGTTAACATACCACAATTAATGCAGAATGGACCTCACCATTTGGAAATGGTGCTCCCAGGTTCCTGCTTCCGTAGATGGATGACTACTATATTATAGCATGTTTGCACATCAGCCTAGATGGATGACTACTATATCATAGCATTTTTGCACATAAGCCTAGATGGATGACTACTATATCATAGCATTTTTGCACATCAGCCTATAGCAAAACATATAGCATTATGTTGCAGAAGAAAAGGAGAAAGAGATAGAGAGAAGGGCAAAGAAGTTCAGAAACATGCACTATACCTACCAGGAACATACTGTAACATAATATGATGACTGCAGAATTTACGTTACCATGTGCAATTCTTCACACCTGGATGGTGCTTAGAGGGTCCCGCTTCTGCCGAGGATGGTCTGTATATTACAATATATTACCATATCAACCCATAGCAAAACCCATTTCAGTACTATACAGAAGTAGGGGAGAGAGAAAGAGAGCGACAGAGAGAGGCAAAGAGAGCGCGAGAGGTGGGTGGTCTAGATCCCAAAAGCCTACACTGTTACATAGCATAATGAATACAGAATGTATTCAGAAAATGTTGGATTAAGCTAAAGACGACAGCAAGTTAAGTGGCTGGAAAGTGCTCAACACGTACCATCGTGTCCACCTTTTTCTTCACTGATACCTGTCGTTTTATCATTCTGTTCTTAAGTTCTTCGCTCCATGTAATGCTGTTTACCTTTGTGTGGGCTTCTGTTTCAGTTGGTGTTGCTGCAGACCAATGTGTACTCCGCCACTCCGCACGTCGCTTTAATACAAATCCTGCTTACCTTCAGCAAGTGTTACCCGCGGGGGCACATGTAGACCTGCAGAGGCCCTCTGTCTCAGCGAACGGCAGCAGAGCAGGAGGACGCCCTTTAGCGCTCCGGTCACTGGTGGCTTGGGGTGTGTGGAGTCAGCGCCCCCCACGGCTGTGGTGGCTACAGCCAGAAGCTGCAGCAGAGAGGGCGGTGAGAGGGTCTGCAAGTTTGGAGCATGAGGACGTCACACTATGTGGAAGCGTTATAGACAAGGACCTCCCAATGTTCTCGTGTGTCCTTTCTCCTTTCCGTTGTACCTTTCTGTAACCACGGAAATGGGATGCTTTTGATGGGTGTCTGTGCAAGCATTGGCTAAGCCATGAAAGCTGCCTGACCCCAGCTCTTCCAAGCAGATTATGTGTGAAGTACGGCATCACTTTCAACTACATCTCCTCAAAGGAATCCTTCCTTTCCTCACGTTCCCCCAGATGCTCAAAGTCTCTAGAGACTTTCTAGCACTCTATAGGCTGGACTACTGCAACAGATTGTTCGATAATCTACTCTCTTCCTCTCTCAGTCTCCTCCAGTCCAGGGTTTCAAGACGTATCCTTGGCCTCAAGCCCGGGGACTATCTCCAGCCCTATAATCTCTCCACTGGCTCCAGGTTGCATTACATTAGCACCTGGCCATCTCCAAGGCTAGGAGCACCTCAGTGAGGACAACATTGCCTAATAAACAGTAAGTTTGCAGCACAGTGTGGAGTCACTCTGCAATGGCAGCTGCAGGCACCCCTCCACCCCCTCCTTTCCTAGCCAAACTGGCGACCCCTCATATTAGGTGGGTGAGGTGGAGGAAAATGTTCAACACCACCTCATAGCGTTGGGCGAGACAAGTTCTCTCCGGCCAGAAAGCAAGCAGTATTACTTCACACACTTGGTGCTGATAGGAAAAGCTTAGTGATGGCCTGCCGGATTTGCTGGAATTAGAGTCAGGAGAGTTGGATGACTTTGCCATTGACATCAGGAAACATCAGGAACACTTTAAGTCCAAGAAGAATGTGACATTTGAAAGGCCCAAATTCTTTCAGATGTGACAAGAACCTTTGGAGCGTGTGGAGAGTTATGTGGCAATATGAAGGACTTTGAGTCGCATGTGTGAGTTTGGGCTTTTGACAAATTTCTTGATCAGGGACCTGCTGGTGCGTGACACTAGTGGCACCAGGGTGCAGGAGAAGGTTGTAGCAAAGGAATTCACGCATGAGCAAGCTGTTGAAATGACAAGGGGGTGGAACAAACGGCTCACTACATGACAGATATGAAGCTGGAGAAACTAGCCCAGGAGGAACGGGTAGCAAGGCCGAAAAAGTGGAATGAGGGGATCAAATAGATTAAGTGCTTTAAATGTGGGAGCCGGTGACACAATTCCTGTTTGGACCTGTTTGGAGCAGGAGGACCCAGGGCCCGGCCCCCTGCTCAGACATCAGGTAAGCATGCACCAACATGTGTTATCCCCTCTGTTCCCACAGGCCATCCCCAACCTCTCTTGTCCCCCTGCGATGTTCCCTTGTGCCCCCCCTTCTCGCACACATGTGTTGCCTGTTTTGCTTGATTCCTCTACCCTGCCTCCCCTTGCCCCTCTCAAGCCTACTTCTGCAGGAGTCCGTCCTGGTACATTCTGGTTTCACCATCACTGTCTTGTGGCCAATGCTGGATTTGACTTTTATGGACTTCATTCATTCAAGGTGCATCACCCTTTCTCAACTCTCATGCTGGACTTCCTTTGCATCTTGTACTCATGGTGGCCCTGAATCATGCTGTTCCCGTAGTCCTCTTGAATCCTGGCTTGCAACATTATGTGTTACTACTGACTTCTGCAATTGTGTTCACTCTCCACTCTTGCTTTTCCACTCTTTTTGACTGCTCACTCTCTGTTCTATCCTTCTTTCCCTTCTCCCTTTTCCTATCTCCTCCCCTTACTTTCTACTGTGCAATTACTCTATCAGAATTGTCCCTGGACCTAATATGATAGCAACCTCGACTGTTTCTTCCGGCCTCCCATTACTGTTTTTTTCCTCCCCATCACCCCGCCAGCACTATCAGAAATGTCGTCAGGCCTAGTATGATAGTTGCTTGTTTTGTTCCCCCCCTCCCTTCCTGCAACCCTCTCTCCCACCTTTTGTTTTCTCCTGCTCTACCAGAAATGTCGTCAGGCCTAGTACGGTAGTCGCCTGTCTGTTTCCATTTCCTTCCCACTCTCCCCCTCCCTTCCTTATCTATGATATAGCTCTTGCACTATCTGAAATGTCGTCAGGCCGAGTACGATAGTTAATTTCACATCCTTACTGTTCATGCCTGTAAGAATGTAATTGTATTTTCCCTTGTTCCCTCCCTTGCCTTGAAGCGCTTTGAAACACATTTTGTATAGGCGCTATATAAATAAACTATCATATCATATCATATCATACCTGTCATCCAGTTTGCCCTGCAAGGAATTATATGATGTGGCATATCAAGGAGGGGGAAAGAAATGGAGGACAAAATAACGATCTCCACTAGGCCTTGTGTTATTCAGACTGCACAAGTGAGGGGAACAGGGAAGGGGATAAGTGCCAGGGGGGCGGCGAAGGGGAAGTGCAGTTAACTCACAATTGAAGCCAGCGGGCGGCTCATAAGTGCAGAGAGAAGGGACTGTAGGGTTGCAGATACCGACCCGTAAGTGCTGGGGAGCCCAGAGGCAGTGCAAGGGCAACTAGACATGCAAGGTCCTGGGACCGAGTTCAGAGAGTGAGCAGGTGACCAGCGCGTGGAGCAGTCAGGTGCATCAGCAGGGGAGAGGAAGAGAGAAAGTGGAAGCGAAAAGGAAGGTCTTGAGTTGCTTCCAGAAAAAGAGGTGGTTCTGCTCAAGTTTGAGAGAGGCAGGGAGGCTGTTCCAGAGGGAGGCACCAGCAGAGGAGATAGATCTGCCCCCCACTCTCTGCTTGGAGATGCATCTGAACCTCAGAGAAGTGGAGGTGGATGAGCAGAGACCTCAAGAAGGAGAGATGTTTTGAAAGAGAAAGTTGGAGGAAGAGCGGTCCCAGGCCCCAGAAAGCCTTGTGGGCGATGCAGAGGGCCTTGAACCTGTGCCTTGCAGCCATGGGGAGCCAGTGTAGAGATTTCAGAGCTGGAGAGATACAATCCCTGGGCTTGAGGCCAAGGACAAGTCTTGCAGTCCTGCTCTGGATAAGTTGTAATGGTCAAAGAGAAGAGGCAGGAAGATTTAGAAAGAGGCTGTTGCAATAGTCCAGCCTATAGAGGACCAGAGCTCTGGAGACAGTGAGCTACTGGGGACAAGTGAGAAAAAGGAAGAATACCTCTGAGGAGGTGCAGCTGATAGTTTGGCTTCTTAGAAACGTCAGAGGTGTGAGGAGAGAAGGAGAGGGTGGAGTTGAAGATGACACCGAGGTTCTTAGCCTCACAGGAAGGGGCAGGAAGAGGGCCCAGAGTGGGTGGCCAGGGAGAGAGAAAGAGAGGAAAGGAGGGAGCGTGTGTCCCAATGAGGAGGATCTCAGTCTTACTGGCATTAAGGCAGAGATCATTGGCAGCACACCATTCCTGAATTGCATCCAGACAGCCTGCTATGAGAGAACAAGCAGAGATGGCTAAGGGGAGTCTGAAAGAGAGCTGAGTGTCACCCACATAACATTGAAAATTGGAGCAGAAAGTAGCGATGCAGTGGGCAAGAGGTGCCAGATAGTGGTTGAAGAGACAAGGGGAGAGGTTAGACCCCTGGGGAACACCACAGGTAGAGAGAGTGATAGAAGAGAGTAAAGACCTCAGTTGGACCTGCGAGGGTTGGTCAGTGGGAAAGGAGGTCAACCAGGCCGGGGCCTGATCAGTAGTACCAAGGTTGTCACATAGGCAATTGAGCAAAAGCAGAGGATAGATCACAGAGAATGAGGCACGGTCTGTGAAAATGTAGGGATTTTGAACATTTCATCAAAGTGAGGGAAAACGCAATTCCAGTAGTCCATAAGGTGCAGTCTGTGCCTCATCATCTGAAAGAATAACTTAGGACTGAGTGGATGCACTGCTGCAGAAAGGAATTATTGAGAGAGTAGAAGGGACAAACTGGCAATCCCTGTAGGTACTAGTCACCAAGAGCAAAGGGGTTTAAAACTGTGTGTCTACTTGAACGATCTTAATAAGAACATTCTGGTGGCTGGCCATCCTTTGGCAATAATATCAGGGGTTTTTCCTGTGCTTGGGAAAGCCAAATATCTCGCAGTGATTGACCTTTCAGCAGCATAGCACCAAGTACCATTGGCTTCAGGGTGCCTAGAGGTCATTTCTTTTGTCACCACTGAGGGGTAATTTAAGTACTGCGGAATGCCATTCAGCTTGGCCGCTGCATCAGCAGTATTCCAATGTTTCATAGAAAAATTAATGGAGGTTGTTAAAAACATTGTGATTTTTCAAGATGATGGACTATTTCATAATAATTTGAGGGAAGAGCATGATGGAGTATTGAGGGAGGTTCTGAGTAGGGTGAGAGAGGCTGGGCTAACAGTTCAGCACAGCAAGTGCAAGATTGGTGTGTAGAGTGTTGAGGTTTTGTTTAGTTTTTGATTTGAATTGTTTTTTTTTCTATTGTGCATTTGGTTATAACTACAACAGAACCTTTGCACAGTTTATAAACAAAGCAATAACACATTATAATTGCAATCACAAAATAATGACCAGTGTAAATTATTTACAAAATAAAAACAGTGAAGGTTTAAAACACTAATCAAATACAAGATCAAAGTTCAAATGTACACACTACATGACATTGCATTAGATAATTAAAAGCTAAACTGTAAAAGAATAACACTTCATGTATTGATTCAAGAAATTAATGTAGCTATTCTTCAATACATACAATTAATTCATAAAAAATAACCCTGAGGAATCTTCAAGATAATGTAATTTTACAAAGGACTTCTCTCCACATGTGATATGTAGCCGCTGTAATATCAATTGACTCTACCCCAAAAACAGAACTCCAAGACTGATTGGTTTCAATCAAATCAACAATAGCAATGAAACAACAGTAACTCTTTAGATAACAAGAGTACAGTTTGGGGCACTGTGTGAGGAGATGGTGTGCAGATTCTATTGCCAAATTACGGATGTCGACAAATCCTCTCATTACGAGGTAAATGTATCCAACAACCTGTATGCTCGCGAGTAGCTAAGATGTTTAGACGTAAATAAATAACACATCTATGTATTGGTAGGGAGCATAATTAAGTTAGATAAGGACAAGGAAGATCAGGTCAAAAACCCTAGAGTAGTGTACACTACATTTCATTTCTTTTTTGCTAGTGAGTCAATGTTAGTAATAGTGTCAAAATCTTTAGTATTATTTTTTAGTATAGCTGATGCATTCCATGCCGGAACCAAGGAATGAAACACAACATCAACTTGCTCTAAATGATTTAATGCAGTAAAATGTAATTGCACCAGAAAATGAGAATGTTGATGTGCCAACAAACTAATTAATGTAGTAGACGAAGGTGCGGATGTGTAGATGGTAACGTCCTACGAGCATCTTGACCCCCTTGAACCTGTATACTTGCTGTAATTACTGTATGCCTGATCTGTCTAACCCAATGTAATTTTAATGTACATTTTGCTATGATGTAACCTGTAAGTTTCGTATTTCCTTGCCACTGTGCCCTGTTACCCCTGGGTCTGGCGCGCATAAAAAGTGAATAAAACAAACAAACAAACAAGAAAAAGGTTACAACGCTGGATAGATGGAACTCCCAACTCACAACGGAGAGCTTCAACTGGCACAGAGCAAGGGACACCCAAAATGCTATGCAGAAGCTTGGCCTCAAACTTTGCCACCCAAGTCACCCTGGGTTCTGGTAGAACAGCAAGTCCAAAAAGGATCCCAGGTATTATGCCTTTGAGATCAATCGAAATGAGACCCTCAATGTTATAAGCACATTTATTTTATAGATAAAACACTTGAGCAGCAACCACTTCTTTAATATTTTCGATCTAATAAAATCACCATAAACATTTTGGGGAGGAGAGGCAGATGAGGACTCCCAAATAGATATATCTGTCCACAATTTCTAAGGGATAACCATTAAGCATCCAGCAAAAGCTAGTTTTCTTTGATTTTCCACCAATAATCAGAAGTTTAGTTTTTGAAACATTCATTTTAAGGAGGATTTTTTTGGCATAAGAGGATAGGGCAACTAACACATTTTGCAAACCAATCAGGGTTTGGTCTAATACCGTGGTGTCTTCTGCGTACCCAATCCAAGGCACTGATATGTTTCCAATGTGTGGTGGAAAATTACAAGCAGACTCAACGACATGGCCCATATCAGTAACATATAAACTATGAAGCAAAGGAGCTAAAACACAACCCTGTTTTAAACCAAGATTGGTGGGTATTTCATGCATAGTCTCTCCAGCCTGATTAATACGAACGACCACATTACTGTCAGAATATAAAGAAATAAGAAAATGTAATACACATGAATCAATTCCCCAAGTAAAGTTTTACCATTTGGTTTGGCCCTAAATGTGGAAATAATAAAATGTAGAGCACTGATATTGTGCAGAGTTCTCTGCCCTTTACGGAAACATGTCTGAAAGGGAGATAATAATCCTTTGGCCATAACTTATTGTGAGATTTTTTTAACAATATATTAGAAAAGATCTTTTCACTAATATCTAACTTTGATAAAAGTCGATAATATTGTGGATTGCCATGACAACCCTTCTTATAGACAGGGATCAATACTGATTTCTGCCAACTCGCATGAATTAAACCACAAATTAAAATTTTGTATTAAAGCTGCTCTAAGACAAAAGCCCAAAATTGGGGATTTTCTTTAAATACAACATTGGCCAAATAATCTGGGGTGGGAGCACTTGAACTATTAAGAGATTTGATCCATATTTTCCCTTCCAAACCAAGCTGAAAAATGTGCCATTGGAGAGTAGGACATATGCTCAATAGGTAGACAAGCAGGATCATAAAAAAGATCCATAATCGCCACGGACCATGCAGATTGGCTGTGCGGATTTAATTCCAACATAGATTGCCCATTAACAAAATTTCTGGCCATAGCCGAAAACCTCTTATCGGCCTTACTTTAGATAAGTCCAAAGAGGAAGCTCCAATCAGTATTAGTGGTAGAAAATGTGTAATTTCTAAGCCAATTATTGTATTGTGCAGAGGCATGTGTAATCATTTTCTTTTTATCATGCCACGTATGAATAGAATCATTCCTAATAGTGATGCATTTTTTACAAGTATTTGGGACATCGGATCGCAGCTGAGGGGATCTGTCCCAAGCTCAGTTTGGTAGAGGTGATAAGTTTAGCCCCAGACCGAGGGACAAGGACCAGCTGAGGTTGTTTCTGGGGGTTCGCTGAATATTACCACAAGTTTGTTCACAACTATGCAGTGATATCAACTCTCCTCAGATTACTACTTAAGAAGCTTCAACTGGTTCAAGGAGTGTGAGGATGCTTTTGTGAAGTTCAAGAGGGGCATAGTTGATGCCCCTTCTCTGGAGACATTTTACAGTAAGAGTAAAACATATGTCACTGTTCATGTGAGCAGGTTAGGTTTATTTATGTATTTATTTATTTATTGTGCATTTGTAAGATGCTTATATATCAACTGGGACGGTACATGGGAACAAAAGGCAAATATAATAACAATGAAGATAAAGAAAGAGGTGGTCCCACTAGGTTTTGTGAGCATTTAGAGAATGCAAGTGCAGAGAGAGAGAAGGGACTAGGGAGGGGGTAAGTACTAGGAGTTCCACAGAGGGCAGTACAAGGGAGTAAGTTGCAAGCAACTGTTAAGTGCTGGGCAGGGTTCACCTTGTAAGAGTGGTCAACTGCCAATACAATAAGTGCAGACCTGTGAGACCGCACAGGACACTGGGTTCCCAAAGGCAAGCGCTGGGAGTGGGCAGAGGCTGAAGGCAACTGCGCAAAGGGGGGCAGGACCCAGAAGAACACATAAGGACCCTGGTCACCAATTTCAGTGACTGGGGTTTAGCACAGGAGGGAGAGGGGGAAGGAGGAGGTGAAAAGGAAAGTATTGAGGAGCTTCTGGAATTTTAGGATATCCGGTTCAAGACAGAGAAGAAGGGGGAGGCTGTTCTAGAGCCAGATGAGGAAAGAGATTGGCCACCAGCTTGCTGTTTGGTGAAACACTTAACACACAGAGTTGTCAGTGGAGGAGCGTAAAGATCTGGAGGGCGAGTATTTGGTGAGAGCCAGTTGAAGATACCGTGGCCTCTGGCTCCAAACAGCCTTATGGATGGTGCAGAGGGATATGAATTTCATCCTTGCAGCAACCGGGAGCCAGTGGAGAGATTTTAAGGCTGGAGACATAGAGTCTCTGGGCTTGAGGCCAAGGACAAGTCTTGAAACCCTAAACTGGAGGAGACTGAGAGAGGAAGAGAGTAGATTATGGAACAATCTGTTGCAGTAGTCCAGCCTAGGGAGTGCAAGAGCTCTAGAGACATTGAACGTCTGGGGGAACGTGAGGAAAGGAAGGATTCCTTTGAGGAGGTGTAGTTGAAAGTGGGCCCTCTTAGCAAGGTCCTAGATGTGAGGGAGGAAGGAGAGAGAGGAGACAAATATGACTCCAAGGTTTCTGGCTTCAGATGAAGGAGAAGGGGGAGAGCCGATAGAGGAAGAAAGAGGGAGCAGTAGTCCCAATGGGAAGGATCTCAGTCTTGCAGGCGTTGAGGCAGAGATCATTAAGGCACACAGTGCTGTATGGCAGATAGGCAGTCAGGAATGATGAAGGAAGTAAGGAGTGGATCAGAGTGAAGTTTGAAGAAGAGTTGTGTGTCAACTGCATAACACTGGAAGTAAGTGGAGAAAGTAGAGATTAGGTGGGGAAGCGAAGCGAGATAGATGTTAAAGAACCAGGGAGAAAGGTTGGAGCCTGGGGGAATGACACAGGGGGAGATAGAGGTGCGAGAGGAGAAAGAGTCCAGGATAACCTGAGAGGGACAGTCAGTGAGGAAGGAGGTCAGACAGTGAAGTGCCCGCTCCGAGATACCAAGGGTATCGTGAAGCTGTTTTATGAGGATGGAGTTGGTGACCGTATCAAATGCAGAGGAGAGATCAAGTAGAATGAGAACGGCTAGACAGTTAGAGTAAAGAGATGCAAGTGGTTCTTCATGGGTGTTCAGGAGAGCAGTTTCCGTGACTCTGCGTGCTCGGAATCCATATTGGTGGTCATGTAGGCAACCAAAAAGCTCAGTGTGCTGGGTCAGTTGGGGGAAGACCAGCTTCTCCAAGAGTTTCACAAGGAAGGGTGTGATAGAGATGGGGTGGTAGTTAGCCAAACACGAGGAGTCGGGGGAAGGCAGAAATCACCAAGTGCAGGGACAAGGTAGCCGATATTGTCCTTAATAGTCCTGGAAGAACTGGGGGAGACCTTCATAGAGCGGACAACCCTAGTGACATCATTGGATGTGATAGGGGAGAAGGAGGAGAGAATGGCTGAGGGCGTATGGGAAGCCATAGGTGGCAAGGGAATGGGAGGATGGCGGGTGGAAAAGGAGGAAGGAGTGTTCAGGATATCCCGAGTTTTTGCAGTGAAGTGAAATGTGTGGTCTATGCATTTCAGAGTGCCTGAGAGGGAAGAGGCGAGGTGGAGACTGCAGAAGGGTTGGCTAGTTCCTTGCAGATTTTAAAGAGTTCAGCCATGTTGTTGGATGCCCCAGAGACACAAGCCTGGATGTGGGCCCTTTTCTTGGAATGAATAGAGGGTCAGTTTTGCCTTTGGATGAGGCCACAGGCCAGTGTGTGGGAGGGTGGGCCTGAGGTCTGCCACTTCCATTCTACAGCTCTGCACTTGCGTTTCAGGGCTGCCAGTTCAGAATCATACCAGGTGTTACATTTGGTGGCATGTTTCAGGTGGATCCTCATGACAAGGGCAAGAATGTCCAGAGTGTTAGTTATGGCAAGATGGAGGTAGCTGAGACCGAAGTCAGGGGTATAGTCTGCACTGGGAGGAGGGGGGGATGAAGGTGGATGCGAAGGCAGCAGCTGACACTTTTTTCATCAAGCGGACGTTAATGAATGAGGGTGGCAAAGCTGGGGGAGTTGCAATCAGAGAGCAGAGAGGACCCAGGTGGGAAGAGAGGAGGGAGTGGTCTCACCAGGAGAATGGGGTGGCGAGTGGCGAGGAGAGCAAAAGATAAGAGTGGATAAAGGCATCAAGAGAGTGTCCAGCTGAGTGGGTAGGACTAGAGGGGAGAAAGGAGAGGGAGACAGAAGTGCAGAGGTCATGGAAGAGAGTGGACACTGTGATTGAGGGATCACGATGGATGTTGAAGTCACCCAGGAGGAGTTTTGAGGTATATGTGAGGAGAGAGGAGGAGATATAAGCCCATTCTGAAAGGAACAGGGTGATAGAGCCAGTCGGCCAGTTGATAGTGGGCATGGTCAGGAGGAAGTGGGAGAGACGACCAGCTTGCAAACCAGGCTCTTCAAGGAGGAGTATGGCTGGGTGAGTATAAGGGAAGAAGGGACCCACTCTGGGAAGATCAGGGCAATCGCACTGCCAGCACAGTTAGGGCGAGGCTTAGATGTGATCTTGTAGCCATCAGGAAGAAATTGTAGATGGCTTATAACTTTGTTGCTATTTGACGAATGTGGACAAAGTTTTGAGAAAGATTATAGACCCAACCTTCAATGTTTGTGTAAAGACTGAATGGATTTTGTCAAGTGGGGGCTAAGTTATATGACTATTGTATGTACATATATTTTGACACTTTTAAAAAAATAAAACATGGGTGGATTTTGAACAAACCCGTGAGGAACATTGGCAAGGACATTAAAGTATAGTTTTGCAAATGTGCCCATGTTTTATTTTTTTACAAGTATGACAATGTAGGTACCAAAAATAGTCATATACCTTTGGCAACTGAGGTATAGCCTGTGGCCGTGGGCAGTAGCCAGGTTGGGTAATGCCATAAAGTCATGATGCGGACAATCTGGCTACTGGCCATGACCGCTAGGGACGAAAAATGGTGTTAAAATGGCTATGTCTACCTGGGACCGACTATGTGGTAAAGTTATTCAAAGGTAGGATAGGTTTGAAAGGGAAAAAAAGTGCTTGTGGTAATATGTTCATAGGGATTTGCAGGCTGCCATGGCTATGTTTGGAGCCCCGCCTTCTGTTTCCATGTTGGCTGTCTTGGAAAAGGATTTTCCTTCCTTCTTACAGCGGGACGATGCCAATGTCATCAATGATATTTGTGGTGTCATCTTTGATGTCCTGAGTGTTAGTCTTAGCAGTGCACGGTGGTGGCACGAGTTATGGTTGCTTAGTTTACCATAACTGGTGAATTTCAGGGGTTTTTACATTTTATTTGTAACCATAACGTCCTTTTAACAATGTTTTTTACTGATTTCATAGGTTTTTATTAGTGCAACTTAACCATAACGTCCCTTTAACAAAGTTTTTTCAGTGAATTTCATAGGCTTTTATTAGTGCAACTTATCCATAACGTCCCCATAACACATTTTTTTCATTGAATATATCTATATATATATATATATATATACATATATATATATATATATATATATATATATATATATATATATATATATATATATATATATATAGACTTATAGACTCAAGATCATTTTTTTCTACATTCTACACCACTAGCAGAGAACTCTTTGCTACTTCCACTTCTAGGCAGCTCACAGGACATTACTGTCTCTATGGTTATAGCACATTTAGACATTAGCAAGACAGAATGTGCTGTTATGGCCCTTTGCTGTAATCATTTTAGAAATTATGCGTACATAACTTTGCATTTTGCATAGCCCAGCTCAGCAATCCCAAAATCCCAAAAATGAATGTCCTGGGACCAATACCAAAAATATCAGCCCTGAACTTGATATGCTTATTACACAGCAAGAATACCCCATGTTCATAAAAGTTGGAAGTCTCCAACCTGTGACTCTTGTGATTTCAAAAATGCAGTGTTCTTATACTAAAAGGGTCCAGTGTATGAAGATTTAGCTAGTTGTAATCATCTTTTCGATTTGAAGCAACTCTAACGTGGTTGTCTTATATTCTAAAAGTGAGGGGTAAGATTGAGTGTGGATCCTTTTTTGGTTTCATACCCAGGGCAATCTTCCTCTCTCCCCCACCAAATAAATTATACATGCTTGTCAAGAATCAGGTAAAACATTGTGAATGGAGGATAGCACAGAGGCAACACAATGGTCTTGGATACAAGACCATGGAGAGCAACAGAGGTTCAAATCCTGGATCCGCACTTAGAAACTAAACTCAGGTATGGTATTTGATGCATTATAAAAAGCCAAATAAATAAATAACACGGCTTGTCTATGTTAATATGTTATTTAGGATCATTAACTACAGCAATAACTAGACCATTGGAACCAAAATGTAGAACATAAGCTAGGTAGATAAACCAAAAGCAGTGGGTCACAAACTGGCTGTACCTCTTCAACAGAGAGAGGTACAGGCTGGGTTTGGTAGGTTCACTAGGCTTCCTTCACAAGTTGAAACTGAATATTTGCCAGTTGTCTCATCTGGAATGCCATTGTTTTTGTAGGAGTAGCTTTGGGCTTTGTTGTACAGGCACATGTTTTCCAAAGCAGTACTTCTGTCTGAGTAGTATGTGTCAATTAAATCATTTTTTTAAAATGTCCCGGCTGTTGGGATCATTTGTGGCTATTATTTCTCTTGGTAGGATTTTAGTACTCTGTTTTCGGGATGAAGCTGAACCAAGGTATAGCCAGACAATCTGTTCAGATTTGCCATGTAAGGCTGTACCTTTAAAATGTTCTGCAGCTTTGTAGCACCCGCATTCTCCATGGGAGAACATTTGTATACTAGAGCTGTAACATTTTTGTGACAGTGTTTTGTCAGATGAGATGTCATCCCAAAGGACTTTTTTGCTCTGTTTTCTCAGCTTTGGCGAGATAGACTATGACATATCTTGCAACTGCATTGGAATTGTCTGCAATGTATTGTATGTCTATGGGTGCATTCCACAAGAGGGCAACGATTGCATTGTAATCATTAATGTACTTACCTTTTAATGTATCTAACAAAAGACATCAATCTATTTACATGTCCTTTTTTGCAAACTGATCTAGGGAAGCTAAAGCAACATTTGGTGTAGTATGTATCTTTGTTTTTATATCTACATCAGCAGTATTTGCCACACTTATGTTTTTGGAAGTGTATAATTTGTGTACGTAGTTCACTATCTGTGGTTTCTGAAGGGATGTTGCAGGTAATGAATTTAACAATAACTGTGAAACAGAGGCATCACTGTCATGGGCAAATCTGGGAGCCTCTTTTATCCACAAATCTGGATATTCCGTGCTCCTCTTGATTGATATTCTTTTCTCTCAGTGGAGGAGTAGTTATATTGCAGGTGAAGCGCAGCATGGCAATGCAGGGATGGTGAAAGTACCTTGATAGATTGTCAGCGTCAAGAGACCAGAGGTCTCATGGTGGTTTTATATCTATTTATCTTTATTTTGGTTTGCAGTGCATAAGTAGTCTTGCAAGTCATCTCATGCATTCTCTGCACCACTTAAAGTAACAAACCATGTGGGTGGGCCTAGGAACCTTAGCATACAACGTACATCAGTGCGACATCAGAACCACTATTCTTTTGTACCATGCATGAGATGTATGATACTTAACTGCAAAACTTCATCTTTTTCGTTTTTTTTAAGCAATTGGGTAGCAGACATGTTTAAAAAATTAGACTCTGTTTTTAATGTGTGTGCAAATTTATAACATTGCTAGTTCACTTTCGAACAGGAGGTGTAAAATGTATTATACATTTTGGCTGAATCTGTGGTCTTCAAAATACATTCTTAAAGAGCGATATTCTGATGTACTAATTTGTGTGCACCTTACATCTTCTCTTCCTCCTTTTCCTGTAGGAAAGAGTAGATAGCTTCTACACTTTTTACGGGTTAGGCCAAAATGACCGTGGTTAAAAAGTCTGAGCACCAGAAATCCGACCCCCATTTGTTCGCATAGATATATGTGGGGGGGTAAAGGTAATAGAAAATGTATAGGCATAAGGTCGGGGGCTCTGAGGGGTCTCCCCCACATATATGTATGTGAACAAATGGGAGAAAAAGAAAAAATAATTCAGACTTTTGGTGGTCAGACTTTTAAACTCAGTCATTTCACACAGATCCCTTTTTTTCCCATACGCTTATTGGGGATCCTTTGGCTTCATGCATTTGATGTGTTTCTAATGCATCTTAAATGGTCTTTTTGAAGTGTACTGGGTGAATTGTATACTGGCCTAAAATGTTGGCTGCAGTAACAGGAGCTACATGTTCAAATTGGTCAGTTGCTGGTGAATCTTTAATGATTTCAGTGGTTTCTCTTAAGTTTTCCTCTATCGTTATAACTTTGTAGTATTCATTGTTTTCTTTCAGATACTGTAGGGCGTGTCTAACTTTGTTTAAGTTGACTATTTGTTGCCAAATTTTTGTTGTCTTTTGTTGTACACCATTAACTAGTGAAATCAAAGATTGATCTATTGGTCACTGTACTCATAGAGTTCTACATTTTCTTTAATATCTAGTGGCATATACACTACTTTGCCATGAATGCTCTTTAGTAACTCACATGGAGGTAATTTGGCTGTTTTTCGGTTCAAGGCGTATTATAGCTTCAAATGGGTGTACTGTTTGGATTATAATGCTTTCATACAAGTTAAGATGTTGGAGAGCCTTTGGAAGTGGGAATATGTGTATGTAACTAGTGATAGCATGTGACAGCATTTGGTTATTGTTACGCTTTGTTTTGCAGTACCTGCAAACTATTGAGGGGTCAGTTATTTTGTATTGATTTTCTGCTGCTAGATATAAAGCTAATTGGAACCATTGGATTACACATTGTCCTCTATTTTGCAGCTCATATCTACTATTGTTGTGTTTCTTTTATAAAATGTTCTGTGACAACAGACACATACTTGGTCTGGTATTTCAGCAGATGAGTTTTGGAACTTAGCTATTTCTTTTTTGTATGTGTTTGTTAGGAGGTTGGTGTTTGTGAGGTTGTTGGTAATGTTTTCTGAAGTAACAGAATTTTCTATTTACTTTAGATGGGCTCTATTTTTTAAGTTCTTTGGCTGTTCCATGTAGGAGAATATTATTTACATTTTGCAGGACATTTTGCATACTATAGTCTTTGAACAGGATTCTGTATAGCAAATTGGTGTGTTGCTAATATTTTGATGTGGTTAAAGGGGCTTTTGCAATCATTTCCTAAAATGCAGGCATTAAGAATGTTGTCAAAATCCAGTGTGGCTGCGCACTGGACAAGAGTCCATGGTTTATAAAGTTTCCATTTTACTTTTGTCTGTTAGTTTCACATAGTGATAGAGGAATTGTAATAAAGATTTAAAGGATTGTTGGCATATGTTACACATTGAACTGCATGTCCATTTGTAGACTAGACAGATTGTTTGGGTGAAAGGAACATTTGGTTGAAACTTTGTTCGGGATGTAAAACGGTTTCTTTGGCCATAATGGTGTCACCTACCATTTCATAACCGCAGCCATCACTGTCTATGGCAATTGTTTATGTTTTGTTCTTTTTTTTATAAGCTTCTTCATTGAAATTTGGTTCTGTGCTGCTTGTGTGAATCCATTAACCTTCACAGAAGTTTGAAAAGGTATCTATATTGACATTGCCCATGTTTAGAAGTACTTTTTGTAATGTATTAATCAATTTTGTTAGTGGTTTCATTTTGTTTAAAAAAAATATAAACAAGTTCTTCTTTAGTCAAAATGTGCTGTCAATTAGAGCTTCGAGGATTAGTCTCCTGCAGTAGTTTTTAAGTCCAAATTGTGACTTTTCAGCTTTTGTTATACGATTGTGAAGAACTCTATGGTGGATCACAATAGGTGTGGTTGGGAAGGTTGGAAGCAAAATAGTCTGTAGAGTGTGATGGGCTTGAGTTAGTGAGAAAGGGAGTGTTGGTGTGATTGAATAAGAAAACATATTGTGATGTTTTGAGGAAAAAAGTGGGTGCTGTAATGGTGATGTTCAGATGGGAAAAGAAAGCGTGTGAATGGTGCAATATAATGAGTTAGAGTGAACTAAATGTTGATTGGAAAAGAATACTCTGGGCTAATACATAGTGGAAATATATTGTTACAATTACAGAAACATACATGGTACATTATTCTACTTACTTTGTAGGATGGGAAGGGTATTCTTTTTTTGGCAGCTGGGTTCGTCAATTGTCTTCTTTCCTGAAATTGTGAAAGAAAGTTAGTGGGTATATGTGGTAATGGTGATTAGGTTGTTCTTTATGAAGGTAGGAGGAGTTCATGAAGTTGTGTCATGCATGGTGTACTAAAGTGTGTTAAATATGTTGTTAGAAGAATTGCATACGTGCATTTATAGGCACTCTGTGCGAAACTTTTTCCAAAAGAAATTAAAAGTAGATGGAAAAGATTTGTAGCACTTGGTGTGTATGAGTTTAATATAGTAGCAGTCCATTCGTACTTGCCAACATAATCCATTCCAAGCTGTAGGTGAGTATGTAGTCCTAGTATTTTTGTGTGCCTTCTGGGACTTGTAGTACCACTTTCTCCATTATAAAACTTGAACTATAAGTTCCAAATTGCAGAGAAGAAAACGGGACTGGATAAGCACCTACAGATTGGAATGGGTTGGCAGTATATGCATACTTGCTAACATAAGTCGTGCTTTTGTGAATTTGGTGAAAATCTGTCTAATAGACCAAAAAGTAGGTCTAAAATAAATAATGTGTGTGAGAGGTGCTAACCTTACAGACTGTGCTCAAGCAAACCTAATGTTCTTCCACATTTGGGTATGGGCTTTAGCTTAATTGAAAGGATTACAATTTGGAGCCAGAATAGTTAAATAAAGTTGTGTATTGACATGCAGACCACTGGCTGGTGAAAACCAACCACAAAAAAGGGGAGTAGTATACAATTCATACATTTGAAATATTCCTGATCATAGTAGTATTTAATTCATACACATTTGATCATAAACTGCATAATGGCTGTGTTGTTGTAACACATAAACTTCTTAGTAACTGTGCATAGTCACAACCCGAAAGTAAATGTCTTCTTAATAACTGTGCATTGTCACAACCATGAAATAAGTAACATATACAACTGTGAATTGCCTCATTGATCACAAAGAAAACTATGAAACGCCAACACGTGTTTCAACCTGACTAGGCCATCTTCAGGGCGTAAAGGTAGTACTGTATTCATACAACAGTAACATTAATATTATCAATAGTGCTTGTTAGCAACTCCTATTAATGAACAGGAAGGGGGGAGCAAACACAGAGAGAAAGGAGAGAATGAAAAATAAAAAATGAAAAAAAAAATATACAATAGACAACGTCAAAGTTGGTAAATGTTTTCAACATGTAATTTGTGAAATGCATACATTCAATTCATTAGAGATACAAGTTATAGCATCCTCTTAGAAAAATTGGGCTTAGCGCCTGGGCGTAAATTAAGTAATAGGCTGAAGCCATTTCAACTTAGACTGAACATAGGTGCAAGATAGCATGCATTGAGTTAGTCGGATAGTGCCTCATATCTTAATAATAAATTAGTGCTATTTCACGAAAGTGAATTAATCATTGGCTGCTCAGTGGCAAATAATAATTGGGTACCTGATATATTAAGTGAACATGGGTCTGTTCGAATTGTTGGTTTTATTTGTCTTTTAAGATACGGTGAAGTGAGTGCTCTCTTCTGGCATTTTTTTAAAAACTTCTGAGCCAACCTGGCATTTGAAGCTTAGGCACAGTTAACTGTAAGGAAGTTGACATAGAAATGAGCAATGTTAGAGTCACTAAACGTAGTTGGTATGCAGTTTTTGCCGCTATTTGGTTATTAAGCTTATGAAGGCATTTACCTGAATCAAAGTTGTCGTTCTAAAGGTTGTAGGGAATCTGCCATGACTAGGCAGCAAAGTTATTGCTTCTTGAATATTAACGCTGTAATCTAAAGGATATTCAAACATGATGAAAAGAAATTGGTCATTCCCCGGGCTAATCTATGTTTTTGTTACAAGATTTCATTAGAGCTATTTGCAAAAGGCACACATACTTTGCATGGCTTACCGGCAGAATTCTCCAATACAAGTGTAATGTTGGATGCCGTCGGGCAGGTCTGCTGCATCGACAGACAAGGTCCGTCACTATAGCAACGTTTAGTTCTCTCCTAGTCAGCTGACACATCACGTGCCCTGTGTTGCTAGGAGAGCAAAAAAGAATCCGGCAGTGACAGCATCAGATAGTGAGTTTGTTGCCTTCCATTGTTGCCGCGGTAATACGTGCAGTGTGTGTATTGATGTAATGCTGGTAAATAAACCAATCTGGCCCTTGTAAGTCTGTTTAGCACCGTCGGGCTGGTCTGCTGCACCGGCAGACAATGTCTGTATTTATACCAACGTTAGTCCCACCTAGTCAGGTGGTTAATCACGTGTCCTGGGTTGCTAGGAGACCCAAAAGTATCAGGAAATGAATATTGTAAGACATGTATTTGCTGCCTGTGATTATTTTTGAGGTTACATGTGCAAGTTTTTTGAAAATATCTTGCCATAGGCAAGTTTCTCTTATGGTGAGTATTTGCCATAAAGGGGGAAGCATGTAGTGTGATAGCTAAATGTCGTGCCTTTAGCTATCGCTAATCTTGCCCGTATGCATCTAATTGCAGCATGCAAGTTATGTTGCAATCAACCTAAAACCATAGCAGAGTGAGCATAAATCCAATGTTGCGGAGTGCGTGCTTGGAGAGGGCAGGGGAGTAAGAGATGGGTCAAATGCTGCATTTGTTTAGGTGGGAGAAGGCAGTGGGGTGTTTGCGGTGTACGCGGGGCACGCAACTGGCTATTTTAGTTTAGTATGATGTTGGTTTTGGGTCGTTAGAAGAGCATCGGGTGAAGAGGGTATGTATTGAAGAGTTTGTATGTTGGTTGCAATTATTTTTTAGAATGGTAATTGAGGTAGATGTATTATGTTTTTGGGTTGTGGTCATTTGGTAGGTGTTTGTTTCTATGGGTGTGTTATGCTGCGGTGGTTGTGGCCAGGGCCTAGAGTCTTGGGTGCATGGCCAAAGGCCTTGGGCAATGCACCCAAGACTCTAGGTCCTGGCCACAACCACTGCAGCATAACTCTACAATGCTACCAAACATTTTGATTGTGGTATGTGGGCTGCTTAGGGGATATGTTTTCAAAAATGTGAGCACCGATTGGTAGTAGTGTAATAGTTTGTATAGGATAGTGAGATGATGTGTGTTAGTTTGTTTGTTGGATTGTGTTCAGACTGTTGGTATTGAAGACTGTAGGAATTTTGGGTTGTATTTACTGGTAAGGTTTTTGTTTGCATGGCTGTGTTATGTTGCCGTGTTTGTGAGTTTAATTATTATATACTTACTGTTTCCTTTGTTGAAGCTGTATGAAGAGTTTTCAGGCCATGCAGTCAAGATTGTAGTGTTTGGCAACAATTGCTGCAGCATAAAATACCTATGTAAGCAAACATTTTGGATTATGGTTTATGGTCAGGTGTTTGCTTGAAATGGTGTGTTATGCTGTGGTGTGGTGAGTCCAATCATTATATACTTACTGTTTGACTTTTTGTGGTTGAATGCAGTTTTTCATGACATGGGTAGTTGGAGCAGACATTTTTTTCAATCACTGTGATAAAAGAAAAAATCACATGTTTGTGCAGGTAGTTTATAATGAGTATTGCATTGCATAGTAGACATTTCTGTATTATGTTCACCCGCATAGTTAGTACTTTAGAAGTACTATAGTTCAAACCAGTGTACTGTGCAATTTGCTCAGTTCTTGTGTTTGTTCATTAAATCATTGGGTCTGTAGGAAAAAAATCCATGCTGGATTAAAAAAAAAACTTTCTACGTTGTGGTACAATATATTTCTTTCATTGATTTCAATAGGAGGAATTGAATAGCTGTATGTTTTTTTATTTGTAAGTGATGGTACTACTTTTGCAATTAGATAGCAGTTGGTGTATTCTATTTGTTTATTTCTTTTTCCATTTTAGTGGTATTCATCTATCTGTTTGGTTGTTGCAGTTTTGGGGCATTTGTATATCTGTTGGCATATTCTAACTGTTTATTTCTTGTTTCATTTTAATGGTATTCATTTATCTGTCTGTTTGTTGCAGCATCTTGGGGCAGTTAGATACCTGTTGGTGTATTCTAACTGGTCATACTTTTGAAGTTCAAGTTTTGTTTATGTTCATACACAGATTATTTATTAAATTTTGGTTTTAAGAATATTAAGTAAGCGTTTACAAGATTTGCTGGTAATCTCTGTTTTAGAGTAATGGTAGTATCATTACATTCAAACCATCTGCAATTCTTTTTTATATATGCAGTGTAGTGGCCTGCATTGGTTGTGGCTCCTGCGTGGTAGATTATACCTATTGTTGTGAAGGTTTTCTTACCAAGTGATACTTGACCATGTGTGATTCCAGTCAGCTTGCAGTTGTTTTTGGTACCATCTGCATTATAATGTAAAAGCATTACTATTATGTATTTACTGCGTGTCTGTATTTGTAAGGTGGAACGATTATCGGAATTGCAGGTAGTACATAATCTGCGATGGTTTGCATTTTGTACAAGTTGCTGAAATGGATTGGATTCACAGTTAGGTATGGAAACATACACAAAGCGTTCATTAGGAACTTCTTCTTGTACTACATGCCTGCAAAGAGTTGATGTATGTTTCCACATGTATGAAATCTGGAAGATTTCATTTATAAGTATTTTTTTGTTTTCTAGTACTTGTAGTAAGTACATTCGAAGTTCTTGTGGATCTTCTTGTGAGTTTATAGTGAATTTGACCATTCCAGTACAGTAGTCCAATTCCTGCCTTATTCCAGAAACACTGTAATTGTTGTCAGGATTGTTGGTTGCATTTCTATGAAGGACTAAGATTTGCAAACACAATTGGTCTGTACCATCTAAGTAAACGTTGTCAATAATTGGTGGCAATTGGAATAAAATATTGATTCCTACATTTGTGTAGCAATTTACACCAGTTATATTTGAGGATTTTAATGGACTTGACAGTTCCGTGTCCAAGTCAGTTGTTCGGAGTGTGTGTTGCTTCTTTGAAGAGCTAATTGAGTTACTTTGAGCAGTAGATTTTTCTTTGGTTGTGGTCCTTGATGAAGCATTAGCTTCTTTCAATTTCTTTGGAGGAATTGCTGTGAGATCCTGCATAGATTGAGTCTGAAGTCGTTTTCTTTCACAATGCTTTGCTTTTTGCGGAACAGGATAGGTTTATAGATGGGGTGTAGAGTGAACGCAGTCTATTGTATTCTAGAATGCAAGAAATATCAGCATTTACTTTACTTGCATCAAAGTTGATTAGTCCATCAAGTGTATGTAAGCGTGATAGTGCTACATAGCTCATGCCTTCTTTGAACACTTTACTACCAATATCTATCAATGCTTTGTCTAGGGTAAGACCTTGTGATTTGTGAATGGTGACGGCGTATGCTAGAGTTAGAGAAAATTGTTCTCTGCATACATACATGTCTTTGAAAAGAAGGACACAGGCTGTTGAGCGTCCTATCCTTTTAACTTCAGATAGTTTGTCAAAGAGAATATTGACAAATTGAATGTTGTTGTCACGTGGGTATGTTTGAAAGCCAACAACTGTACTAAGTGCTCCATTAACTAGTCCTTTGTCCGCGTCAACGTTACGTTTAAGCATTACTCTACAGTTTAAAGATAATTTTAATATTTTCTCCAAACCAGCTGTGTCAGAGATAGAGTTTTCCAAGGTATTTAGCCTTGTTGTGCCTTGTTGACACATGGGTAGTGTCATACCATGTACGTCCATTTTGTCTGTGGAGGCAATTTGAATTATTGGTCGCATTTCTTTTTTTAACATTGTTTCATTAAATTTTGAACAGCTTGTAAGAGTTGGCATCAAGGGCATACAATTGACATTTTTGTGTGCTAATTGTTCCATGACATCAGTAGCACATGATTTATGGCCATAGAGTGCATGGATGTGCCTGGTTTTTAATATAGATTGTGCTTCTTGAGATAGTACACCAACTCTAATTCTTTTTAAAATGTCAGCGTATGTGATGTCTGCAAACTGACACATATTTTCAGTTAATTCTCTGTATTGGAAATGTTGCCAAAGGTTGACATTTCCTATGCTGCCAAATGTTTTATGGCACAGTTTGTGCCCAAGGTTTTAAAAATAGGTTCACCTTTCACTGGTGTTAATTGAAAACTATCTCTGAAAATAATAACGTGTTTTCCTCCAAAGAGCTCTTCGTATTCTTTTGTGAAGACCTCTTGTAGTCTGAGGTGAATCAAAGCCAACATTAGGTTGGAGACCATGCTCACCTCATCTATTAGCGGCATTTTCATTTGTTTGAAAACTCTGCGTAGTTCCATTACAGCTTCTGTAGAAAATGTGTAATAGTCTAATTTGTTTTGGTGTTCTACTGGATGGAGTAGTAATCAGTGTAAAGTGACACCGCCAATGTTGTAGGCAGCTAAACCTGTGGGGACAGTTACAACAGCTGACAATTTGTTGTTTGTCAATTGTTGGAGGAACTTGCTGATGATTTTGATTAAGAATGTTTTGCCTGAACCAGCTTGACCACTCATGTATAGCAATATAGGTTTGTAATCTTGGCAGGTACAGTTTTTATTTTCATGTTGCACACCATGTTCAATTTGTTTTGCTAAATTCTTGGAAAATGCTACACTGCTCATTGTTTAGTTGTGATTTCAGAACAGCAAAGTCTTCTGTAGATTGCTCATACTCACACATGGTGTTTTCTACTTCTGTCATGGCTAATTTGCCTCATTTACTATCAGTGGCTGTCCAAGTGGTTCTTGGCTTCCTGTTACAGAAGGTTGACTACTGTCAGGAGTGTCCACATCTAGTTGGGCCTGGAGTTCTTCTTCGTGTTGCTGTTCATTGTGCAACTTTGTTTGGTACTCTGTAAAGTTTACGTCTGTTATAGTGCATTCATTTGCTTTGAAAGCGTCTTCATATGAGTCCTACGTATCTAGTAACTCTTCTTCTTTTCTCCATGCTTTAAAAATGTGTAGTAGGGACATGTAATACAGTTCCTTATGTTGAGGACTTTTTAATGACAATTTGATATGATTAATTAAGCTACGTTTGGTAAGCTTCACTAAGCTGCCTTCACAATTTGTTACTCTGTATCTACCTTTCTTTTCATCTGGTTTAATATAATTCATGTATGTGAAGTTTTGGGCTACGTGGTATAGACACATGGTTTCCAAGTGGTACTCCTGTTTGGGTAGTATGTGTCTTGTAAAAAAATGTTTAATTGTATTGGCTGTTGGGATCATTTTTGGCTATTGTTTCTATGTCCTCATATGATTTGAGAACTCTTTTTCTAGATTTAGCAGGACCAATACTTAGCCATATTATATTGTCAGATTTTCCATACAAGGCAGTACTGGTTAAACCACCTGCTGCTTCATAGCAGCCACATTCTCTATGAGAGAGCATTTTTATGTATAAGCTGTATAGTTTCTGTGATAGTGTTTTGTCAGATGATATGTCATCCCAGAGGTCTTGAAGCTCTGTTGTCTCTGCTTTGGTTAAGTGGGCTGTGACATATTGTGCAACTGCAGTGTAATTGTCTGCAATGTACTGCACATCTATGTTTGCATTCCATAGGAGGGCAATGATTGCATTGTAATCATTGATGTATTTTGATTCTTCTGTTCTTTTTATGTAATATGTGTTCTTAGGTGATTTACCTTTGACACTATGGGCCTCATTACGAGGTCAGTGGTAAGGGGTTAATGGCAACGGTAAGGGTGCTGTTGCCGTTAACCCCTTACCACCGCATTACGAGGACCCTTAGCGGGAGCCGCTAAGGGACCAGGGAGCTAATAACGGGCCCGCTATTAGTGGGAGCCGTTATTAGCTCCAACCCCAGTCCCATTGAGCCCTATGGGGGCTCAAATAGGAATGGGGAATGGTTGTCAGAATGGGGACTTACCGGGTCCTCCAAGGTTGGAATGACCCGGAAAGTCCATATTCCAAGAACCCGGACCCAGAATGCGGTAAGGGGGTAGCCATGATGCTAATAGCACCAGGGCTACTTCCAACCTCGTAATGAGGCCCTATGTCTAACTAAAGACATGAAGTTCTTTACTTGACCTGTTATTGAAACTGGTCTACGGAAACCAAAGTGGAATTTGGTGTAGTATTTCCCTTTGTTTTTATATTTGTGATGACAATATTTCCCACATTTGTGTCTTTGAAATTGTAAAATTCGTGCATGAAGGTCACTATGTGTTGTTTGTAAAGGGATTTCACAAGTGACATATATTTGGATGAACTGCAAAACAGTGGCATCACTGTCCTGACCAAATTTAGGAGCATCTTTAATCCATAAAAGCATGTGGATGTGTGGTGCTCTTCTGGCTTTGTATTCTTTTCTCCAAAAGAAGTGTTGCACTTCTCTGAGGGGAGGAACAGTTTTATTACAAATGAAGTGTAGCAGAGCAATGAAATGATGATGGAAATATCTTGACACCTTTACAGGATCTAGAGAGCAGAGTTCTCCTGGCGGTTTTATATGTTTTGTTTTTATTTGCTATGCGTAGGAAATCATGTAAATCATCCCATGCATATTTTGCACAACTTAATGTCACAAACCAATTGGGTAGGCCACGGTTTCTTATCTCTGTGACGTCAGAACCAGTATTCTTTTGTGCCACGCATGTTTGCTGAAAGATTTGTAATGCTTGACTATAAAATCTCATCTTTTTCTTGCACTTTTTGTAGTAATTCCGTAGCTGAAATATTTTGACAATGGATACCTGATTTCAATGTGTGTGCAACTCCGTAGCATAGAGTTGCTAGTTCACTTTCAAAGAGAAGTTAGAATATGTATTCCACATTTTATCTGAATCTGGGGTCTTCAGAATACATTTGTAAAGAACATTATTCTGATGCTGTAATTTGTGTGGGTCTATCATCATACCTTCCTCCTTTTCCAGTAGGAAAGAGTAGAGGAAAGGCACGTGCTTCTATACTTTTTTCCCATATGCTGATTGTAGATCCTTTGGCTTGTTGCATTTGGTCCTTTTCCAGTGCATCATCTGTGGTGTCTTTAGCGTGTAATGGATGAATTGTATAATGGTCTAAAATATTGGATTCTGTAGCAGGATCTAGAAGTTGAAATTGACAAGTTTCTGATGACTCTTGAATTATTTCAGTGGTTTCCCTCAGGTTTTCTTCAATATTAATTTCTCTGTAGTATTCATTGTTGTCTTTTAGATATTGCAGGGCTTGTCTAACTTTATGTAAGTCCACGAGTTGTTGCTAAATTCTTTTGTCTTTTGTAGGTACACCATTTACTAAGATAATTAAAGATTGATCTATTAGACGTTGCACTCCCAGAGTGGGTACATTTTCTTTGAGATCAAATGGCAAATAAACTACTTTGCCCCGAATGCCTTTCACTAATTCAGAGGGAGGTAGTTTTGCTGTTTTTGGTTGAAGGTGTATTATTGCTTGAAATGAGTGGACTGTTTGAATTATGATGCTCTCATATCAGTTGAGTTGTTGCAGGGGTTTTGGTAATGAGAATTATTCCAAGTTATCTGTGATAGCACGTGAAGGTGTTTGGTGGTTGTCAAGTTTTGCAGTGCAGTAACTGCAAAGTATTAAGCAGTCACTAATTTCGTATTTGTTTTCTGCTATAAAATAGAGAGCTAATTGGAACCATTTGGAATCTTCATTGTCTTCTATTTTGTACGTTATGTCTACAGTTTTTGTGCTATTTGTATAAAAAGTCCTGCGGCAACACACACACAAATGGTTTGGTACTTCAGCAGATGTACTTTTAAACTTTAGCATTTATTTTTTGTATGTGTGTAATATAAGGTTGCCAATTTTACAGTTGTTGCTAGTCTGTTGTAAACCTATTGTATTTCGAAGGGTCTTTCAGTTCCAAAATATGGATATGCTCTATTTCTTCGAGTAGTTGTTTGGCTGTACCACGTAGAAGATTGTTATTTAAATTGGCTAGTGCTAAAGCAGGACTGTTGGCATACTACAGTTTATGGACCAGATTTCTTACAGTTGAATGATGTGTTGATATCATTTTGATATGATGGAAGGTGCTTTTGCAAATAGGTCCAAAAATTCAGGCTAATGAATGTCCTTGTAGTCCTGTGTATTTGCGCACTGGACAGGAGTCCATATTTTGTAGTAGTTTAATTTTGAATTTGTCTTTGCCTTTCACATACTGACTGAGGAACTGGCGTAAAGATATGAAAGATTTTTTGGTAATGTTACACATTGATGTGCACGGCCATGTCTAGACTGGACGTATTGGTTCAGTGGAATGGACAGTTGATACTGAGTTTTCTGGGGATATTTTCTTGTTCCATAATAGTATTAAGGGTAACTTAACGTTGTCCACTGCTATGTATGACAATTGGGTTTATTTGCTTTTGTTTGTATGCTTCTTCATTGAAATATGGTTTGTGCTCGTAGTGTGACTCCATTCACCTCCACATATGTTTGTGAAGCTATCTTTGTTGATTTTCCGTTTATTGAGAAGTCTTTTTTGTAGTTTAGTACTTAGTTTTGTTAGTGGTTTCATTCTGTTTAAAACTAAAATAATTTTCTTTTCAGAAGGATTGCACTGTCTATGAGAGCTTGTAGGATTAATTTTCTACGGTAGGTTTTAAGGGTTGTGCGTGAATTCTCTCCTGTTTTAATAAGGTTCAGAAGGACTCTGTGGTGGAACATTTTTTGTAAAATAATTTTTTGGGTGTGCTTACTTGCCGCTACATCAAGATTTATAGGTGCAGTGTTAGCAACAGTGGTAGCTGCAGTCTTGTTAATCACTTTCTGTTTCATTTTACATTTTGAAAGAGGAGGAAAAGTTTCTGTACTGGAAGCTTGTTTTGTTTCGCTTAATGACTATTAGCTGTTTTGTTTGAACTTTTTGTACAGATTCTGCTAGAGGTTAATGCTTATTTTGGAGAATTTTAGTTTGATTTTGTTTACCTTTGCGTTGCATTCTACAGAGTTGCTTTTTGGTACGCCTTCTTTGGGGTCTGTTGGAGAAAAAAAGAAAGTGTTTGTTGCGCTCTTGTGCAGTGTATGTGTGCTTTGTGCATGTGTCTGAGTATGATGGTATGATGGTAAGGATGTATGTAGAGGTGTGTGATTGCGCATTAGCTGCTACATCAGGTTGGGAAGACTATTTTTTATTTTTATTTTTTTTCTTGATTTAATTGCACAGCAACTTTTACAATGAACAGGCTATTCTTGTATTTGTGTGTTACTATACTGGTGTTAAGATTGCAATAGAAAGTATGGAGCTGGTGAGGGGAAGCACTAATACTGAACCTAATGTTGCAGGGTTAATACAATTGTTTGTTCTAGAATTCTAGAATTCTACAGTGTTTGAGTAACAGTTAGAACAGTATGGCAGTATTGCACTTACTTTTTTGGATAGAAAGAGTAGGTTTCTTCTGAGTTCTCATTCGTACTTCAGACGCTGCTGCTTTTCAGGGGAGTGGTCTTCACTGCAATTGTGAAAGAAAGAAATTAGTAAATATGTGTGTTAAGTTTCTGATAACTGTGCATCGCATGTTTAAGCACTTTCCTTTGCCTAAGTGCATTCTGTATATTTTACTTAAAATCTGTTAGTTGAACGTACTTTAGAAATTATTACAATAGTAAGCGCAAAGAGCAGACTTGGCTTCTTAAGGCTGTGTTATTGGATGTTAGGAGATAGGAGATAGAAGAAATAATCATATGCTTTGTTTGCTATTTTTACAGGGTAAATGGCAGGAACTGTACAGAAAAGTATGCAGTGTTTGTATTTGTGAAGGTGTGGGAAATAAAGCATAAAGATTTGATGGGGTCAGCAGCTTATTACTCAGTATGTTATTACTAAAGTACTGGGTGATTCTGTGGTGCTTGGAAATGGGAGAGTATGAAATAAAGTAAGGGTTGCAATGAAGGATCTGGTGGTTGTGTTGCAGACTGAAGGGAAGGGGGAGATGCTGTATGTCTTGCTTTACAACACTGTACATAGTTGTAGATGATGTGATAGGCATGACTGCACCTGTGCATAGTTGAATGCTTTTGTAAATCTAGAACGGAATGGGCAATCAGCTGGAATGAGAGAGCTGTCTAGATTGTAAGAACAAGTGTAGAGGCAGTGGTGTTGTTTTAGCTGGGAGCCTTTCAAATGATATTGGCTATCTGTATGCATAAATAAAGATGAATGTACTTATCCTGGCTGCGTGTAATTTTATAACACACTAGAAAGCCTTTTCCCATAAGTATACTGTTATTTCGCCCATCTTTTAAAATGAAATGTCACTTTGTTAGATAGCTGTGTGTGCTGTGTCTGATTACTAATATAGTCATTTGTAAAGGAAGTTGAAATGATAAAATGTATGTTAAATGTGCAGAATGTATAAAAAGGAAATTGTATGTACATCTAATGCACTATAAAACATGCTATTATGGTTGAAATGCGGATAAATACGTGGCAGTGGTTACACAAATGATAGAATGAATGAAGAAAATAACGTGATTTCGGCAGCAGACTCCCGATTTTTCCGTGAAAAATATTTTGATTTTTCACGTTCTCCCGCCGAAAATACATCTTTGCCCAATGCATTCTTATGGCACACATTTTGCCTCCTGATTTTTCGGAGGCAATCTCCCTACCAGATGGGTCAGAATGTTGGCATGTATGATGTACTGTGCAGAAAATAATCATACCTGTATTTTGTGTTCATGCATGTGGATGTGCATGAATTTGCAAGTAGATATGTTGGACAGTTTACTAGTAGTTGCTGTAGGTTCTTTGCAGTCACAGCGCAATTGTACTCGGAGTGATCAACAGTACATCTAAAGTGCTAAATTGTGATGATGGAGTTAGATGTAGAGCTCTTGGATGTGATTGGTGGATTGTTGTGTGACTGCTTAACAGTAGCCAATGAGAGAATGGTGTAGAGAGTGAAGGGGAAAGGGCAGAAGGGCTGCCCCAGTGTTACTTACACATTCCATGGACAGCACGGCTGTTCGCAGACAGGGCATGCCACATCAGGAAATGGGAAATGGGAGTGTATTTTGAGGATTAGCCAATCAGGTGTTGAGGTTCTGCGATGTATTGAGAGAGGCTGTGTGTAGTGAAGATGGCAGTGGTGGAGAAAGTTAGGGTGTTGGTGCTTGGATTTATGTTTGTGAATGGTTTGGAGCAGTATGCAAAATGTAGGAATGTGGGAAACAATTTTGATGTAAAAGGAGTGGAGGTGTTGTGGAGCACTGTGCCTGGTTTTAATTTGCAGGCAATGGTAGAAGTTTGTCAAGATATGGGTAGGGTTAACAGCCCACATGTGGTTGTCCTGCACTGTGGTGCTTTGCATTTGTGTTATGTCAGTGCCTCTACTTTGTTGGAAGATCTGCAAAACTTGGTTCAGGCAGTAATGAAACTACTTCAAAATGCCAAGATAATTTTTTGTAGTTTGATACCTAGGGCAGTATGGGACAATAGTTCTGTTTTTTGTCCTCAGCAAAATGTTGCTAGGTGCTTAATCAACTGAGGCATGTTTGCTTTTATGACTAGAGTTGGTGTGTTCTTTTGCAACAATGAGAACATTGACTCTGCTAATGTTGATTACTTTAAAGAAGTTGGCATGTCTTTATCTTTTATGGGAAATGCCATGCTTTGGAGAAGCTAATGTGAAGATTTTTGGAGGAAAATAAGGAAAAACAAAAACAAAAAATACAAAATAAGAGGTGTTTCTGAAGCATCTGCAAAAAAAACAAAAAAAAGCTCTTTTCAGAGCCAATCTCAAAGGGGAAATGGGGCACACTATTTACATTTTAATTTCCCACACTCAGATTTTTCGATTTGTCCACGGGCAGCGCGTATTACATACAGGATTTTTGAGATTAAGAGGGATGCAAATGAGATTTAGCAGAGCAAGGGATTGGTCAATAGGGTTTATTGGGTGTGATGTGTGAGCAGAGAGTTTGTCAGAAAGTCTTTTTCCTGAGAGGAGAGCAGATAGCTATGGCTTTGTGTTTCAGAAAGCAGATTGTCCAGATTTTGGGAGATCTGTGGATAAATTGGTTGGAGGTGCATGCAGATCGCTGCAGAGTGGCTGTACATCTTTGATTCCCTAATGTGGAAGTGCACTGGCATAGAGTGTGTGGAATGAAGTGGTTGGATTTGGTACCTCTTTGTGCTACTTTGGTGACACATTGTCATCCAGACATTATTATTATTCATTGTGGAAGGAACAGTTTAGGACATGTGTCTGGAATTTTTTTGCAATTTGCAATGAAAGAAGGACTTGTGAAAGTCATGGACATGTATCCAAACTCCAGAGTAATTTTTCCCATATTGCACAGAGACAAATGTGGCTGTGTTCTTCTTCATTTGGTCCACAAATGGAGAAAGCAAGGTGTAATGTTAACAAGGCTGTCTGTGCCTTTTTGAGAGATGTTGGTATGTCCTCTTTTCACAATGCAAACATTATGTTTTGTAGTACACACATTTTGCACAGAGATGGAGTACACCTTACTTATGCTGGCAATCAGATTTTTCTGCGAAATATACAAAATGCATTGCAACCTTTTTTGGAATTTCAGCAATCCATTTTGCAGTAGATGTTGACCATTTGAAGTTTTCGAAACACAAAAAAACACCACAAAAAGGCTCTTCCTCTCACAGAAAAATGCAATGGTTGTGACAGGGCAGCACAGCAAAAATTGTAGTGGTCCGCGGACAGTCCCTGTACTTCTAAAAATGCACAGGGCCCTGCGCATTTCATTGACACTTTTATTTTTGAACTGTGAAAGGCGGCCCTGAAAAGAGCCTTTTTTTGCTTTTTTAAAGATATTTTTTTGCTTTTTTAAACATGACACACAAGGTAAGGAAGGGAAATGAGGCTAGGGAAGGTACACCAACCACGGGAATAAGAAAGGGCAGGTGGAGAGAGGAAGATGTATGGTGGGCCTTATTCATGTAGATAGCAGTTCTTCTCATGCTCCTTGACCACAGTCTCAAAGCACTTTGAAGTTTCGCCCCTCTGCAGAGTACTGCATCGCAGTACATGCACAATACTGTGACCCTCAAAAGGTAAGGATCAACAGCATCACGTATGGCCTGCGAGGCAGCTGGAGGGATGCGCTGCCCCACAGGAGTGTCTCTTGTGGTGGCAGGAGCGGAAACGGAGGATGCGGCAGGGGAACTGAACCCACTACGTTTATCGCAAGGTACAACCTTACGAATAGCCCCTCTGTGGAATGATTTTAGGTGTTGCTTCATTGAAGTAGTACCATAGCTGTATAAACCCGGTTTCCCACGACTCAGCACCAATCTGCACTTATTGCAGGTCACCTTGTTTGCATGTGCTTTTGGTACTCCATCAAGAGTGGCAAATAACCTCCACACCCAAGATTTACGGTGAGAACTAGTAGCAGTGACTTCCACTACCTCATCCTCTTCATCCTCTTCATCACTCTCCTCTGTATCTTCATGCCTGTTCCCCTCTGCAGGCCCTTGGGGAGGTGTTGGTGGTGGAGGGGGTGCTGCTGAGACAGCAGTAGCACCAGCAGCAGCCATGGATGCCATCAGGACAGATGTTTCAAAGAGCAAGAGCAATCCAATGCAACAAGAAACAGTCTCTGTCCTGGAAGTCCAAAAACAGAATAAGGAGCAGCTCTGGGGTGTGGCATTTTATAGGGATGCTGGGGCGCGCCTCGCGGACACCCCTGCTGTCCCCAAACACTTAGACACCAAGAAAGGGCTGAAAAAGTTCCAAAACGTATGCAGATCACCCGGGACATGGTGTGTGAAGTGCAAGGGTGAACTTTCCGACGAAAATACATTGGATTGATGAAGAAAACACTTTTTAGGTGTCTGGGGGCCCGGAAACTGTTTGTTACGCTTAGCGCAGGTGCGGTCAATTGATAACATCACGGGCACATTGGCGAATGGGACGGATGTCCTTAGGACACCAAATGCACGGGGTCGGGTGTACGCATGCGTGCGGGTATTCTAAGCACAGTGTTACAGTCTCCGAACTAAACGTGCGACACACATGCGGAGGACAGTTGCGGACTGGCACGATGTTCGTAGGGGCCAAGGGTGTGATACACATGCGCATGGGTGTTCAACAGACAGTGTTCAGGTCCATGAACAAAATAAATGTGCATCACAATTTTGCGGACAGGCGGACGGGCTCTGTGTTCTACAGACATATTCATTCTGGTTACGGACAATGTGAACAGGGGGAATGTTCTTAGATCACTTTAATCACTTTAATGTACATAGTTACGAACATGCAGACGTCTTTAGTGTTCTACAGACACCCTCATTTTGACTACAGCCAATTCGAACAGGTATTATTTCCTTAGGACACCCCCATTTTGGTTAATTACGGACAGGCAGACATCTTGTGTGCTCTAAGGACACCTCCATTTTGATTGCGAACTGTACAAACAGGTATATTGTCCTAAGAACACCCCCATTTTGGTTAATTGCGGACATCCCGGACACCTGCGCTGTCCATGTACACCCTACCTGTCTTTTAAAAAAAAATAAGGCACAGAGGAATATAGTAACAACACACTTAATTTATTGTATAAAAGTATACAAATTATGAAAGAGAGGGGGAAGCAGAAACTGATACAAATACAGGGGAATAAGGGATTTGGACATGATGGATGGTAGGGGAGGAAGGGACTGAAGTCTCATCATAAGGTTTTTCTTGCTGGGGAGGTTTGGGGGATGGTTGGCTGGGACACGGAAACGGTGTAAAGGTACATATGGGACAGTGATATTTATTTTTTTCTTTTATATGGTCCTCCACAAAGTTTTTTAAAAGAATGAAATTTGACATTAATAGATACATTTTTTGCTCCATTCGCTGCAGATGATTTTCTACAGTCTCTGTTTCTGTATTATTTTTAATGTCTGTATGGTCTGTTAAAAAAGAAAATGGTTAAGTACAAATAAAGTAATGGTTATTAATTGGTTTATATAGAGAAGTGTAGTGTCTACCATTAGTATCACTGTTTTCACTCATTTCATACCGAGGAACATTTTCTTCCAGCAATTCCAAAGTACTAGACATTTCTGTGTAAAAAAAACAATATATTAGTTTTAGTGGACCTAATACAGAAAGTTTATAAATATATACAATAAATGTAGTGTACTCACTAGTTTCTTGCTAAGTTTTGCTGTTACTGCTGTGTAGGTGTCGTGTTGATTTTTGCTGTGCAGTTTCTGTTCTGTTGGAGGCAGATTTATTTTATTTTGCTGTATTCCACTATGTTGCATATGCTATGTAATTGGACTGTTGGTGTCTTACATATACAGTTTCACTTCTTATTTATTATTGAATGTAATTTATTTATGTGGTGTTTTTTGAACATGTTTAGTGTTTTTTTGATGATATAACAATGCAAGATACCCCCTGGGTTTTTGGATAGTGTTGATGTTGTCTGAGTCCGTTCGCGAACAGGCACGTGGTCCCTGGACATCAGAACCACTAGTGCAGGTAGCGGGTTCAGTATGTTCTATTTTATATGTATATAAACTAAGGGAATGTTAGTAAACATTTATCAAATTTACATTGTCTATATATCTATATTCAGTGAAAAAACTTTGTTACAGGAACGTTATGGTTAAGTTGTGATACTAAAAACCTATGAAATTCAGCAAAAAAACATTGTTAAAGGGACGTTATGGTTAAGTTGTGCTACTAAAAACCTATGAAATTCTGTGAAAAAAACTTTGTTAAAGGGATGTTATGGTTCCAAGTAAAACTGAAAAACCCCTGAAATTTGGCAGTTATGGTAAGCTAAACAACCATAACACGGGCCACCACTGTGCACTGCTAAGACTAACACCCAGGACATCAAAGATGACACCACACATGTCATTGATTGACATCACTGATGGCATCACATGTCTGGCTCCCTCTTTTTTCCTTTACTGACATATGTAGGCCAGTAACAGTCAGGAACTAAAAATTCAAAAGTACTATATTTGTAGACTTATACTTCAAATATGTTCTTACAGTAATTCACTTTAGGTTCACTCACAGCATATGAAACATATACATAGGGGAAAACACAGACTTGGAAGATAGCAATGCTTTCTATGTATGAAGATGATCAGTAAAGTTATCAACACTTTCTTATAGGTTTGCTGTTTTTTTATTACTGTACTTTCCCTGGATATGCTCATATTTGTATACATTGTATTCCCACTACTTTCCTTAGGGTCCAGTCACATTATGTGATAGTTATACATAGGGAAGTAGTAGCTTTGAAAGCACAGCAATCATTTCTGTGCATGAAGATAATCAGTTAGGTTATGAAGATTGTCTGGTAATACTGCTGTTTTTTTGTTTACTTTATGTTCCCTGTATATGATCATATTTGTATGTGTTGTTGTCTGTTTCTGTTTTTTTTTGCAATAATGCAATTATGTAGTAAGTGTGTTTTTTAGCTACTTATTAAATGTTTCACAGTACGCAAAACTCTAATAAGAAAGCATTTATCGTTTTGCTATTCAACATGGCAAGATTATTAATATTGCACCTCCATCATGTATGCTGCACACAATGCCTATGTTTTCACATGAGTAGCTTAGTATACTGGAAAGAACTTCATAATGGAATGCTATTTGTATCTATGCATTGTTTAATGCACTACGTACCTCATGATATTTATTCCAATGATCCTTGACACTTTTTTATCAACATTACAATAAGAATCTCTTGAACAGACTTTTCATGAAAAGTAAATGCACATGTGATGTCATCAGTGATGTCATCAATGACATTTGTGATGTCATCTTTGATGTCCTAGGTGTTAAGACTTAGCAGTGCACGGTGGTGGTGCGAGTCATGGTTGCTTAGTTTACCATAACTGGCGAATTTCCATTTTTTCCATTACCCAATTTGCCTTTGTCCAAGTTCCAGATTCAGCACAAACTGCAAAATAAAATTGAAATACTTCAAAACTATAATATATTTAGGGGAAGAGGGATGTTTTAAGTTAATTTAAGATGCAAAATAGCTTTTTTTAAATATAATCTTTTATACAGGGATTGCCCCCTAAATTAACTTAAAATGTGTCAGAGGGTTTGTATTGGGGCTAAGTGTGTTCTTGTGGTATTAAATGTGTTAAAAATGCAAATAATTGCTTAAATAACTGAATACAAAAGTTTGCAACTAAATACCGGTGGATTGTTTTCTATATCCTTTGTTCTCGATTCAACTCTGATACCAGGCAGGAAGCTATCTACATGATTGTACTGCCCTCATCTTCATCACAGTACCTAGTTAGGAATCCTACCTGAACCCCTACATCCCTCTTCCTCATCTGAGTTCTGAATAGTAGTCTTACCCATATACCTCCACACCCCATTCTTCAGCACAGTCCCCCACTAACCCCACCTCACTTTATTGTGTCATAGTACTCCACCATTACTAAGTCACAGTTCCTCATCACAGTACACTACTACCACCGCCTCAATAGTTCTCTTTAATCCCACATACCACTATGTCAATCTTCCCCATCACAGTACCCCACTACCACCAACACACTCTTCCTCATCACAGTTCCCCACTATGAACATCTCACTATTCCTCATCTCAGCTTACCCAACACCAACCCACTCGTCCTCGTTTCAGTCCCCCACTTCCACCATCTCACCCTTCCTCGTCACTGTACCCCAACCTACAACATCACTCTTCCTCATCATAGTACCCCACTACCACCAACTCACTCTTCCACATCACAGTTCCTGCTATGAAAAACTTGCTATTCCTCATCACAGTCTCCCACTACCACCGACTCACTCTTCCTTGCTACAGTTCCCCACTACCACCATCTCACCATTCCTCGTCACAGTACCCCACTACCACCACATCACTCTTTCTCGTCACAGTTCCTCACTACCTCCAACTTGCTCTTCCTCTTCACAGCCCTCCACTACCACCATATAACTCTTCCTCCTCACAGTCCCCCACTACCATAAACTCACTCCTCCTCTTCACAGACCTCCATTACCATGATATCATTCTTCCTTGTCAGTCTACTAGTACCACAACCTAACTTCCTCATTACAGTACCCCACTACCAACAACTCACTCTTCCTTGTCATAGCCCCCAACTTTGAGCATTTCCCTATTCCTCATCAAAGTCCCTGTCTACCACCAACTCATTCTTCCTTATCACAAACCCACACTGCCACTATATCACCCTTCCTCGTCACAGTCCTCCACTACTACCAACTCAATCAGTCCTCTTCACAGTCCACTATTACCAACAAATAACTCTTCCTCTTCAAAGTTCCCCACGACCACCAACTTCTCACTCATCATCATCATATCCCCCATCTATCACCACATCACTCTTCCTCATCACAGTACCCCACAACCACCAACTCACTCTCCTCAACACAGTCGCCCACTATGAATATCTCATTATTCCTCATCACAGTCTCCCACTACCACTGACTCACTCTTCCTTGTCACAGTCCCCCACTACCACCATTCCTCACTACCACCATCTCACCCTCCCTTGTCACACTCCATCACTACAACATCACTCTTCTTCATCATGGTAGCCCACTACCACCACGTCACTCTTTCTCCTCACCGTTCCCCACTGCCACAACATCATTCTTCATCATCACAGTCAACCACTACCACCAACTCACTGTTTCTCATCACTGACCCCTGATACCACCAACTCATTCTTCCTTGTCACAGTCCCCCACTACCACTAGCTCACTCTTCCTCTTCATAGCATTCCACTGCCATCACATCACTCTTCCTTGTCATAGTACCCCACTAAAACCACATCACTCTTCCTCATCACTAACCCTCACTACCACCAACTCACTCTTCCTCTTCACAGCCCACCACTACCACCACCACCACATCACTTGTTCCAGTCACAGTACCCCACAACCACCACATCACTCGTCCTCATCACCGTCCCCCACTACCATCAACTCACTTTTTCTCTTCACAGACCTCTACTATCACCACATCATTCTTCCTCAAATCAGTCCACTACTACCACCATCTAACTCTTATTCATTACAGTCCCCCACTACCAGCAGCTCACTCTTCCTCGTCTCAGTGCCCAACTATGAACATATTCCTATTCCTCATGATAGTCCCCCACTATCACCAACTCATTTTTACTCATCACAGTCCCGCACTACCACCACATCACTCTCCCTTATCACAGTTCACTACTACCAACACCTAACTCTTTATAGTCACAGTCCACTATTACCACCACCTAGCTCTTACTCATCACAGTAACCCACTGACACCAACTCACTCTTCATCACAGTCTGTAACGATATATTGAGAGACCACTCTTACCCTCTGAAGTTCCTTCCCCATCAAGATGCCCCACAATAATTTGTTTATTTTTTTAGTGCTAGCCCTATTGATAACTAATATAGAGCCATGTAAATCCCCCCCAGCTCCCTGAGCCAACTGTGAGCCAAGAACTAGGCCGGGGTATTCATTTATTCATTTTATTTCTTGTTACTCACCACATGCCAATGGGCCTCAGGGTGCACATAAAACAAAAGAAAACAGAACAAGAACAGACAAGATCAGAGGACCAGGGATGCCAGCAGAATGATGGTTATTGATCGAATAGATATGTTTTGGCCACCCTCTTAAAGACAGAGTGAGTTTGCTGCTCTTATTGCCAACAAAAGCACATTCCATTCCATTGGAGCTTGTACTTGGAGGCTGTTACCACCAAACCTTGCTAATTTAAATAGAGGTTGTTTGAGTTTATGGCTGTCACTGGATCATAAGGAACGGGATGGGGGATCTATGATCAGTTGTTTTGTCAAGTACAATGGTGCAATGTCCAGCACTTGTAGGTTAATGATGGGATCTTGTGTAGGATCCTATGTTTAACGTGTAGCCAAAGTAAGGCCCTTCTGGACTTTGTTACATGGTTCTATCAATGCAGCCCGAAGACTGCACATACTGCCCCATTCTGGACTGCCTGTAGGGATTGTACATTAGTCTTTGTTGTTCCTGATAACAGGCTATTGCAATAATCTAATCTTGAGTTCACCAGGGAAGAGACCTGAATGGATCTGTTTTCAAGGGATAGGTAAGGTCTAATTTGGTTCAATAGCCTGACCACATAACCACAAGAAAGGCGAGAATGGGATACATGGGCCTTCATGTTCAGTTCTGCATCCAGGTAAACACCCAATGTTATGATGCAATCTGACAGAACAATTTAGTTGTTGGCGATGTTAAAGCTTCTATAGAAGGCATCATATTTTGAAAGATGCTGGCCCGTCGTCACAACCAGGAGCTCTGTCTTGTCCTCGTTCAGAGCCAATGAATTGGACGGCATCCATGACTGTATTGCTACATACATGCTGTTAAGCATCTCAGAATCCTAGGCATAGTTGCCAGATAGCTCGAGGACCACCTGGGTATCATCCACGTAGTTGGTGTATCGGATGCCCAGGTGGTCCAATAGGTCTAGCAAAGATCTTATGTAGATATTAAAGAGCGATGGTGAGATATGGGACTGTAGGACTCCTGCATTGATGAAACTGGGAGAAGATTGAACATCCTCCACTGCTACTCTCGAGGCCCCAGGCCTAAGAATGTTTGCTATCCAGTCTGACTCCCCATCAGAACAACCCACCAAACACTTTAGCCTGTCGACAAGAATGGAATGGTCGACCAGGTCAAAAGCCGCTGAGAGATATGCTATGCTATGATAGGTTAGTATCCAGTGGTTTCTAAGGGCGGACCCGGGGAAAGCATGTTGCCCCTGAACTATCCTCCCAAGACTTCCAAGGCGAGCACGTTGCCCCTCAGCTATCCTCCCCTCAACCGCATCAACAATGCTGAATGCCATTTTTACGCTATGTTGGACCGAGTGGTTTTAAGGTCCAATAGAGCTGTCGCTGTCTTATGCCGTGCTCTAAAACCAGACTGATGGATACCTAAGATATTTTTTTATTCTCCAGGAAAGCCTGGAATTGCAGGTAAGTCACTTTGTCCAGTATCTTGAGCAGAAATGCAACATTGGTAATGGGGTGATCATTTTTGGCTACACTAGGATCCAGCGAGCTCTTTTTCAGAAGGGGGGTTATCCATACCTCCTTAAGACAGGGGTGAACCACACCTACACTAAATGATACATTTATCATTTTAGTGATCCATGGGCAAAAAATGCAATGGATTGCGTAATGATATCTGCATGACAAACATCACCCTTGCATGATGTAGACTTCAGGTTGCTGGCCATCTCAATAATCTCAGTCTCAGAGCATGGCTTAAACTTGAATTCAGCTATTAGTGGACTGCTAATAGAGGCAGCGAGTGTCGATGTTTCTTGTGAGATAGTATTGAAGTCAGATTGTTGTTTTGTACAAATGGCTTTTTAGTAACAAATAATTTTGTTAGAGAACTCTTCTTGAATCATTTGCTTGATTCTAGTGGTGCCACTATCTTTGCCCTCCACTTCCTTTAGCACTTTAAACAGCTTGTCTGCTCTTGTTTTGACATTGCACATTGATGTATTAAAATGTTTAGATTACTGCATTTCTGTAGTTACTAAGAGTTTCAGATTAACGTTTCTTCTGCCATTCTCTCTCTAGTGTGCGTTTCAATAGTCTAGACCTAAGCACATTGTCATTGAACCATTAGTTTTTTCCAGTCTCAGGTTTGATGACCTTGATTTCTTCTGGTGATAGTACCTCAATTACAGAGGTGATAGCAGAAGACAGATGGGAAACTATGGCTGTCATGTTATCAAGTGATTCAGGTAGAGGCAGTTTCGATTGGAGGAGTGTGACAAACTTGGTGGGAGTAACATTCCTAAAGTTACATTGTGTTTTAACAATTCTCGGCTGTTTGTCGAGGCGCATAGGAGCAGTCGGAAGACAGACAGTGAGATTTACTGTGTAATGATCTGACCACAGACACGGTGGGCAGGCTGGGTCGGTCACCTTAAGCTGGTGGGTAAGAACCCAATCAATAGTATCTCCATCCCTATTTGTAGGGTATTTGATCCATTGAGTATATTTAATGGTATCTAAAGCGGTGAGAAGGGACTTTGCCAGTCTGTTTTTTCTTGTTGTCAGCCCAGTAATTAAAATCACCCAAGATAATAATGGGGTTTAGTCAGAAGATCCAAAAATTGCTCTTAAAATAGAGGCAGTCATTAGTGGGTTTATAGATGACTCCAATCGTGATAGAGGTATTGGCGTGTGTTTTTATTTTGATAAACAGACTGTTGCAGCCTTTAATACCAGGATGTAATAATCTAGATGGTTCTTGATAGCAAGTGCTACTCTCCCCCCTGCTCTGGTCAAGGCAAGCGTTCACTTTTCATGATCTAGCTATAACGTGGCAAATGGATACAATGAATAAAGTCATCTGTCACCAAATCAAGCATACAATCACTAACTAGCTAAGCAGGAGGTCAGTGATCCTCTTAATAGATGACACAAACTGGCGCCTCCTCCAAAGTGCCAGTGCTGACACACTGCTGAGGGCCTTAAGAGGCCTGTGGAGTACTGGGAAATGTAGTTCATAGGGACTACTGTGATCAAGATGAAAGGCAGACTGTGTTAGCAAGCACGCCCTCTGGTCACAAAGGAAAGCTGATTAACAGCTAATGGTAGCGGAATTGCGTGGCAGTGAGCGGAAGTACAAATAAAGTATAGAAAAAATATATATTTATTTAAATTATAGCTCAATAAATAATCACTTTGATGGATCACACACGCCACCTTCTCTGTGTCAGGAAACAAATCTTCAATTACAAAACAGACTTTTTAGGATGTTAACTATAAATGCACTTTTTCTGCATTTTTACTTTTGTCTCACAAACATGCTAAATAACCGGGTCAACCCTCTTGTCCCCCGAAACCCTTTTGTCAAACTAAATAATACTTTGCAACATGACTAGAGCATAAACATCAGCACTTCTTGATAAGAGTTTACTTTTAATCACATACATATTTTGATTTTCAAAGCAATCTTACAGCAGCATTGGTTAGGTTAATTTTCCTGCCCGCTATAAAGTGCATGCAGTTTTGAAAACACAGATTGGGACAAATGCATGTGACTAATAGCACCCTGTTTCCTTTTCACATCAAAACAATCCAAAATCGTTCTGCTATCAGGTTCACTTACTCTCAGAAGAGAGTGTTTGATGTTCAATGGAAGTTACACTAGTTTCACTTTGCAAAGCGCCTCTCCCCTAGCACCAAAACCCAGACATCAGCGATATACAGCACCCCTCTGTATAAAGGCCAGGTCTAGGGAGTGGGGACAGTTTAGGAATTGTGTTTAGGAAGGCACCACTTTGGTTTAAATACAATGTTCAAGTAGTGGTGACAATTGGGATTTTTGTTTTAGGACAAGCTAGTTTTGCGTAGGGGTATCGGTTACGAATTCCGTTTTACGAACAAGGACTTTTTGTTTTAAAGGCAAGGTTTGGGAATGGAACAAACACCTTTTTGTTTTGAAGGCTAGGTTTGGGAATGGTGACAATTAAACATTTTGATTTTGTGGCCAGGACACCCCAACTACTTTATGCGACTATATCATAATTCCAGCTAGGAGAGAGGGTGAACATTTCAAACCTTTCCACACTCCCCCCTGCATCAATCTATTTGGGAGTTAATTAAATTAGTTAAACATGCTAAGGGTCTACACAATCAGCCCCCACCCACTACGAAAGGAAGACATTAAGGCAGGCAGATTCCCCTAACACTTAGTTTCAAATGAATCAGTTCTACTTACATGGGACCACTGTTTTGGGTTACTCCGGGAAGACAGCCAGGCACCTCTTTGGACAATTCTGGCCTGGTCACTTCACTGTTAAGATGTCAGACAGCTGTCTCAGGATAACCCCCTGAGGATTAAGGGCAAATCCTGGAAGATCTTTGTCAGCTCTCCCTCTAAGTTGTTTTTTTGGCATCTATTCTCCATGTCTGATCCCGTTGTGAATAGAGTAAGTGCTTTTTAATATATGAACCACACCTCCAATTATTAGGGGAGCCAGTTTATTGGTGCTACCTCTCCCATTGGAGGATCATTCTGTCTTCCGCCTCCCAAAACGTAACCTCTCCCTGTGGATAGGCTATGGGAGTTCTGTGATTTAAGTGAAGTGAAGAGGAACACACCTTCTATCTTTTGCATGTTTTAACATGACAGCTTTTTTCTCAAAAAGTCCCCACGTGGCAAATTTGAGTAACTTAATGATGAACGCCTTAGTATATAGATATTAATATTCCTCTCCTCATGATGGATCGGGAGACATTTCGCCACGCTATAGCTCGGGAGTGCAATAGTTTTTCACTGTTTCTTTGCAAAACTAACATAGTTGGGAATTTGAAACTTCATAATCAAAGCTATAATTTAACCCGACAGTAGCTCCCCAACGTTCAAGTTTCCAACATTTTCGAGGTAGCAAAAAACATGTTTTTGATTATCACAGGGTTATAAATATTTGAATCAAGATACAAATAACATCAGCACCATAGCCTTGACAACATATTTCAAATGAGATCCCAAGTCTGTAATTATTATGATCTCAAAGTTATTGAATAATAAGACATTTTTCAGTTTTCCATTTCCCTGAACCCACGTGATTCAGGGTTGTGCATTAGGCTGTTGGTTCAGGCTGCAATAAAATGGTCAATCACTCTTGTGGAGCCGGACCGCCTTAAGTTCTGTAAACTTCTCAAACTCTGCTTTTCTACACCTCCTTCCCTGTTTCCCTCCCCTGTTAATCACCCCACTGCCACTGAAACTGGTGGCCTAGTACTTCATGAATCTGACAGGTTACCATGCCCTCTGCCCAGTTGATACCAGCACCCCGTCAGCACTCTTAGGGTGGGCCTGCTGCCTGGCGGCTGTTCATCTCATGCTTGGGATTCCTCCACCCTAGTACTTACCCAGTAGCCTCCTCCCCTGGCATGCCTTGGCACTTTCCTCCTAGGCTCTCACCAGCACTTGCCCATACCTTCTCCCCCCACTCGCTTCCTTATCTCCTGCACTTCTCTTTACTGCACTTGCATGTCCGAATGACGCATGGCCTAGTAGGACCACGATTTTATATTACTATTTGTTTTTTTGCAATTGTTATTTACTCCCCTTGTTCCCTCCCCACTTGCCTTGTGGCACTTGGAAGCACCATTTAGTTGCATAGGTGCCTAACAAATGCTCAATAAATACATAAATCCTGGTCACGCTCTGGCTACATCCTTCTGCTTGGGATTGAAAGGCTCAAAGCAACTGTTTATCAGCTGGGGACACCTGAGCAAATCCAGGATTGGGGGAAGTTCACTTTAAATCTCCATGTTTGAAGTCAGCCCCACTGTCCATTAGACATGTCATTTTGGCTAACCCAGAGTCTTCCTTTTGCTTTGTACAGAGCAATTCACATTAATGTGGCAAACTTAAATTGAAGGGCTGCTGTTTATATACATGAAGTCTGTTATTATATAGAATAGTGACCTCAGTTACCTATAATGAAAGATCCTAGCATAATTTTGAATTTCATAAGCAAGGCCCACTTATTTGCTTTCTCCTGGTGCACAGCACTTTGATGTGTGGCAGTTTCAATGAACATGCTGTATTTATCTCAAAGCCAGCAATGTGCCTTTTTAATTTGCAATCTGATTATAGTTTTCAGGATATTGATATTGATATTTTATTTCTATCACACTCGTACACAAGTGTTTCAGAGCGCGACAAGGCAAGGGAGGGAAACAGGGGAGAACAAAAAAATAATCTTACTAGGCCCAGTGACATTCAGAATGCGAAAGTGCATAGGAGAGGGGGAGGGGAAAGTGCATAGAACGGGGAGAAGTAGAAAGTGAGGAGCAAAGGAGAAACAGATAAATAATAATAAATAATTAATAAAGGCAACAAACAGTGGTATTGCAGCTAGCAAGTGGCAAGTGCTGGCAGCATACAGGGTATGTCTGATAAGTGCAGAAAGAACAAGAGGGTACTGTATGGATACAGATACAGACCCCTGTGCAAGGGGGGGCCGAGAGGCAGTTGCAGAGGGTGGCAGAGTGAGCAGGTACCTGGGCCCGGAGGACAGAGGGTGCCAGGTGCACGGTGCCAAGAGATAACAGATCAGCAGGGGAGAGGGGGATCAAAGACAGAAGCAAAGAGGAAGGTATTGAGGTGCTTCTGGAACCAGAGATGGTTCTCCTCAAGTTTTAGAATGGCAGGGAAGCTGTTCCAGAGGGAGGTCCCGCCTGGAGACAGAGATCTACCCCCAGCCTGTTTCTGTCAGTTTGGTCTAACTTATCCTCTTCTTCCGAATATGCCCCCGACTCCCCTTCCTCCCTTTCCACCTCACCTTGAAGTTTCCGGCATTGTGACAGCGTTGGGTTGTCTCTTGCTCGAGTCTTTATTCCTTTTTTTTGCAGATGAAGGCGACCAAGGTAGGACGCCACAGTGACACCCAAAGGGTGATCTGTGGCAACCCTCCGCAGTTGCCGAGTACTGGGGAAAAAGCCAAAGGCATAAAAAACCCCGGAAGAGATGAGATTCCGCAGCTGAAGAGAGCTCGAGTATTATGACTCCAAAGGATACTGCAGTGAAGTAGGAATGGATCCAACACAGCGAGGGTGGAAGTGCTGACAAGAAAGGCAGATAGCGGTACTCAGAAAGAGTGAACCCGTAAGTACTCCAGCCAGAAATGGTAGGCAAGGCAATCCAAATAACAGGCAGTGGTCGATACACGGGAGGAGCAACAGGTAAATCCAAGCAGGAATGGGCGAGGCAGGGCGCTCCGATATGCAGGCAAAAGTCGGAACCGGGAAATCAGTGGAGAGAAAAGAAAAGAAGGAGAGAGGAAGGAGAACAAACTCCGCGAGGGAAGAAGGAACCAGGGTAGCCAGGAAAAGGTAAACTGAAAGAAACGAAGGGAAGCGCACTCACGGAAGACGGGAGGGTGGAAGGGAATATTAAGTGGATCAGAAAAACAGGCGGGGAGGAAAAAAAATGAAAGAAAACAGTGATAATCAGAAAGGGAATTCCAAACGGAGATCGCGCAGGCAAGAGACAGAACGAAAACTGTACGTTGCAACGCAACCCGACCCCGGAAGTGAAATGTATAAATACCGGTGTCGGGAGGCTGCAGGAACAACTAGACCGACACCTCACGTTTTCATTGGACGTGATGATGCCAGCAAAGACGGACGCAGTCTCCACCTATTCCACAGCCGCCAGATTGCCCGCGGTGTGACAGTATGCCCCCTCCCCAGGTCCACACCCCCAGGTTTAGAAGGGTTCTTGGCATGGAACTGTCGTAGAAGGAAGGGGGTACGTAAGTGGGATCTGGGTTCCCATGTGTCCTCAGAGCTTGGATAGCCTTTTCAGTGGACTAGGTACTCCAATCGACCTTGATGATAACGAGAGTCGCAAATACGGGAGACCTCATAAAAATCTTTAGAGGGATCCGGAGGTACAGATATCTTCCCCTTCTTCCGAAGCCATTTGTCTTCAACAAATGTCTTTAGTTGGGAGGTGTGAAACACTGGGTGCACTCGGCGTAGTTGTGTGGGTAATAGGAGACGAAAGGCCACTGGATTAACCACGTGTGTTATCTTGTATGGTCCGATGAATTTAGGAGACAATTTTGAAGGACGCACCCACCGTGGTAAGAATTTAGTGGAGAATAGCACTCTAGAACTGACTGTCCAATCTGGGACAGGTCTCCGGTGTTTGTTGGCTTGGAACCTGTTTCTGTCTTCTGTATCTTTGAGTCCTTGTCTAGCCCGGTCTTGGGCCTCTTTTATGGTTGCTAATGTTGTTTCAACAAAAGGGACTGAGGACTCTATGTCAGTCAATGGTAGAAAAATACGGGGATGGAAACCGTAAGTACAAAAAAAAGGGCTGGTACCGATGGCAGAATGGGAAGAATTATTGTACGAAAATTCAGCAGTAGGAAGTAACTGGACCCAATCGTCTTGTTGATTTACGAAACATCGAAGATACTGCTCTAATGTACCATTGAGACGTTCCGTCTGACCATTTGATTGTGGGTGGAACCCAGAGGTCAGAGCTCTTTCTATGCCCAACCGCCGACAAAAGGCTGCCCAAAAATGCAAAGAGTATTGGGTGCCACGGTCAGAAATGATTTTGGTAGGCAGACCGTGTAGCCTAAAAATGTCTTTGAGAAACACACCTGCCATCTTGGAGGCTGAAGGCACTCCGGGTAAAGGTGTAAAATGTGCCATCTTAGTAAAAGAATCAACGACCACCATTATACAGGTGCATCCTTGAGATTCGGGCAATTCCACGATGAAATCGGTTGATAATGTGGTCCACGGGCCTGTGGGAACCGGGCATGATTCCAACAATCCCAATGGTCTTTGGGTAGAAGACTTGTTACGGAGACAGGTGATACAAGATTGTACGTATAGTCTAGCTTCTTCCCTCATCTTTGGCCAGAAGAAATAACGCAATAAGAGATCTTGAGTGTTTTTTACTCCACGATGACCTGCTATCTTGGTATCATGACACCAGAACAAGGCCGTCCTTCTCAAGGATGGGGTTGGCAAGTATAACCTTGCGTTGACTAAATACAGCCCATCTTTCAGAATGTACTCCGACTTCTCTCCCTGCATTTCATCTTCAAATCTCTCTCTAGAATCATCCTTGACTTGTTGTAGGAAAGTCGATACCAAACCGATAAAGGGAGAGCTGGCAAGCATCAATTCAACGGTGGTTTCCTGTTCGGACAAGTAGTCACTACGTCGGGACAGGGCATCAGCCACAACGTTTTGCTCTCCCGGGATGTAGGTTATGTTAAAGTCAAACTGAGCAAAGAAATGAGCCCACCTAGCCTGCCTAGTATTGTAACATTCAAATTGACGCAACACTTGTAGATTCTTATGGTCTGTGCGAAGAGTGAAAGGGTGTTCACCACCTTGAAGGAGATGATGCCATTCAGTGCAAGCTAACTTCATGGCCAGCAGTTCCCTCTCTATAACAGAATAATTACGCTGGCTAGAATTCAGTATCCTAGAGTAGTACGACACTGGATGTTCTTTACCCTGATATTCCTGCAGCAAGACTGCTCCTACTGCAGCTGAAGATGCGTCCGTCTCCACGATGAAGGGATTGTGTTGATCAGGTTGTCTTAGTATGGGAGCGGAGCAAAAGGCCTGTTTTAGTTGTAGAAATCCTTTCTCTGCTTGAGAAGTCCACTGAAATGGTAGGGAGGACTTTTTAAGGAGTGTGGTCATCGGGAGTACTAATTGAGAGAGGTTCGGAATGAACTTCCGATAGAAATTTGACAATCCAAGGAATCTTTGGATCTCCTTTACAGATTTAGGAGATGGCCAGTCCAAGATAGATTTAACCTTCTGAGGATCCATCGATATTCCCTCTGAAGAAAGAACGTAACCCAGATACGAGATAGATGTTACAGAAAACTTACATTTTTCCAACTTGACAGAAAGGTGGTTGTCTTCAAGTCTGTGGAACACCTCTTTGACATGTGAAACATGTTCTTCCTTAGAGAAGGAAAAGACCAAAATGTCATCGAGATATATGATGAAGGAGTGTCCTAAGAGATCCGAAAAGAGTCTCTCCATAAAACTTTGGAATGTAGACGGCGCGTTCACCAGGCCAAAGGGCATCACTTGGTACTCATATAACCCGAAAGGGGTTCTGAACGCCGTCTTCCATTCGTCCCCTGCTTGTATCCTAAGCAAATGGTATGCATTACGGAGATCGAGTTTGGTAAACACCGTGGCTGACTCTACAGCATGGATGATTTCTGAGATCAGGGGCATCGGGTACCTGTCCTTGATAGTTACTTTGTTCAGCCCCCAGTAGTCTATACAGGGGCGTAGCTCCTGGGTGTCTTTCTTAGGTATAAAAAACAAAGAAGCGCCTGCAGGGGATTTGGAGGGTTTAATTAGATCGTTAGCCAGATTCTTATCAAGGTAGTCTCGCAGATACTGTCTTTCTAGTACCGTCAAAGGATACATCCGACAAAACGGGACCAAAGCACCTAGATGTAAATCGATGCTACAGTCTTCTGGTCGGTGGGGGGGGAGTTCCAAAGGAATCTTTTCCGTAACCACTTCGGTATATTCTTGGAGATAGGCTGGTAAACAATGAATGGTCTTTGCTTCTTCTTCTCCACAGGAGGTTTGGATGGTAGAAAAGGTGGGTTTTGCCAAACAGTTTGTCTTACAGTACTCGGAGTGAAAACTCAACAGGTTTCTGGACCAGTCTATGGTGGGATTGTGTTTACGTAACCATACAATGCCAATAATCAGGGGAAAGTGGGCCACTCGGATTAAATCAAAAGAAAGACGTTCGGAATGCTGCTTGATGTGCATCGTGAGGATTTCAGTGGCATGAGTAATGAGGCCTAAGCTCAAAGGTTCCCCATCAACACCTTCCACCTTTTGATCTTCCGTCTTAGCAATCGGTGACAAGCCCTGGCTTTCTGCCCAATGAGTATCCATAAAGTTCCCAGCAGCCCCGCAATCAAGGAGTGCTTGGGTTTGAATGGAGTTCTTGCCAATCAAAAGAGTAACAGCGATTACCATGAGTCGGGCATCATCTGAACGGTCTGAAGTAGTGACTGAAAGAGTAACAAAGGGTCTGGAATCACTCCCTCGGTAATAAGTCCCTAAGTTTACCGAGGGTGCTCGTTTCCCGAGCACCGGGGAGGAACAGTCGGACAATCCCGAAGTAAATGAGATGAAGATCCGCAATACATGCATAGATTTCCTTCTCTTCGCCGTCTGCGTTCTTCAGTAGTGAGAGGGGAACGAGTGGTTCGGATTTGCATAGGTTCTTCTCGTGAAAGACGTGTAGAGGGAGGTGGCATCGAAGAAGGAGGGACAAGGGGCATGGCACCACCATTCTTGATCTTGCGGCGCTCCGCTTGACGTTCGGACAGTCGGAAGTCGATCCGAAGTGTTGCAGTGATCAGATCTGCAAAGTTTAGGGGACGTTCAGTACGTGCAAGTTCATCCTTCAACTCTTCTCGAAGACCCCTTCGAAAAATGGCATACTGGGCCTGTTCTTGCCACCCCGCTTCTGCTGCGACCTGCTTAAACGAGGTAATGTAGGACATCAGGTCAGAGCTTCCTTGCCTGATATCTAAGAAGTCCTCAGAGGCCATATAGGTGCTTTCGGTTCGTAGAAATGTCTGTCTCATCAGGGTTTTGAAAGAATCATAATCCTGGAGAACCGGTTTGGTTCTGTTAACCAATGGGGTGGCCCAAGCCAAGGCATTGCCAGACATATGAGTTATCATGTATCCCACCTTGGCATGGCCCGTAGAAAAGGCATGAGCCCGAAAAGAAAAATGCAGGTGGCAGGCATCCAAGAATTCTTGTAACCTCTTAGGCGACCCATCAAACTTCCCAGACACAAGTGGCAAAGGGGGTAAGTCAGCAGTGGGTGGATCCCGCTCTGCTACTTTTTGTTGTAGCGCAACGTTGGCGCTCTTAAGGTTTTGAACTTCCAAGTTCAGGGCTTGAACCGCCGCGATCAATTCCTGGACCTGTTGCGGCGTAGCCATATCTGATTCTGGGCGTTGCAAACTGTCAGTTTGGTCTAATTTATCCTCTTCTTCCGAATATGCCCCCGACTCCCCTTCCTCCCTTTCCACCTCACCTTGAAGTTTCCGGCGTTGTGACAGCGTTGGGTTGTCTCTTGCTCGAGTCTTTACTCCTTTTTTTGCAGATGAAGGCGACCAAGGTAGGATGCCACAGTGACACCCAAAGGGTGATCTGTGGCAACCCTCCGCAGTTGCCGAGTACTGGGGAAAAAGCCAAAGGCATAAAAAACCCCGGAAGAGATGAGATTCCGCAGCTGAAGAGAGCTCGAGTATTATGACTCCAAAGGATACTGCAGTGAAGTAGGAACGGATCCAACACAGCGAGGGTGGAAGTGCTGACAAGAAAGGCAGATAGCGGTACTCAGAAAGAGTGAACCCGTAAGTACTCCAGCCAGAAATGGTAGGCAAGGCAATCCGAATAACAGGCAGTGGTCGATACACGGGAGGAGCAACATGTAAATCCAAGCAGGAATGGGCGAGGCAGGGCGCTCCGATATGCAGGCAAAAGTCGGAACCGGGAAATCAGTGGAGAGAAAAGAAAAGAAGGAGGGAGGAAGGCGAACAAACTCCACGAGGGAGGAAGGAACCAGGGTAGCCAGGAAAAGGTAAACTGAAAGAAATGAAGGGAAGCGCACTCACGGAAGACGGGAGGGTAGAAGGGAATATTAAGTGGATCAGACAAACAGGCAGGGAGGAAAAATAATGAAAGAAAACAGTGATAATCAGAAAGGGAATTCCAAACGGAGATAGCGCAGGCAAGAGACAGAACGAAAACTGTACGTTGCAACGCAACCCGACCCCGGAAGTGAAATGTATAAATACCGGTGTCGGGAGGCTGCAGGAACAACTAGACCGACACCTCACGTTTTCATTGGACGTGATGATGCCAGCAAAGACGGACGCAGTCTCCACCTATTCCACAACCGCCAGATTCCCCGCGGTGTGACAGTTTCTGTGAAAAACGACTGACCCTGGGGGAGTTAGAGGTAGAAGAGCAAAGGGCTTGAGAGGGGAGGTATTTGCAGAGGGATAGCTAAACGTATTTTTGACCCAGGCCCCAGAAAGCCTTGTGGACAATGTAAAGGGTTTTGAATTTAATCCTTGCATCCACTTGGAGCCAATGGAGAGATTTTAGAGCTGGAGAGATACGATCCCAGGGCTTGAGATCAAGGACAAGTCCTGTATGGATTAGTTGCAGAGGGAAGAGAGTAAAGGTAGGTAGATTTGGAATGAGGCTGTTACAATAGTCCAACCCAGAGAGAACCAGAGCTTGGGAGACCATGAGCTTCTGGGGGAAGAAGAGGAAAGGCAGAGTACCTCTGAGGAGGTGCAGTAGGAAGTTTGACTTTTTTTAGACATCATAGATGTAGGCGGAAAAGGAAAGTGTGAAGTCAAAGATGACCCCGAGGTTCTTAGCCTCGCAGGTGGGGCTTGGAGGAGGGCCAAGCGATTCCGGCCAAAGAGTGAGGGGAAAGGATGGTGAAGCAGTGCCGATGAGGAGGATCTCTGTCTTGCTGGCATTCAGACAAAGATCATTGGCGGCACGCCAATCTTGAATGGCAGTTAGGCAATCAGAGATGAGAGAGGGAGAGGAGATGTCCAAGGGCAGCCTGAAAATGTGCTGAGTGTATTCAGCATAGCACTGGAAATTTGTGCAGAAAATGCCAATGCAGTGGGCTTGAGTTGCCAGGTATTGGTTGAACAGCCAGGGCGAGAGGTTAGACCCCTGGGGAACACCACAGGTAGAGAGGAAGAGAGATGATAGAAAGGACCCACGTTGGACCTGGGAGGGTTGATCAGAGAGGAAAGAGGTCAGCTAGGCCAGAGCCTGATTAGTGATACCCAGGTTATCACAGAGACGGTTGAGCAGGATGGCATGGTTGACCATGTCGAAGGCAGAAGAGAGATAGAGTAGGATGAGGACAGAGGTAATGTTAGAGTCAAGGTTGGAGAGCAGTTTCTGTGCTTCTGGCAGCTCTGCAGCCAGACTGGTGGTCATGTAGACAGCCAACAGAATCAGATGAATGGCCAGCTTTTCCAGGAGTTTGCCCAGAAGGGAGTAATGGGAATTGGGTGATAGTTAGCCAGACAAGAAGGATCAGCCGTGGGTTTCTTGAGAAGAGGCATCACAAGAGAGTGCTTCAGAGGGGAGGGGAAGGATGCTGAGGCAAAGGAGTGGTTGCAGAAACCAACAAAGGCCGGAGCAGGGTGTCAATGTGGTCCTTGATGGTTTTAGTGGAACAGGGATGAACCTGTTTTGATGAGGATTACATAGATCGGACTTGTCTAGTGACCTCATCAGTGGAGAAAAGAGGAAAGGATGAGAAGGAGGGTGGGGGTGGCTGAAGGAGGGTCAGCAAGCACAGACGTGGAGAGGGGAGAGGAGGGGAAGGTGTGGAAAGGGTGAACAGGATGTCCTGGGTTTTTGAGATAAAGTGAGAGGCAAGGGCATTAAAAAGAGCCTGGGAGGCAACAGGAGGAGTAGAAACTGCAGCAGGGTTGGTCAGCTCCTTGCAGATTTTAAAGAGTTTGGCCGAGTTGTTAGATGCCACAAGGGGACAAGCTTGAATGTGGACTCGGTTCTTGGTGAGGACAGAGAGTCAGTATTGCCTTTGGAGCAGGCGAAGGGCCAGTTTGTCAGAGAATGAACAAGAAGCCATCCATTTCCTCTCAGCTGTCCCTACACTTACGTTTAGGTGTAGCTAGGTCGGAATCATACCAGGAATTGCACTTGGCTTTGGACTTCAAACAGATCCTCATGACAGGGGTAAGAGCATCACGAGTATCAGAAATGGAAGAGTAGAGCAGAGACAGGGATTTGACCAGGAGGCCGGTAGGTAATCTGTGTTTCAACTGTAGAAAGACGCACACTTTCCTTAAAACACTGTTCCTTGGGTCATCTTCAGTAAGAGACCTATTTTCACTGATCAATGTTTGAGGCCTGTCATGTATATTTTGGTGTATCTTCCCATAAGAACAATGTATTTTACAGTACGGCCTAACCTCCTAACCTAGCCTTCCAGTTCATTTTTCCTTGGCTGAAAATATCCCACAGTCCCATCCCCCCGCTGCTTTTTGTCCTTTGATTCCTGTCTGGAACAGAGCAGGGCAGAGTGTTTTTTTTTCTTTCAGTTCCTTTCCCAAGGAGGCCATCCTGGTCCTTTTCCTTCCATAGTGGGCATTCTGGCCTCCATTCCATGTTTTAGGTTGAGGGGTATGGAATGGAACCCCCTCCTTTTCCTTCCCTGGGTCCCTGGGTTCCTCCGCGGACTCCCCTCCTGTCACCAGGCTGGAAGTAAAGGAAGTTAGTTGATCTGGAGATAGGAAGAAAAAGAGAGGTTCAGTATTTGATACATTATTACCCTGGAAACGTTACAGAGAATTAAATACATAATATTCGAGAAACTCCGAGAACCACATCTTGGGGACTCTCACATCTCACTACATGTTGTAATAGATTGGAGGCGTTTGCAGCTCTATACGGTGTATAGCACCTCCTAGTAGAACCCTTTTTATAAAAGTAAGGGCAGTCATGCTAACTGGAGAATGTAAATCTTTATCAACCTGGGTAGAATTATGTGTAGGGATCGTGAATCGAACAGGTGCAATGGACAAGGACTTGATTTCTTGCTCTAGTAAAGTAAATAAGCGCCTTTACGAGCATGACTGGACAGAGACTAGAATACGGCTATCGAGCTATAGGATTTTTAACGATTTTGTCTATGATGTGAAGAGTTATAACTTGATAGCAGCCCTCATGCAGAAACATCCTTCACAGTGGTGTAGACAGGCAATTCTGTGCATTAAATAAAACCTATATCCCACAAAAGAGGTGCTTGGGATTAGACAGAGGATTCCCAATGCAGAAAGAATCTGGCGATTCTGTAATATGGATGTAGAATCCCTCCATCATATATTTATGGAATGCACCAATTTGTCTACTTAAAGTAATATCTTGTTTCACTGGAGGCACATGTTTGTGACCGGGTGACAGCTGCGACTTCGATTTTACCCAGCAGGGATTCCATTTCTATGAAATACCCCTGCAGAGCTCTGGTTTAAGCCAGCTGGTCAGCCAGGTCATTCACAGTCTTGTATGGCCCATCCATTTTGGAAGGACCTCTTATATTCTGCCAATAAATGTTAATCTCATTAGAGGTCCCCAGTTTATCAATTGCCTGTATCAGTTTGCCATGCTTTAATGGTTTGTTGTTGGCACAGACCATGCCTCGATTCTTCCAGTTAATCAGGTGCTCCACAAACCAATTCCTGACATAATCAGAGTCACTGATTATGACCAGTTCTTTGAGTTGGTGGTGCACTGCAGTGAGGATGGGTTGATAAATGGCCATCAACTCTGCCACATCACTGCTTTGGGTCCTATTTTTTAACCAGCAGAGGGCTATGGGGTATCATTCACCCAGACATTCCAATGCCTGCCATTTGTACTTTTCCCCCATTGTTTTCAACATGGTAGGAGCAGCAATCCACACAAACTGTGAGTATTCCCTGGCATGTGTCCTCTTCATAAACCTTGTGAGGGGAAGTTAAGTATGCCTCCAGGTTGTTGTTGGTCATTAGAATTCTGTCCTCGAGACAGTTTTCTTGAGCAGAATCTTGCAAGTCCACCAACCCTAGCGCTAGGGGATTCTTCTTGTTGTGGCTATATCTGATCTGCACAGGGCACCTGTAGAAGGACAGGATCCAGGAAATCAATCTGGAATTACTGATGTTCCCTGCACGGATTCTGTCACTTTGTAAATATTGCAATGGCTGGTGAGAGTCTCGACTATGATATGCTCCCCCTGGATCAGTGGGTGGTAATTTTTCAATGCCCAAACCATTGCTAGGAGTGCCTTTTCACAGTCATTGAATTTTTCCACCACAGAGGAGAAAGTTTTGCTCATGTACGAGATGACTTTGTTGACCTTGTCATGTTTTTGGTACAATACCCCTGTTAGGCAAGTATCTGAGAACCCAGTCTACAAGAAAAACTCATTGTTCTTTATGGTTTAAGCCAATCAAGGAGCCTGAGAAAGGTTTCTTTCCAGTTATTTCACTGTCTCTGACAGTTCCGGACCCCATTCCCACTTGACTCCGGCCTTTACTCCACAGTTGAGCTCTTTATCAGAACATCATCTACATGGGCCAGGTTTTCCCTTTCACCCAAATCGGGAATGGATTTATGAAGAAAGATGTTGAACTTATTTCTAGAGTTTAGGTATCCAAAGGGGGTTCGGGTCCACGTATACTGTTTTCTGCCCAAAGGTAAAGGCCAGCTTTTATTGATCTTCCCTACTCAGGGGTACTATCCAGTAACCGTTGGTCAAATCAATGGTGGTGTACACATATGACCCTTGAATCTGGGACAGCTCTTGATCAATTTAGTGAAGTGGCCATCTTGACATGTGGACCCTTTGTTCAACTCCCTCAGATCTGCGTATAGTCTCCATTGACCGTTTGGTTTTAGTATACCCAGTACTGGGTTTTTAAAGGTGTTGTGGATCGGACAAATTATCCCATGGGATTCTAAGTTCTTAATAATCTCTGTGAGTGACTCCATGGACGTGAGAGGTAATCGGTATTGTTTAACAATACTGGAGCCATCTCGGTGTCAGTGGCTATGGTGGTTGAATGAATAGATTTGTGTCCACAATCATATGAGTCCACTGAAAATATATCCTGGAATTCCAGGATGACCTGTTTCAGCATTTGTATCGCAGGCATCAGCAAGACTGATACGTTCGTCGACCATCTGCTTGAAACTTGGAAAGATCTCAGATGTGGCAATTTCACCGGTACCCTCCAGTTGGGTGGAGAGATCTCTTTTTATGATGTTAACCTTGACAGGAGGTTCCAAGGATTCTAGGTAGTGTTCCTTGGCTCTGAGTATGACCTCCCCGGCATGGAAGAGGTCACAGGTCACCTCTTCCACCCCATAAGTGCAGGACGAGTAAATCAAGAAATTCCACCCATGCCTGGTAAAAATCAATTCTAGTGGAATACCATCGCTAGTGGAAACAGTCGTTTGGAATTGGTCCATTTATTTAATTACCTAAATCAATAGAAACATGTTGGCCATCAACCACCATTCCAATAAAGGTGTATGTGCCCAAAAGTGATACTTTGAGGGTTGATGTTATCCACCAATATTCAAATTGCATTGTGTTCTAGGTCCACTAGAGTTGTCGGATTAGGCAATGGGAGTTCAAATTTATTTAGGTGTCGTGATGTTTGAGGTTCTATCCTTGCTTAATTTTGAGGGAAATTGTGAATTGTCGCACCTGCGCTGGGATTGTAACCTCTTCTTACACTTGAACTTCATCCACTAGGGCAGCACCTGAGCTGACCAGAATGATTGTCCACTGTTGTCAAAGCCCATGGGGTTAGCCCCCAGTGGTGACAAGGCTTTATTATTGGTAAGGTCCATACTGATTGTGAATCAGTTGAGAATGCCACTGCCTAAATAAAAGGCAGAAGGGACATCTCTCACGACTCAACAATTATGTTCTATTCTTTTGTTGCCAATGGACATTTTTTACATAAACCTGCTAGTCAGGAGATGTTTTGAACATGGTATCCCAGACCTACTTCCCATTTATCAATCCAGTCTCTCCCTAGTCCCATGTTTCTTTTTGCTGGAGGTGTATTCTGTGCGAAGTTGCTGTAGTGCCTTTAAGCTGAAAGGACAGTCCGTAAAGACTGGAAGTGGCATGTAGTGCCGGCGCATGAGTCTGTCTGAGAGCCCAGTCTCTCCCCAGTCCCTCACAAGTCACTACCAGGCTCTGTAATTACTGTGATAACTCCAGCCTCACTATCTAACTTGACCGTTGAGTCAATGGAACAAATGGGCCCAAGAACGTGGCAGCACCAACAGCGGCGAATAGCATCACAGAGACAAAATTAAAGCGACTTGATTTTCAAGGTGAGTGAACAGGCCGTGAATAATGTGGATGAAATGCTATCTGATTTTGAGAAACACTCTACATACACAGATAGAAATAGATAAAGACACAGATAGAGACACACACGCGGTGCAGAACGTGAGATGAACTGAAACTAATATGGAAACCACATTGACTACCCTCGATGTAACCGATGTGGAACTCTTGCAGGTTGATACTGTTTCTATATATTCAAGGGTTCATCTGCGAGAGACTCCCGTGCCTACAAAGAAGGCTGCTAAAGTTTATAAAGATGATAATGATCAGAAGATAACTGAACAGAATAACCAAAGCCGAATAAAAGATCTTGGAGACTATGTTAATGAAATCGGTGCTGTAACGGAGACAAGAACTCCGAGGAGATTTCATGCCACAAGTCTGCAAGCTCAAATTACCTCACTGGTGGCAGTTTATGCTGTGATTCTAATGTGTGAAGACAATTTGGAAAAAATAATGACAACACACTGCGGAATGGAGTGGGAAATTAATAAGACTGACAGCACGAATCGTGACTAAACTGCAAGGGACTCAAAGCCAGCAACAGCAATGAAAAATATTAATGAAAAGTGCTCTTACCTGGAAAAAAATCAGAACTCCAACCGAGAGCAAGCAAAATGTATTGTCGCAAGATTAAAACAAGACGCTGCAGAAATAACAGAGCATGTCTGTGAACAGCACTTTCGAGGAAAGGTACTCCAATAAAGATGCAAATAAATACATCTAAACTCCTACTGCTACTGCTGTGTCCAAAGGAAAACAAGTCTTTACAACCCCTAAACTCTGAAGTGATTTGAGTGACAAATTGAATGACGATGAAAGGGAACAAGGTCCAAAGGAGGACACTGCGAACGCTGATAGACTTTCTTTGATAAACATCAGCAATGTGAACAACGATAATTGTGAAGCAACAAATCTTGACTCGTCCAGTGTGCAGTGTTTGTCGATCTACTGGCTGGTAAGTAATAATTTGTCGAATAACGAATCAAACCTGCAAGGACAGCCAGGACCGCAACTCTCTAGAGAGGCAGTGCTGCAGATTCGCAATAATGTAATGGCAGCACTTACAATTTTGCTTGCCCCTTTTCTAAAGCTCTATCAAGATATTCATAGCAGTTTAAAATACATTGATACATTGCTTACTATGATCCATGCCAAACACTTATGTGTAGAAACTTTACAACAACTATCAGAGATTGACTTGACATCGAGGCAGAGGCTTCTGTGACATGGCAAAGGGCGAATACATCGAAAAAAACATCATGATGGATGCACTGTTGGAGTTAATGAAATGGATGAAAAAAATGCAAAATCATCAACAATCAATTTACCACATGAACGACTAAGCCACGTTTTCATGCCAGTATCTCAAAAACCAGTGCGACAAAGTGGCAAAATAAAATTTAAGAAACTAATAATAGGAAACAAAAGCGATATCTCATTCCCTTCACAGTCATTTACCTGAAGGGATAAGAGGGGGGATTTCCAGTCCAAACCACAAAGCCGAACACCATAAAGAGGGTGGTGATCTTTCAAAAACTGTTATTTGTGGGACAGAATCGAAACACACAACTGGGCAGTTCCCCAAAGAATGCGAATTCTACTGTAACGCAAACTGAACAGAACGCTACATTTGACATGAGTAATCACACAAACATACAAAACCAAATAATAGACAGAATCAAAACCAGTGAAAATATAAAGGTCTGCATGATAAAGAAGCAAAACCCCAAAATACTAAATAGAAAACTAAACAGAGAACGAATGGGTCTCAAGCTTTTCTAAGACATCTCTAGTTGCCAATGTGGCTTACCGGCAGTGAAACAAGAGACCAAAGTGAAGTGCATCATAAGATTGCACACACCTTTGTGGCAAATACGGAGAGCACCTCTAATGATGATCTAATCTCAAAGTGCAGTGATGTAAATAAATTGACGACAGAAATTGCTCCCTCAACAAATCAAGACCTGAGCAACTTAGAATATCATGATCTCTTGGAATATTTGTCGCAATACCTGGAAGAGAACGAAGATCCAAGTTCAAGTAGTCAGGAAAACACTATGAATGCAGTTGTGCAAGATCTTCTTCAGATTCCACTACTAATACCCCCAGAAAGGGGTTCTAGTGCTAAGCAAAGGAGGCATGAGTCAAGCTCGGATACAGATCATTCAGGAGTCATCGCCTCACGTTTCTTGACACTTTCACAGAAACTGAAAAGGTTGCTTGAAATTACGAAATTAAGTCCCGGCTCAAAATGCAAATTTTATGGGATCTGCAAATGGCAGAACTCTAAATCCCACAAAGCCTCAGGGCAAAAGCCAAAAATCAACTAACAAGGCCTATCTTTACGAAAACCTATTGCGACAGACATCTGGAGAGTATAGTAAAGTGGTTCTAGAAAACATACTGACAGCAAAAAACGAGATGAACCTTAAGAACTGTCAGTTCAGACGACATCACAATTATTGAATATATTAAAGAGACCGGAATAGACTGGGTAATACTAGACCGGGGCAGACTAGAGCATGCGGGGGGGACCGCAGTATATTGGACCAGACTGGAGTGTACGAGTGGATAGGAGTGCACGCTACGGAACTGGAGCACATAGAATTGTGTGACATATATAGGATGGTCTGGAATGCAGAGAACATTGAATGAGCATATGACCCATCATAACACAACACCACGCTTACTCTCTCCTTTACATCACCACTCAACTAGAACACAGAGATACTATGACACCATTCGGTATAACTGTTCTCGTACCAACATCCGCCGCTTACTCCACATCACTCTTAGTAAACACTGCTGGTTTCACACCCCCCAGCCAGGCGTTCTCCTCAGGCCTAGCGCAGCCACAACCGCTCTGGATAAAAAGCTACCAGAATGAACACATTCTCCTGATGATCTCTCAACCACCACACCTACCGCTAAGAAGCAGCTATTACACAAATACTGCATGAGCTGCACACATACCCGGTGCTCACATGCACCTTTGACTCTCTCAACTCTCTCTACTGATCTGAACTTCGGTTCCCAAGGCCGTTCAACCTACCAGCGCCTTCAGACCATACCAATGGTATATGAGGCGCTATATAAGTGCAAAATAACACAACATAACATAACATATGAAATCATAACTGGCAAAAGATCTATTACTAACAGCCAGGACCTTAATTCTATCCTTCAGTTTTGAAGTAAGGGAATAAATTCGGCCAAGGGATCACGATAAAATGAGTACCTACAAATCTGAGTCAAGTAAACACAAAAATAGGTTCAAGAAGGGACGAGATCATCGAACTGTTCCTAGTTTTGAAACTAGGAAAAACTTCTTGAATGTCACCTTCGAGAACAGACCATTGCGAAAGACACAAGTGCTCCAATATAAACCCAAGAATCAAGACGATTATCCTGCAGCCTGGAATTGGCTAGCAGGGGTTCTGGCAAACACGTCTAATGATTAGCTACAAGAAAACTGGAAAGGAGATCTAGGAACCTTACTCTCTTGGAACACCTGAGGGTTTAAACACCTCTTTGGGGAGAAATCCACAATTCTAGAACAATACAACATAATCTGTCTTCAAGAGACAACTATGCTATATTATTAAATCCAGCATTAAAAGGCAAACGTGGAAGACCCTCTGCAGGGCTATTGACAATGATTAAAAATAACCTTGGGTTCACGATCAAGGAAAGTGAAAACATGAATCCCTTTATCCATGCAGCAACTCTGCAACATGTACATATAGATGGAGACCTCCCATCATATACAGTGATCTTAAATCTATATTGGAACCCGTCCTTAATATCGACAAACAAATTGATCAAAACAATAAATACAATAATTGATAACTGGCACTTCATTCTAGTAAACTTTCATCTTCTAATTTGTGGCGACCTAAACATAAAATGCTTGGATCAAAAGGGAATGCCGAAGGACTTTAAATATACTATGGTGACGAACCTAGAAAAAAGAAACTACACGATACATCAAGAGATAATACTCAGAAATTAATACATGCTAAATGGACAAATGACCGTTCTGGGCAAACCAACGAGGAAAGGGAAAAACAGCGCCTACACCTTGCACTACATATGAAGGTAATAGCGCTACCGCCGGATTTAAGGGTTACCACCGAAGTTGTGATGTGGCCCACAGTGTGGGAAATTCACAATGACACCACTGTTAATGTTTTATAAACAAAAAGTGATACCAATAATGACCTATGGCGGAGAAGCAGCATTAAATTTGATATGGACAACCTGGAATCTCCTTGAAGGAGCTTTTTGGAAAACAGTACTACACATACCTAAATGCACTCTAATGAGTGTTATCTGAAATTAATTGGGTCTACAATCCTTACACTCAATAATACTATGGAAAAGTATATCATTTATAGGAAACTACTCGGCTATATCATATCATATTTTAGTCAAACCAATGAATGGACCCTATATGTGGCCTATGGATGAATGGCATAAGATGTGCACAAATCACCTGGAAGATTTGTAAGTGGACTGAGAAACTTTGATCATGAACCCTGATGCAGTGAAAAAAGCTACAACAGAAAGACTGGATTGAAACACTAAAACAACAAGCAAACTACAAACCTCTAATGCTTTTTCCCCATCGATCCACGGAAGCTAAACGCGATTCTAAAATAACTTCAAAAATGTCCTAGTCACTGTCATCGAAAACATTTTTATGGCTAAGGTTCAATTCATATCAGACTAAAGAGAACCGAAATGTTCAGAAGAAAGCAAAAGAACTGCCTTGACAATGTTTTCCAGGTTTTGCAAGATAGAGAAGGACATAGAAACAGTTAAACATCTGTTAACTGTGTACCAGGCATAATATCACAGAGGACACTATATTTAGGAAAGCACGTTGCACACACAAGTTCTCTATCTGAGGATGAATGGTGGAGTCTATTTTTGTTAGGAGAAAAAGCATCTCTTGTTTGTGCTGGTATAAACGTCCTGGATAAGATACTAGAAATCCCTGAGGCTGCTATATCTTCACATGTGTCAAAAATCGAAGGGTGAACTATCAACTAATACAAGAGATGAAGACCTCAAAATGGCAATAAAGACTGATTAGACAAATGTGTCATAAAGGAATGATAAAGCGAATCTGTTTTATGTGTAAAAACTATAACAATAAATAGAAAATGTGGGAATGATCTGATCTTGTGAGAGTTTCCTGAATAATCCTTTGCTGATGAAGATTCTTCTATTATTCAGGCCTACTTTGGCGAGCACCAGCTCCTCCCCCTCACTTACCTGAATGGGGAAAATAACAGTTCACCATTTTTCTGAATGTCCATCAGACTTTGAGCCAGCTCTTCATTGTCTTTTTTCAAGGGACTCAATGTTTCTTCTGAATTTGGACTGGTGTAACATTTCAGAGTGGAATGCCACTTAAAACTGGGAGGAAGGTTGATTTTCAAGAATGGAGAAGGGTTCCCATCACCAGTTTGTTATACTACAGAGATGGCTGATACCTGTTTATTCTTGAAATGGAATTCTGCTTTCTCTGAGCGTTGGTCGATTAAATGGCGGGTACCATTCATGTTGACATAATTTGTACTCGTTTTTAGTTTGATAGGCTAGTTAGTCTGGGCCAGGGTAACTAGTTTACACAGTAAATCAGAGTTGCTAACCTCCTTAGGAGATTGTTCCCCAGTAAACAAGGTGTGCCCTCTGGAGTCGTGACTGTCACTGGATGTTTCAACCGATGTTGCCCAATTTTTATTTGATTTGCAGATCCACAGTACCTTCATCGGAAATGTAATTGCCAGCAAAATTTTGGAGTTAGGTGACCCTCACCCTTAGTTTAGTTGGTCAAAGGCTTTTTTGGACATGAGGGTGGCTGGGGATCTACTGTCTACCAGAGCTGATAATTCACACTGAGCCTGCACCTTGACCGGCACATAAAATCTGCCTTCTTTCTCCTCCAGGGTGCAAAGAAAGTGTGAGTTATTTGCCAGCTCGGAGGTCATTTTCTTAATATTGAACTTCGACACTATGTGACATTGGGTCATTTTATGTGTCGGAGATCGGGAATCTGTAGAGAAAATGTCACAACTAACAATTGGTGGATTTGGGATATCTTCTTTCTCCCCCGACTCTTTGCTGTCCCTCTTTACATGGAGACAGTTCTCAGAAACTGTTTGGGGGAAGGACAACTCTTCCGTTTCTACTTTGTCTGGCTCACATTTTTGGAGTTGAATCATTTTTTGTTCTGGGTCAGTCTCTATTTTGACCCTGTGCAACTCAGGGTCTTTTGGGACACATTTAGCTTTGGATGGGATTCCATCAAAGAGAAGGTTTGCTTACCTGAATCCTCCAGATACTCTTCTCTTTCAAAGGGGAAAACCTTAAAATCCTCCACAGAGCGGGATCTTCCTTGGCCTCTCCTACTTTCTCTTTACTCTTTGGGTTCTAACTTGCCACAGTTAGAAAAGTAATTTTCAGGCTGAGAGTTTTAAATGAGTGCCTCAGGAACCTGTGGCTTGTCGGACGTTTCCTCCCATCATTTCCCCCCGAGCATCAAACCTCAGTGTTGGGGAATTTTGGGAAGCAGGGTTAGGTTGAGGGTTGGACTGGGCCCTCAGCATGCACCCCAGATCATCGGTCAGTTGCTGCCCCTGTCACTCCAGTTGCAAGACTTTTCTGGTTTATAGCTAGGTCTCGAGTCATACTTCTGCTGCTCGCAAAAAGGGCAACTGTCCCTTCTCCCAGAGTAGCTCAGGTACTGGAAATGTCCCTATACTTTTCCATCCTGAGTCTCTCTTCTACCTTGTTCAGGGATCTATTGTCCTAGGACCGGGGACAGAGAGGAGGATTGTTTCAGAAATTCTAGGTCAGGGTATCTAGGGAAGATACATGATAAGAGGTGGAGTGATACTAAACTCCTGAGGGAAAGTTTTAGGAATGTTTCTTGGGTCAGCAAATACCTGGTTGGGTTCCCCCAGTGCCAGGGGAGTGTATACATACCTCAGGATAGGCTTGGTAGCCTTGTACCTAGGGCTTGCATAGCTGTCAGCGTCAGAGGGATCATTGTTCTGGACCCCTGTCTGACTGCTGTTCGATTTGGCCGGGGCAGAGGGATCCCTTCTGCCATCCATTTTTCTTGTTGGCAGGAGGAGTATTTTTAGCCCCCCCCATCTCCAGGTCCAAAGGAGGGGTAGTTCTCACCTTCGCAGCAGCAGGGGAGTTAGATGTCTTAGGGGTTTTTTTGTTTTGTTTTTTACTGTCAGTGAGCTTCTGGACTTCATAGATCCTAGTGGCTTGTTCAATTACCCACTCCAGGGTCCTGTGCTCATGGAAATCACACACCAACTGAGTTATAATGTATTTGGGGAGCACATGAAAATAAGTGGTCAGAAACTCCCTACTATGAGTGTTCACCCACCTGAAAGTCTGCGCAAGGACATGCTTTAACTCCTGCACGAACTCTGTAGGCACCTGATCCTCCCCACATTGCAAATTATATGTAGCCTTATGTGCCTCCTGTGGGTTTCTCTGTGTAGAGAAATGTTTCAAAATGGCCAGTTTGTGGGTGGACCATTTATAAGGATCCTGGTCCTTCAGTCCTGCAAAGAAACTGGAGTATTCAGGTGAAAAAGACAATTTAGCAAATGCTTTACAAGTCACATCATTTCTAATCTGGAATGATGCCATCATCTGCTCCTACAGTTCCAACTGCTGCCACACTATTTTGGTGTTTGACAAAACCCCTGCTCTGTTTCATGTTTTTTTTCTTCCACTGAATCTGAGTCTATTCATTTTCGGACTCATAGCTGCTGTTTGTACCTAATTTCCCGTCCTCTAGGCACTCCCTATCTCTGTAAGATTGGGAATATCTCCTAGACTCATAAGGTCTGGACTCCTCTCGCCTGAACTGTGGTGAACTCTCAGGGTCTCTTTGCCTGTGGTCACTTTTAGGCCCAGGATAACACACAGCTTCTTCATCTTCCTTCTAGAGAGTCTGTGGAAATCTCCCCCTCTCCTGAATGTATAGAGACTTAATATGCCCTTCCTAAGCTGAAGCTCTGGCTTTTCTCTTCCAGCAAAGTGGGTAAATGGGTCTCTTTGTAATCTCATCTTCAGACAATCTAATTCGCTGATTTTTTCATCATACGAGTTTTCATGGTCTGAAGTATTCAAAGTATTCTTTTTAGTCTCCCAGGACACACTGGATCGGACCCCTTCCCTTCTGTATGGTAGAGATTAATATGCATCAATTTCAGACAAGGACTGGCCTTCTAGATCAGTTTGGGTAAGCCTGCGTAAGTCCAACTGCCTAATGTTCCCCTTTTCTTTATCAGTGGCATGCATGAGGTCAGTACCCATGTGTGCTTGGGAAATGGTTGATATCTGGCCTGAGGTCCCCAATGGGAGGGACATCTCCCCTTGATCAGAAGGCGCTACCCCATACCCTGATTGGTCAGGGTGCCTCAAGGCTGTTTATATTTTTAAATTTCATTTATAAACCTCTCACACCTGTTTCTCTCTGTCATTATCTCCTGTTGGTATTCAGAGAGCTGGCTTTTTAATCCTGACAACAAGGGCCGACTAGTCTCGTGTAACCTCCAGAGCAACCAACCGACCGTTCATTTGCTGTAATTTTGTAGCTGTATGTCATTCAAGAAACTACTCTTTCGAAGGGATTGTGTCCTCCGACGTATTCCTCATCTTAGATATATATATCCATCCAGCTCTGCTGGCCTCGGAAATTTTTTTCTCTAGAGGGCGCTGCGCGTCGACGTCCCTCAAGTCGATGTCCCTCGACAGCCGCCGTATCGACGCTCGACGTCATCCTGCCTATAAAGGCCACGCGCAGCGTCCGTTGCTCAGTTCTGTTTTTCCACGCTTACTCGGTGCCTCGGAATACCGTTGCTCAGTTCTTAGTCAGATTAATCCTATTTACCTCGAGTTATTCGATTCATACTCGATGGCTTCCTCGTCGGAACCGACAACTCCTCGATCCGGCTTCAAAAAATGTCGAGATTGTGGGAAAAAGATGTCGTTGACCGATCCTCACAGAAATTGTCTGTGGTGCTTGGGAGCTGAACACCATTGTTCGGAATGCGAGGACTGTATGTCCATGACAGCTAAGGCCCTGAAGGAGCGTAGGGGGAAGCTGGAGAAAGTTAAGACTTTTAAAGCTTCTTCTTCGTCGACGAAGTCGAGACATTCGTCTCCTCGTCACCATTCGCGCTCCAGGTCTCGGAGTGGGTCTCATCACTCCTCGAGATCGAAGCACACGAAGAGGAGGCGTCGAAGATCCCCTTCTCCGTCTTCCTCTTCCTCTATTTCGCCAAAAAGAATCCCTTGCCCCACAAAACATAGTTCCCGGGCTGAATGGGAGGAATTCCGAAAGAATATGATGAGCGTCTTCGAGAAAGCGGCCTCGTCCCCCTCGAAGATTGCCGAGAGCGATGCTCTGGTCGAAAGACCCGAAGGTCAAAAACGCCGCGAGTCGCAGTACCCGGCGAAAGAATCCTCTCGAGCGTGTTTCGAACCCTCGAGCAGGACTATGACCTCCAAACCTTCCTCGAAGGTTCCGTCGATGCCGTCGACGAAGGACCCGTCGACGTCGATGTCTTCCGCGCCGTTGTCGAGGGGACCTTCGACACACGGGTCTGTCGACTCGACGACGGCCTCGACACCGGCGTCGACGCCAAGAAAAGTCACGGTGACCACACATCCAGTGACTATCCCCAGGCCCTCGACGTCGATGGCGTCGATATTGTCGAGTAGAATTCCAATTCTGTCGAGGTCCTCGAGGCCTCCACCTCTGTTTTCGACGCCACGATGGAAGCCTTCGACGTCGGCGTCGACGACATCGACATTTTCGAGGCCAATAATGACAAGTTCGGCACCCTCTGCCTTGGAAATGGGATTTACTCCCTTTATGAGTTCAGAACAATTGAGAACTATATCCTCAATTTTAGAAGAGGGTGATTTGTCTGAACAAGACACATTTGAGTTACAGGGACCTGTAACCCCAGTTAGAGAGGAATTTTCCTCTGAAGAGCGCAGATTAAAGGATCTTCATGATTCTTTACATGAGGCAAGTGGGTTAGACACTTCCCCTGAGGTGGATTTTGCTAAGCCAGACCCGGGGGAGCATGCTGAAACCCCCTACAGAGCCTTAATGGCCAGGATTACAGAGTTCATGGGGTGGTCTGCACCTTCACAATCTTTCCAGCAAGATGACCTCACGGATATTCTTGACAAAGGCCCACAAGAGGATCCTGTGGTGCCCTTCATAAAGCTCTTCAGAGAAAGATCATGACAAACTGGGAAACCCCAGATGTAATACCAGCAGTAAATAAAAAACTGTCTGCAAAGTACAGGGTATCTTCCACAGACCCAGAGTTTTTGTCTAAACATCCATCCCCAGAAAGTCTGGTGGTACAAGCAGCATCCCCTACCGATGTCAAGACGGCTTATCCTACAGTCCCACAGGACAGGGACGATAAAAAATATGATGCTATGGCAAAGAAAGTCTTTTCAGCATGTAGCATGGCGTTAAAATCTGTTAATGCTACTTGCACCCTTGCTAGGTTCAGCCATACACTTTGGGAGTGTGCTTCTACAGCGGCTGACTGCATCCCGGAGGGAGAAGAAAGGGATGCGTTCCTGAATATTATACAGGACGGTAAAGACGCTATGTGCGAATCCCTCCAGACGGGCATTGATTCGCTGACAGTATCAGCAGAGCAATGGCGGCAATTACATCAACCAGGAGATTCGCTTGGTTGAGAAAGTCGGGTTTTGCCCCAGATGTGCAAGCCAGGCTCTTAAACATGCCATTCGATGGCTCTTCTTTGTTCGGGAAAAAGGCGGATGACAATTTAGAGAAACTGCAAACTTCAAAAGCTGCAGCAAAATCCCTAGGAGCTGCAATCCATCAGACTCCTTTTCGTCCCACAGGAACCTCTGCGAGGGGCAAGTCCTTTCGCTTCTACTCCGCATTCGGAAGAGGTAGAGGATGACCGGCTCAAAGGGGTCAAAGAAGAACTACCCGAGGTGGACGGGGTAGATATTCTAAAGCCGCAGCAACAGCAGGTGCCTCTTTACCATCGGCACCTGCATAAGCCGCCCCAAAACCACTCTGAGGACTCCCCTCACAGGACACCTGTAGGAGGCAGGTTGACTCAACATCTGACGGTATGGCAGGCTATCACGTCAGATGCTTGGGCATTGGAAACAGTCGCCCAAGGTTACTGCCTGCCTTTCCTACATATACCTCAGAGTCATCCACCGGGGATCAGCTCTCAGAAAGCTCCAGATCCGCTCCTCTTGCAGGAAATTTTGGACCTGCTAGAGAAAGGTGCCATAGAACCGGTACCTGTAGCGGAGAGGGACAAGGGCTGGTACTCCCCTTACTTTCTCATTCCGAAGAAAGACGGAGGACTGAGACCCATCTTGGACTTGCGAGAATTGAACAAATTCCTCAGAAAAGACAAATTCAAGATGGTCACTCTTTCTCAGATCCTCCAGGCCCTTCAGTTTCAGGACTGGTTAGTATCTCTGGACCTTCAGGACGCTTATTTCCATGTGCCTATCCATCTCAAACACAGGAAATACCTGAGGTTCGCAATTGGCAACTCTCACTATCAATTTCGAGTACTGCCATTTGGGCTGACCTCCGCCCTGAGGGTCTTCACCAAGTTAATGTCGGTAGCGGCTGCAAGTCTAAGGAGGGAAGGGATTCACGTCTACCCCTACCTGGACGATTGGCTGATCAGGGCTGTTTCTCCGGAGCAAGCTCAGATCCAGCTAAATCATGTGTGCCATTTCCTTCACAGACTGGGCTTCTCCCTCAATTTAAAGAAGTCACAAATGATACCATCGCAGAGACTCCAGTTCATAGGAGCGATCCTGGATACTTCCCTGGGAAAAGCCTCGCCACCAGAGGTGAGGGCTCAAGATATTCTACAGATGGTTACCAAGTTCCAGCATGCCCAACGTCTCCCAGCCTTCGACTTTTTGAGGTTGCTAGGCCTCATGGCATCCTGCATTTTCCTTGTGCCAGAGGCTCGCCTGAGAATGAGATCCCTCCAGTGGGCACTGAGGACTCAGTGGTCACAATTCTCAGGGAGAATGACAGATCTTCTTCAGGTTCCCGGCAGGGTGGCTCGAGACCTTCAGTGGTGGGCCTGTCAGGAGAACATTCTGAAAGGAGAACAGTTTTGGCAACCCTGGCCGGAGATAACAGTAGTCACGGATGCCTCACTCACGGGGTGGAGAGCCCACGCCAACGACTTGACCATCAGCGATCGTTGGTCTCCATCGGAGTCCAGACTACACATCAACCTGTTAGAGCTGAGAGCCATCAGACTTGCGTTGAAGGCTTTCCTGCCAGCTGTACAAGGGAAGAACGTCCTGATAATGACGGACAACACGGTGGCCATGCATTACCTCAACAAAAGAGGAGGCGTAGGATCACTACCTCTGTGCAGAGAGGCGATGCAGCTCTGGTTTTGGGCAATCCAAGAAGGAATCTCTCTATCGGCAGTTCACTTAGCCGGAGAGAAGAACTTGACAGCGGACGCTCTGAGCAGGCAGAACACAGTCTCCCATGAGTGGGAGCTAGCTCAGGAAGTCCTTCCAGAGATCTTCGCCCTTTGGGGAACCCCTCAGGTAGATCTGTTCGCCACCAGCCTAAACAGGAAATGCGACTTGTTCTGCTCAAGGGAATTTCCTCCGAGAGGAGCTCTGGGAGACGCGTTCATAGTGGACTGGGAGTTTCCGCTTCTGTACGCGTAACCACCGGTCCCTGTCATTCCTCAAATGATCAGGAGGTTGAGAAGATTCCGGCGAACCATGATCCTAATTGCCCCAGATTGGGCCAGGAGAACGTGGTACCCGGACCTTCTATACTTGTCCATCTGCCCTCCAATTCGACTTCCTCTCAGAGAGAACCTACTCTCACAGAAGGGAGGTCAGGTTCTCCATCCAGACATCAAAACCCTCATCCTTCACGCTTGGCTTCTGAACGGCTGAGGTACAAGGATTGGGACCTCCCTGATGATGTTATGGAGGTGTTGCTTTCGGCAAGGAGGCCAGCAACAAAGTCTTTATACCGCTGCCGTTGGACCAGATTTTGCAGCTGGTGTAGAGAACAGAATATCGACCCATTTTCATGTGGTACACCAATGGTTTTGTCCTTCCTACTATATTTGGCAAATTCAGGCCTTCAAGTTGGCACCATTAAGGGCTATCTCGCAGCGCTATCTATCTTTAAGCGTACTGCGGAAGAACCATCCTATTTCAAATTACCCTTGGTAATACAGTTTCTAAAGGGATTAACCAATGTTTATCCCCCAAGACCATTCCAAGTTCCCCTATGGGATTTAAACTTAGTACTAACTTTCCTGATGGGTACACCTTTCGAACCTCTCCATTCTTGTTCGTTAAGATTCCTTACCCTTAAAACTGTTTTATTAATAGCACTTACATCTGCTAGAAGGGTGAGCGAATTACAAGCTCTTTCTTGTAAACCCCCTCATACAATCTTTGTTGTCCTGCAAGTGAAGCCTAATTTCCTCCCAAAGGTGGTTTCTGAATTCCATATCACTCAGAAGATTACCCTACCATCTTTCTATCCTCCTCCTCACCCGGGGAAAGAGGAAGAGAGGTTACACAGACTAGACCCTAGGAGGGTTTTAAGTTTTTACATTAGTAGACTAGCCAGGATAAGACAGGCAGACCAGCTGTTTGTAGGTTACGCAGGTCACAAGCTGGGGTTACCAATAAATAAGCAGACCATTTCCAGATGGATCATTCTAGCCATTCTGGAATGTTATAAACTGGCAGGGAAAGAGCCCCCTCAAAACCTTAGGGCTCATTCGACCAGAGGTATTGCAGCTTCATCGGCCCTCAAAAGAGGCGTGCCGGTTAAAGACATATGTGCGGCCGCTACATGGTCGTCTGTCCATACCTTTACACGTTTTTACAATCTGGATTCCTCCTCCAGTCAAGAGACTAGGTTTGGAAGGGCTGTACTGCATTCTATTCATCAATAGAAGACAGCGTGAAGTCAGTACTCCCTCCTCCGAATATAGAATACTGCTATGGGAGCCTATCTAAGATGAGGAATACGTCGGAGGACACAATCCCTTCGAAGAACAAGTTACTTCTTACCTTGTAACGTTCTTTCGACGGGATGTTCCTCCGACGTATTCCTCATCGACCCTCCCATCCATCCCCGCAGTTCTACTTCCCTTGTTGTTGCAGCTTACGCTCCTTCAGGGTGATTAGTCTATTCCAGACAGTAATACTGTGGGCTACAAAACGGAACTGAGCAACGGACGCTGCGTGCGGCCTTTATAGGCAGGATGACGTTGAGCGTCGATACGGCGGCTGTCGAGGGACATCGACTCGAGGGACGTCGACGCGCAGCGCCCTCTAGAGAAAAAAATTTCCGAGGCCAGCAGAGCTGGAAGGATATATATATCTAAGATGAGGAATACGTCGGAAGAACATCCCGTCGAAAGAACGTTACAAGGTAAGAAGTAACTTGTTCTTCTCTAACATGCCATTACAATGTGCTGCATGTAACAGGCCAGCTTCTGCTTGCTTCACACACCCCACAAGCTCCATATGTGGGGTGTAATCAAAGGCCCTGAACCAGAGGAACAAAAGGGCCCACTAGGAAACTGACCTGCCAGCATTCAGAAACCTGCACTATGAAAAATTGGGCCTATTTAGTCAGACTATGCAGATGTCTTTCTGCAAGGGAAATCCAGAGAAGGCTGAAACAAAAATGCAATACGAGTGCAGATTGCAAAAGTACATCACATTTCAGGCAGAGAAATAAACGCAGCAATTTTTTCACTAAAACTGTCACCCATCAAAAGGGTGTGCACTGTGACAATTCAGACCAACTTTTCAGCAGAAAAAAAACAGCAAGTAATTTAAAGTGCATTTTGTTGTTAATGACTGAAGGAAACAGCTCTGCACTTTCAGTGCAAAAGCAAAGTGAACTCTGATCAGTAAAACACACTGGGCCTCATTATGATGTTGGCGGTGATGGTATGAACGGTGCCGGTAAGGCACCAGCACCCTTCATACCGTCCCGCCTAATTCCGAGTTATGTGCGTGGGTGCCTGACAGCACGCCATGTCTTACCTCGTAATTGCACCCGCACCGTTATCAACGGAGCCGGCGCATCCATGCTCCCCACCCCCATTCTGCCCTATGGAGCAGAATGGGGATCGGGAGCCCGGCAAAATATCGCCACCCGCAAATGGCCAATTACCACCCCATTCAACTCGTAATGGGCCGGTTATTGCCCAATCGTGGGTTCCGGAACCAGTAACAAGCATGGCGGTAGCCGGGCCTGCCATGCAGGCACGGCTACCACCATGCTCGTAATGAGGCCCACTGTGTGTCAAAGAATAAAGGCTGATGTTAGAAAATGCAGTATGTGAGTTCATTTTAGTCAAAAACTAGTGTTTGGGTGTGTGATAAATGCCATATAATATCATATATTGGACAATGGACAACATTCACAAGTGGCTTCCCACACTTCTATCCTGGTTTATGCATCCCAACTGTTTACAACTGCAATTAAAGGATGCCTGAAGGATGATGGAAAACAAACTTTCTCTAGACTTGCTGCCTGGGCAGGACAATTGACCCTGTCTGGTGCATGACCAGAATGTAGGCGGGAGGTGTGAAAACAGGTGCTACAATCAAGAGAAGCTTAAGCTTTGAAAGAAGTAAAAGAAACAAAAGCCTTTCAGATGGCCGAGATGGTCCCCTTCAGATAAGAGGACAGGCCTTGTTATATCACAAGGCTAGCCCAGCTCTTTATCTGCAGTTGGAGATCTCTAGAATTTCTGTTTGGGCAGGACAAATGGCTTTGGCTGGTGCATGACTGGAATGTAGGGGAGAGGTGTGAAAACAGGGGCTACAGTCAGTGGAAGCTGAGACTTTGAAAGAAATACAAGAAATAGAAGCCTTTCAGATCGGAATGATGTTCCCCTTAAGATAAGAGGACAGGCTTTGTGGCATCACAGGACAAGCCCAGCTCATTATCTGCAGTGGGAGATCTCTGTGTAGCAAAAGGATCCCCCATTTATGATCTGCAGACACCAACTTCAAGAGAGACAAATGGCTTGTAGGAAGCAGAACTCCTATTTGCATAAACAAAAAGATTTACGGTTAATGTAAAAGGGACTATTATAATTTAGGCCTTTGTCCCAGCAACCACAAATCATACTGCATTGATTTATGTGTCATTTTTTATATAATTTCCAGGCAATTTTGTAGAAATAAAAATCATCCACCTGCGACTTAGGGAACTGTAATGACCAGCTAAAATTGATTTCTGGCAGATCTGAAAATGTCCCGAATGTAATTGTTGGCAAACTGGTGGAGGGTAACATTAGGAATGTGGGGAGTAAATTGCATGTTCATAATTGTTATGCATTTTGTGTAAAGGGTGGAAAATTGACACATGGCTGAGCAGCATGAGATGGAAATGGCTGTCATTTTATTAAATTCCCCATGAGTAGCTGAAGCGGAATATATGTAGATTATGCCAGTTACTAGTAAAATTATGAAGTTCTGCTACAAAACTAAATGTTTCCCAAATGCAGACATAGAAACAAAAGGGACATTGCCATATGTCTTTTCTAGACTCTTAAACCAATCCTTAGTGAGGGGCTGGATTTGGGAGGAGTGAGGTGGGTAACTTTTCCAATCCTAGGTGTGAGAACTCTTGCAGGGAAATCCCCGGGATTGTAAACTTGATTGTTTCATCATTGCTATATAAAGTGGATGCACTGTGAGGTTAAGGGAGAGCTTTTAAAATTGCCATTGTGAAAGGAGCTGGTAAAACGTACCATCTGACAGCCACAAGGAAGCACCAAAAGGAGATTTATCAGAGATTGCTTCTGGATGGAGCTGTCTATTGCTGGCAAGGCCTAAATGTTGACTGGGTCCTATGGTGGAGAGCTGGAGGACATCCTTGAGAGGGGAGAGGCCAGACTCCTCCCTAGTGTTTCCAGAGGGTCCTGAAAAACAGCAGACTTTCCTGATCTTGAAACTGAGGTCTTCATTGTGAGTAGAATGGAGCCCTCTGTAACCAAAGGTAGGGAAATCTCCATGCCTTAAATCCTTTCCTTTTATAGTGGGCAGGGGATGGGGGCAAAACTGTGTAGATCCTTAGCCTATTTAACTAAGAAATAGTAATTTAATTAATTCCCTTCAGCAGAATACTACGGGGTGATTTTTGTTAACATTTGAACTTTCCAAAGCTCATTCCTGGTGTGCACAGAAAACTATAGACTGTAATGTAATTGGGTAATCCTATTTTGCTTGTTAATCCCGACTTCTTGTAGGAAGAGCAGTGCCTTTGTTTCTAAACCAAAACAAACAAAAGAATCCTCCGCTTTTTACCATCCAGCTTCCCTAATACAGGCCTTTTAGTGGAGGGGGTCTGAAATCCCAAATTCTTCAATCATCCCAATTTTTGCTCTCCAGCTTCCCCAACACAGGCCTTTAAGTGGAGGGGGTATGAAATCTAAATTCAGAAATCATCCCAATGTTTCTGTCTGACTTCCCCCCACAAAGACCAAAGATCTGAAAACCCACTGCTAAATCAACCTGTGTTCATTTTGAGCAAATGTGTGGGTGAAATAGTAATTGCGATATGCATTTGTCCAAATATGTAAACCAAACTGCTAGCCTTTTAAGGGCACAGGAAAATCAAAATTGCACAGCTCTATATCTGTAAATGGATTGTGTTCACTGACCAGGGCTAATTATTTCTTGAATTGAAAACTGTAGAAAGAAAAGTATTGTAAATTGTGTTTTTCCCAACCCATTGGTTTGATTTATTTGTGTAACATTAGGTTAATTGTGAGCCACAAAGAAGGTAGCGTGTGTAGTTTAGTGTGATTTCTATTACCTATAATAAATACATATTATATTTCCTGTACACCGACCTGGTTCTTGGCTCATTTGTAGCTCAGGGCGAGGGATCCAAGTGGAATGATATGAAGCTGAGATAGGGCTGAATAAAAGGACTGACATTAACTGTTTATTGGGTGACACTTTGCTTGGGGGGGAGGAAATCCTTTTGTTGTGGGTGGCCTCTCAATAAACTGTTACACATTGGGGGCTTGTGGTCCAGAATTAGCTGGCTATTCCTGACTCATGACAAATGCATTGTGACAGACCATTTGTTTTGAAGTAAGTACATTAAGGTGGAGGGAAAGTCATCTTTGTGTTGTTAAAGTGCCATGAGTACTTGGACCCTGAGCTCCAGAGAGGTGTATATCACTTTCACGCCCCGCCTACTGGGTCGACATGGCGTTAAATGGCCCGCCAGCTTGAACTTTGGTAGGCCTAAGCGGAGAGGTGTGGATAATGTTCTTTGATTTTATTCTGATGAGTTATGTGCTCAGTGCGAGCACATCTCCTATTGGAATGAAAAAAAGGTCAAAAAATGACCACCACCATAAACATAGAAAAGAGACTGGCGGAGAGTGAGCTTGGGTGAAGCAGTCTAGTTGTACCGTACAGTCTGTCTATCGTTTCTACTGTTTGTTGGAGGAGGAGCTGCTGGTTAAAAACCCCTCCATCTCACGCAGTGAGTCACAGAGAGTGAGCGTGGAGTGAAGCAGTCTGCCAGTCCCCTACAGTCTGTGCATCATTTCTACTGTTTGTTGGAGGAGGAGCTGCTGGTTAAAAACCTCTCCATCTCGTGAAGCGAGTCATGGAAAGTGAGCATGGAGTGAAGCAGTCTGGTAGTCCCCTAGAGTCTGTCTATCATTTCTACTGTTTGTTGGAGAAGGAGCTGCTTGTCAAAAACCCCTCCATCTCGCAGAGCAAGTCATGGAGAGAGAGCGTGGAGTGAAGCAGTCTGGCAGTCCCCTACAGTCTGTCTATCATTTCTACTGTTTGTTGGAGGAGGAACTGCTGGTCAAAAAGCCCTCCATCTCATGGAGCGAGTCTTGGAGTGTGAGTGTGGAGTGAAGCAGTCTGGCAGTCTGGCCAGCCGGACAATGCAGTAAAGTCGGGGAAGGTGGTATGTGTGTGATAGCTTCCCTGAGACCCCTTTACTTGAATATCAGTGCTGTGAAGGAACGAAGGCTCCAACCCAGGGGAGGAGCATCTTATGAACATCAAACATCAGAGATACTTGCTACTGTGTTGTAGGATTGGTTTGGAACTCCATTTTTCTTTGAATTTTATCCCAGGCGACTGCAGTGGAATTTCACCCTTTCAGCTCAAAAGTGGGTCAGCTATATGGAATATTCAGCTGTGCGTGCTCAATCGCACCGGAAATACAGTGAAATGTAGCGGATATCACTCCAAATGTCTAAGCGTTCCAATGTCTAGTTGAAAGCAACAGAAAAGGGGCACATTGTTTTATGAGCCCATGAGGAATTGGAAAGATTGTGCGAAACGCAGCAACCGCAACCACTCTTGGAAGTCAGAAATAAATGCAGAATTATATGCTCTTTCGAGTGAAGAGGAACTGCCCATGGGGGAGCAACAAAGTGCATCTAAGTTGCTGTATGTAGAAGACAGGGGTGACAAACGGGGAACTGCCTGGAGATCTGGCCCCTGAAGCAAGCAGCACTCTCAGTCTGTACTCTGAGCTATTGGGAGATGGCTATGACTCCCATGAGGAGGTCCAAGGTCAGAGCATGGAGAAAACTGGTAAAGTGCTGTCACTAATGAACAGAGATCCGTGCCTACAGACAGATGAGTGCCATTTATGAGCAAAGCCCATGTAACTTTTGCCATCCCAAAATCTTCGTCTGGTGAGAACAACGTAAATGCTCTGGCATATATTGGCCTAACAGCGCAGAATAGGGCACCCAGGGGTAACAACACCAATCAGGTAACCATAAACCACAAGCAATGAACATCAGAGTATCTTGGATCAATCTTTTGAGAAACTTTGCAATGACATGGATGGAATAAGGGAACGCTCCCATCAAACATCTAAAAAAAGTGGTTTGCATAGTGAAACAGAAAATCAAAGATCTGGAATGGGTTATGAACATTACCCGAGTCCTCTAAACAACTCACTGATAGAGCACCAGAACTTACGAGGATTCATACAACCTCAGTCTGTTCCATTAAAAGATCATTACTTCATTCCTAAAAACATTACACTAAGGAGGGACTCTAACATCATGTCACAAATGGAAACCCTTGGCCCTGCCTCGATCTCAGCACGTCATTTAGTGTTGGAATACTTATTGAGGCTCTCTGACAACATAAAAGAGCTGGTCAGATGAATGCCCTAAAGTTAAACTCCTTGGATAAAGGGCTGAATAAACTGCTGGTAAATAAGCTGGAAATCCCATGCCAGTGTAAGACTGTACGCCTATACCCTGGAACCAGAGAAGGAGTGGAAGAATTGGTACCAAGTACAACTGAAAATCCATCACCAGAGGAGGTACAGGCGGAAATGAGGTCTGCCCAGGAGGACTTAGAACAATCGGTGAGAACAAACACAGAAGTTCCAGACAGCCCACTCTGCTTGTTGAATTATACCCCAGGGAGAGAAAACTGTCCTGGAAGAATCTTGCCCGGTGCAGGAAGTACGCACAATCAGTGACTCACCAGGAGAGGAGAGTGGCCGAGAAGGCTGGGTAAGAGTGAACAGACAAAAAAGGAAAGGATAACTCCCAAAGAAAATAAATTCTAAAAACCTGCCTGGTAATAAACGTAACAACTCCAGACAGTTTATCAATGCTCTGTCAAGAGAGGTTTCGGCGCAAAATGAGTCACAACAAAACCAAAAACAAAGCACCGTAGGCAACAAAGGTGTGGTTGTCAAAAATAAAAAACAACCTAAAATAACTGTATACTTGGAGAATACTGAGACTTCTAATGTTGATAGGCCCTCTCAAGAAGCTGCCAGTATAAATGGCTTGGCAGAGGTGCAGGCAACTTCAGCTGATCAGATGAGTCCAATTGAGAGGACAATTGAGAATAAACTTCTCGCTAAAGCCTCTCCTCCAGTACTAAATGTCAAGTGTAAAGGTAGTACTGTTGTATGGACTGGACCTTTCCTTGAACATCTGGGGGAATATCTCAACTCTGTTCAGGGAATGTTTTGGAAGAAAACACTGGGACTTGCAAATTCAACCCCAAATTCAATTATTAGACATGTGTTTGGGTTAATCTCGCTGGCAACTAGAGCCAAGTGGAGAAAGGTGGCTGAGTTTGCCAAACTGTTAAATCTACTTGTTACGTCCCTTTATCAGAGCTGGGGTGAAGATCAGACAAGGGCGTCTGCTGGTAGCATCACAGAATTTAAAGAGCAAATGACCGAAACCCTTTTATCAATTGGCTCATCCAAAGAAGAGCTTACGCACAATTTGCCCATACTAAAGAAAAAGTTCTTTAAATATCACTGGGCGGTCTCTGCTGATCATTTGCGAATGTTCTCCCTTTATGTTGAGTACGTCAAATTCGTCACTAAGAGGGAAGAGATTCCAAATTACATTCTTATCTTTCTCTGTCCAAAATTAAGGACAATTTACATTTGTTTATGGCTAAACCCAATCACGACACTTGAAAGAACAAGCAAGTGGGACTCGGGTTTGGGTAGCCACACCTGTAGGTTTTGTACTAACTTGGCTGCTAAAGAGACTATCAAACATTTAGTAACTAACTGTCTGGCACTGAGTGACGAAAGAAACAGACACTTAGTGACTGTAATAGTAAATGATGTGATGTGGTATGGTTTGAAGGGAGGGCAATGGCAGAGTTTGATTCTTACCCTAATAATGAAAATAATTGCACATTTAAGGAAAATATCAACTCAAATTTTACTTTCAAATGAATTGTTTGATTAATTGTTTTATGATTTGTTTGATGTAAACTTAAATTTACTTTTCAGTCATTTCACTGTAAATATGTATGAGGATGTTTAATTTATTCTTTGTTTGTAATGATAGTGAAAGGTTTGTACATTTGATGTCCGAACCAAAACACTAATAAAAATAAAAAGAAACAAAGGGACTAGTTGCCTTTTTGTTTGACAGAGGCCATTGAAAATATGTTAAAAAATGGCAGCCGTCATACAAAAAGTGACCTAGTCCCTTTACAATTTTTATGGCAACAACCATTTTTGTTGACTTTTTATTCCACTGCCATGGGCGGTGAAGACAGTATTGCGCCAGAGAAAAGTGGATTCTGATTGGTCAGACTGCCTTTCCCAGGTGTGAATAGGTGATACATGAATATTAAGTATGAATTGATTTGGATTTGGCATTGTGAGTGGAAATTAAGCAGGAGCAGAGTGATTTTTACCCCTGCACAAAGGAAATTCTACAAAAATTCCAAGCTATTTTTTAAAATGAATATAATTGAATTATATGATGCCAGGGGATATTTCCTCACTAAGCTGTTCATTTGTGTTGAGTACAGAGAGGCGGATGAAGGGAGCTGGCAGCTAAAATGATGCAAGATGTCACATCAAAATAAATTGGCATTTGGTGTCAGAGTGGGATATGGCACAAGCATTTAGAGGCATTTTATATGACCCACAAATGCTAAAGAAGAACTGAGTCAAATGGCTCAGCTCTCAGCTTATCTATACTTCCACTGGCAGTTACTGGAAGAGCAAGTGGAGATGAGTGAGGCCTGTGCGCAGAGCAGACTGTGATTATAGATGAAGCGCAGAAAGAGCTTAAACAGTTAAAAGATTAAGCAAAGCATAACTATGTTTTTGAGTTAAAACAAGAAAACCTCATGGAAGAACTAAGAAAATGAGTTCACAACCCAGCAGCAAGAGAGTGCAGAGCGTGAAACACAGTTTTCTGCATTGCAAAATGCAAATAAAGAGTGTGTGGAAAATGTGAGCACACTGCAACATAAGGTAAATAATCAGACTGTTTATAATAGAGGGCTGTTAGATGACATTATGGCCTTTCAATTACAAATCAAGGAGTTGAAAAATGTAAACAATCAGTTAATTATAAAAGGGGTTGATTCCCAAAATGACATTGATCAGATATATCAGCAGGTACATACTTTAAAACAACAGATAATTTAACTGGTGAAGGAAAACGACTTCTTGAACCAGGAGAATAGTGTCCTTGCACAGGAGGTGTACTAGTTGAAAATGGATTTAGAAAAGAACCAGCCAGGTTCTCAGGAACTGACTGGAGATAGGCAAGAAAATGTAGAACTCATAGAGCGAGTGAGGCAAGCAGAAGATTACCTGTTGTAGGCAGCACAGTGTGGAAATGTGCAAGAGAAAGAGATAGGTATTTTGAAAGTAAACCGCTTTGAATATGCACGCACAATACAGACCACACAAAACGAAAAGGAGTCAAGTCAGAATGAAATCAGGAAACTGAAAGATCGATTAATGGCCCAGAGTAAAGTGCTCAAGGCCAATCAGGCCCTGGTCTCAGAGTTAAAAAGCCAGCTCTCTGAACGCCATCAGGAAATGAGGACAGCGAGAAGCAGGTTTGAGAGTTTGGCAAATGAAATTGAAAAACACAAAAATGCATTTAGGTACCCTGACCAATCAGTATATGGGAAAGGGCCCTCTGATTCAGGGGTGATGCCCATCAAGAACCTTATGCCAGTTAACCACAAATTCCCATGAGCAGACTACAACTGGCCTCATGCGTTCCACTTAACAAGCCCATGGAAACTTGAGGCACCTAGACTTAACCAGACCCACCCAAACTGATCCAAAATGCCATTGCTTACCTGAGATTGAGGAGTACTCACCTCTACCACACAGAAGGGAAAGTGGCTGGACCAGTGTGTCATGGGAAGTAAGGAATAATCCAGTGAGTACTTCAGACCATGAAAACTCCCTTGATGAGAAAATGAGAGTTGGACTTAAATAAAATGAGATTGCAGCGAGGCCACCTAGCTCGCTTCAATGGAGAAGCACATTTAAAACTTCAGTCCAGGACAGGCAGTCTAAAAATCTTTGTACATTTAGAGGAACGGGGCGGGGGGATTCCTCAGACTCCCTGGAAGGAGGGATGAGGAAACTGGGTTCTATTCTGGACCTAAAAGTAACTACAGAGAGAGTTACCCTGAGAGTTCACTTTTGCCCAGGCAAGAGTAGTCCATACCCAATGGTTCTGGGTCATATTCCCAGTCTCATAGAGATAAGGAGCACCTAGAAGACAGGGTAGGGAGTACCAGTAGCAGTTCTGAGTCAGAAGGTGAATGGACTATGGTGCAGAAGAAGAAAAGGGCAAGGAAACAGATCACAGGCTTTGTGAAATACCCAATAACACAAATCAAGGCCATAAGAGCATGCTGACCCCATACCACAAGAATGCCAAGTATCTTGTATTGGAGCACCCAGCAATGTATCAGCAAATGATGGCATCATTCCACGTCAGAAATGATGTAAATAATACAGCATTTGCTAAATGGACTTCCTCACTGGAGTACTCCAGTTTCTTTGCAGAACTGAGGCACCATGATTACTATAAATGGTCCACCTATAAGGCAGCCATTTTAAAGCATTTCTCCTCACATAGAAACCCACAGGACGTACTTAAGGCTGCATATAATTTTCAATGTGGGGAGGATCAGGAGCCTAGGATGTTTGTGCAGGAGTTAAAGCACGCATTTGCTCAGAATTCCCGATGGGTCAACACAAATAGTAGGGAGTTAATAACTATATATTTCCATGCGCTCCCCAAATACATCCTGACTCGGTTGGTGCATGATTTTCATGTGTATAGAACCCTGAATTTGGTGATTGAACAAGCTAGCAGGATCTATGAGGTTCAGAAGCCCTCTGAGAGTAAAAACCCTCCAAAAACAAATCTAATACCCCTGCTGTTACAAAGGTTGCAGAGGTAAAAACGACCCCTCCATTGGATCTGAAAACAGGGGGGCCTAAAAGTAATCCTCCTGCCAACAAGCAAAATGGAAGGCAGAAGGGACACCCAACCTGGCCCAATCAAGTGATCCCTCAGACCCTGATACCCATGTAAGCCCTAGGTACAAGGTACCAGACAAACACTGGGGTACTTATACACCCGGCCCAAGGATGGGGGGAACCTATCAGGGAAGTACTGCCCCAGAAAACGTCCCCCCAAAGAGAGAGGTATCACTCCACCCCCCAATCTGAACTTGTTCTCCAGATATCCCCAAACCAGAACCTCCAAAATAATCCTTCTATCTCTTCCTGGTTTGAGGACAAAAGATCCCTGAACCCGGGAGAATTTCCAGTACCTGAGACACTCCGGAAGAAGGGACATTTACCCCATTTGGGAGCAGAAGAGATGTGGCTTGAGACCTCCCTACCACCCATAGAAGGTCTTGCAGCTGGAGCGGCAGGTCCGGCAACTGACTGATGACATGAGGTTGAATGCCGAGGGCTCAGTCCAACCCTTACACTAATTCTACTTTGCCTCAGGGGGAAAATGACAGGAGGAAACATCTGGTAAACCACAGGTTCCCGAGGAGGGGGACCGGGTGGAGGGGAGATGCCAAGCCCTAGAGGAAGCTTCCTTTCTCACCCAGACAGAACCCCTAAATACCTCTCAGTCTGAAAGTGACTCTCCTACCCCTGAAATGTTTGAATCCATAGAGCAAAGGGTAAGTAAGAGAGGCTAAAGAAGAACCCACTTTGTGGAAGAGCTTAAGATCATCCCTTTGAAAGGGAAGAGTCTGTGGAGGACTCAGGTAAGCAAATCTTCTCTTTCAAGAATGGGGGGTCCCTCCCAAAGAAGGATTTGTTCGTTCCAAAAGCCCCTGAGTGGGACAGGGTAAGTATGGAGACCAACCCAAAACAAGAAACCATTCATCCTCCAAAATGTGAGACAGACAATGTAGAAATGGAGAGGTCCTTTTCCCAAACTGGTTCTGAGATCTGCCTCCACGGAAAGGGGGGCAGCAAAGAATCGAGGGAGAAAGAGGATTCCCCAAATCCACCCATTGTTGGTTGTAAAGTTTTCTTTACAGATTCTCGATCTCCGACACAGAAAATTGCCCACGTTCACACAGTGTCAGAGTTCAATATTAAGAAAATGACCAATAGGATGGCAAATAACTCACACTTTCTCTGCACCCTGGAGGAGAAAGAAGGCAGATTTTACACACTTTTAAGGGTGCTAGGTCAGTGTTTATTGTCAGCTCTGGTTGACAGGCCACCCTCCTGTCCAAAACAGCCTTTGACCAACTAAACCCCAGATGGGGGAGGGCTACCAAATTACCCTCACACCACTTCCCGGACAACTCCAAAATTTTGACGGGAATGACATTTCTGTTGAAGGAACTGCAGATCTGGAAAATAAAATTGGCCAACATTGATTGAAACATCTGGTGATCATCGTGACTCCAGAGGGAACACCTTGTTTACTGGGGAACGATCACCCAAGGAAGCTATCACCTCTGATCAACTGTGTAAAGAAGGTCCTCCAGACCTACACTAAACAGCCCACAACATGTTATGTAAGCTTGAATGGTATTGGTCATTTAATTTATCGACTTTCTGAGAAAGTACAATTCCATTTCAAGAATAACGAAGTCCCAGACATCAATGTCAAACTGGTGATGTAAAACCTTCTCCATTCTTGAAAATCAATCTTGCACCCAGTTTTACGTGTCAATCCACACTGGAAGGGAACACCCTACAATGTTACACCAGTTCAATATAAAAAGAAACATTGAGTCCCATGAATCCAGACAAGGAAGAACCTGCTTAAAGTCTCACGGACCATCCGAAAAAGAGCGAACAGTTGTTTTTCCCCATTCAGTTAAATGAGGGGGAGGAGACGGTCCTCGCCAGAGTATGCCTGAACAACGGAAGGAGCTTCATAAGTGAAGGATTATTCAGGAAAGCCCCAAAAGATCAGACCATTCCCACATTTAAATAAATTGGCAAATGGGAAATAGGTCTGGAAAACCCCAAATTCCAAGCTTCTCCTGCCTAGCAGGTGTATGCTAAACATTTCCATTGGCGACAAAAGCATAAAACATAATTGTTGTGTCATGAGAGATGTTCCTTCAACCTTTTATTTAGACAGTGACATTCTCAATCGATTTGAAATCAAATTTGGCCCCTGTATTTTGGAACAACTTCTTATCTTCTTTCATCTCACTAGAGGACACCAGATCGTCAATTGACTGGATCAGTTTGGCAGGTTTTAGGGGTTTATTGTTGGCACAAAGCATACCTCGATTATTCCTGTTAATCAGGTGCTCCATGAAACCCATTCCTGACATAATCAGTGAGTCAGTGATTATGACCAGTTCATTGAGATGGTGGTGTACTGCAGTGAGGATGGCTTGATGAACAGCCCTCATCTCTGCAACCTGACTACTTTGGGGTCCTATTTGATAACCAGAAGAGGGTTCCAGGGTGTTATTCACCCAGGCATTCCCAATGCTAGCCATCATTTATTTTTATACCGGTGTCTTCCTGCAAGGGAAATCTTGAGAAGGCGAAAACAAAAATGTAATCTGAGTGCAGATTGAAAAAGCACATCACATTGCGGGCTGAAAAATAAACCCAGCCATTTTTTCACTGAAACTGTCACCCATCAAAAGGAGGTGCCCTGTGACAATTCCGACCCACTTTTCAGTAGAAAAATGAACAGCAAGTAATTAAAAGTGGATTTTGTTATTGGCTGAAAGAAACAGCCCTGCACTTTCAGCTCAAAAGCAAAGTGAACTCTGATCTGTAAAACATGCTTTTTTTTATTTCAATTTATAAACCACGCAAACAGCCCTTAGGCATTGAGGTGCTGTTACATATAATGAGCCTAGTTACATGAGGCATGTGAAGGGCATTTAGCATCAATTCAAACTTAATACATATATTACATATATTACAGCCATGCATATTGATAGCGTTGTTCAAGATTAGGTGAAGAGTAGTGTCTTGCTAACTTTGTGGAAGGCTATATTGGATGCTGTGTGTTAAAGAATAAAGGCTGATGTTAGAAAATGCAGTATGTGAGTTAATTTCAGCCAGGGACGATGGGCAAAATTCACAAGTGGCTTCCCCCACTGCCAGCTTGGTTTGTGCTCCCAACTGTTTAAAACTGCAATAAAAGTGTCCTGCCTGAAGGGTGTTGGAAAACAAACATTCTCTAGACTTGCTGTCTGGGCAAGACAATTGGCCGTGGCTGGTGCATGACCAGAATGTGGTGGGGGGTGTGAAAACAAGGGCTACAATCAAGAGAAGCCTAAACTTTGGAAGAAGTAAAAGAAATAGAAGCCTTTCAGATCGGAGTGATGGTCACCTTCAGATAAGAGGACAGGCCTCATTACATCACAGGGCTAGCCCAGCTCATTATCTGCAGTGGGAGATCTCTGTGTATCAAACGCATCCCCCATTTACAATCTGCAGCCACCAACTTCAAACAACCAACCAGAATCAACAAAGAGACTAATACAAACTGTGGTCACTGGCTGGCCGAGAGAGAAAATGGCTTGGAGGAAGCACAGCTCCTATTTGCATTAACATAAAGATTTACAATAAAAGGACTATTATAACTTAAGCATTTTCACACCAACCACAAATTGTGCTGCATTGATTTTTGTGTCATTTTTTAGATAATTTCCAGGTGATGTAGTTGAAATAAAAATCATCGATCTGCAACTGTTTGGTTTCTGGAAGATCTGAAAATGTCCTGAATGTAAGAGTTGGTGAACTGATGGAGGGTAACATTAGGAAAGTGTGGAGTAACTTGCCTGTTCATAATTGTTATGCGTTTTGTGTAAATGGCTGAAAATTGTCAAATGGCCGTGCAAGCTGATGCAGAAATGTCTGTCATTTTATTAAATTCCCCATCAGTACCTGAAACAGAATATATTGTGTATATTATGGCAGTTACTAGTAAAATTTGCAACAAAACTAAATTTTGCCTGAAGGCTGCCATAGAGACAAAGGGGGATTTAAAAGGCAAGTTGCCATGTGTCTGATCTAGACTCTTAAACCAATCCTTAGTTAGGGACTGGATTTTGGAGGAGAGAGAAGGGTAACTGTCCAATCCTGGGTGTGAGAACTCTTGCAGGAACTCCCCAATATTGAAAACTTGATTGTGTCATCACTGCTATATAAAGTGGATGCACTATGAAGAAAAGGGAGTGCTCCTGAAATTATCACCATGAAATGAGTTGATTAAACTTACAAGCTGACAGCCTCAAGGAAACGCCAAAAGGAGATTTTGCATAGATTGCCTCAGGGTGGAGCTGTCTATTGCTGGAAGTCCTAAAATCTGACTCGGTGCTATGGTGGAGAGCTTGAGCCATCCTTGAGAGTGGAGTGACCAGACCCCAGCCCGGTCTTTCCAAAGGGGTCCTGAAGTGTAGCTGGCTGTCCTGATCTTTAAACAGATGTTTTCAATGTGAGTAGAATTGAACCCTTTGTAACCAAAAGATGGGGGAAATCTGCTTGCCTTAAATCCTTTCCCTTTATACTGTACGGGGTGCAAAACTGCATAGATCCTTAACATTGTTAACTAAAAAATATTAATTTAGTTAATTCCCTTTGGCAGAACACTACAGGGTTATTTTTGTTCAAATTCAAAATCAACAAAGCTCAACCCGAGTATGCGCTGAAAACAATAGACTGAAATATAATTAGGTAATCATTGTGCCTGTTAACCCCAACTTCTTTTAGAAAGAGGGGTGCCTTGGTTCCTAATCCAAAACTAAAAACAAAATCCTCATGCATTTTACCATCCAGCTTCCCCAACACAGGTCTTTGAATGGGGGAGGAGGGGTCTGAAATCCAAAACTCTTCAATCATCCCAATTTTTGCTGTCCAGTTCTAGAACACAGGCCTTTAAGTGGCAGGGGTCTGAAATCCAAAATTCTCAAATAATACCAATTGTTCTGTCTGACTTTCCTCCACAAAGACTGAAGTAGGGGGGGTCTGAAGAAGCCACTGCTAAATCGCCCTGTGTTTATTTTGAGCAAAGGTGTGTGTGAAATAGTAATTGCTGTATGCATTTGTCCAAATCTGTAAACCAAACTGCTAGCCTTTTAAGCATGCATGAAAATCGGAATTGCACAGCACAACATCTGTACATTTTTTATGTTCACTGACCAGCGCTAATTATTTCTTGAAGTGAAATCTGTAGAAAGAAAATTATTGTCATTTGTGTTTTCCCAACCCATTGGTGTGATTTATTTGTGTAACAAGAAGTTAATTGTGAGCTACAAAGAAGGAGGCGTGCCTTCTACTACCTACAATTAAAAAAATGCCCATATATGTCCTGTACACCGCCCTGGTTCTTGCTTATTTGGTAGATCAGGGGGAGGGATACAGGGGGAATGATATGAGGCTGAGATAGGGCTGAATAAAAGAACTGCCATTAACGGTTTATTGGGTGACAGCTTGGGGAGGGGAGGAACTCCCTGTGTTGAGGACGGCCTCTCAATAAACCGTTACACATGTTTTCCCATCTAACGCTGGTCAGTTCCTGAGAGCCTGACAGTTCCTTTTCAGAATCGCAGTCTTCAACCAGCTGTAATTTATATTGCTTCAGAATATTTACATTCTGATACATTTCATCACACTCCTGCTGTGAGACCCTCTGTATTATGATTAACTGACTGTTCCAATGTCTTTATGGTCTTTTTGAAATCTATAATGGCACCCAACAATGCCCTGTTTTGGACAGTCTGATCACTGAATTGGCCTTGAAGGTGACTTGCAGTTGCTGCATTCTCTGTGCATGTGTCATGCAGTGCAGCAAACTCTTTTTCTCTCTCTGCACTGGCTTGCTGCTGTGTTTTCAGCTCATTCTGAATTTGCTCAATAAGGTCAGTCTGATTCATCAATTCAGCCTATTTAGTTTGCAATCTCTCCTCAAGAATTTGCACATGAAAATATAAATGAGCTGTGAGTTGAGACATTGGAATTTGCACATCACAAATATTTTGGGTCATGTAAAATTCTGTTCATTCTTGTTGCAAAATGCCATGATCTTGACAAATATCAATTCCCACTGATGTGAGTTCTTGTATAATTTTAGTCTGCCCGTTCCCAGCTTCATTTTATGTCCATTCACCTTGAATGAACAATTTAGCTAGGAGATGCTTCATGGCATCACTAATTTCTAGACGCTAGTCATTTTTAAAAATGGCTTTTTGGAACTTTGCAAAACTTTCTCTATGCAGGGGAAAAAATCACCCTCTTCCTGCTAGATTTTAGCAATCAATACCAAATCAGATATCCGCTCAAATCAATTGTTTTGCACACTCTGTCTCTCTATACACCTCCATGCCTCTCAGGGGTCAAGTTACAGTAGTCTGTTAACAATGCACAGCGAGCTTCTATCTACCTGAACACAGTTACACCAAAATGCATATCCTATCAGCAATGCGCTTGTCATGAGTCAAAAATAAGCTAGATCAAGTCACACAAGCTCCCAATTTGTAATGATATATCGAGAGACCACTCTTATCCTGGGAAGTTTCTTCCCCCCAAATCAAGGTCCTGCGCAACAATTTGTTTACGTTTTAGCACTAGCTTGAAACCGCTTGAACTCAATAACATTCTCGTATGTTTGTAATGTCTTGTTTGTGCGCTTGGAAGCCCATGGGTGATTTAGCGCTATATATAAATGAAACTCATATAGAGCCATGTAAATTTCCCCCCTGTGCCAACAGTGAGCCAAGAAACAGGCTGTGGTATAGAAAGATTATATAATTATTTGAATTTAGGCTCAATGATTAATGACTTTATTGGATCACACACGCCACCTTCTCTGGCAGGAAACCAAGCTTCAATTACAATACACACATTTTAAGATGTTACTTTTAAATGCACTTTTTCTGCATTTTACTTTTCTCTCACAAGCAATCATACAGAAGCATTGGTTAGGTTAATTTCCCTGCCAGCTGGAAAATGCATGCATTTTTGGAAACACAGATTAGGACAAATGTATCTGGCAAATAGCACCCTGTTTCCCTTTCAATCCAAAACAATCTAAAATCGTTCTGCTAGCATGGTCACTTATTCACTTTCAGGAGAGGGTGTATGTTGTGCAAAGGAAATTACACTAGTTTCACTTGGCAAATCACCTCTATCCCCAGCACCAAAAACACTGGAATCAGTATAAAGGCCAGGTCTAGGAAGTGGGGACAGTTTAGGAATTTCCTTTGGGGCCAAATACGCCCCTTTTGTTTAAATGTCTATCACACTGGCACTATCCGGGTTCTCCACCTCTTAGACCAGTGCCTGCCATCCCTCATTAACTTCCTTCCCTCTCCTGCTACTCTTTGTTCCACTCTCTCTGCCCCCCACCCTCCGACTAGTGTACCACGCCAGTATATCCCTCCTCGGCAAACCTTCAAAGGTGGAGAGCACTTGCATCTAACCATGCTTAATTCTCGCTCTTCAATCACTCTTCCGACATCTGCCTCCTTCTTGACAACCTTCACCGTGATATCCTTGCTCTTACCGAGACGTGGCTCAAGGCCGGATCAGTCAGTGCTTTTGACTGCCTTCTCCCCGATGGCCATAAAATTATTTCCTAGCATCACCCTAACCGTGCAGGCTGTGAGGTTGCTCTCATCTTCCCTGAACAGGTAATTTCTTCCCTTCTACCCACCCAGCCTTACTCTTCCTTTGAGAGCCTGGTATTGAAGCTGGTCATCTCTCCCACCTCCTCTCTGACCATTGCCACCATCTACAGGGCACCTGGCTCTACCACCCTGATCCTCTTTGAACAGGCGGATTTCTCCTCCTCTCTCCTCACAACCACCTCTAAACTCCTTTTAATGGGCGATTTTAACATCCACCTTGACTTCTCAATCTTGGCATCCACTCTCTTCGTGACCTCTGCACCTCACTCTCTATTCTCCCTTCTGGTCCTACACACTCGGATGGACACACCCTTGATGCTTTCATCCACACTGATATTTCACTCTCCTCCCCGTTGATCAACCCACTCTCCTGGACAGACCACTTTCTCCTTTCCTCTCACCAGGGTCCACTCTGCCATCTGACCGCGCCTCCCCCAGCCATGCCAACCTCGTTCACAAATATCCATCCGATGAAATGAGTGTCAGCTGCTGCCTTTGTAGCTAACTTCATCCCCCCCTCTCTCCCCAAAGACGCTACCTCTAACTGTACTCTCAGCAACCTCCATCTTGCCATTACTAATACCCTTGAGGTTCTTGCCACGGTCATGAGGATTCTCCGGAAACATGCATCTAAGAGCAACACCTGGTATGACTCTGAACATGCAGCCCTGAAACACATGTGCAGAGCTGCAGAATGGAAGTAGCTGACCACAGGCTCACCCTCTGACAAACTGGTCTGTTGCCTGCTTAAAATGTAATACAGACTCTTCATCCGCCCACCAAGAAAAGGGCCCACATCCAGGCTCGTATCTCTGGTGCATCCAACAATTACGGTTGAACTCTTTAAAATCTGCAGGGACCTAGCCAACCCATCTGCTGTCTCCTCCTCACCTCTTCCCTCCCAGGCCCTCTGCAACACACTGGCCACAAACTTCACTGCAAAAACTCAGGATATCCTGTGCACCCTTTCGCCCCCCCCCCCCTTCTTCCACTCTCTTGCATCCTACGGCCTCCCTTCCTCCCTCTGCCTTTCTCTACTCATTCTCTCCTGTCACACCTGATGAGGTCACCAAAGTTGTCCGCTCCATGAAGGTCTACTCCAAAAAAGTATCCCCCTACTCCTCCAGAACCATTAAGGACAATATTGGCTCCCTTGTTCCTGCACTCGCTGATTTCTGCAACCACTCTTTTGCTACTGGATCTTTGCCATCCTCCCTCAAGCACTCCTTTGTATGCTCCCTCCTAAACAGAAACTTCTGCAGACCCATCTTGCCCAGCCATCTATCGCTCCATATCTATCACCCTCTTCCTTGGGAAACTCTTGGAGAAGCTGGTCTGCCCCAACTGGCCAAGCACACTGAACATGATGACTGCCTCCACGACCATCAATCTGGATTCTGCGCATCCAGAAGCATGGAAACTGCTCTTCTGAACACCCGTGAGGAACTGCTCGCATCTCTTGATACCAACTCTCCAGCTGTTCTCATTCTACTTGATCTCTCCTCTGTATTTGATAAGGTCAACTACTCCATCCTCATAAAAGGGTTCCACGATACCATCAGTATCTTGGAGCAGGCACTGGACTGGCTGAGCTCCTTCCTTAATGAGGTTATTCTGAACCCTTTCTCCTCCGCCACCTCTATCCCCACCGGAGGCATCCCCAAGGGCTCCAACCTTTCCCCCAGGCTCTTTAACAACTGTCTTGCATCACTTGCACACCTCATTTCCACCTTCTCCCCAAACTCCCCAAACTCCCAGTGCTATGTAAATGACACACGACTCTTCTTCTAACTTCCCTCTGACCCTCTTCTTACTTCCTCGATCATTCCTGACTGCCTATCGGCCATCCAGTCCTGGTGTACTTCCAATTATCTCTGCCTCAATGCCAGCAAGACTGAGATCCATCCTGTTGGGACTCCTGCTCCCTCTTTCTGTCCCTCACTCTGGCCTTCTTCCATGGGCTCTCCTCCTTCTCCTTCATCTGAAGCCAGAAGCCTCAGAGTCATTTTTGACTTCTCTCTTTCCTTCATCCCTCACATTCAGGACCTTGCCAAGAAGTCCCACTTTCAACTCCACCTCTTCAAAGGAATTCTTCCTTTCCTCCCTTTCCCCCAGAAGCTCAAGGTCTGCAGAGCCCTGGTTCTCTCTAGGCTAGACTAATGTAATAACCTTTTTCTTAATCAACCCTCCTCTTCTCTACGACCAGGGACATCATTTCACCAAAATGGCAGGGGTAGCGGAAGTGACATGAAACGACCCTTGAACCCCTGATGACATCACAGGAAGTGATGTCATTTGACCCCACCCCGAAGTGATATCGGGGAAGCGATGGAACACGACCTTTCACCAGTTGACAAAACAGGAAGTGGCATCACATAGCATTGTACACTACAGAAAATATGGTTACAATATCACAATAATGTGATGTACATTTCATACAAGAATGCATTGCCATATGTATCGTTAAGATCAGTGTGTATAGGCCCATATTACCAAATTACTGTGAATGCAAGCAGACGTCCATGACCAAATGATAATGATGTGTTATTATATAGCACTTACGCTTAAGCGCTTTATATAGAAAAAATATACACCCAATATCACCCAATCTGTGTTGGTACTCATTTATCAATCTCAGACGGATGAAAGGCTGAGTTGAGGTGTTTAAGAACAGACTAAATCAGTGACTCACCCCTTAAGTGTGCCTGAAATAAACCTTTAATGAGTCTAGCAATTATGTATAGAATTCCAGAAATACACATTATTTGGTATTCCTGTTCTTTCTTATTTAGGGTCATTGCTGAAAGTGTTAGACTAGTGGCACTCCTGTTCTTATTTTTCTTCTTTTCTGTTAAGGGCCCTGAACACGAAAGTCAGCCACTCCGTAAGTAAAGAGCCACATGGTGCTGGCCACAGCCCATGAGCTTGCATTACATAAAAAAAAACAAAAACGTTTTTTTTCTTTTTTTAGAGGTTGCAAGGCAGACCTCAGAGGTCGCAGTTGTGACCTCTGGCACCCCTAATTGACGTCCCTGTCTACGACCCCTCCAGCTAATCAAAATAGGGCTGCAAGACTTATCCTTGGCCTTAAGCATATGGACCGCATCTCTCTGGCCCTAAAAACTCTCAACTGGCTCCCTCTCCATCATCCACAAGGCTGTCAGGGCCCGGGGACCACGCTATCTACAACCTGCTCTCACTAAATACTCTCCATCCAGATCTTTACTTCCCCCCGGCACCAACTCTCTGTGTGTTAAGTGCTTTACTATACAGCGTGCTGGTGGCTGATCTCTTTCCTTAGAACGCTCCCTTCTATCGAACAGCCTCCCCCTTCCTCTTTGTCTTGAGATGGATCTCATCAAATTCTGGAAACTCCTCAAGACTTTCCTTTTCACCCCCTCCTTCCCTTCTGCCCTCCTCTGCTAAAACCACCAGTTGCTGAGATGGGTAACCAGAGCCCTTATGAATCCTCCTGGGCCCTGGCCTCCCACACTCAATCGCCTACAGCCACCCCCCCTCCCAGCACTTTGCCTTGGCACCCACTGGCCTATACCACCACAGGCCTGCACTCTCTTATTTATTGGCAGCTGACCACTTCACCTGCTCATTCCCTAGCACTTTCATCTTGATACACTTAGCACTTATCCCCCACACCTCATCCCTCTCTCTCTGCACTTGCATGTTCTGAATGCTCACAAGGCCTAGAAGATCTGCCTCTATCTTTCATTGTTATATTTGATTTTCACTCCTATCTTCCCTCCCCGTTGCCCTGTGGGCACTTTGAAACACAATTTACTTGATGTGTGAGTGCCTTATAAATGGTAAAATAAAAAAATAAAACAAATACGTTTTGGGAAAGGGTATCAGTTAGGAATTTCATTTTAGGGACAAGGACACCTATTTTTACTCACCGGCCCTTTTACTGTGTTCATGTTTTAGGCCTGTCATGTATTTTTCAGTGTTTCTTGCTGTTAGAACAGTGTATTTCAAAGTAAAGCCTAACCTGGCCTTCCAGTTCAATTTTTCTGTGCTGAAAACATCCCACAAGTCCCTCACTAAATCCACCTCACTCTTCTTCATCAAAGTCCCCCAATAGCTCCATCCCACCCTGCCTCGTCACAGTCGTAAACTACCACTCTTCAGACTTTTGCGTCACAATCCCTAACTCCACCTCACTCTTCTTCATCACAGTCCCCTACTAACTCCACCTCCCTCTTCTTCCTCACAGTCCCCCACTAACTCCACTTCACTCTTCCTAGTCACAGTCCCCAACTACCCCACTTAACTCTTCCTCGTCACAGTTCCCAACTACCCCACCTCACTCTTTCATGTCACAGTACTCCACTGCGACCTCCTTACTCTTCTTTGTCCCAACTACTCTACCTCACTTTTCCTCATCACAGTCCTCCACTAACTTCACCTCACTCTTCCTCATCACAGTCCTCCACAAATCCCACCTTGCTCGTTCTCTTTACAGCCCTCCACTACCACCACATCACTCTTGCTTGTCACAGTCATCCACTAACTCCAAGTCACTCTTCCTCATCACAGTCCCCAACTATCCAACCTCACTCTTACTCATCACAGTCCCAAACTACCCCACCTCACTTTTCCTCGTCACAATCCCCAACTACCCCACCTCACTCTTCCTCATCACAGTTCCCAACTACCTCCACCTCCTACTTCCTCATCACAGTCCCCAACTACACAACTTCAGCCTTCCTCATCCCACTCCCCCACTAACCCCACCTTGTTCTTCCTCATCACAGTACCCCATTACTAATCCCGTCTTATCTAGTGGACACAAAAACGATGAAATACTTGATAAACCCGATGTTGGTAGCTCAAGAACAGATCTTGATAATAAATGATATGACATCAGTTATGTTATCAGAAAAAAAGACAGAATTACAGGTGGTGTGATTTATAGCATAACATAACTCTTGAAATTCAGTGAATAACTTTAGTAGAGAGACAGCTAATGTGAATACATTACCTGTAACAACACCCTTGAAATTCAGCAGGTACTGGAAGCTACACCACCTTAAGGTATGAGGGCCACACTGCACAGCCTGCAAGCACTTGTATGACATCACAACTTATATCACATGTGACTTCACTTATGGCATAATGAGTGACATCACTGGAACAGCAGATCAAGCGTGCACGAAAGAGAGATGCAACATTTAAAAGGGTTGTTTCTGTATATACAGATGTCTTCAGGTGCAAACATTGGGAAGGGCCGCCTGATCACCACCTCATAACCCTCACAAGTTGGTTGTTCTGAGGCAACCCCCATGCCATGGGGGACCCACATGCTTCACTATAGCGCGCATCACTTTCCTCATTTGTGCAGCAGCCCTAAGACATGGGAGCTGGCACACACACCACCAAGCCCCACCTTGCAGTTGATCTTCTTTGGCAGCCCAAATACCTTGGATGACCACCCACATCACTGGTGTGGCCCTCTGTGCGCTTGGTCTTGTTTGGTGGCACCAATATTGTGGGGGGGGGCTGCCCACATCACTGCCATGCCACCACAGAACATAATTCTGTAATAAATCTGATGATGCCATCACTCCTTTACCAGAGGTAGCCACTCCCCATGTGGCCAGTGGACTGCAGCCTCTAACTGATCTTAACCCGGGGGGTGGCTATTTGAGTATACGAAGGAGGACCATATGATGGAAGCGACCCTCAAGGCGATAACACCAACCATCCACAAGATTTACTAATGACATCTTTCAATATGGCATGTCAAGAACAGCATATCATTCCCATTTATATGGGATTACTGGGATGAGGAAGATGATTGGTGCGATACAGATCACTGATGCCGAGAAGTTGGAGATGTGCTTTGTTATTTGTAGGTGTCTAACAAGCACTGGGACTTTTAAAAGAATTGCATCTGGAGAATGGAGAGAGAGAGTCACGAATCCTAACTCAGTTTGTGGAGCCTGGAGGAAGCAGAGGGTCACACAGAAGGAAGCGGCTCGAGGAAACAGCATTTGTGGGAATCATCCTGGGAGAGAAGCCCTGTCTCAGCATTGGGGCAGATGAGGGAAAAGGAGAAGCCCCTCCAATGCCACATGAACCATAGAGCAGGAGAAATGAAAGCCACCAATGCTGACCAGAGAGAGGAAGCAGTGAAGAGTGCAAGGAGATCTGGAGCAGTCCAACAAAGCTGATGAGCCATAGCAGGGAGGTGGACACCAGGGCACATTGCTTGGAGCATCATGTAGGAAAGCAAAGCACAAATCAAGTGGAAGCAAGCCCACAGCAGGGATTTGAGATGCTGGGGCGAAGGTGTAGAACTGATGAATGTGAAAATGGGTTGGAACCCAATATCTGGGGGAAAAGAGAAGCAAATAGGAAGAGTGATGTAATGAGAAGAGGGATACCAACCTGGAGGCCACACCCAAATGTGAAATAGTTGCATTACAAATGTGAGAAGTACCGCACATGAGAAAGCCTTGGCAGGAGAGTGTATCAAATTGATCAAAAAAGGTCTCCTGGTTAAGACCCTATTCTGCCCAGGGGGGCTAAATTGTCATTAGACACAATTGAACAGGTCTAATGCAAAAAACACTGTACCACCAATGCTTTTAAGCATATGGAGATGAACCACAAAAATGATTACACCCCTTCATTGTTTTCCAAAACATTTTTCATTTTATTTTGAAGCAATTATATACATATGTCTACTGAGAGACACGACAAAGAACAACACTATTACATATAGTAATGCTAAATAAATGACAGTCAATGAATCCCCAAGGTACATAACATGGAGTTTGATACATAAGGTTTAGAACATACAAATCCTACTGTCATGGTAAATCAAGACAGGGGTCAAAGACAAATGAGCAGGTACAACGACAATGTGAGTGAACACAATAACATAAAGACAAAACAGTGAGTATATTACAACACTGTGACTCATGGGAGTCTAGTTCTACACCACAGTGTTTCAGCCCTTCTGGGGTTTGGATATTGTCCTTTCTTGTGGGGCCTTTGTCTGGACAAGAAGACTATGGTGTCTGTGTGTTCTGTGTGTGCTGTTAAGAGAGATAAAGCACAATCAGGGGTCATGCTTGGAAGGTAGGTGGCATGTTATACATTGTTTATAAGTTATCACATTGAATGTGTTCACTGTGGGTGTCTATCTAATTAGAGCGGCGCTTACCATGTCTGTTCAATACGCGGACATGGAAAACTGTGAAAGAGGACACCTCCACTCAATGTGGTGTCTTGACGTCTCCAAAGTGGGCAACAGAAACAGAGCCAATCTGTCTGTTTGCGGCAGGGCTGTGTTGATAAATTTGCCGGTGCCTGAAAAAATGGCGTGTGTCAGTCATTTATTCTACATGGTATGGTTTGATCATCATTATAACTCAGAGGCACTGCTGTGCATGTTTACCTGGTCCCTGGTGACTCTAGTGCAGGTGACACCGGTGCCGGAGGCTGTATGGTGCCTGCTGCTGGTCATGGAGAGTCAAGGGCGCACATCATGGGATCCCCGTTATTGCGGTTCCTGGATAGGAAAACCAGAGCGGGGATCTTGTGAGTCTGTGAAGCTCGGATGCACGGACAGACATTGTTGGTCAAACAAATGGACTCTGGTTACCGAACGTAGCTTGCCGAACAAGTGGGATTGCTGTAACTGTGGCTGGCGTCTCCTAGGGATACATACCGTTGTCATGGCCACCGCTGTTTATATAGCGGTGGCCATTTTGAGGCAGCCTACGTGAAAATGGTGTTTGGGCACATGGAGGTTGGACCCTTCTGTTTAGTCTGAAGGACAATTAAGTAATTTAGAGCTGACCTGGGTCATAATCAGGAAAAGTGGTGGTACGCAAAACCATTGTTGTCATGGCAACATGACAGCTGAGTGAGAAAACCCAGTGTTATGGGGAAGGGCCCTACCCCTGTAGAAATACAATGTTGTCTCTCAGTGTCTTTTAATGGGTGGGTGTGCCATACAGAATGTATGTTGGTTTTTAGAGGACAAGAGACAAAGGTCAAACATGGTTATAAATATGCAAAAAGAGAAAACTTAAAAAGAAAAAAAACTTTCCAAACAATGACATAATGTAGGATTTGAACATACACACCCAATTGTGTCATAAGTCCATGGTCCTATTTGAAAACGGAGTGCAAATTTCTCCCTCTGCATCATGTGGGATTTATTCATGCAGACCCAATTGTATCCTAAGTCAATGGAGATATTTAACAACTTAGTGCAAATTTGTCCCCTTACCCCACCCAGGCTGGAATCACTCTGTGTGAGCAACATCATATTGTTGCTGAGTACTGCAGGGATTCAGTTAACTTGGGGTTGTAAGAGGATTCAATTCAGCACTACAGCCAAGTTAACGCCTAGTCTAGAATACTGAAGGAAAACCCTTATGGATATATCTTTAGGTCCAGTTCATGCGTTCTGGATGACTACCCTTGTATAACACCCCTCTCTTGGAATCCCCCTGACCCCACTGAGCCAAGAAGTAGTTCTGTTTTGCAAGTTTAAAAGGTTTATTTGATAATTGAAAATATATATATATCTCACACTTTATAATAAATTAATACTTGAATAGCACACTTAATCTGATATGATAAAGATCAACAACGGAGAATCTGGCACTCGCACACTTCTTATAATCACTAATGAGTTGACATGAAATGGATAAGGTAGCACACTGGTAAATAGGAACAAAAGTATAATGTGGTAGAGGATGCTTTATGTAAGCTCAGGTGGATGCAATATTCAATGAATGCAGTACAGAAAATACGCAATATGATTTCAACCAAACAATGTAATCACTTTTCTCTGGCTATTCACTCCCCCCCTCGATGCAAGGCAAGGAAATGGAAGGAAAACACACAGTTCTCAGAAATGCAATCAACTGTAATTCAGTTCAATCCAGCAAGCTTAAACAGAAGTTTGAAAACACAGGCAAATGCTTTGATAGGTGCTAGCAATGAATGAGAAATATGCTGGAAACGCTCTTAATTCCCTTTTAGAGGTTCAGGATGAGTGGTATCTAGTTAATATTAGTCCAGGCTCACACTAGCAATGATGCAGGGATAGTTAGCAGGTTAAACGAATTTCTGGCAAATGAAATCAGGCAGCAGCAGTTTTTTTACATGTGAAGAAATTGCAAATCGCGGCAAAATTCGCGGATGCGCCGAGCGCTATTACAAAGGAACCGCAAGGACTATCTCTACCGTTTTGGGGTCCTAGGAAAGCCTGGGATCTCAGCTTCCAAATGAAAGTTATTGCAAGTCTCTAGCCCAAACGGTTGCGGAGATATGAGTAATTTAGTAAAGGTCGTTTTTGGTTTTGTAAATTTTAAACGCACACTTTTTCAAAATGACAAATTTTACTAGAAATGACAGGTGACAGATAGGAGGCAGTTCTACTTAGGTTAAATAGATTGAATTAGATTAATTTAAACTAAGAGATGTGTTCTGAGTTTTGCTAAGTACTCACAAGAGATTTTGAACAGGAAAGCGACTTGGTCACGATCTTCAGTCTGGTCAGGTCTTTCCGGATTCTGCTCACAGCGCCTGGTCTGGTCTCGGCTAGGCACAGCACTGCTTTCTCTCTGGTCTGGTCTCTGCTAGGCACAGCACTGCTTTCTCTCTGGTCTGGTCTCTTAGTTCTGGATAGATTGATGAATTTGAAGTCTGGATCTCTGGATGTTGTATGGTCCGGCAGAGTGCGTTGCAGCAAATGGAATTGAAGGTCTCTATGTGTCCTGACTCTCTGCTTTTATCTGTTTCTTGAGAATGGGTGTGTGTGTTGCATCACTAGACTTGCCTCTCTCACCTGTCATTGGTCAAATTTTCATTCCTTACTTGATTGGGGGAATGAAATGAAGTGTCATCATGATGAGGTCTGTTTATGATACAGAGAACCCACCCCTGTCAACTTTACACACAATCTATATCTGACCTAAAAACATATTTGCACAGGTACACATTTGTTTAAAATTACATATACATGGTGTGGCTGAATTTAGCCATGTCTATGTCCAAATCTGCTCATTCTAGGAGCTCGCATTCAAAGAGTGTACATAATTGACTTTTTAACTGCTTTTTCAATTTCCGACATGGACCCAACTTTACATACATGTGCGCAGGGGGTAGGGACATTAACTGATGAAGTTTCAGATTTTTAACATGCACACATTTATAGTAATATCCACTTTTCCGCCACAACCCCCCCGAACATACCACCGGTTCCTACCACGTCTTAAACTGTGGGCAGAAAAATCACAAGAATTATGGTATCATTTATAAAATTTTCACATGTCCGCTCTATGAGTTATTCATCTTTTTAAAGTTATGTTCTGGCTCCAAAGGGGTGTGGTTTACCCTCAGCACAAGGTTGAATTTCTGGTTCTTTCCAGTTCTGCCAAGCCAGCTTGCTCTCGCAGGCAGTGCTCCTCCCAGCTCCTGCCAAGAGGAAGCTACAATTTACGACTGCGGTAATAAAAACCTTTGCCTGAGTGAAGAGGGCTTTGTTCACTCTCTTGCAGAGCCCAGGTAATTCAGTTATCAGATAGATGGCATATCCTCAGTGGGGGCAGCAAAAGGAAGGTTGGCCTGGGAACACAGTGGTGACTCAAGTTTCACTGCTGATGGGGTTAGTTGCTAGGCAAAATCAAGTTCCTTAAGCCAGACCTTCAGCTAACTGGCAGGTTTTTTTGTTGCTTTTTAACTTAACTTGCAATTTTACACATGCAGCTAGAATGCTGATTCTAAGTGCAAAACTATGACATTTCAACAGTTACAAAGGCATGTGACACCAAACATAGGTCACTCATTTAATCTAAACATTTTCGATTTTAGTGTCTTTAAATCCAGTGCAACTTAAACTGCTGCAATCCACAGCTCAGCCAGTCTTGTTATAAACCTTGTCTTATGATCTTCATTTCCCAGATTCTGTAGGCACACAAAACTCCATTCTGCCAATGTCTGCTGGTGTTCAGTAAATATTTTGCACATGTTGCACTGTTAGAAATAGGCATTTTGACTTGCCTTCAGAAACACACAGAGTGGTTTTAAAACGCCGGCTTTTGGATAGTGGTGAGTACTGGTACTGCACTCATTTTTGGGATTTAAGAAATGAATTCCCCACACTTCTAGGTTGCATTTGGCAATCAGCATTGCCATTCCCAATGGTTTCAGACTACTGTGTGGGTAGTCCAATGGTGGTTTTAGGCAGTTTCCTTCTGTGCCCATAACATCGGCAAAAATGAATGGCAGCCTATTCTTCATGCATTTCCTTGTGCATTTTCTGGGAAGCTCTGGCCATCATGATGTTTTCATGTCAGTACTGCACAGTTTTGAGGTAGGGCTAGGATGCATGGGTAAATACATCCCACAAGCCCCCCTCTTGCGATGGCCATTCGGTTTCACTGATGGGACTCGCAAGATCTGGGATGTTTCCTCATCTTCTTCCAATAGATGGCACAGTTCAGCATCTTTTCCTCCATCCGGTCGGATCGATCGGTTCTCCTCGCCGGTCCTGATGGGAATATTGGGCGGTACCCCGAGCCCGTTGCGTCTCAGCTCCCGGTCTCCGGATCGTCCTCCTTGGCCCGTCTCAAGGTGTTCTTTCTCCTAGGACGACAAAGGAAGAGCGGCAATACCTACTCATAGACGTTTTTCCACCACTGTTGAGATAGTGGGGCAGCATATGCATTTCATCATACCGAAACATTACATTCTTATTTTGATAAAAAAACAGTATAACTAAGAGACAGTTTCATGCAAATCACAATATTTTAGAGACTAGATGTGGTATGTTTTATGATTGGAACTGAATTAGTCTGATACAGTACCCGCTAGGATTCCAGAGGATTCCTCCAGTTGTTGCAGAGTGTGCCTGGGATGGCAACATTTCAACTGGTTTATGTGTACCCACTTGTCTTCCCCCTCTGCCGAACCGCCTTTGGGGATGTGGATTTTGTAGGCCACAGGGGAGATCTTGTCGATGATCTCAAAGGGTCCCTTCCATGTAGGCAAAAATTTGCGCTGCTTGGCCTGGTTCCTTTGGAAGTTGTATAGATAGACCCGGTCCCCCACCTGATATTCCTTCCTGGAAGTTTTCAGGTCATAGTGGGTCTTCATGCTATCAGCTGATCTTTCTAGATTCCGCTGAGCATAAGCAAAAGCATGTTGGAGGTGTTTCCTTAAATTCTCCACATACTCATGAGTAGTGGAGGCATTTATCAGTGTCTGCTCTTGGGTCCTATAGAGCAAATGCTGAGGAAGCACCATCTTGCGCCCAGTCATCAACTCAAATGGTGACATTTTGGTTGCAGATGAAGGGGTAGATCTGATGGCCATTAGGACCAGAGGTAATCGGATATCCCAACTTGGCCCAGAATCTGCCACAAACTTCTTTAATATGCTCACAATTGTCCGGTTATATCTCTCTACCGCCCCAGAAGAAGCTGGTCTATAAGCAATATGCAGCTTTCTCTTGACCCCCAGTATCTCCCACATCTTTGTCATTACTTCACTGGTGAAGTGGCTACCTCTGTCTGACTCAATCCTTTGAGGTAGACCAAAACGGGAAAAGATGTGGTTAATCATCAAGGCAGCTGCAGTTTCTGCCTTGCAATTTGGGGCTGGGAGACATTCCACCCACTTGGTAAACAAGCATGTCACAGTCAACATGTACTTATTCCCCCTAGCCGAGCGAATCACAGGGCCCACAAAGTCGATTTGTAAATCTGACCATGGCAGTGTCATTCCCCTCTTTTGTAAAGGCGCCCGGTGCGTGAGGGATGTCGGCTGAAATTGTGCACACACAAGACAACCCTTCAAATATTGGTTGAGGTCCTGGCCCATGTGTGGCCAGTATGCAACCTCTCTTAAGATTTCCAATGTGGTGTGAAACCCACTATGACCGGCAGTGGCCGCATCATGGGCGTGACTTAACATCAGGCTTCGGAATGAGGTAGGAACCACCCACTGATCGTGGCCAGCTTTGGATTTCCTTACCAACAAACCGTCTTGGATCCGGAACATTTTGGGACATTTCATCAACACTCTTAGGTCCTCTTTCCCAATGTAATCGGTATCCGTCAGGGGAAAGTTCTCAGGGTCCTCAAGGTGCTGGTAAAATTTACCAATTATTGGATCCCCCTTCTGAGCAGTAATCAAATCAGCATCAGGGGTCTCCTTACTCCATTGTGCAATTGAGAGGTCGTTGTGAGCATTTGTCTGGGACCTAGTGATGGCAGTGACCTGGATTTCCCCCAACAGGGACTCAATCTCAATTAGATCCCCTTGGATGGCCCCGGTTTTGGCCAGCTGATCAGCTAAGTCATTTCCAGTTTTGTCTGGTCCCTCTACTTTGGAATGACCCTTGATCTTCTTCCAATAGATGGTCATCCCATTCGAGGTGACCAGATCATCAATGTTTTGGATCAACTTCCCATGTTTCAAGGGTTTGTTGTTAGCACATAACATGCCTCTGGTTTTCCAATTAACCAGGTGCTCCACGAACCCGTTCCGTACATAATCCGAATCTGTGATTATGACCAGTTCGTGGAGTTGATGCTGGACAGCAGTGAGGATGGCATGATGCACAGCCATCAATTCTGCCACCTGACTACTTCGGGGACCAATTTTGTATCCAGCGGAGGGTTCTGGGGACTCATTTACCCATGCATTCCCTACGCCAGCCACCAGTTCTTTCTCCCCGTCGTTGTCAACATGGTAAGAGCATCCATCCACATAGACAGTGGGCATTCCCTCACACTTGTCCTCTTCAAAGACTTTGTGGGGGGAATTAAGGTATGCCTCCATGTTGTCCTTGATTTTTAGACTTTCGTCCTCGAGACAGTTTTCTCTGGCACAATCATGCAAGTCAGCCAGACCTTGCGCGAGTGGACTCTTCTTGTTTTGGCCATATCTGACCTCCACAGGAAAGCCTTGCATTGACAGAATCCAGGAAGTAATTCGGGAATTACTCACATTTCCGGCCCGGATTCTGTCACTTTGGAGATATTGCAGAGGCTGGTGTGGAGTCTCCACTATGATGTGTTCCCCCTGGATAAACGGGCGGTAATTCTTCAATGCCCACACCGTTGCCAGGAGTGCCTTCTCACAATCGTTGAATTTTTCCTCCACAAAGGATAAAGTTTTGCTCGCATAGGAGATTACTTTATTGACCTTGTCATGCTTTTGATATAATACTGCCGTCAAGCACGTATTAGAGAACCCCGTCTCCAGGAAGAACTCCTTGTTTCTGACAGGGTAAGCTAGGCAAGGCGCTTGTGAGAGACTTCTTTTGAGTTGTCTTACTGCCTCGGCTTGTTCTGGACCCCATTCCCACTTGACCCCCCCTTTCAGGAGATGAATCAGGGGTCTGGTGATCTCTGCGTAGCCCTCAATGAACTTTCTGCTGTAATTAGTCAGTCCAAGGAGGCTCCTTAGTTCCCGCAGAGTTGTGGGGTCTTTCAGCTTCTGAAGTGCTTCCACTTTCTTTTCCTGGGGACAGAGACCCTGAGGAGTAATCTCATGCCCCAAGAAATTAACACGGGTTCTACACCACTGTGCTTTCTGAAAGGAAAGTTTTGCTCCGGCGGCTCTCAACTGGGTCAGAACATAACGGATCTCCGCTATGTGTTCCTCCACAGATGAACTTTTGATGAGGACATCATCTACATAAGCCAGGTTACCCCTCGCACCCAGGTCGGGCATGGCCTTATGTAGGAAAATGTTGAATTCATTGCCGGAGTTGAGGTATCCGAAGGGAGTCCGGGTCCATGTGTACTGCTGGCCCCCAAAGGTAAAAGCCAGCTTGTATTGGTCCTCCCTACTGACAGGCACAGTCCAGTATCCATTGGTCAGGTCTATTGCAGTGAATACCTGTGACCCCTGGATCTGGGCCAGCCCTTGGTCAATGTAGGGCAGAGGCCATCGGGAAGTATGGACCCGTTTGTTGAGCTCCCTAAGGTCGGCGCAGAGTCTCCACTGGCCGTTTGGCTTCAATATTCCCAGCACCGGATTATTGAAGGTGCTGTGGACTGGACGGATTATTCCCCGGGACTCAAGGTTCTTAATTATTTCAGTAAGGGACTCCATTGATGCGAGAGGCAAGCGATATTGCTTCACAAACACAGGAGTCATGCCAGGGTCCGTGGGGATTGTTGTGGTGTGGATGTCGGTGCGACCACAGTCATATGAGTCTACCGCAAAGAGATCTTGGAAATCCAAGAAAACTTGTTTCAACTTTTGCTTTTGTTCCAGAGTCACACAGGCATCAGCTAGGTTGACTCTCTCTTCCACCATCTGCCTGAAGCCTGGAAAGACTTCTGGTTTGGCTATCTCCGCGGCCTCCTCCAGCTGGGTGGAGAAGTCCCTGGTCAGAGTGCTGATTTGGACCGGAGGCTTCAGGTGGGAAAGGCAGCCCTCATGGACCTGGAAAATCACCTCATCCCTCCTGAAGTCACAGGTCACATCTTCCTTACCATAGGGGCAGGAAGTGTACACCAGGAAGTTCCCCCCATGCCGGGTAAAAATCCTGTCTGGTGTTGCGTTGTCATCACTGTCACTGTCAAAACAGTCCTTGGGGATGGGTCCTAACAGTTCATTTACAAGATCAATGGAGAAATGTCGGTCATCAACCGCCATTCCAATAATGGTGCCTGCGGCTAGAGTAATACTCTTTAAGTCGCTGTTATCCACCTCTATTAGAATGGGGTCATGTTCTATGTTGACTAATGGAGTCGGGTTTACCCCCAATCCTTGCTGTTGGAGAGAAGCATTTAGATGTATGTAAGCATCAGGGTTTTTCAACTCTTGTCCCCTTTTAACTTTCACTTCCAGGGAGAATTGTCGGGTCCTTTCTGGGATGGTGACTTCCTTTTTAACCTGAATTTCAACTGCATAAGGTAGCAATTGAGCTGACCTAAATGCTTTTTCTGGATCATCAAAGCCCATGGGATTATCCGCTAATCGGGACCAAGCTTTGAAGTTTATTAGGTCCAAACTAATGGCAAAGCGATTGAGAATGTCACTGCCTAAGTAAAAGGCGGCAGTGACGTCTCGCACGACCCAACAATTATGGACTATGCTCTTGTTGCCAATGGAGATTTTGAGCATACACCTGCTTGGCAGGAGATGTTTGGAGTCAGGTGCTTCCAGGTCCATTTCCCATTTGTCTATCAGTTTGAAGGTGGGAATGGCTGGATCTTTTGGGAGTTGGCGGAACATGGCTTCGCTGATGAAGCTCTTACCGTTGTTCACACACACTCGAGCGAGAACAGAGTCCTTCCCATCATTTAACTGAACAGGGATGAACAACTGCTCTCCAATTTGCTGAATATCAGCCAGGCTTTGAGCTGATTTCACATCTTTCTGGACTATAGGAGTGGGGGTTTCTGATTGTGGATTAGTATAGAATTTCAGAGTGTTTCCTTCCAGCGTGGAATACCACTTTAGACTGGAAGGAAGGTTGATTTTCAGAAATAGAGAGGACCCCCCATCACCAGTCTGTTGTCCTACTGCTATTACTGTCACGTCTGGAATTTGGCTATTCTGGAAGTGAAATTCTACTTGGTCAGATTTTTGTTCAACCATGTGGCAGGTGCCGTTTAAACTAACATGGTTGACACTCTGTTTTAATTTTATTGGTCGGCTAGTCTGGGTCCAGAGGACCTTGTTTACACACTCTATTAGGGGTGACAACCTTCTCAGGAGGTCATTCCCTAGTAAACAAGGGGTGCCCTCTGGGGTCACAACTATGACCGGGTGTTTCAACTTGTGTCGCCCGATCTTAATGTCCAAGTCTGCCGTCCCCTCGACGGGAATTTCCTTCCCGTCAAAGTTCTGCAGTTGTCCAGGAAGAGAGGTGAGAGGAATTTGGTAATTCTCTCCCCTTCCTGCATTCAGTTCGTCAAAGGCCCTTCTGGACAGAAGGGTAGCTTGAGATCCAGTGTCCACCAGTGCCGAGATTGTACCCTGCCCCTGTACTTGTACCGGAGCATAATATCTTCCCTCCTTCTCCTCAAGGGGGCACAGATAATGTACATTTTTGGACAACTGGTGGGCTAACTTTCTGGTTTCGGACATCGATAGCGAAGAGATTTGGGCAGAATTCTGTGGAGAGTCTTGGGAATCTGAAAGAAAAAGTTGGCAACTGGAGATCAGAGCCCTTGTGGGTTCCCCTGGTTCCGGTTCTGGGCTGCCCCCCCCTTTTTGGAGGCAGTCGCCAGGATGGGTTTGAACCAGGGGATTTTCTTGCTGTTGGTTCTGGGATGAGATGGTGGGCGGCGGTAGCTCAGTCTCCACATCTCCCCAGTCTGGATTTGCATTCCTAGGGACCCATTTTTCTTTGGGAGGAGTTCTCCCCTCTCTGAAGGAGAAGATCCTTTTCTCAGGATCCTCTGAGGATCCCTCTCCCTCAAATTGGAAGATCTGTACCTCCTCCTCAAACTGAGTCTGTTTGGGTCTTTTGTTTCTCCTACCCCCCCTCTGCTCCTTAGGAGGCAGACTTTCAGGGGCAAGAGATTTTGTTTCCGGTTCCGGGGTTTCCAGGGGCTGTTTACAAGTGAGGAAGGAAGCTTCCTCCAAGGCTTTACACCCCCCTTCCCTTTGTGCCTCCTCCCTGGGAACCGGTGATTTATCGGGGTGCTGCCCCCGTCATTGTTCTGGAGCACCAGGTCCAGAGTTGGGTGCGTTCTGCGCCGGCATGCTGATCTGAGGGTTCTGCTGTGCCCTCAGTATATGACCCATATCCCGCGCCATGTTTTGAACCTGGCGCTCTAACTGGGAAACCCGCTCAGGCTGATACGGGGCCCTGTTTTCTCCCCTGGGCTGATCCCGGGAAGGGTAGCTGTCCCTCCTCTGGTAGTACCCCTGGTTGGGAAGATTTTGGTACCCCTCCACCCTTGGCCTCCCCTCTCCCGGATTCAGTGGTCTGGGCTCAGGGAATTGAGGAAAGAAGGATGGATGATTTTGGGGTTGGAAGTCGGGTGGATATCTGGGGAAAAAGTTCTGCCCAGGGTTTGGTAAATTTCTGCCCTCCTGTGGGAAGTTTGGAGGGAAGTTCCCTGGGTTAGGTGCTTGGCTGGATCCCCCCCCTTGGGCTGGAGGAGTCCACACATAACCCAGGATGGGTCGATTTCCCTTGTAGCGAGGACTTACATAGTCAGGAGAGCGAGGGACCCCATTTGTGGGGCTGCCTCCCTGGCTCCCTGTCTGTGACTGGCCCGAGGACCTTCTGGGCCTAGCATTATTAGGTGCAGGCAGGTTTTTAGGCCCCCCCATCTCCAAATCCAAAACGGGGGTAACCTTTACCTCTGCCACCTTGGCAGCAGCAGGGGTGCTGTTGGCTTTGGGGTTTTTCTGGGCATTGCTTTTATTTTCTATGGGCTTCTGCACCTCATAGATCCGGGTAGCCTGTTCAATGACCCAGTCTAAAGATCTTTTCTCATGAAAATCCCTCACAAGCTGGGTCATGATATATTTGGGCAAGGCATGGAAAAATGTATTGACAAACTCTCTACTATCTGTGCGCACCCTTCTGGTGGTTTGCGCAAAAGCACGCTTTAACTCCTGCACAAATTCTCGTGGGGCCTGATCCTCCCCACATTGCAAATTGTAGGCCGCCTTGCGAGCCTCTTGAGGATTTCTGTGAACAGAAAAATGTTTCAGGATGGCCGCCTTATATGTGGACCATCTTAAATGATTTTGGTCCTCCAGCCCCGCAAAGAAACTGGAGTATTCCGGGGAGAATGTCCACTTTACATATTGAATACAGCTTTGGCTGTCCTTCAAATGGAAAGTCTCCATCATTTGTTCAAACAACTCTAAGTGCTCCCAAACAGAATACTTAGCGTTCTTATGGTAAGGCGTGATGACGCTCCTGATCGCCTTAATCTGCTTTAAGGGGTCCTTAAGCAAGGCCCTTTTTGCCTTATTGGCCTTTTTGGTTCGGGTAACCCTTGTCCATTCATCCTCGGACTCAGAGGCACTGCTCCCAGAGGTTCCCGTCTGATCTTCCAGGTTTTCCCGGATTCTGCGAGCCTGGGAATGGCTGGCAGAATGTGGGGACCTGGTCTCCTGTGTCCTGCGCAGTTCAGAGGAGTCTTCAGATTCCTCCTTGCTGCCAGGATTTGATGGGTACCCCCTCCACTGACCTAACTGGGCAGAGGTTTTCAGGATGCCCTTAATGGGCCTACTCTCCTGGGGTTCCCCACTGAACTGTACTGTACTTGGGTGCCCATACCCGGATGCCCACCCCTCCATTCCTGAGTGGTACTGGCCTATGAGCCCCATACTCTTAGCTGGATAGTAATCTGCCATCCCTGTGGCCCTGTGCTCATGTGCACCAGGGGACATGGGGGTGGCAGAGTCCAGGGACTGAGAGGTATGAGGGCCTCTGGTACTAGGGCTCCTGAGGTTATGCTCCGGAGTTTCCATTTCCCAGCGAACCTCATCTCTATCCGCCCCTGCTCCCTGTTGCAATGCAAGAGCCTGCATTTGTGCTTTCAGTTCCTCTGTTAAGGCCTTACTCGACTCTATCAGTTTCTCCTGCATCGCTACCTGTTGCTGGAGCCTATCATTGTGTTGGCAGAGAGCCTCATTCTCCCTCTGTGCTTCCTGGTTGGTCCTGGAGAACTGGGCCAGTCTTTGCTGCAGGAGGTTGACCTCCTGGGCAATGTCCCTATTGGCCTGCTCCTTTCTTGCTAGAGCATCTTCCACCCTCCTGGTGTGCTCTAACAAGTTCTGGTGTTCTTTTTGGAGATCACCCAGTCCCTGGTGGGCCAGGTGATTTTCCTCCATTTTTCTTTTTAAATGGCAGACTTCCTGGCCTAAGGCGTCTCTTTCCTGACTAAGAGCCTGCATTTGTGCCGCCAGGTCGTCCCTTTGCCGTTGAAGGGCACCAGCTTTTTGGCGCTCCTCATCAAACTCTGCCTGGGTATCCAGGTCTTTCAAGATCAGCTTGTTGCTCTCTACCTTCACTCTATCTAGATGACTTTGCAAGGTGGCTACCTGCTCCGTGCATGCCCTGTTAAAGTCTAATTGTTGCTCCAGCTTTTTCTGGCTCTGCAGTAAGGAGTCCAAACTGTCTTGGTGCTCCTTCTGCAGGGCCAGAAATCTGGTATCCTGTTCTGACTTTTCCTTTTGCAGCACATCCATATCCTCTTTTATTTTAATGATATATTGCCTACTATCATTTTCTGCCTCCTGGCTCCTCTGCAGCCTCTGCTCAGAAGAGTCCAGATCAGATTGGGCCTTCTGTAATGCCATCTGTTGCCTATTTGCCAGATTTTGGCTTTCAGCACATCTATCCTGCATGTCTCCCATATATAGGTACAGGTATGCTGCTATCCTGGCAATCTTATTGTGTTCCTCTTTGGCTTTAGGAGCCAAATATAGTTCACTCAGGGCCACATGTAAGGGACCCTGATCTCTATATATATCTGACCCTGTTTCAGTGACCTGTTGTGTGATGGCCTGCAACCACACATCCTGGCCCTGTTCGGTCCATTCACCTCTCACAAATAGCTTATGCAAGAGGTGCTCTCTGGCCATTTTCATGTCTACTAAGGTCGTCATTCTAGAGATTGGTCTCTGTCCTGACTTACAGAAGTTTGTATTTTATTTTTGCAGAGCAGAACTTTTCTTGGAGTGTCCCTTTTGAGGAATGCTTCACAGCGTAATGCAGCGTGGTGATCCGACCGGATGTATGTATCCCGTCAGTTAGCACACTGTCTTAAGCTGCACAAGTGGTAAATCTAACCCAACGTCTCGGCTCGAGCCCCCACTTTGTAAGAGGATTCAATTCAGCACTACAGCCAAGTTAACGCCTAGTCTAGAATACTGAAGGAAAACCCTTATGGATATATCTTTAGGTCCAGTTCATGCGTTCTGGATGACTACCCTTGTATAACACCCCTCTCTTGGAATCCCCCTGACCCCACTGAGCCAAGAAGTAGTTCTGTTTTGCAAGTTTAAAAGGTTTATTTGATAATTGAAAATATATATATATCTCACACTTTATAATAAATTAATACTTGAATAGCACACTTAATCTGATATGATAAAGATCAACAACGGAGAATCTGGCACTCGCACACTTCTTATAATCACTAATGAGTTGACATGAAATGGATAAGGTAGCACACTGGTAAATAGGAACAAAAGTATAATGTGGTAGAGGATGCTTTATGTAAGCTCAGGTGGATGCAATATTCAATGAATGCAGTACAGAAAATACGCAATATGATTTCAACCAAACAATGTAATCACTTTTCTCTGGCTATTCACTCCCCCCCTCGATGCAAGGCAAGGAAATGGAAGGAAAACACACAGTTCTCAGAAATGCAATCAACTGTAATTCAGTTCAATCCAGCAAGCTTAAACAGAAGTTTGAAAACACAGGCAAATGCTTTGATAGGTGCTAGCAATGAATGAGAAATATGCTGGAAACGCTCTTAATTCCCTTTTAGAGGTTCAGGATGAGTGGTATCTAGTTAATATTAGTCCAGGCTCACACTAGCAATGATGCAGGGATAGTTAGCAGGTTAAACGAATTTCTGGCAAATGAAATCAGGCAGCAGCAGTTTTTTTACATGTGAAGAAATTGCAAATCGCGGCAAAATTCGCGGAAGCGCCGAGCGCTATTACAAAGGAACCGCAAGGACTATCTCTACCGTTTTGGGGTCCTAGGAAAGCCTGGGATCTCAGCTTCCAAATGAAAGTTATTGCAAGTCTCTAGCCCAAACGGTTGCGGAGATATGAGTAATTTAGTAAAGGTCGTTTTTGGTTTTGTAAATTTTAAACGCACACTTTTTCAAAATGACAAATTTTACTAGAAATGACAGGTGACAGATAGGAGGCAGTTCTACTTAGGTTAAATAGATTGAATTAGATTAATTTAAACTAAGAGATGTGTTCTGAGTTTTGCTAAGTACTCACAAGAGATTTTGAACAGGAAAGCGACTTGGTCACGATCTTCAGTCTGGTCAGGTCTTTCCGGATTCTGCTCACAGCGCCTGGTCTGGTCTCGGCTAGGCACAGCACTGCTTTCTCTCTGGTCTGGTCTCTGCTAGGCACAGCACTGCTTTCTCTCTGGTCTGGTCTCTTAGTTCTGGATAGATTGATGAATTTGAAGTCTGGATCTCTGGATGTTGTATGGTCCGGCAGAGTGCGTTGCAGCAAATGGAATTGAAGGTCTCTATGTGTCCTGACTCTCTGCTTTTATCTGTTTCTTGAGAATGGGTGTGTGTGTTGCATCACTAGACTTGCCTCTCTCACCTGTCATTGGTCAAATTTTCATTCCTTACTTGATTGGGGGAATGAAATGAAGTGTCATCATGATGAGGTCTGTTTATGATACAGAGAACCCACCCCTGTCAACTTTACACACAATCTATATCTGACCTAAAAACATATTTGCACAGGTACACATTTGTTTAAAATTACATATACATGGTGTGGCTGAATTTAGCCATGTCTATGTCCAAATCTGCTCATTCTAGGAGCTCGCATTCAAAGAGTGTACATAATTGACTTTTTAACTGCTTTTTCAATTTCCGACATGGACCCAACTTTACATACATGTGCGCAGGGGGTAGGGACATTAACTGATGAAGTTTCAGATTTTTAACATGCACACATTTATAGTAATATCCACTTTTCCGCCACAACCCCCCCGAACATACCACCGGTTCCTACCACGTCTTAAACTGTGGGCAGAAAAATCACAAGAATTATGGTATCATTTATAAAATTTTCACATGTCCGCTCTATGAGTTATTCATCTTTTTAAAGTTATGTTCTGGCTCCAAAGGGGTGTGGTTTACCCTCAGCACAAGGTTGAATTTCTGGTTCTTTCCAGTTCTGCCAAGCCAGCTTGCTCTAACAGGCAGTGCTCCTCCCAGCTCCTGCCAAGAGGAAGCTACAATTTACGACTGCGGTAATAAAAACCTTTGCCTGAGTGAAGAGGGCTTTGTTCACTCTCTTGCAGAGCCCAGGTAATTCAGTTATCAGATAGATGGCATATCCTCAGTGGGGGCAGCAAAAGGAAGGTTGGCCTGGGAACACAGTGGTGACTCAAGTTTCACTGCTGATGGGGTTAGTTGCTAGGCAAAATCAAGTTCCTTAAGCCAGACCTTCAGCTAACTGGCAGGTTTTTTTGTTGCTTTTTAACTTAACTTGCAATTTTACACATGCAGCTAGAATGCTGATTCTAAGTGCAAAACTATGACATTTCAACAGTTACAAAGGCATGTGACACCAAACATAGGTCACTCATTTAATCTAAACATTTTCGATTTTAGTGTCTTTAAATCCAGTGCAACTTAAACTGCTGCAATCCACAGCTCAGCCAGTCTTGTTATAAACCTTGTCTTATGATCTTCATTTCCCAGATTCTGTAGGCACACAAAACTCCATTCTGCCAATGTCTGCTGGTGTTCAGTAAATATTTTGCACATGTTGCACTGTTAGAAATAGGCATTTTGACTTGCCTTCAGAAACACACAGAGTGGTTTTAAAACGCCGGCTTTTGGATAGTGGTGAGTACTGGTACTGCACTCATTTTTGGGATTTAAGAAATGAATTCCCCACACTTCTAGGTTGCATTTGGCAATCAGCATTGCCATTCCCAATGGTTTCAGACTACTGTGTGGGTAGTCCAATGGTGGTTTTAGGCAGTTTCCTTCTGTGCCCATAACATCGGCAAAAATGAATGGCAGCCTATTCTTCATGCATTTCCTTGTGCATTTTCTGGGAAGCTCTGGCCATCATGATGTTTTCATGTCAGTACTGCACAGTTTTGAGGTAGGGCTAGGATGCATGGGTAAATACATCCCACAGGGTGCTGATACTACATAGTGGTATGGCGAAATGTCTCTTGTCTGGCCACTCACAGGTTGATTAGACATCTTACTCACTGTATGGTAAACTTCATTACAGAAGAAAGGTTTTCCATTTAACTGAGATGTTTGTTCCCTCCTTGACTGTATTCAATTTGGGTATCCATTTTTACTCTAATTGGGTTAGTGTTTTGTTCATGTCTCCCCCACTTGCAGTCACTTTTAGTTTCTGCAGTACACACCAACGGAGGTTTGTATCCTTGTGAAGTTTCTTGACAAAGTGTTCAACTAGAGGTTTATCCGGGATCTTGTTCCGGATACAAGATCGATGTTCAGAAATTCTCATTTTGATTGGCCTAATGATTGGCCTAATGGTCTTTTATTTTACTTTCTGCCTTTGCCACTGTGGAAAGTAACCAATAACATCAGATGGATTTGGACATTAATATGGCATATGAGGCAGCTGGTTCCCCTCACTCAGTAGAGGTGCACGATAGAACAACTAGGGCCACATAAGCCTCTTGCACAACATGTTACCTTGTGTGACATTTGTAGGTCTGCCATTTAGGCGACATCTGAGACTTTCATCAACCATTACAAACCATGCTGGGTTACTGAGGCAATCCTCTGATTGATTCAACATGTGTCATTAATGACCGAATACAACAATAAGAGGCATGATGGTTGCACTGCATTATCTTGTGTAAACAATTATGATCATGCAGTGCCCCTTTATAAGGCTTTCCATGACCTCATACATTAAGTACTGTGATGAAGGCAAGCGACAAGGTGATATGGCTAAGACTGCTTATCAGTAATCCCATTATTTTGTGTTCTTCACTTGAAAGATTAAATAAATATTGAGGCTAAATACCATTCAATAGAAATACGCCAGTCACGAGTATAATGGTACAAGTACACTTTTATTCTGCAGAACAGCTGTCTGGTCTCTCAACACCTCCCAATGTGTGAATGTGTGGTAGCAGACATGGTGAGATGAGAGAGTCCTGGGCATTACAAAGCAAGCATATTTATACTTTTCTTTCATAATCCTGGACACATCGTCCAGCCCAACTTCAAGATACATATTCATTAGGGTTCTCCAGCCTGTTCACATACTAATGCAGATTCAAATAACTATACATTGTTCAATGATTTCCTCAAATACTAGACATGTTTTTCTGTACATAAAACACAATCTTAAAGTTAATCCAGTTTCAAGGAACGTACACATAGATTTCTGCATAGGCACACGGTTTCAGCTATTCGGCATTCTTCTCCACTGTTTGAACGAGGATGACGCTATTAGTACAGGCAACATATAAATTATTGTTCAGTTCAACTCTAGTTTCGCTCCAAGGTTTCTTAGTGCAGGACAAACAATCCACTCTCAGCAGCCACAACATGTTTATCTGCATTGACACAGTGCAAAGTTCATTTTTCTCTGCTGGAGCCGAAAACACAAAGTTTAATATCAGGCAGAAACAGGAGTTAATCAAAATGGTGGATTATTCTAAAATGGTGGCATAGTCAGCCTTATTCAGGTTCATTCAAATACGATTTTCAGTGTGATGCAAATGCGCTTCGGCCAATCATAATCATCAGGCGGTATTATGTGAAATATACTTTAACACACTTCCTCATCAAAGTTCTGAGTTCCTCCCCCATTTTACCTGTGCCAGAAGGGACAATTAATTTTGTTCATGAATGGGATTGCATATCTCAATAAGGACTAGGTGATGTTGCTTTAAATGCATGCCACATTCATGTCAATGGTTGCCTTATCTATTTCAATGCAATTTACACTAATTCAATCCATGATATATTAATGTCAATGGGTGTCACATTTAATTCAGTGGGTGTCATTTTCATTTTAATGCAGGTTATATTAATTTCAGTTCATACTGTATGACTTTCAGCCCATGCTATGTTCATTTCAAGGGGTGTCATATTTATTTCAATGGATGTTCTTTTTCTTTCCATTCTATGTTATAGTATTTGTAATTCTTTTAATATTAACAGCAATGCATACTATATTCATGTCAACCCATGTTTTTTTCAATTTCAATGGGTGTTATATTTCAATGCAGGTTAGTTTAATTTCAAACCATGTTACATTCATTTCAACCCACTTTATATTAATTTCAAAGCATGTTATATTCATTTCAATGCATGTAACATTCATTTCAGTCCATGTTATATCCCTTTCAATAGGTGTCCTATGAATGTAATTATATATTATATTCAATTCAAACCATCTTTCAGTCATTTCAACCCGTTATTTCCATTTCATTGGGTGACATATTCATTTCAATGCTTGTAACATTAATTTCAATCCATGTTATTTTAATTTCAATACATGTTATCTATTTAAATGCATGTTATATTAATTTCAGTGGGGTGTCCGATTCATTTCGTTTAATATTATATTACTATCAATGCAGGTTATTTTAATTGTTATGCTTGCTGTCTTCATTTCAACATATGTTATATTCATGTCAATCCATGTTACATTTATTTCAACCAATGTTATATCCATTTCAATGGGTGTCATATTCATTTAAATGCATGTAACTTTCATTTAAATCAGTGTTATAAGCATTCTAATCTTTGTTATATTCATCTCAATGCATACTACATCCATCTTATAGCTATTTCAATGGGTGTCATGCTCACTCCATTGCATAATACATTCATTGCAATCCATGTTATATTCATTTAAATGCTTGGCATATTAATTTCAACATATGTTATATTCAGTGCTTGAAATCTGAACACTGCAGCCGCACTTACTCGGTAATGCTTACTGTCGTGAACTGCTGTTACTCCTCCACTAAATGTATTGCTTAGCTGCTGAGAAGGCAGTACTATAGCCATGAAATAAAACAAGTGCAGGTACTCAGGACCGGAAAGTGCCTGCACATTTAAAGCACTGGTTATATTCATTCCAATCTATGTTATATTCATTTCAACCCATATATCCATTTCAATGAGTGTCATATTCTTTTGAACGCATGCAACATTCATTGCAATCCATTATATTAATGTCAGTGCATTCCAATGTATGCTATATTAATTTCAGTGGGGTGTCATATACATTTGATTGCCGATTATATTAGTTTTATCCCATGCTACATTTATTTCAACACATGAAATACTAATTTCCAAGGGTGTCAAAACCATTGCATGTAATATTCATTTTTGCATATATCACATTAATTTCAGCGCTTCTCATTCTAATTTTAGTGTGGTGCATTTCCATTTTAGTGTATGTCATAGTCAGTATATGTTTTGCTCAGACCATTCTTTGAATTTCAATTTATTTCATATTCATTTCAATACATGTATATTCATCTCAATGTTTGTCTTATTCATTTCAACACATGTTGAATTCATTGCAACGTGTCATATTAATAAAGGTGTAATTTTGAAGTTAACGCCTTCCCAATAGGCCTCCAGCTTTGTCCATTTATACTTCACAGGGGGTTGTATTATCTCGCACGTGATGCTTTGCATAATTTTGACTTATTCAATAAACTCCTTTATGCTTTTTCACTGTAAGACTTGGCTTAAAACTTTGCAATGGTTTTCTATTGGATCCAGTTTTCTTTTTGGATATTGTACTATATATTGTATACGAGATTGGAAAACGAGTGGAACTTCCATACTTGAAATTAAAATTCCAACAAGAATCCAATTTACACTATTAGACACTAATAAAAATGATAAAAATGCAGTATAACTGGAAGGAACTGAGTAATGTCCATAGAAGGTCTGTGGAGAGTAGCAGGAGATGTGATTTATTGCCACAATTGCTGACCTCAGAAACTGATGAGCCGAGTTGTGATCTGATTTTGGACATTAGCCCACAACTATAAGTGATTGTGTGCACAAAACAAGTAAAGTAAAAATCCACTGCACGTTAGGGTTTTTAATACTGTCCCAAACACACATTCCCAACAATTCCCTCAGAACTCGCAATATGGTGGATTGTGCAGTCTTGACTCAGCCAAATTCCACAACACCATGCTGTTACGTGATTAGCAGCTCATGCGCCAGTGTACGTTCTGTGCAAAGTGCCCCAATGCATCTTTGGGCATGTGCTATATGATACATCAGAAAAAGCACCAAACACAAAAAAGACGAATGTGCCAGCAACTTCAACAAGTGAAATGCCATTTACAGTACAGTACATCTGGCAAGGATTCACTCCACACAGCAATGGGGCGATTAATAATTGCAGACCAATGTTGGCTTGCATAGCACAGCTTTAAGCAGGCTGGCGGCCGTATGGCCTTGTTGGTGTTCAGTAGCAAGATATACAGGGCAGTGTGTGGAAGGGATGTGATCTAGTGGCTGGGTAGCTGTCTTCCTGTCCGGAAGCTTATCCCACCATGATGTATGCAATTCACGACACAGACACATTCGCTGTATCGTCTTGTGCCTGAAACTGAAATTATGTGAAATGCAATTTAAAAACCAATTTTGCCGCCTACAGTGGCTGTTACTGAGAGGAGGCTTTACTAACCCTATCGCTACTCAGAACAACCTTTTAACTTTCCCATGCTCTGCCCTAGCTCTAAATAAAAAGGACAGCAAGCGTGGTTGTATGTTGTGTGTCTTCATTTTTTCTAAACAGGGCTCGCCACTTCATTATGTAGCGTTCCCTGGCTGGGTAACTAGACACATGCGTGTGTTTTTACAAAAGTCACCTTAGGTTAACTCAGCAAGTACATTGGGATATTAAATAATTATGTACCCATAAATAGAAAGCTGTAGTGATGCCATAGGTGTTGCCTGTTTTAACAATACCTTTTTCCATATATACACACATATGGATGTGAGTGGTAATGGACAAATAGGGTTGAAACAATCTCCTAGATTGTAAAAGGTTATTCAAAAACAATTTCTCTTTCTCATCTTATTCTGTCCCTTTTAGATAAGCGGCCCAGCAGCGCTTTCTAGCTATAGATGGGCACCAGGCAGACTAGTTAGAAAATCATCCTATCCTTCTGTCTTCTATCTCCATGTTTCACTCACTGACTGTGAAATCGTTTTTATGCTGCAATGAATTGATACACAGTTGTGTTCTGCCCCCTCTTTGTGTTATAATACTTGTCAGTCAGGGCAGTACCCTGTACACTGTTCACACACTGCCCCATAGTCTATGGAGGCCTACAGGTCCCCTCTTCTCACAATATCCTGATTTCTTCTGCCGCAAACACACGTTACCTAGATCTCACTGAATACCATTTCACCTAATCAGATCTCACTGAATTTGTTTCACCGAAAATGGTAGATGAAATGGTATATGTGTAACGCATAAGAGTTGGGGTGTGGGGTAAGGGGATGAGTTAGGGTAGGGAGGGATGAGGGGGGAACTGCGAGGGGGTCTCCCCGCATTATTGGTAAAAAAGTAGAAAAAGTAAAAAGTTCATTTTGTTTTTGGGTGGAATGGATTCGGTGAAATCTCTATTGGATGACACACTTTCCAAGAAATCACATACATCCAAAGCACACACGATATTATATTGTTCTATGTACAACATCTGATTTTTCAGATGCTTCTCTCACAAAAACACTACTGTTGTCCGTGAAGTGGTATACTCGAAGCAGAGCCCTAAAATACAGTATAAACGTGGATTAAGATGGCATTTTCCTACGTGTGTAATGCTAGCAGCCGGGCCCCCAAACCTGATTGAAACAAAACATGTGCAAGTCTTTCCCTCGGCCCTGAACACGCCTTAATCACTGTCATTATGTCTGTTTCCAGTTTGATGCTGATTTATAGTCCTGCGTTCGCTGAGCCCCCTGCCGTCTTGGGAAATGATTGTGCTACGGTAAATACACTTCAGAAAGAAGGTCTGCAGCGTGGAGGTTGGGATGACTTGGCCAGCTTGGTCCACGGCCTAGGGGGCCCTCCCCTATGGCATGTGCTCTCTTGACATTCCAGTGGATGTACTGTAGAAGTCAGTGCAAAACTATTTTATTATATAACAAGATTGAAACGAGCGAACGGATGAAGGTAGAGCAATAGCGCGTGTTAAAACTTGCGGCTGGGGTTGATGATGTCACTGAACAAATACAATCCTCATTACTCATCATGACAGACAAAGACAACACTAATTAAACACACAATGGGGGGTGAGTACAGTGTGGTACTCGCTGTGCGGTTTCATTCATTTAAAAGATAGACCTCCTACAAGTACTGGAGTTATTCGTCTCACAGTTGAGTCACGGGGCAACAAAGCGCAGCAGACGCTTTTGACTAATGCAAATAGCTGTGTGTTTGGCTGAAGGGTTGCAAAAGTGAACACATGTCGGTGCCTTCATTATTCCACTAATCGCATGAACTGAAGCTGGTGCCACTTAGTTGCGGCTTTTCATTGTCTTTGTGATATTAATGAAGGGAAGCGCTACCCCCTCCGCCTCCCCTCCCCCATATCTTCCATGCTGCTGTTATAAAGCTGAAGAGGCACCGTTTCAGCAGACACATTTACTGAATAGGCGGAAGTCCAGCAACAATGCTTGTTAAACCTCGCTGTTTTCCTCTGGTGGGGTACAGCGTGAACCTTCCTCGTCACTCTGCACGTCCACGCGAGGCCCAACACGTGGTGATCCTGCTGTGAATAAACCTCCAAATGAGAATCTGAGTGTGTTGTTCATTCCTGTGCCATCTGCCTGCCAGAGGCTAGGCTATGTAAGCGACGGGAACACACATCTTTAGGCACCACTTCCTGTGTGCAAGGGGAAGCAACAGGAATGCACATCTTTAGACACCCCATTGTGAGACCAAGGGCCAGAAACAGGGATGCACATCTTTAGACAGCCCATTGTGAGACCAAGGGCCAGAAACAGGGATGCACATCTTTAGACAGCCCATTGTGAGACCAAGGGCCAGAAACAGGAATGCCCATCTTTAGACAGCCCATTGTGAGACCAAGGGCCAGAAACAGGGATGCACATCTTTAGACACCACTTCCCGTGTCCAAGTAGAAGCAACAGGGATGCACATCTTTAGACACCACGTTCTGTGTCGAAGGGGAAGCAACAGGGTTTCATATCTTTAGACACCACTTCCCGTGTCCAAGTAGAAGCAACAGGGATCCATATTTTTAGACAATACATTATGTGTCCATGGGGAAGCAACAGGGATGCAAATCTTTAGGCACAACTTCCTGTGTCTAAGGGGCAGAAACAGGGATGCATATCTTTTGCCACCGCTTTCTGTCTCAATGGGGAAGCAACAGGGATGCACATCTATAGACACCACTTCCCGTGTCCAAGTAGAAGCAACAGGGATGCAAGTCTTTAGACACCACTTCCTGTGTAAAATGGGAAGCAACAGGGATCCATATTTTTAGACAATACATTATGTGTCCATGGGGAAGCAACAGGGATGCAAATCTTTAGGCACAACTTCCTGTGTCTAAGGGGCAGAAACAGGGATGCATATCTTTTGCCACCGCTTTCTGTCTCAATGGGGACGCAACAGGGATGCACATCTATAGACACCACTTCCCGTGTCCAAGTAGAAGCAACAGGGATGCAAGTCTTTAGACACCACGCTCTGTCTCAATGGGGAAGCAACAGGGATGCAAGTCTTTAGACACCACTTTCTGTCTCAATGGGGAAGCAACAGGGATGCAAGTCTTTAGACACCACGCTCTGAGCCTGATTTACAAACGTGATTTACAACGGCGCAGTCCAATTGGAAAACGGATGGTAAATCAGGCTCTCTGGGTCCAAGAGGAAGCAACAGGGCTGCAAATCTGTAGACCCCACTTCCTGTGTCCAAGGGGCAGAGACAGGGATGCAAATCTTTAGCCACCACTTCCCGTGTCCAAGTAGAAGCAACAGGGATGCAAGTCTTTAGACACCACTTTCTGTCTCAATGGGGAAGCAACAGGGATGCAAGTCTTTAGACACCACTTCCCGTGTCCAAGTAGAAGCAACAGGGATGCAAGTCTTTAGACACCACTTTCTGTCTCAATGGGGAAGCAACAGGGATGCAAGTCTTTAGACACCACGCTCTGAGCCTGATTTACAAACGTGATTTACAACGGCGCAGTCCAATTGGAAAACGGATGGTAAATCAGGCTCTCTGGGTCCAAGAGGAAGCAACAGGGCTGCAAATCTGTAGACCCCATTTCCTGTGTCTTAGGGGATGCAACAGGGATGCAAATCCTTGGACGCCACATCCTGTGCCCAAGTGGAAGGTCAGAAAATAGAACAAAGTGTCACTTTGGAACATACCAAAATACTGTTTTTTTTTCAGGTTACAATCCTTGTGACTCCAGTGTGATGTAATGTAATATCGCATGATACTATATGACTTTATTTTCTGCTGTCAGTTTTCGGGAGAATGACATCATTTCCTTCAGTGGCTGAGGTGATTTCCAGGAACAACAATCTTTCAGTCTAGGCCTAGAATGTGGAATCCGCCTGCAGGTAGTTTGTTAATCTCAATTTGAGAGCAGATGCTAATCAGAATCATTGTGACAATGATGGGATTCTGCACAATATCACACATAACCGCTTCCAAATCCAGAGTCTCCGCTACTTCCAGTAGATTCTGATTTGCCAATGCTGGAGACAGATATCTTATGCAGGTTACCACAGAACCCAGGCTCTCTATAAGCGAAGCCCACCTCACATAATAGAAGCATACATATAATAGACACAGTGCAAAACAAAAGCAGGAGGGCCATGGACACAACAGAAACCACTGCAAAATGCTACCTGAAACATCTCTTGCATTCATAATGTAAACTTGTATAGTTTTAAAATGTTCCTTTTATTGTACTATAAGCGTGTTATGTGCAGAACAATCCCAAATAAAATACAAAAAAACACAAATACACCTGGAATGTTGCAAATCTGCTTAATTTGTGGCTAAACCCAACAGAACCACTGACCCATTGCCACAGACCCTTTGCCCGCTTAGGACAGACAATGACTCATGCAGAGTGCCGTGCAACCCTCTCCCACCTAGCCCCCCTGGCTGTTTACCATCTACTTTATGTTATGGTCAACTCACACTTCCTGTCTCCTCCAAATGTCTACCTCAAACATGTTGCAGGCTTTTTCTTTCCACCCAGGCTTACAGCTCCATGCGCCTGCAGCAAAAACAGGTGCCCCCTCTTCCCGTGCTTGCTGAACTCCTTTATAACCCCACTTCATTGGGCATACACTGAAAACATAGCTGACAAGAGCTGCAAGACCAGGTTTTATGAGGTTTAGCTCAGAGTCCTGTTGGATGGAATCGCAAAGAAGCATGCCTGCATATTAGAGTGTGAGATATCTCAGATCTTGATGTGCATCCAAGTCGCTCAATGCAAGGCCACATTAATGCAGTCAATGGGGTAGCAAGGACACCAAACAGCTTATGTGACATCAAGTAACACTGTCAACATCTGACGGGAGGATTCTACACCACATCGCCGACCATCAGAAAGAATACCTAGCCACAGGATGCAGCTCCACACCCACACCACTAGACCTGCAGCCATGGGAGAAGGTCATGATTGTGATTACCTTGGCTAGTATAGCAGTGGCTGGCGGCATGGAAATAGGAGGTGGAGGCCAGTAGCTAACTGAGCACACAAAACACCTACTCTAATAGATGTATCTATTTTTATGTACGCATGAATAGATGTGACTTCTGTTAATATGCAACATGTCATCAATATAGTTTCCCCGGATATTCTTATGATGTATTCTGTGTGAGCGGGAGAAAACTGTGAAAAATACTGCTCATCAGCTTTTGCCATGCCAGCCCTATTCTATTTTGATTGCCCACATGGTGTGTTAACCCCAAAAAGAAGGTAGTTCTCAGAATTCTCCCACAATTTAGGTAATCTATATGCTGGCCTGTTGTTATCAATATTCTGATTCCTTGTGGAGTGTGTCAGAATGCCATCTGATAAGGGCGGGATAGCATGAACTGTTTTGATTTTTAGAAATAAAATGATGCATGTAATTCTGTTTCTGAAAGGAAGATCTGCTAGTCAGACCCCCTTTCACAATACATCATGCCAAAATCATAGTGCACTGATATGCCTCTCATGTGGCCATCTCTTCACATCTCCAGCAACTGCAGTGGCAGCAGGACTGATTCAAACATCACATGTGAATTCCTGACAGCTGCTTAAACGCAAAGTTCCAATAGGCATAGGTGACTTTTTAATCATCTGCACCTCTGATTCAAAACATTATCATTGTGTACCCTAGTCAGCATTTGGAAGTTATATTGTTGTCAGGCTGGTGAGCAGTGCAAAGCTGTTGCATATTAGTTATCTAGCCTGAGTTTTCCAACAACAGCCATGTGGGACCATGCTATAGCAAGCTGCTATTTTGTTCCTCTCTGATGAAGGCAACACCTTACCTTAGAGCACAGGAACTCTCCCCGAGGAGGTCCTCTGGGAAGGGGTACTTCAAAGACAGTACTGACGTAACAAAATTATAGCACCAGGGTACTGATCACTGGATTCCTTTTGAAATAGGCAGGCTTGGGAAAGGGTGGAGTTAGAGTAGCTAGAGGACAGGTTTATTTCAAGAGAAGGGTTCAACCATCTTGGATTCTGACAAGGCTCAATGCACTTCCTATCCCTCCCCAATTCCTGTGGACAAAGGAGTCTGTGTATGACATCAAAAGGCAAAGGAAACTTGTTACATCAGTCTGGATTGGACCGCTGACCACAGGCTTGTTTTGTAGTTGTGTCAATTTACCTTTATATGGGAAGGAAATCCTACCATTAGGTGAGTCATCTTTGGGCTTCAAGACCAGAATGATTCATTTGGAACTCTGTTGGGAATATAGTCTATTCCAAAGTCCTCTGACATACAGGTGAAGATAGTAGGCCCCAAGGCACAGGCAAGCTCTTCTCTCCACTGATCCCAATGGCACATTTGGTTTGATTGACTGGCTGTATCAGACCACTGCAACACAGAAACTTGTACACTGGATCCTTCTCACTAAAAGTGGCAGAACCCTGTATGTGTGCTCTACAACAATCCTGGCTGGGAGGTGCAGAAAGAAAGGACTCAACTGGTCCGTGGAGATCCTTGATTGTGTTGCCGCATAACCCAGAAGTCAAGGAGAATCACTAAAAGCTGTTTTCCAGCTTCAATACATTCTTAGCTGACTTGACCACTTTGAGATGCTTTCAAGCTCTCATGAGCAACAGGAGCTTTTTTGGCATACAGTGCTTTCCATCAAGCTTCTTACGTAGCCCATCACCTGCCAGCACTACGGCAACTTTGAACCACACTGTGCCACAGCAATGAAATTCACGGTTGGACCTCTTTCAGCCAAATTGACAAATTTGAGATGCCACCTTGCCCCATCGCTTGCATGAACTTCACCTGAGTGAGTCAATCACTGATGCACAGACCGTACCAGACCAATGGACAGCTTCAAACCAACTCTGAACACTTGCAAACTACTGGGCACTTCAACTCGTAATGCCTCAATGCTGAGTCCACCCAACATAAGCACCAAGAAACCTACGTCAACACTGTGAAAGGTAGGCCATACTTTACCCCTTAAATACATTGTGGTACCCCCTGATCACGCTCAAACCAGAGTAAATGCACCCCTCTAGGGGATTAAGGCCATGAGTCTATCTTGCAAGAGATAACAAACTTTAATCTTTATAAAGATGAGGATTGGGGGAATGGCAGAGGACTCTGCCATTCTGACCAGCATTCTGTCTTCCTTGGCTGGCTCCTGTAGAGTAAATGGCAAGCAGGTGCCTTTCTATACTATTCAACTTGGTCACTGGATACAGGCAAATCTCATCCAAAACTGTTCTTCTTGCCATACAAGGGATGCTGTAGTCTCCAGTGTTGCATGGCCAGGTTTACATTTAGACCAACCTACTTTAACATACTGCTGTCTCTGCAGGAATACATTGTAGCTATTACTAAGCACCATTTGCTATGTTATAAATATTCATACATAAACCCATCTTCCTGCCATTCCCTCAACACTTTACTCAATAAAATTATATTTTATCTGGTCCAGTAATTTCTACAAAAAAAACCTGTTTTCACACAATGTTGCATTGTGTGCATGAACATTTACATTCTCCTATTCTTAGTCTGCATGGGCTTTTGATGAACAGAAACAGCTGCTCATATACTTTGTGTGCTCTGCGATAACTAGCCTCGGTGACACAACCCCTGTAGTCTACTTTTAGCACAGGCTGCATTCCTTCTGGCAGAGAGCCTGCTTTGAGATAAACTAAATACAATGTAACAGATTTAAAAATATAGTCAGATAAATAATGATTTGCTCCTTATATTTAAATCCTAACTATCTTTATTTAGTGACCCTCCTACTCCCTAGACTCTTGTAGTGCTTAGAAAACAGTTAACAGAAGTATTGCCTAATTCTAAAGTGCTTGGGAAACTTGGGAATGAAGGAAAGCACTAGGCTCTTTCCCACATTCCTCCCTTTTCTTTCTTCTACAATACTGGACTCATCCCCACCCGACATATCTATAACCCCAGAAATATTAGTTTCAGTTTCGCTGTTTATTGTATGGCAAGGTGTTTTAGATCCCCAATTGATACCATCATCTTTGCACTATTAGGGACTATAGGAATACATCATCAGAGACCCCATTGGCACGTGCAGAAGAATACCAAGAAGAACACGATCATAGGAACCAGTATTTTTACTGCTGCCTCCAGCATTGACGAGACCCAATCAAAGGCAAGCAATAGCCAATCTGTGTTCTGAACTCCACCATCTTTCTTCATTTGAACACCTAGATTGTGCACAGCCTTAATAACGTGGGATAGTGATCCATTCTCAGCATCCTCTGGGGGTAGAAAGGTGCACCAGCTGCTTGTACCCCAGGTGCCAAAAAAGATGAACAAGAAAGTCTCTGATCACCTCTTTCTTCCCCGTCGTTGAAATTGTCATTTTTCTGGCAACATACCAAATTCTTGTGTGATCTGCAAGCTTCTTTCTGCTTCTTTAGGTGCTAGAGTGGCTGTTGGCACCCCGACAGGCATTTATTCTCCCTTCGGGTGTTCTTCCAGGACTACTAGTAGCACTGAGTGCAGGGTGGCCAGTGAACACTTGCCGCTCCAAGATGGCAGGGGGTGCAGGTAGGCTTGTTGGCCACAAATCTAGTAGTAATCCATCACTGCTGCCGTAGCTTTTGTCATACGAGGGATTACAAGAGTGTGGTTGCACTGGCTTCTTCATTGTTGCAATCCGTGTCAGCCTTGTGATGTGTTGGGACCATATTTATGCACACATAGTCTCTATTTGGGATATTGCTTCTCTGCTGTACTCGATCAGCCCATCTGCCAGGCACATCACTGTGGTGCCTTGCCATTTTTCATTGTCATTTGAGTAACCTCCAAAGGAAAATATGGTCCTTGAGACACTGGCGGTATTTTGGGTTGCCATTGCATAACGCTGGGTCTAGATCAATGTTCTTCAACTGCACACTATGTGCCTGGAATGAGCCCTTTATCCCCTATATTGCAAAATATCCTGGGTATTAGGCCTCTGTAATTGGGAATGGATGTGGAACTAAAACCTCAGGAGCCCCTGATGTGTGCGGGATAAGTGCACACTGGTAACAGCTTTCATTGATTTACTTCCTGCAATGCGCTTATCAGAGTTCCAGCTTTTCAATGTTTCTAAATGCTGGATGTCAGAAATAGTATCAAAGCCCAACCCCTTATATAAATCATTTGTCATTCATACTTCCCTTTTCATTCGTCTAAGAAAGCTTGTAGGGGTGGCGGCAAAAAGTGAGACATTTTGTGATCGCGTTTTTGTTTCATAGATATATTTATACTAGCATTATTTTCCAACTGTCCATTCCCCCCTTTATATGGCCACCCCATATTGTGAAAACAAAAGAAGATATCGAGGCTGAGTAGCCCAAAAGGAAATACACCGAACACGGGTTACAAAGGAACATACAAAGATCTTTATTTTTTATTGAACAGTTTCAAAGGACAAAGCAACAGATAGCTATCGGCCCTCAGTACAACACAGCGAACTCCAGCGTGGTTCAGTGTGCTTAGTGAGTGGGACTTTACATTAGAATAGTCGCATTCTTTATACCCTCGAAAATACGATGTTCAACCCATTTCACAGTTAATATTTGTTGATACATTACGGATCTAGGGTTCATGCCGAGTTCACGCATCTGTGCACTTAGGGTTTACCTTTAATGTATTCACTTAACAAGCCTCAGTGGCGACAGTGTATCATAGGATTTCATGTTAAGCCTTCTTAAACAGTTTTATACAATGTAGTCAAGCAAGCGTTCACATTTCAGTATTTGAATACATTGTGTTTAACATGTGCTTGCGGTTTAGCATTGTTAGCGCAAGTAATCCTCTACACACAGGTCAGCGAAGGACAAGGTCTCAGTTCATGACCCCAACATGTAGCCTGCTGGCAAGTTATACATTGGTTTATACACAGAGGTCAAGGCGGCCATGTTGCATTCGGAATGACATTGTCCACTATTTTAGAACACAGGGAGACTTTAAGAGCGAGAACCTAAAATGGCAGATGTTTCTAAAATGGCGGCTTACACTGATCTAAGGTCAAGACCTTGCAACGCGGATTTCCTCGAAGCTTGGCGTAGGCCAATACACATATATTCATACAGTATAGGAGGCACGATATAATTTCCCATTCGACAAACCCTCCTTTTGGCCTATGCCAAGTGCTAACTACTTCTGGTCACTCTACGATCAACTCCGCGTCTCAACATCCATACACCCTGAATCACTGTCAGAAATATCTATTGCCATTAGCTCATCTATCAAAATCTCTTCCAGCACATACTGTTTGGAATTCTTATCTGGGGCGTATGCCTTGTGTCCTATTGTACCTATCACTTGTGCACAACATCCCCCTAAAATCAAACATATACTAGGTAAACACTGTATACAGCAACAAAGAAAGAACAGAATTCCCAAAATGATCAGCAAGACCGAAAGCACCGTCCAACCCAAGATCGCAAGAAGTCCCAGAACCAAGTGGTAAGATCCCAGTTTCCCTCGGGAACATGCATTTCTGAACTTAGGACATGCAGATTCTGTATAGCCTTGAAGATAGTTGGGGAGGAATCTGGCACGAAAACACAGCAAGCGGAGCCCACCAATTTACACACTCCACCACGTTCAGCCAGAATGACATTTAATGCCATCCGGTTCTGAAGTGCTACTAATCTTATTGCTTTCTGTTCTAATGTCATATTGTAGAGTATGTCCGTGGTCCGGTTGATGGTTCTCTCCAGTACTCTCGCTAGTCTCCTGATGTCTTCAGAGTTTGCTATTTGTCCCCAAAATGGCACAAGGGATTTCGCTACGTCCCCCAGAACCTGTGCTGGAGTGTCACCATTCTCGTCCCGCCGTGGGCGAGCCTTCGAAACCTCTACAGTACTGGCTATGAATACCCCGGGTAACAGGATGCCTAAATAACAAGTTCCCTGCCAGTCCCTGGGTAACCATGGAAATGCTACATTACCGCAAACAAAGTAGACAGGTTCGCCTACATACAAAGGTCTGTCTTCCCCAGTCAAATTTGCAACATTGGCGCAACCTTTAAAATTTCCCATTGACTGAGTACCATTCCTCTGTATGCAGAAAGAAACTGAATCGGGGCTATGGTTAACAGTGTACGAAGGAGGCATGGCATCCTTATTGCCTATCGGAGCCATCTTAAAAGAAATCAAAGATTGAAAAGGACGAGACAGTCTATCAGAAGGCCTAATAGAAGCAATGTTAGGCTTACTTCTATTTGTGAAAAGCGAGCATCCCAGGGGAGTCAGAACACGTTTCTCAAAACTATTCAAATTAGTACCATCAAAGTTCCCCGAGATGCTATCGTTCCATCAGCCAAAGAACAGTGCTCTAAGAGAAGCATAACAAGCAGTTGTCAAAGGTAAAGGATGAATATCCCAACCTAGCGCCTTATCCCCATGTTGCGGTAAATACAAGCAGACCCAACAGTTGGACCTATTAAAAATGGCATGTGTAGCATTCATGATAAGTAACAATGTATTGTTATAATATCTTTGTCTATGCTGAGAGTCTCTAGGAGACAGACTATGCAAATGCACAAAGGGAGTAGAAACAGTGGGTACATTTTCAGTCAGTAACAAGGTCTCTAATGGATGCACTTCTTCCAAGTACCAAAGACTTTGCACAGTTACTATTATAAAACCAATCGACATTATAAAAAGACAGCAGTATGTTTTCGGGGCCCAAACAATGTGTCCATTCTCACCGCCGGTCACACAATCATTTATCAGTTCTGTACAAGCGGTAGCAGTTGCAGACATTGCCATCTTCAAACGAAAAACCCCAATGTTATTTGCTGGCGACCTCCCGGCCGCACAACTTCTTAGTCCTTGCACAACCCTAGCCAACAGACTCCCCTTTTCTCAAACAATTACTTGGGCAAAAAGCAAGCCATTAATGAGTTTCCTTTCTTCTTCGAATGCACAGCCGAACCGTGCCGTAAGTCTATTTTCTTGGACGCAAATTGTACCTTGTTGTCCCCGGTACTGATTGATCCGAGAACAATGTGTCGTCACTTCCCGGTGGAAGCGAAATATCAAGAGCAAGTGAAGATGCAAGATCCGGAACAACAGTTTCCGGAAACAAAACGTTTGGAGAGCATGGAGACAAAATAACTGGTTCCCCAGGTCTCTCGTGCTCAGAGAAAGACTCTGATGCACTCTCGTGGCTGTTTACTGCTTCGGGATCGTTGGTTGCAGTATCAGTGAGGGGTTCTGTTTCTTCTGTATAGTATGGAACTGGGTGAGGAAGTCTCTTGACATGCGTCGCGTGGATCCAATGTTTATTGCCTGCGACACGCACCGCAGTCTGTGTGACCAGCAGGACCTGGAACGGGCCCGCCACCGAGGTGCAAGGCAAGAAGAACGCTGGAAGGCCTTGGTTAGCACCCAATCTCCAGGCCGGATGCTATGACCTGGGCCCTCGTATCATACAGGTAAAGCCTCTCGCACCTGGTGATAAATCAAATACAGGTTTTTAGTCAACTGGCTACAGTAATCTGAAAGAAGTACATTTTCAACATCCCTTAAAGATCGACATTTTGGAAGGTTCCTGATATTGGCAGGTCTCCCCATTACAACCTCATATGGAGAGAGCCCAGTCTTAGTTTGAGCGGTTGTACGCATGGCTAGTAACATGATCGGTAAGGCGTCCGCCCATTTTAGTTTGGTGCCGGCACACGTCTTAGCGAGTTTGTTCTTGATGATGCTGTTGTGTCTTTCTACTAATCCGGCACTCTGAGCATGTCTTGCCGAATGGAACCGTTTGTCGATTTGTAATGCCGCACATATCTGCAGAATTACAGCAGCGACAAAATGTGGACCATTGTCCGACCAGATGACTCTTGGCAGCCCAAACCTAGGAAAATATTCTTTTAACATAGTTTTTGCAGTAGTCATGGCTGTAGCGTCTTTGACAGGGAAAGCCTCGACCCATTTCCTGAAAGCACAGATGACAACTAACACATATTTCAAATTATTACACCATTCCATTTCAATAAAATCAAAGTGGATGACCTCAAAGGGGACAGAAGGTGGACCAAAACCTCCCCTTGGAGCTGATGTTCCCTTTCCCACATTGTGCTGTAAACAGATCATGCTGTCTTGAAAATAGCGCCGAGCTATTTTAGAGATTTTGTCATTCGCCCAAACTTTCGCTAACATTTTTGTAACCTTCTGGGCACATATATGTGTAGGGCCATGAGCCATGACGACCATCATCATCATGTATGTGTCAGGAAGTAGCCATTTCCCCTCAACTATGTCCACATAGCACTAATCATCATCAAGTTTCCCCAAGCCTTCAGCCCACCTCTTGGATTCTTCTAATGTGGCATTGGCTTGCATATCCCTTACGGAGTCGACACCCTCATCCATTATATAAGCATTTATGGTCTCCCTTGAAACATGCATTTCTGCAGAGAAATCGGTGGCAGTCTGCTTAGCTATCTGATCAGCGAAAGCATTCTCTTTTCCTATATCATCTATAATCTTTCGATGTGCTGCATATTTCATGACAGCTAACTGAGTTGGGAGCGCAAGCGCTGAGAGCAATTGTACTATTACGGAGCCATGCTGAATATTTGTACCATGTGAAGTTAAGAACCCTCTTTCTGACCAAAGTCTCCCAAAGTTGTGAACCACCCCAAAGGCATACTGACTATCAGTATATATGTTTACTGTAAGCCCTTCAGAAAGTTCACAAGCTCGGGTCAATGCTATAATCTCTGCGGCCTGCGCAGAGGTATGTGTGATTCTCTTGGTTTCCACAACTGTGCTCAATGTAGTGATTGCATAAGCAGCTGTGGATGTACCATTCTGGAGTTTGAAGCAGGAGCCTTCGCAAAACAGCTCCCCTTGTGGATTCTTCAAAGGAGTGTCTTTTAGATAAATTCTACCCTTTGTCTCTTGCTCGGTAGTATACAGACAGTCATGTGACTCTTCATCACTGCAAGCAGTATCTTGCGGGAAAGGTAAGAGTTCAGCCGGATTAAAAACACAACACCTCTTAAATTGTATGAGGGGTGCAAACAAGATCAATTCATATCTCGTCAACCATGCGGAAGTGAGGTGTTGCGTTTGAGTTCTGTTCAGTAGAACATCTACAGAGTGAGGCACCATCAGGGTTAGATCATGGCCTAGGACCATTCCCTCACTCTGTTTTACAGATGCAGAAGCAGCAGCGACAGCTCGCAAGCATCCTGGCAAAGCGCATGCTACAGGATCAAGGGCGGAAGAAAAGTAACCGCATGGCGTATTCTTCCCTCCATGTTCCTGCATTAATACAGCCAAAGCACATCCATCACATTCATGAACAAACAATACAAAGCCCTTTTCAAAGTTTGGTGTGCCCCAAACTGGTGCCGAGCACAATGCAGTCTTGAGCAGATCAAATGATTGCTGGTGTTCCGCGTTCCATGGCAATGGCGATGAAATGCCCTTCTTCGTCAAAGCCAACATTGGCTTAATCACTAGTGAGAAGTTTGGGATCCATATCCTACAGTAAGAGGCCATATCTATGAAGGCTCTAACTTCCTTCTGCGTATTTGGGACATACATGCCAGAAATGTGTTTTATACATTCAGGTGTCAATCTTCTTCCCTCCTTTGACAGGAGATAGCCTAAATAGGCGGCCTCCTGACAACAATATTGAAACTTTTTAAGCAAAGCTTTGTGACCATGTTTATCCAGAAAAATAAGCAATAACAGAGTGCCCTCCTTACAAGCACTCTCAGAGTCTGCAGCTAAAAGCAAGTCATCAACATACTGAAGCAATGTACAAGAAGAGGGCAATTCAAGGGTATCAAGCTGTTCTTTCAAAGCCCTACTATAAATGCTAGGACTTTCCGTGTAACCTTGCGGTGCACGGAAAGGTGAACGAGCGTCCCCCTAAGGTGAACGCGAACAACTATCTACTGTCCTTGTGTATAGGAATACTAAAGAAAGCATTCTTCAGATCCACAACACTGAAGTAAGTAGCTGAAGCTGGAATCATAGTTAATATTGTTGTCAGATCAGGCACAATTGGAAATTGCAGAGCGACGACCTTGTTGATGGCACGTAGATCAATTATGAAACGAAAAGGATTTGCATTATCGCCTTTTTTGTACACGGGTAAAATTTGACTATTGCACAAACTACCTGCAATTTCCTCAGTCACCCCTCGATGTACAAAATCGGAAATGATGCATTTCAAAGCATGCTCGCCCTCAACTGAAATCTTATATTGTGGAATACGTGGCAGCTTTATTCCATGTTTCAAGACTATTTTAACAGGCTCGATCCGTAAAACGCCAACATCATTATCGTCAATTGCCCATAAACTCTGTGGTACATCACTGAATTCTGGCGGTAAAGGTCTGGTTAAGAATTGAGAGGCAGAAAGTTGCAGTGGTGAAATCATCAAACGCACTCCGTCAGAAGAACAATGAATTACCGCATTTAATTCCTTCAACAGATTCAACCCCAGCAAATTCTTTCCACCATTCGAAGTCAAAAGGAATAGGCAGTGGTCCATAAAGGCACCCAAAGAAATAGGTACCGGCGAAGAAACTGGACAAACAACTGGTGTGCCAGAAAACCCTTCAGAAACATTGGTTTGCCCTGACAGTGGAATGTTTGGAACCCGAGAATGATCAATGGAACACTTCTGTGCCCCTGTATCTACCAAGAATAGATGTTTCGTATTTCCCACTATCATCTCAATGTAGGAACCGTTCTGATTAACAGGAATAGGCGTAGGTTCCAAACCCTGCTTCAGGCAATCCTATCGAAACAAAATATCGTCAAAAGGAAGCTCTTCAGAGAGATATGCAGCAGAAGGATGATCAGATATGTTTCTAGTATCCACACTTGGTACCTGATTATCCTGCGAAAAAGGTTGCTGTGGATCCTGTGCAAACTGACCTCTACCAGGGCCCCCTGCACCCGGGCGACCTCTGGATCGTCTACCCATATTTCCGAATGCATTATTTGACCTTTGTCGAAGGATTGAGCATTGTGCACGCCAATGACCCTGTTGCCGACAGTAGGCACACTGGTTAATGTTCACAGGACCCAGGGGCACACTTCCTTGTGGAACATACTGACCTCCAATCTGCGAACTACCCCCTCTAGGGCCTCTAACAATTTGCTGTAATAACACTTTAGTCTTTAAATCACCTTTTCTTTCCTCGACTCTTTCCTTTTCTTTATTGACACGATTCTCATAGTACTGAGCCATGTGCAGTACTTCTGATTGAGACTTCGCCTGCCAAGCGCTCTCAGAAGACATAATTCGTGACTGGATGTCAGGCAGCAATACACGCACAAATTTGTCCACAAATAATCTTTTCCCAGACTCTGTGCCTAAGTCTTGTCCACTGAAATCCGAGAATACCTGTTCGAAACCGATTGAAGGACTCGGTAGCCCCCTCAGACTTCCCTTGGACACAGGCCGTAAGCTTGTCCCAAATAATTCTTTTTTCGGGAATTATGGTTTTCAATTTAGCGATAATCCTGTCCGGTAAAGTTAGTATCACGTGAGGCAGTCTCTCGCCAGCCAGCCTTTCTCCATCAAGTCTAATTATGTTAGCCCATGTATCTCCCAACCCTGGTACATCGTCTATAGTCCTAACCTTTTTCCACAAATCTACGGGCAGGAGTACAGGAAATAACAGATCAATATCACCCAAGGTGAATACTGAGGACTGCAAGAAAGATTCTATCTCTTTATAGAATCCTGTCGGATTTTTCCTAATGTCAGGAATAGTTTGTCTAATAGTATTCACTTCCTGTCTTGAGAACGGGACGCGAACAAACTGGAATACATAATGTGCAGGAATGTTCACAGCAACCGTATCCGCTGCACCATCGGCCGCAATCTCAACCTTCGGGACAAATGTCGGAGGACCCGCTCTCATAGGCAACTGAAAAGTGGGCAACTCGGAACGCTTACTGAGCAACAGAGCCAAGTCGAGCGCTAAAGCAGCCGAAAAAGTGTCAAGTGAAAAAGCTCTCTTATAAATACTCAATAATTCTATGGGACAACAAATCTTTCTTTTCCACACAATCATCCTGCAGGTACTCTACCATTACCTGTATCACTTTCCTCTGCATTTCTAGCATATACTGACTATACGTAGCATATACTTCAATTGGAGTTATCGATATGACTGAAATCCATCTAATCGCATCTTTCGTACAAATTTGTGTTTCTTCGGATATCGATTTGCGACAAGGAAGGAACTGTTTCTGTACATACATACTATCCTCATCATCATCCTCATTCTGTAACCTTTCCAACTCCTTCCTATACTCAAATATCCTTTCGACATGCTCATGTACTTTCTCCACAGTGTCTCTTGAAAACGCTAAAGTGTTCAGATTTCTCAACCTTTGTGGGATATCTGCATTATTTAATTTGCCCCACATTACACATAAGTGTATCCCTAATCCCTCAATAAAAACATTTTTTTCAGGAAAATTGTCCATATTAGAAAGTGTGGCAAAAACATTAGCTCGATCATCTCTCTCCATACAATGCTTAGCCCATGCATTCAAATCACGTTTCTTCTCTGGAGGTACAGTATTGCGAGTGACAACCCTCGATCCTGCACCCTGATCGACTACAAGTGGTGCAGGACCACTTGGAAGAGGGGGAGCAGGCAAATTCAATGGAGTTATTATTACTGGTGCAATAGGAAGAGGTGGAGGAACAGGTGGAGGAACAACAACTGGAGGGAGAGGAACATTAGGGGGAGCAGGAACAACAGGAACAATAGCAGGAAGAGCAGGAATAACAGCAGGAAGAGGCAAAGCGGCAGGAAGAGGAACATACGGAGGTGGCGCAGAGGCACCAGGCCTTCGTTCATTTAACAATTTGTCAATAAATTCGTTGAAAGCGTGAAGGACAGATTTTCTGAATGCCGAGTGAGAAAGCCCTATCCATATTCTTAGTCGATTCAGACTGTTTATCTTGGTCATATAACAATGCTTTTTCGGCGTACGTTTTATGACGGCGCGCATGTTTTTCTCTACTCTTGAGCTGCTGCAACGCTTATTTTTTCCAATTCTGCAAAACATCAAATGCTGCAGCTCTAGCCTTTTTCTTTAACAAAATTGACTCTAAATACTCAATAGGAGGGATTTCAAAACTACCATTGATTGGCCACTGAAGTTCGAAGGCATGTCTGGTTTGTCTGTGCCAAATATCATTAAACACTATACTTCCAATGCCATACTTACAGTACATAGTTCAAGCCGGAGACCCCTCGTGTGGTGCCGGATGGCTAAATCCCAAAGATTGCCTATCACTGCGTATTAACGCCCTGAAACAGGTAGACAATTTCCCAGGCATATCAAATTATTGGTGTTACCTGGTCAATAATTGTATTTGCAGATACAATGCGCCAAAACAAATTATCAGGATACTTAAGAATCGGGTCATGACTCACCTGATCAATCCTAAGGAGGTCCGATCAGATTACAAATATTCTTTTCTAACTAATCTTACCTCGTGTTTGGTGATTTTGGCAAATCTGCCCACCTCGATAAGTGGACCCTCGTCAAGATGCCGTCTCAGACCACAAGCTAATCATCCAGGGATCGGGTCGTGCAGCGCTGCTGAGGTGTTGCGTCTCTTTCAGAAAGGGGCCCCTTTATTTTGTCACACCTTACGATCCCGGCCCGATAGCATGTGTCAACCTTCGATGATCCGGCATCAAACTTAATGGTCCCTATTCGGGTGCAAACTGTGAAAAAAAAGAAGATATCGAGGCTGAGTACCCCAAAAGAAAAATACACCGAACACGGGTCACAAAGGAACATACAAAGATCTTTCTTTTATACTAAACAGTTTCAAAGGACAAAGCAACAGATAGCTATCGGCCCTCAGTACAACACAGTGAACTCCAGCGTGGTTCGGCGTGCTCAGTGAGTGGGACTGTACATTAGAATAGTCGCACTCTTTATACCCTCGAAAAGATGATGTTCAACCCATTTCACAGTTAATATATGTTAATACATTACGGATCTAGGGTTTGTGCCGAGTTCACGCATATGTGCACTTAGGATTTACCTTTAATGTATTAAATTAACAAGCCTCAATGGCGACAGTGTATCTTAGGATTTCATGTTAAGCCTTCTTAAACAGTTTTATACAATGTAGTCAAGCAAGCGTTCACATTTCAGTATATGAATACATGTGCTTGCGGTTTAGCTTTGTTAGCGCAAGTAATCCTCTAAACAGGTCAGCGAAGGACAAGGTCTCAGTTCATGACCCCAACATTTAGCCTACAGGCAAGTTATACATTAGTTTATACACAGAGGTCAAGACGGCCATGTTGCATTCGGAATGACATTGTCCACCATCTTAGAACACAGGGTGACTTTAAGAGTGAGAACCTAAAATGGCAGATGTTTCTAAAATGGCAGATTACACTGATCTAAGGTCAAGACCTTGCAACGCGAATTTCCTCGCAAGTGGCTTATAAGCAGTTTGGCGTAGGCCAATACACATATATTCAGACAGTATAGGAGGCACGGTATAATTTCCCATTCGACAATATAACAAACACACCTTCACCCCCTCCAACAATTGCAACCAGTGTCATACAAAAAACATAGTATTAAAATAAGGCACTACATAATTTCTAAAACAAATGTAATGTATTTTAACTTTATCCCTACATAACAGAGAGGTTGATCATCCATCTTTGCTTATTCCTGGAGAAGAGAAAAAAGGTTATCAAGAAAGGGAGAGAAAGAGAAAGAGAAAGAAAAAGAGAGAGAGGGAGAGAGAAAGAGGGAGAAAGATGGAGAGAGGGAGAGAGAGGGAAAGAGGGCAACCCTTTTTCCACTAGGGCTGACCGGGTCCTGGACCTTCCAAAAAAAAAGGAAAAAAGGAAAAATGAAAGAAAAAAGAAAAAGCAGGCATGTGCCACGGCAAACCACCCTGGCATGGATCCTCAAAAATGTATTTTCTTTGGCTATGCCCTTACTAAACTTTGCCTTGTCTCAGGTGTTCTTTGGACATCTGAGAGATGCACCCAATATCTAACTGCTTCATACGGACTGCGAGAGGAGTACAGAACATCACCACATATGGATCTTTAAACCTGTGGCTGATCATTTCCCCAGATATAATGGTCCAGTTGTAATATGGGCAATGCTGTGTATGGAACTATGGTCTTGCTTTCTACAGGGGTGGTCACTATTTCTCCTCCCCCCCCTTTATTGCATGTCGCTACTGTCCCTGTGTGCTTCCGTCTTATCCCCATGTCAATTATTTATGACCCATCAACATGTATTATGTCTCCTTCCGTCAATGCACGGTGTATGCCAGCAGGGCTTTGACTTACACAGAAAGAGCTTACTCCCAGGCGTAGGAGGAGAGCCTCACTGCCGTATGGGTGTGCAAGTACTTCCATCATTTATTTATTGCTAAGAGCTTCACTTTGAAGATGGACCACCAAGCCCTGTTGTCCTTATTTGGCAATCCAAGGAGAAGGTTCCCCCATGCATCGAGAGGTGGGGCATCCCCCTACAGGAATATGACTACAAGATTGTGCACATGCCGGGGGAGGGGAAGCAACCCAGCTGACCGTATATCACACCCAGAACAGCACTAGCAAGGGCCGAGAGAAAGTGATGCCGAATATCTATATTACATCACAGAAAATCCCCTTCCACCAGCGTTGATGCTAGAGAAACTAGCACAGGTGTCATAAGAGGATCCAACACGGGCCATTGAATTGACTACCACCAACAAATGGAAAGTCTACAAATGATAACTACAGCATCACAGTGATGCCAACAAAAGGGAGATGGAGAGGCTGGCTAAAATCCATGCAGAGCTGGCGGTGTCTGACAAGCAAATTTCTCTACAGGGGTGTTGATTAGTAATCCCAGCAGGCTCAGGGGAAACATGGTACAGACAGCACATGAGGGGAGCAGAGGGGTGGATGCCACAAAGAAATCACTATGGCAGGACGTGTGGTTTCCATTCATGGATGAGTTGGTGGAAGACATAGTGAGGAAAATGCTTCCCATGTCAATGCACTGCAAAGGGAGATACCCCCTCTACCATTACAGGAGACAACGATCCCTGTGAGGGTGTGGCACAGAGTTGCCATGGATTTCTACAGGCCAATGGAGACAGGTGACTACCTGCTGGTGATGATCAATGAATTCTTGAGATTTCCAATAGTAACGAAAACATGCACCACAGCTTTTATGCAGGTGGCAGGAGTGATTGAAAAGGTTTTCAGTGAATGGGGCATTCCTCAGAAGGTGAAGATAGACAATGGACCCCCTTGCAACAGCCATGAGATTCACAGGTTTGCAAATCACTTAGGATTAATTTACCAGAAGGCCCTTCCCCCTCGGCCGCAGGCTAATGGCCTGGCAGAGTGATTCATGACGTCAGTTAAGAGATTGATTAAAAAAACAATGATCGAGAGGATGCCCATACAACAGTTGTGGTGTGGGATGCTGTGGCACTACAGAAACATGCTGCACAATTCCATAAGAAGAACTCCAGGAAAATTCATGGTGGCATACCAATCCAAGACACGGCTACCCAGAGTGACGTCTGTGAAAGGAAGTGGGAACCAGGACCCAAGAGAACAGGATTTGCGGAAAAGTGATGCTAGAGCGAACGAACAAGCTAAGGAGTGGACTGACTTGAGATGGGGAGCAAAACCGAAGGTGTTCAATGAGGGGGACGAAGTGCTGGTAAAACAGAGAATACAAGGAAAGACAGATTCCCGGTATGAGGAGACACCCTTGTGAGTGGCTCTGATCAAAGGGACGATGGTAACTGCCCAGAATGAGAGAAAATAAGTAACCATGAACGCCTCCTTTTTCAAACACCTTGTAAGAGTCACGGAAGGTGAAGAAAAGGAAGGAAGAAGCATGGAGCAGCCTAGCAGAGAGGTCGCTGGTGAAAAAGAAACAAAAGTGAGAACGAAAGACCACAGGCAAATACAGGATGAAGGGAAGAACAGTGGAAGACTATCAAGAAGTGTGAAGAGGCTTCTTAGATTTATTGAAGAAATGTGAGATGGACATAAGGAGTTATGTGAAAGGGAGGTGTTACGGGTAAAAACTAACAGGAGATGGTCCCTTTAAGACCTGTGTCCATGTTATCCTTAATGCGGTCTGCATCCGTTGGTCCTTCCACCAGGTCCAACCTTAACCAAATAAAATTGTTGAGGAATAAAAGAAGTTCAGATTTTTATCAGCAGTGAATGCAAATATCAGATAAAGGAACATCATTTGTTGGACCTTTTACAAAACCTTGTACCTAGGAGGAGGCACAGAGCCTTTGAAGCCAAGGGCCGTATATTTCAGGCCCAATCTTCACTGGTGATGGCCAGCTGCAGACGGATCAAACACAGGGAAAGCATCAGAAAGATGCTTTTTATGCCAACCTCCCTTCTAAAATGTGAAGGCTCTTGGAGAGATTGGGCCTCATTACAAGTTTCCCGGTCCAGTAACTACGGTACCAGTGTACTCTGCTCGCGGGTGCATTTTCTCCCGCCAGGTCTGTATTGGCGGGCGGAAAGGCACCCGCGATCAGAGCATTTCGGATACACCGGCACCACTTTCAATGGTGCCGGTGCATTCAACCTCCTCATTCCCATTGAGTCCTATGTGGCTCAAATGGGAATGGGGATTAATTCATTCCAGAAAGGCTACCGCCAAACTTGTAATGAGACCCATTGTCTTTTTTCACCTCTTTTTGCAGCATAGATATGGCATGGTGACAGAAATCAGTGATCAATTATTTGTTGGTAGTCATCCACTGCTTTATATTATTAGCAACAATATTTACCAAACGTGTTATTGGTCTCCTTCTATTTACACTGCCAACTCTTGCTACAGAGACTCCATTCACCCAAATGAGAAATGCCCTGATCATCAGAGTATTCTGCCAGCTGTGGTCTCGTGTCAAGCCCTGTCGCATCTTTCCCAGCTTTTGGTGGCTATTGGGAAATTGTAGTCACAAAGGTTTCCTTACTTAGCCTGCGCTACACTGTTTAGCAAGCCTGGATTACAGTCATGGGATCACTTGCCTTCAAACACTTGAAAACTACGAGGTGGGCCGTGCAGGTATTACCATATTCCGCCACATTACCGCACAGCCCAACTATGAGGTGGGTGGAAAGTTGGAGGATTCACTTCCAGCTATGAGCTGGAGGTAAAGCTGCTGAATTTCTGGAAATTGTTGGCAGACTTAACGCGGCAGAATTACTGCCCAATTGAACGCTATGTACTAACACAAAATGGGCATTTACACCACCTCTTGTAATCTGCTGGTAATACCACCGGACCAAGTGGTGGTAACGGTAATACAGTTTGGTGGTCTGTGAGTGGATTTACCACCCAGATACCACCAAACTAGTAATGAGTCCCAAATGCACAATAGTGACATCAATATAAAACAAAATGGAGGTTACTGTATGAGCGTTTATGGCAGCCATCTCCATACACGCCCCATTACATTTGGCATATGCAATTCAGACCAGTTTTTTCTTTACATTCTCAGTCTTGTGGTTTTATTTTTCCCATTATAAAGCCTGACCACAAGTCCCAGAATGCAAACGAAAACCCCAGGTCTGAATGAACATCTTCGATGCTTGACTTCTCGTTCAGCAATATATCTGCAGGGGATAGAGTTCCTAAGTAAAACTACTTAACAGTGTGATTCTAACAGTAAGGACAGCTTTCATTTAAAAACGGTTTGGAGAGCAAATGCTCAACATACAAACATGGAGAAGCATTGATTTTTAAGCACATTTTGCAAATACAATGTTCGCATTTTTGCATACATTTCTTTCAGGAGATGTTTATCCAGTCCTGGTTTTTTGCTTTGAATTCTGGGAATTGTAGGCCTAACTTTAAACAGAATGCAAAGAAAAAACGGTGCTGGTGCTTCCGTGTTCCCCATCCCCATTGAGTCCTTTTGGACCCAATGGGAATGAGGAATTACAATTTACCGGTGCCTGACTTTCCAGAACGCCAGGGTTGTAATTCCCCAGTGTTACCAGCAAGGCAGGCGCCGGTAAATCTTACAAGTCCGGCTGCAACCCGCCGGTAACACCGGCAGGATTACCGCCAGACTTGTAATGAGGCCCATTGTCTTTTCACCCAAGTGTTTAACACAAAGTATACTGAGTGCACCATTTTCACACATTATTTAAAACAATCTCTGTGGGGATACTCCAAACTGCCTCTTTGTTAGTTCATGCTCCATTGTTTAGCTTGTTCGCTCCCAATGAATGCGGGGGTATAGACACACCCCTTGATTTAAAAAATGTACCAGCCACCACTGTTGAACTGTCCAACATAATTGCAAAGGCTAAAGCAGCACATCTGGTGAGATGGCTGCTCTCCGCCTTGTGTGGGGATCCATTCTTTATTACAATGCAGGGCAGGTTTTCACTTTCAAAAACGAATCGGACAAGAAACTGATGACCACATTGGCCCCTTCACAGCACACATTACAGTGGATCACTATCCCTTGCTAACTGGCATTTGCAAAGTACGTATGTAGCTCCCATCTGACTACTATAGGCCTGCTCATGACTTGCTGCTCTGTTCAAGTCAGTTGCTGCCACAATTCCTCCAAATCTCCCACAGAGCAGAAGCCACTGCCACAATTCCTCCAAATCTCCCACATAGCAGAGTCACTGCCACAATTCCTCCAAATATCCCACATAGCAGAGCCACTTCCTCAATTGTTCCAGCTGTCCCACAGCTGACCCATATAAGGTAGCCACCGTCCACATTTTCTGGATTTCATACAGAGTGGAGCCTCTCCTCCAATTCTATTGGCTCTCATATGGCAGAGCAACTGCCTTAATTTACTGGATGTTACCCAGATACACTTCAATCAGAATTCTACAGGCTCCCCCACAGAGCAGAGCCTCTGCCGCCCCAGTTTTATTAGCTCTGCCAAAAAGTGGAGCCACCTACACAATCCTGTAGACTCTTCCACACTCTGCCTTTCCCTAAAGAAGAGTGTAGCTTTTCCCATATTTGCACAGGCTCTACCTTACAGTGTAAACACTGTCTCATTGTTTCCATCTCTTCCTCAGAGCGGGGCCAGTGCATTGATTTTTCTATCCCTCCCATAATTCAGTCCATAAATGTGCAGACTTAACTACCAAGCGAAAGCACAGCCTCAATGTAACGACCTCCTTTACAGACCATAGATACACACAATTCTATAACTTCTCTCTAAAACAAAAGGCACTGCCACGATTTGACTGACTGTCCTGGATAGCAGAATTGCTGTCTCAGATTTTCAGCTCTCCCAGAGAGTGAGGTGTCACCCACAGCTCTCCCACAAAGGGGTAATTTGCTTAAACCTTTCTTTCTATCTTCCAGAATTTAAGAGGGTGTGCTATAGAATGGAGCCATTTCCTCAACTATTCCAGCACTACCATAAAATACAGTCGCTCCCTCACTGTGTCAGATAAACTCCCAGAGCTGAACATCTCCCACAGTTTTTAATTCTACAGGCTAAACAACATAGGAATGGTACAGGCTCAATGTATCCAGCCTTGCAACAAAGCTGAGCTGGTCCCACAGTTGATTGAGGTCTCCCATACCAGACTTTCACTCCCAATGACTGCTTTTTCCCTTCATTCTAGCTCAGCCGCTTACACGCATGAAGGATGGTATTGGAGCATGTGTTGTTCCCTGGCATCATCAAATGTTACCTGTTCAAAGTACCTCAAGATTAATCGCAACAGAAAACACAGGCTGTGCATTCTTGTATGCTGCACCCGTAGGTGCCACTGTGTTGACCCATATGGCTCTATTGCTGCAATGGTATTGCCAACAGTTGCTTGTATTTAGGTCAGTGCAGTCCTGGTGGTGGTTGATGCAGTTGGCACTGGCAGTGCTTGGGTGGACTCAAACGGTGGAAGAACTAATGGCAAATGTCAGACACCTCATGTCCACTGCTGAAGGGTGCTGTGATGGTGAGACCAGTGTCAGATGTGACATGCAGTATATGTTTATCACTGTGTCACGGTGAAAGATGGGTGAGCATGGTCATTGTGCCCATTACACAACCCTTCAACCTTTGTCATTGCTTGCATTCCGGTGCCGGTGGGTGCACATCACTGTACAATCCTCCCCCTAAACATTCTTCCTCTTGGCCCATTATAAGTATTCTTATTTATAAACAATTGATGCAGGATTTATTTGCAGTGTGGTAATTCCTTCTCATATTATATACTTCCACACATGTAATCATTAGAATTTGTATTTTATTAAAACATTAAAATCTCCTACAATAATACAAATGGCTATCTAAAGTGCTACTGGGCATAGGGTTGTGAGCTTGCTTAACATGCTTATGTGGGAATATTTATAACTTCTATTCAATATCAATTCATATCAACATCACTACAAAATAACTAATACATAGGGCCTCATTACACGGTAGGCGGTGAGCCATGGCGCTATTAGCGCCATGGCTCATGCCGGTAAAATACCGGCACCGCCTTGGCGGAAAGGGGATTTACCGCCCCATTCCAAGGTTGGAGGGGCGGTAAATCCCCTTTCCGCCATTGCCCTTCCCCATTCCCATTTCTGCCCCATAGGGCTCTATGGGAATGGGGAAGGCGCTAATTAAGGCACCGCAATTTTGCGGTGCCGTAATTAGCTCCGAGGTCCCTTAGCGGGTTGGTTTTTAACGCCTGCAAAAAGCAGGCGTTAAAGCACCAACCCGCTAAGGGACCTCGTAGTACGGCGGTAAGGGTTAACGGTCACCGTTGCCATTAACGGTGACCGTTAACCCTTACCGCCGTCCGTGTAATGAGGCCCACAGTATGTAAAAACATTGCATATTCAATTTTTGTAATGCCTGATGTATTTCTCTCTTCACCAAAAGTTGATGGCTGGAAGGTTAGTAACTGAAGGGCCAGGAGAACATACGTCTCATAATTTGTGCAAAGGTGTTCATTGCATCGGAATAGCTGCATCACAGCTGTCCAGCTCCCTCCTGGGTGCTACTTAGAAGAGTTTTACCAGTGCACAAATATTTGGGAAATAACATTTGGTTCCTGCATTTGAAAGAAGTCGGAAGAAGATCCTCGAATGAGGAGTGCTTTGTATGTGAACTCCTTCTATACAGTATGGGAAAGTCTAAAATCTTCCTAGCTATCGAAATAGACGACCAAGCAGATCATTGTCTTTCACACATAGCACTTTGCAAAACCAGATGCCAGTTCATGGATCGAGATGCCTACCTCAAATGGGCAACTGAATGGACAGATCCAGATGAAGATGACTATGTGCAAGATACCAAGACAAGAACCAAATCCCACACTAAGAATCCTGTGATCAGATATGAAAAGCCAGGAGTAAAAGGAGCTGGAATCAGGTGAGAAGTGAATAAGCAATTGGAGGTTGCAGGAAAATCTGCAGAGGACGCTCGAAGATGGAAGAAGAGAGATCAAATGCAGATCTGGAGATCTGTGTTATCACCCGATGGATGGGAAGAAGGAGTGGTCGTCTGCAGAGCCTGGATGATCATTGGATGCTATAAACCAATCATTGACATTGTGTAGAATGGCTGTAAGCCATTATGGCCAAGACTTGCTAAATTACTGGGCCTCATTCCGAGGTTGGTGGTAGTCATTGCACTATTTGCGCCATGACTGCCACCAATAACGGGTCCGGCACCGGTCTAGTTCAATGGGGACTTACCGGTGTAGTCCGACCTTTGCGGGACCGGTAAGTCCCCAATAAAAATTCCATTCCCCATTCCCATTTGAGCCCCCATAGGGCTCAAATGGGAATGGGGAGGGTGCAAATAATGGGCTCGCGTATGTCAAGCCTGTTATTTGCGCCCTGGTCCCTTAACGGGTCCCGTCCATAACGCCAGGTCAGACTAGGCTTTAAAGGAGGGACCCGCTAAGGGACCTTGTAGTAAGGGGGTAAGGGATTACCAGCACCGGTCTCCTTACCGGTGCCCGGTGTCCCTTACCGCCCTCCATATAATGACCCCCACTGACTTGGTTGAAGACAGAGGAGGACCTCTGCAGATTGTGCCACTGGAAAGTTTAAAGCTATGCTTCAGAAATAATGGCACAAGAAGAGTTGGAGAAAATAAGAATGTGGTTGAATCTTTGATATTCCAGGAATAGTACACGGTATAGCAGTGATCATGGATCATTATTGGGCTTGTGCAGCCAGAGCCTATATTAGATTGCCTGCAGATTGGGAAGGAATATGCACACTGGTGAATGTCCATGTTCCAGCTTTAGTGATTCCAAAGGGTGATTTACACATTGAACATTTCCCGAAGGTAGATGCTCACCTGAGGGAGAAGAGATCTGTGGAACTGATGAAGAGGATAAAGAGAGAGAACTATTTCTCAGCTAAATCAATAGAATCTTTCAGTGCCATACCATATGAGCACATGCTGTTTAGCCAGATCTCATCTGTGTTCACGTTTATCTTTATGCTAGCTGTTCTGGTTGGATCAAACACCAAGTGGTTACAAATCACCAGATGGGAATTGCTTCAGACAATTAACACTACAATAAAAGGATTCAATGCAATCAGAGAATAGATGAGAGCCATACGATTGATGACTCTTCAGAACAGATATGTCCTGGATATGATTACAGGAATGGATGGAGGTGTTTGTGCAAAAATCTGAGAATCATGTTGCACATTTATACCTTCTCATGATGACGAGAATGGAACATTGACAGAGGCCATAGACATGCTGATAAAACTCCATGGCCAGATGATAGAGGAAGTAGAAGACATTGCTGGTGAGAGCTGGTTTGGATCACTCTTCTCTTGAGTCCCACAATGGATGGAAGACATTTCCAAGTTCCTTTGAGACCTGATAGTGATGATATTGCTTGGATTTTGTGTGATCAAGATAATAATCTTGCAATGCAAGAAGACAGCAAAGAAAGCCATAGGGATGAATATCATGATCAATGTCGAATCAGGATAGAAGCCCAAAGACCTGACAGATGAAGAGACTTTGTGAAAGCCATTATCCATGCACCTGAGGGGACAAAGTTCCTTTATCCAAAGAATCATAAGAAATGTGTGGGAAGATGGATCTGCTGCAGTCCAAGTGGACAGTGCCAGTTTATGACATGGAATAAGGATGTACATGTGAAAACAGCAGGATGCCTGAAGGGAGTGATAAAGATATGGGTCCCAAAAAAGTTGTTCGCCAGGCCAAACTGCCTGGATGTGAAGGATGAAGTTGGAGTGGTCGATGAATCGCCCATAGGGGGGAGTGTAGAGAAGTAGCCAAGTACCCCCACCTCAATTGACCCGCCACTTTTACCTGTATGCTGGAAACCAGAGTATGTGATGTATACAGAATAGCTGAATCGACAAAGAGCAGAATATGGACTCAGTCTAGTGCCAGTGAAAGGGCCAGTACCTAAGAAAGTCTGGGAGCCAAGGTACCCATTGATAAAACCTTATCTGCATACAAAGAAATATGATGGCCATCTGAATGAGATCCCTGAAAAAGCAGAACCAATAAATTGCAAGGATGAATGGGAACATTACTAGCCATTGCCAAGTATATGTTATATGGAGCTGAAGATGAAGTACATAAAAAGATGCAGTGATCAGAGAATGCGGATATTCGATAAGGCATCAAGAAAGCAATAAGGATAAGTGACATCTTGGGTTCTAGGTGTAGAAACGTATGCCACAGAAACAGATGAAGATATTAAATCATTTTACATGTGTACAGATGCAGAAGAAATGCAAGCGGCAAAGTAATCGTGAAGCAAGCTCTAAGCTTGTAGTAAAACAGATTGTGGCAAGCTCCAACGTTTACATACATAGGAATGAGAGAATTATGTATGTTTCCACTAAACGTGTTAAAGCAGGTTGGACGTTAGCAAAAAGGGCCTCAGTTCAGTATGTCGCAGTTAAAAAAGCAGACATTGAATTACAGAAGCGGAGCTCAGAAAGGCGAGGTTGGATGAGCCCCAAGAAGCCAAGGTCTTATCAAACTGGAGTAAACTGACTTTGGATACAAAATCGTGTGAAAGTACAGACATCCTGTCCAGAAGGAATGAACATAACAAGAAAGACGTCAGATGTATAAAGGCTTGATTTTATGGTCTCTAGTCACATGGAAGCATGAAGTTGGACAAACGAGATGATCACACCTATGCATGAAGGCAGACTCTGCTTCTCACTCCCTAATTTTCTCAGCGCTAAGGACACTCTCAAGGACGAAGTTCAAGGGCCTAATTAACAGTAGACGACTGAGGTGATGATGGATTGATATACTAATTGGTGGAAGCTAAGGTTAAGGTATCCTCACCAGCATCTGGATGGCCAGCCTGCAGGCTGCTAACGTAAGTGGAAAAGTACTGAAGATGGATAGAGTGCCAACCAATTATAGAGGAACTGCGTGTTCTGGGGTCCTATAGTGTGTTAACCAATGGGATGTTGTGTATTTAGTGACGTTCATAGGGGTCATTTTTAGAGGAGGGCTTAGTTGTCCACCTGATGTTTAGTGTCCAATCACATAGTTACACTTTTTTAGACTAGTATGAATCATATACTTAGATATTCACTTAGAGCCAATCACTCCCCCCGGTAGGTTTTGTAGTTTGCCACATAGGATGACATTGGCAATAACGTAGGTCAACATCATTGATGACACATTTCGCTTATAAAAGTACGTTTTTTTCATAAATGCTTTGAGTTTGAAGATCGAGTGTTTGCGTTGATGTTCGTTATGCTCCCTGTTTTAGAAAATTGATATTAAAACAGTCTTCCTTTTGTCAACTTCCTGAGTCGGCACTATTGTTTGATGTATGACTAAGATCTGCATCCCCATCCATCTCGAGGGTAATTGCTGCTCATCAAAGGGGCTGGACTATGCAGTTCAACCACATTTTAGCTGACTGCACCCTTCACAGAGGAGAAATAACTAGTTGCATATCAGTTTGGTCCCACCCATAAGGGCAGTCCAGCACCGAAATGCTAAGCAATTCTCATCTGAACAAAAGTACCATCAGTAATCCCAGACATGCATTTCAGCATTATTGGGCTTCGTCATTGAGGTAAATCTGATTCTCTCTAAGGCACAGTGAGCAAGAGATCCATGTAGGGATTACCCTGGGTGACTTAGGGTGAAATCCCAAGTTTTACAAATTTCACACGGGTGTGGAAGCCTCCCTACTAAGAGCGAACATGGTTCATATAACCTATTCCATGAAATGTCTATTACCATGTTTTAGCACACTGCACCCTTCACAGAAGAAAAATATCAATTTGCATATCAGTCATGGTTTAGGCTTGGCATTTGCAGAATTAACATTCTAATGTGTAATGTTCTACCTGGGAAAATAAGCAATGAAACTCAGTATTGCCTGAGTACAAACTCGAGCCCCTCCTGCATCCACCATTACTTTGTGTACTAAATCACCGTTCTCCAACTCGGCTAGGAAACTCAATCCAATTATAAAATCAGTTTAACACATATCCACCTACTCCCTTTTTCCCTGTGGCCCACCTACCAGGACTAACATGCACCCAGGCAATCACAATACATTGCTCCCTCACTGCATTCCTCCCTCCTGGTGTTTATAGCGTCTGTCTAATCCTCTGATTTTCCTCTCTCATTTTCTTTCCTCTAGTAGCCTATGGTCTGAATAACCCTGGCAGGGGACACAAGGCCACTCCACAGAGAAGCCGAGGCACTCTGACACTATTATAGTTGTGATTTATATATGACAGCACATTAAAATTAAAATTGTGATGCTGTAGTTATTTTTGGTTAAAATAAACACAAATATAGTCAGAACATATGGAAGGTCATTTCACCAAAATGGTTGAATTTACTGATGACTTTCTTTTATTCACAAATCACAGAAAAACCATACTTTCCTGTGAAAAATCAAACATACCTTCAAACATTTCACTGTTTTCATATCTTTCTATTTGGATACGTTTAACTACAAAATACGCCTCACCATATATAAAGAGGATTTGCGTGGATATATTTGTCTGATTGTTCCCTAGCCTGCACTCACGATCTCTAAAAGTGTGTCCATAGATGCATGCCAGTTTAGCATGAACCTAACTATGTTTGCAAAGGTAGCGGGCGCCCCTCTCTCGACAGAACAAGGCATGATAACCTGTGCAGTGGTTATTAACCACTTGAGAGTTCGCAGCCACTGCTTTTACTCACTGTGCCTTTCACAGATGGGAAATATCCATTTGCATATCAGTCTTTGTCCTGCCCAGGGGCAGTCCAGCACCGAAATGCAATGGCAATTCCAACCTGAACGAGAGTACCACCAGCAACCCCATACACGTGTTTCACCCTTGTTGGGGATCATCAGTGAGGTGAAGCTGATGCCTCTCTAAGCACAGTGAGAGGGAGACCACGTCTGGTTGCCCCCAGGAGACCTAGGGTTACCAATCCCAGGTTCCTTGAAATTTAGTTTGCAAAGGTAGCGGGCGCCCCTCTCTCGACAGAACAAGGCATGATAACCTGTCCAAGGGGACTATGGACTAGGAGTAAGATAGTCACTACAGTAAGTAACTTTGTTATACTCCTACATCAAATACCCTTTCCTCCATACTTGTGGGAGATTCCCAAGCACAACCAGAGGTAGTACGGGTGGATGGAAAATCCCTTCACTGAAACAAGTTTTTCAGGACAGCCTGGCCAAATTGGGCATCAGCCATGGAGCTCAGGTTTAAGCCGTAATGCTTGCAGAAAGCCGATGGGTTGGCCCACGTAGCCGCCTTGGCGATGGACTCCCAAGGAGCATACTTATGGAAGGCAACAGCAGCCGCTTTTTCAAAGATTAGATGTGCATGGATGCACTTTGGTGGTTGAAGTCCTTCGATTTTATAGGCTTCTGAAATACACGAGGCAATCCAACGAGAAATTGATGATTTCAAAGCTGGTTTCCCTTTAGGTTCACTGAACGTAACAAAGAGTTGTGAGGAGCTTCTGAGTTCACTTGGTCTATTGAGGTAAAACATCAGGGCTCGCCTGACGTCCAAACTGTGTAGAACTCCCTCGGTATCAGATGCCGGGTTCAGGAAGAAGACTGGTATTGAGATAGATTGGTTCAAATGAAAGTCAGTAATGACATTAGGGAGGAATGAAGAATGAGTAAGAAGCACACTTTATCCTTATGGAAAGTGAGGAACAGATGTTCCACCGAAAGCGCTTGAGGTTGCTTGCTCACCTTGCAGATGTTAGTGCAATCAGAAAAGCAACCTTTCAAGAAAGGTACTTAAGATGAGTAGTGGCCATGGGTTCAAACGGCTTATGGCATAAAGCAGTGAGGACCACATTTAAATCCCACTTGGTATGAGGAGTGCGCACCTGTGGGAAGAGATGAAGAAGTCCTGCAAAATGCCTTTTGTTCACTGTATTAGTCAATGGCCCTCATTACGACCTTGGCGGAGAACCATGGTGCAATTTGCACCATGGTCCATGGCGCTAAGCTGCCAACTCCGCCATGGTGGTTGGCGGACTTACCGCCCCATTCCGACCTTGGCGGGGCGGTAAGTCCCCAATCCCAATTTACCCTTCCCCATTCCCATTTTTGCCCCATAGGGTATAATGGGAGTGGGGAAGGCGTTAATTACGCCACCGTAAATTACGGTGGCGTAATTAACAACAAGGTCCCGTAGCGCCATGGTTTTTACCGCCTGCAAAAAGCAGGCGTAAAAATCACCATGGCGCTACGGGAACTCGTACTCAGGCGGAAAGGGGCGCCATGGTTTACGCCGGCGTAAACCCCTTTCCGCCAGGGTCGTAATGAGGGCCAATGAAACGAAACAGCTGTCTGTGGACATATTGGCCGCAATGGCGGATAAATAAGTCCTGCAAGACAGAACATGAATGCCATAAGCTGCCAGGTCTGAGACAAAAGAGAAAACGGTGTCAACCGTAGCATGTCTGGGATCAAGCTGTTTAGCTAGGCACCAGTGGAAAAAACAGAGCCATTTGCTCATATTTTGAGCCCTCGTAGAAGTTTTCCTGGCCCTTTGGCTAATGCGCATTGTCTTCGGACAGATTGAACTAAAAATCTGAACTCAGGCACCAGGCCGCCAAGCTGAACAATGGAGGGGAGGGGTGCCACAGCTGGCGATCGCTCTGGTGAAGAAGGTCGGGTATCAGCGGCAATCTGATCGGGGGAAGAATCGACAGATGCTGTAGCTCCGAAAACCAGAACCTGGCTGGCCACCAATGAGCTATGAACAGGAGAGTGCAGTTCGATGCTGACCTGAGCTTGCAAAGTGACCGATGAATCAGTGGCAATGCAGGGAAAGTGTAAGCCTTCCTGTTATCCCACAGAATCTAAAAGGCTTCTACCAGGGAGGACGCTCCGAGCCCGTCCCTGGATGCATAAAGAGGAAGTTTCCCGTTTGTAGAGGTTGCAAAGAGGTCCACCTCTGGAGTGCCACATGGATGACATCACTGTTCATTTTCCACTCGTAACTGGCTGCTGACTGATGACTGAGTAAATCTGCAGTCACATTGATGTGACCCTGGATGTGTACAGCCTGGAGCCAGACCTTGTGCTGGATGGCGTAGTCCCAAATTTGTATGGCAAGATCCAGAAGGAGAGGTGATTTGGTGCCGCCCTGCTTGTTGATGTAAAACATCACCACAGAATTGTCCGTGTAAATACGGACTACCCTGTTGGTGATGGACGGTTGAAAAGCTTTGAGCGCCAGGAAAACAGCCAGGAGTTCCAGGTAATTGATATGAAACTGCCTGTCCTGTGTTCCGCTCCCACGGAGAACCACAGATATTTTCGATGCAGGCTCTGAATCAGAATGTGCATGTATGCATCCTGGAGTTCTACCACACTGAACCAGTCGCCCTTCCGGAGAGAGGACTTTATCTGGCAAGGCGTGATCATCTTAAATTTCTCCTGGGGTAGAGAAAGATTGAACTGGGAAACATCGAGGATAGTGTGCAGGCCAGCCTGGTTGGGTTTGGGCACTGTGAACAGATGGGAGTAGTAGCCCTCCCCTTGCTCCCTGATGGGAACAAGCTCCACCGCTCTGAGTTCTAGAAGTTTCTGTACCTCGACTCTGAGGAAGGGTGACCCAGTCTGCTGGAAGGGAGGGTTGAAAGGTGGGATATAGGGGAGGGGCAAGCAGAAGCTCTCCCGAGCGATTGCCAAAATTCATTGGTCTTCGGTGATGGTCTTTCACACCATGAGACAAAATCAGTCCTCCCACCGGAGACTCGTGTGACCGGCAAAAATATTATTTGGATAATTTGTCGGCAGAGAGACTACCTGTCCCTGGAGAGGAAAACCAGCCACCTTCCAGCTGCTGCTTACGGTGGGGCACGCCAGCCGGAGCCTGAGATCGGCGCGCATAGCGATCCTGAAAGCCCCTCAAATGAGAGAAGGACCGAGTTTGGGATCCTGACCTCTGTATATAAGGAGCCTTAGCTAGAGGTTTTGCCAGGACCGATAAAGACTGGAGGAATGGAACATCTCCTTACCATCAAAAGGAAGATCCAGCACCTTGTCCTGCACTTCCTTTGAGAACTTTGTAGCATGGAGCCAAGCTTGGCGGGAGATGTCAACCCTGACCATAAGGCCTCGAGCAGAGGTATCTACGTGGGGTGACGCAGCTTCCAACAGATCCTGTGCCAACACTCTGGCGTCCGACAAACAGGATAAGCTTGTGTTACCCTGACAAAGTTGGAGTGCCAAATTGGAAAAGACTTTCTTGCCAATGGCATCAAGAAGTTTGTCCTCCTTGGAGAGGATTTGGGCCGCTGCCGTGGAGGATGTAGAGGCCGGCTTGGACTGGAGGGTTGCTGCTGCCACCACTGTTGATGATGGGAGTGGACAAGCCGACAAAGATATGTCCTCTGAGATATTAAGCTTGTATCGAGTGTCAATCCACTTGTTAAGATGCTTCCCTCAATGAGATTTTGCCCAGACCTTGCAGGCATCAGCCAAGACGTCCTTCTGGAGAAACAGGCCGTTGTGCTCTTGAGGCAATAGAGTAAAGGCTCCAGAAAGAACCACCTCCAGCGGAGTGGGGGCTTCGGACTGGAAGGTCAAGCAGGGCCATCTTGCTCTAATACAGCCGGGTGGCTCATCACTGTCCTGGTGCGCCTGGTCCTCATTTAGTGAAGCAGGAGCAGAAGATTGATCCGCTGCACATGGCGCCTCAGGTCCTAAAGTATTGTCTGGCAGAGTACCTGATGTCTTTACTATCAGGGAAAGCAGAGACAGAGGAGGGAGTGGTGGAGGAGGTCCTGCAGGAAGAGGAGTAGGAGATGGCATCACCGGGGCCTGCCTAGGATCTGCTGAAGCAGGATGCAGTACTGGCAGTCAAGGATAGAATTCCCTAAACATATCCTTAAAGTATGCCTTCAGGAGATCAGAATGCATGAGTGTCTGAAATTTCCCAAGAAACACATCCTCAGACGAAGGTCTAGGCGCTGGAGTGGGCAGAGGCCACTCAGAAGGGGCATACCCCCATGAACGCAATGAGGATCATTGCCAGAATGGACCTCCACCAATTGGGTCCACATAGATCAGAGGAGCAGCACCAGAAGGAAGCAAAACTGTATGAGGCAGTGGAGCCCGAGCACGCTAATCGATTGAAGGGTGGAACAAATTTCTGTTATCCACATGGCATGGAAAAAGCTGTTCTGCCCCAAAAGTAGGCCCCCCAGCACCAGCCGTAGTGAATGTTGGCATAAGAGAGGTAGTCAAAATGGCCCTCATCGTCTACAGAGGTTTGGCCACGATTTTGTCGACACCTGAGGTGAGCTGCATCACATGAGTAGTGAGGCAATGGTCTCCTCAGGGGAGTCAGGGGCCTTATGTGACTTCTTAGCCTTAGGACAAGGATCCTCGGCAGAACCGGTACTGGCAGATTTAGGGTGCTTACTGGACACCTTAGGGACTACTTCAGAATTAGCACCTAGTGGAGGAACCTCAGCCGAGCCAGTACTAGGGGCCTGTGGTGCGTGGCCACATGCTTTGCCCCCGCGACAAAACCAGTACCACCACGATCTTGAGTGTGGGAAGGTTGAGGAATATACCTCTCTGTCAGGACCCTTGAAGAGGATCCCTCAATTCTGCCGGTATTGGATTTAGCCCCAAGAAGGGGAGCCTCAGGATGTAACCCAGTATGTTTAGCTCCCTCAAGAGGGGCCTCGAGTTGAGACTCGGTGTAAAAAGCGCCAGAAGCGGAGATCTCAGGGCGAACACTGGTACCCAGAGCCACAGAAGAACTGGGCTGAACTTTAGCCCCCAAACGGGGAACCTCAGAAGATTGTCCAGTTTTGGCAGGCCCACTGCGGGTGCGCCCATTAGGCTTCTTGCGGGACACCTCAGGGATACCCATGGTAGAAGAGCTACTTCAGCCCCTCGCGGTCCTGGAAGAGGAGTTCCCTGGCCAGGGTGCCCTAAAAAGTAAAGAACTCACTGGGCGTTTCTTTTTCTCGTCAATGAAGAGCTGCAAATGTGATGGAGGAACGCGTTGAAACACCTCCTCCCACCGGAGAAGACAATGCTGGAGTGCCCGGACGGAAAGGGAGTTGCAATAAAAGCACAAGTCCCAACGGTGTTCCGGGCCTCGACACTCCAGGCCAAGAGAGTGGGGATCCACCCTCACGAAACAGCGTTCGCAGGATGAACAGGACATGAATCCCTGACGCTCCGGCATAGACGGAGGACAAGATGACCATGGAACCGGAGCAGGAAGGAAGGACAAAGGGAATAAAAAAAAATTACCAGAGATGTTAATGCGTCCAGCCCTGACCGTGCAGAGAAAAGGACTGAAGGGCGATGCACGGGCAGAGCTCAGGATGGTGGGGTTATGGCCACGTGCTGTGGCACCGCATAAAAATAAAAAATAAAAAAGTGTTATGCTTTTTGACAAAAGTGCTCTGGTCCCATCCCAAAAGACGGAGTCTCCCACAAATATGTAGGAAAGGGGATGGGACGTAGGAGTATATGTGATCTCTTCCCCAGAAAAGGAGAGGCAGAAATCTGAGGAATCCTGCCATCCTCAAAAGATTCAAATTCTTTTAGGCAATCAGCTGTAGAGGGTGATATTTGGTTAAACTGTTATACAGTTGGAGCATCCAATCAAAATAAAGAATGAATAGAGAATAATGTCATCACAAATAAAGGGAGGTGTATTCCCTTAAAAAAGCCCAACACTTGTTAACAAAATGAGAGATTTGGGATTCCTTATGAAGTCTGACTGACTTTAAAGGAGGAAACAAAGAAGTCTTCCCAATCCAAAATGGTACTGAAGTTGATGTGAGCTCAGTGCTGAGGAGCAGAAACACATTGCATTCAACTGTAGCTGGTTCCTGTGAGTAGCTGACGGCCCTTTAATGATGTGCGGGGGCGTGGAGACACTTTCCAGAGGAAACTGGCAGAGTGGCCTTCCTGTGCAGAGTTTTGTGTCTTGATGCCCTAATAGAAATACAACTGAGTTTGTGAAGAACGATGTGCAACCAATCTTAGAGATTAGTAGTGATTAAACAGTTTTTTCTGTGATGAAAATAGTCTAAATACGATTCCTGAATAAGCTTATTTGCTTGTCTCTCAAGGGACTAGAAAAAGTGGATGGTGGAAGGGGAAACAGAATCTCAGTAGATAAATGTGGGTGGATTTGATTTCCCTCTTCATTTTTTTCACAGGAAATACATTGGGCCTCATGACTCCGGCGGTAGTCGTGCCTGTAAAACCGGCAGGGCTGCTGCCGGAGTAATTTTTTTCCGCCACCTAGGAATGGGCAATTACTGGTGCATTACAGCCCTGGCGGACCTAGTAATTGCCCATTCCCGGGCGCCGGAAAATATTACTCCCCATTCCCATTTGAGTCCCATTGGACTGAATGTGAATGGGGAGGTCGGATGTAGCATGAATGGGCAATTACTGGGTCTGCCGGTGCTGTATTGCCCTGGTAATTGCCCATTCCCGGGTGCCAGAAAAATAATTACTCCGGCAGCAGCCCTGCTGGTTTTACAGGCACGGCTACCGCCGGAGTCATGATGAGGCCCAATGTATTTCCTGTGGAAAATGAAGAGGGAAATCGAATCCACCCACATGGTCTGCTCGCAGGTGCCAGACCGCCTGTCAGGTCAGATCTGGCGGGTGAAAAGGCACCCGCTCACAGACCTGGTAGTTTGCCAGTCCGGAAACAACAGTACCAGCAAGCTTACCGATACCATTGTTCCTGGACCAGAAAACATATAATGTAAGGCACAGGCCTGTATACTTAATAAGAAGTTTGGTAAACATTCATTAAAACCTGTCATGGACTTCTATAAAATTAAATTCATTCCGGCAATTACACATGGAGCCAATAGTGCTCTGGGATGTCCAGACACATTATGGTCATCGCTTGAACATCACTTCTGGTCCAAAGTCTTGCATCTCCCAATGGGCGTACCAACTGCTTGCATAAGATACGAGCTAAGTCTCTTGTCAATCAATGCAATAGTAACGTGGACCACTCTAAATAAATTTAGAAAAATAACCTCTGATTCAATTGCTCCTCAATACCAGATTCTAACCAGTGCAGACACAGGACTGACAAACTGTATTCTGTCCCAATGGATAACACGCTGTGACACCATCCTCAGTGATCTATGCACTAATAGAGAGTTACTCCATATGAATCCTGTCAAAGTAAAACTATTATTATGGCAGCAAGATTGGATTGATACAGGGGACATACGAGGAACTCATAGAATTATGAAAACATGTCCAGCCGAAGCAAGAAAATTAAATGATCCTCAATCTTACTTGCTTAAGTTCCCAGATACTGCCCGTAGACTCCTTTATATGAAATTTCGCTTGAATCAATTCCCAACAAGAGAAATGTTGGCAATTCGAAAAAAAAGATGGAGCTCCAATATTGACCTGTCGCTTATGCGGGGAGGAAAATGAAACATTGAAACACCTTATTCTGTTCTGCACACAATTGCGACAGGAACGATCTATTCACTTGAGAAAATATATTGTGGCAAGACCAACCCTGTCTGCTGAGGATTGGTGGGATATGATGCATCAAGGCGTGGAACGCAGCCTAACAATCAAACTGACTTTCCTTCTTGAAAAGATGATCGAAAAGCTGGAAAAACATGAAAACGACATCAAAGTCGCTGTAACTTCAGCTTGAACATTGGCAATCCAAGAGTGTTTTGGACTGCAACGCTCCTTACTTAGTCTTATGCCTCTCCCTCTCGCTTTCCTCTAGTCTTTCTGTCTATCTTTGCCCTTATTTTCCGATTGGAGCTCCTTCTGCAAATCTGCAAATCTTTTTTCTTCAAGAATGAACTTTCTAATGTATTCTGAGATTTTCTTTTTTTTTCTATTTTTTAAAGGTTTGTAACAAACCAATAAAAATAATAAAAAAAAAAAAAAATAATAATGTAATTTTAAAACAACCAATTTCAACTGCATAACAATGTACAACAGCACAAAATTCAAGGTGCTTTGCTATAGGTGAACAACTTAGACCTGTATATGAGCAACTTGGTGGCACGTTCACTGTGCTTGTGTCCTAAATTTGTGATGATATTTGTTACGATATTCTCTAAAACCACTCTTGAATTAACACAAAATGAAGGTGTTGCCAATCCTATTGTAAGGAAGTTGTTGTTTGATCAGGATTGCTTAATCTGTCCACAACTAAAAGGACTGGTTTGGACTAGAGTCTTGATGTTACCCAAATATATCCTAATCTCAGTTTTGAGATATGAATTGAGCCGTCTATCACTAACATCTAACATTAACTAGAAAACACCATTATGTGGGGTACATTTACCAGTCCAGCAGAACTCCCCTGCAGCACCAAACTGCATTTTCAGCAGTTACAAGAAGAATGGCTGCACTGGCTCTGCTAAGCACATATTCCCCAGCATCACTAAAATTGCATTCTAGCAGTTGCAAACTTAATGGCTGCGCTGACTCTGCTGAGCACATATGGGGCGAGATGAAATATCGAACACCGCGAGAATGGTTGCAGTATTTTCTTCATGTGCACCAAAAAAGAATAATTCAAAAACAGCCTGGCTCAGTGCTGCTATGCTGCCAGCTCAAGACTTCCAACTGAAAGAGAAAAATGTTCTGTGTTTAAAATGATTTTGCACTGGTGCTATTTCCATGTTTTCAACATTATACAGTTTGGTTCCAGTAAAACACATTCATGGCCATCGATCTTCAGGATGAACACCATCAAAGGAGGGCTATTCCTCCCTGGAAAGCATTGTCTGTCAAGTAAAATCTGTGAAAGAGCAGAGATATTTGTTTCAGGCCATAGGGCAAGCGTTTACTCTTGCAACAAAGTAACACAGGCAAAACTCTTCACAAGAATCTCTCTCTCCCTTTTCTTATGACAGTTTCAAAGAACCCTTGTTTTGAACAGCTTCCTGTGTATTAGAAATTGACCAGAACTATGGAAATGTTCAGAATAAAGATGCAAGGAAAATCACATTTGTAAAAGACCAGGGAAAGTATAATTAACCAGTGTTGCACTGCTCTGCAAAGCAGTAAGTTGATATTGTACAAGCCAAATGGAAATTATAATTATACTTTAAAATGTCCATAAACAAAACTATATATGTTGGCAAGAAAAGCTGCCCAAATGTAAGTATATTTAACTCTGTTTATTTTCTTTTCTTTACAAAAAGACTTCTACAGCCTCGCTGAGGCTGGCATTCCTGTTAGACCAGTTTGGCAAAGGCCCAAATCTCGCACCTCCCTGTGGTTTCCTATTGCCAGGGCAGGGACCCGGTTCTGTAGACTGCCAAGTGTGATAATTATAGGGTGGCTCAGACTGTATGGCAGGGTTGCTCTTAAGAACAAAGGGGAACTCCAACCCATGTGTTTCCCTCAGAAGTGTGAACATCTTCTGCATTCAAACTAAGGGCTTCAAAGGAGAATCCATGGCAACCTCTGCAAGATTGACCAGTGAAGGACATGTGGCTGGGGTTTGAAAAGTCTGCCCACTTTTGGGAACAAAGCCAGCCCACTTGATTCAAAAGACTTTTCATACAAAGACATTTATTTCCGTAATCTAAAGAAGCAGTAATGTCCAATTTTGACAGCTTGAATGTCATTTTTCCACCATGAAAATAAGACAATGTGGATCTTCTTAGCAGGTGGGGGATGTGAACGGTATTAAAGTGACATTGCTGGGAAAATCGTACATAGTACAGTTATGAAAGTTGAATGCAAATATGTCCGACATTGATAAGCTTCAGTGTACCCATTTGTAGATTTTTAGGGGAAATATTTGCCATAGAAATTGCAAAAGATTGCCAGAAGGACTAAACAGCATCGTACAAACTTGGGGTTGGGAATAGTATGCTCCATGTGAAATCTGGTATTTGCCTATCTAATTTTTATAAGGGTGCCGTTTATAAATATGAGGGTTTTGTTTCATAACTGGTTTTGGCAAAAGTAACTGTGGTATGACAAAGCACCTCATAAAAACACACACACTAAAACTGAGTCACTTCCTTCAGTCCAATCGGCTTACAGAGAGGCGACAGTTACAGCCTGACCTATCTGATTTTATAGGTATGTCTAGCTTAGTTCTGCCCATATAGTAAACATCCTCTGATGTCATCTGGCATATATAAGGAGCAGACATTCAAAAATCAGGACATTCAAAATAATCCAGCATTTAAAATCCAACCCGCAACATCCAGAGATCCAGACATTCCACATTCACCCTGCAAGATTCCAGATTCTAGTGCCAGGGCATGGGTAGCTGATCCTGATCTATGCAGTACCTTCTATCCAGGCAGAAACACTATTCAGAATTAAAACCCTACAAAAATCCCAATAATTCAGGGAGAAAGGGGAAAAGGCTGCTGAACCCTTTTGCGACCAGACCCCAGTTGCCTTGCTGAGTCCCTAGAGGAGAGCCGCCGCTGCGCAGTGACCAGACCCCTGTCCTGCTGTCAAAAGATCTGGCTGGCTGTACAAACTACCCCATTCAAGTGCTCTTTCTAAGTATCACCCTTCCCAGACACCAACAAGCTTTATCCATTGCTTTGTTACCTTGCAATTTGTCCAACCCTATAAGAAACCCTATAAGACATCCTATATGTATCCTAGTGACTACTTAGAATTGTCAGAATCTTCTGTGTATCCTGTCCTTAGAAAAACCATGTTAGTCTTCATGTGTTGGCACAATTATTTTCTAGTTATTTCAGCCCATTGTATTAATCCTTAGTACTATTTGGAATAAATTAATTATTTCCCATATAAAGAGGTGCACAGCGTGAATGGGTTAACATTGCAAAGTAACCTTTTTGTGGGCAGTGTCTTTCTTTAATAATCTAGCCACTAAAAATAGTCTCAGTAGAACCTGTAATTTTCCTCTTAAAACCGATTATGCCTGTGTAACTGCTTTCAGTTTTCCCCTTCCATTAAGAATCCGTACTGTCCCCATCAAGAGCCACCCTTTATTTTAGTATCATACCTGTTATGTGCCTTTGTCCTTCATCAGCAAAACCGATTTTCAATTCTGTCTGTTTAGCTCATTTTCCATGTCTTTTTGCTATTTTAAATCTGTGAAACTAAGCAACTGATATTTTGCCACGTGTGATTCTTGCTGCACTGTCTTTTACCTTCCAAAGTCGATATTCTAAATTGTATGCTCGTTGTTAGTACATTGCCTTGTAGCTTGTGAGTTTTCTTGCCTCGTTAGTACAGCCACACACATTCTTGTCTTATCCGTTCAACCGCACATGTAAAATAACTATTTAGTCATTCCGAGTGCCATTTTGCACATTTTTCAATGGAGCTTAATCCGATTTGACTTCCCATTCAGGAGTGGTAGGTCGGATTTTCATTCAGATCTTTGCCTAGTATACCTGACTCCTTGCTGCTCCTCTCCACCCACACAAAATGTGGTTAACAGGGGTTTGAGGGAGTGTTGCAGGGGGAATTCTTAACTGTGGTGCTATCTGAAAATACTACCCGAAAAGTAATCTTGCTGTCATTCATTTGTGCATTGTCTATCTTAGGTTAGAAGGTTAAACTAAGTGTATCCTATCATTTTATTGTGTAATTATCACCACATTGGTGATTGATGCCCTATATTGAATGTATTTGATTTTTATTCATAATTAAAAATAAATCAATATTTAATTATTACACACAGGCCTGGTTAATGATCCATTGCGACAAGGGGTGTATGTTAAGGGGGTTGTGAGACGGGTTGGCTGCCTTCTCAAAAATGGAATCTGAATGAAATAAATATTAAAGCGTTTTATTGTGAGCCGCATCCCTGGCCAGTAGAAATAGTGCTTGTCTGGAGTGTGCTGCATCCTTAAAATCCTTAACAAATGTTATAAAGGGAAGGCATGGACACTCAGGCCAAATCCTTGTATGCAGAACTAAATAGGCTGGGAAAATAAGTAAATCGTATGTATATGATAGCTGGATTGAGGAATGTGAGCAACTATTGACTAGTCTAAATATCAATAGATCTATCCTACTGGAAAATCATTTAATGATAAAAAGATCTATCAGAGATAATAAATGACACAATTCAAGGGATGAAATAGGGAAATATATTTGTGCATTTAATTGTTTATATAATTGCTTCAGAGGATAAACCTTAGAGTACTATACATAACTACCTGAAAAACATTCCCGTGTAAATGTTGATCTTTCTACATGAGATTTAGGCTAAATTTTTTACCTACATTTGAGGTCATTGAGAATGTACGTAGTGAGAAGTAAGCATCATTGTCGCTTTTGTATGAATGAAGAGGTAGTGGAAACATTGAAGCATTTGATGTATTGCCCTAAACGTTCTGGGGAAAAAGACAAAGGCCCCGATTACAGTGTGTTTTCCAATGGGGATTTGCCATTATAAAATGCTTCTCTGAATCAGGCACAAATACTTTAAGACACATCTAATAGAAAACAACCCAATTTCTCTTGTTAGTTTGTGGCCCCATATTTGTGCAAGGAAACACGCGCCCCTTATACTGGTGACTCTAAGATATAAGATATGAGATGAGATATAAAATATGAGAGACATGTTAACCATGAAAGAAATGTATCCCCTCAGGTATTAAGTGTATGACATTTATAGGCATGATTGTTTTTAAGAATAATAATAATTATAGGATGTATTTGATCAATTGATAGGGAACCTGTGTTATTAATTTGACCTTAATGAGATTGATATCCAATGAAATGTGTATAAATGTTGGTGTTTCTTGGTTTTTATTATGTGTAAGGTTTACTATAAAACAAAAATATAATACAAAAATGTGATTTGAAAATTAATCCAACTTGTATTTTCAATAAAATTTTACGACATCAACTAAATTTAATAACGACATCATTTTGATATGATACGATATGATAAATCATTTATAACGCGCCTGTACACAAGTGTTTCTAGGCGCAACAATTCAAGGAAGGGAGGAACGAAGGAGGACAAAACAACAATCTTACTAGGCCATGTGTCATTCAGGTCATGCAAGTGCGGGATGGAGGGGGACAAGTGCCAGGGTGGGGGGGGGGTAGGGAGAAGGGGACCAGAGTGCAAGTAGCTCGTAAGTGCTTCAGTTGCTTGCTCTTAAAACCAGAAGTCAGGGGACTGTAGGGTTGCAGATACAGTCCCTTAAGTGGTTGTTTTGCCTTTAATGTTAATTATAGTTATTCTAAGGACATACCCACCCACAGATAGATGGGTGTTTGTTTCATTTGAATGAATATTACAAATTACATTATTGATAGAAAGAATTAGGCAGAATTTGTCATTTTGAGAACGTGATATATTCTGCTTGTCTCTGGCAAGAGTGCTTCAAGTGCATTTCCCATAGATTAAGAGTGGGGAGCCATCTGCATTTTAGGTTGGGGTTTAATGAAAATAAAATAAATATATTGTTTCAACACCACTTGTTTCTTGTCCCCGAAGGTGAGTCTAAGATTGTAGTGGGCCAGACAATTAAAGGATTCCTGTGTCCGTAAAAAGGACCTTATATATTTAATTGTGTGGCAATTGTTTGTGGTGCGTTGTTAAACTTCCTTGAATGATGTCCTATGAAATTGAAATTGATGTATTTATTTTGAGGGATTGTACAGCGAAACTCCCATCAGGCTAAGCATTTCTCTAAATGTTTTTATCAATAGAACATCGCCTTTTTTCTAATTCAACTAATGTTTCGGACTAGTATATGAAATCTGTAACATTCTCATTTCAATTGTGGAGGGGCAAATTCTCAAATGTAAGATGATCAGGTAATAATCTCAACTCAAACCACTTGGTGACCTTATAATGTTATCAGTTAAAATAAAAATAACTAATACAAATGGACACGCATACCGACGCACAGCACTCAACTCACAGTACTAGTCTACTGTTAAAAGATGCCCCCCTAATGCTGGCTAGCACACTCTATACAGTGCCCCACTGCTCTCGAGCTAGGTCTGTGGTTTAAACAATAAAATACAATAAAAGAAAAGTTCTCTTGTGAGACTGCCCACTTTTTTTCAGCTATAATATATGCCAAATAGTCATTTGCCATTTTGCCCATCCGGTTTTACAATTTTGAGAAAATGTGTAGTGAATAGACCTTAGTCTCACAAATATGATGGAGGAGATGCCGAGGCAGATGAACCTCTGTGGTGTCTGGTGTGCAAACATGTTCAGAGGTTTTTGTAAAAAAGTATTTAAAAAAAGAGAGAAAATGGTCTTGGGTGAATCAAAGATTTCACTTTGACACCAGTTAATGCAGCTGAAGTCTATAGTTTAGTGATAATTTCACTTTATACTAACATCCATGTTTATCTCTTGCACTAACAAAAAAACAACCCCTCATATAAATACGGGGCAGTACATATGTTATCACTATGGAAAGGTTAACAGATTAGTAGGTGGATGGACGTAGAAACATTCCCTCATATATGAGTATGGGCTGCAGTGCGTATTTTAACACTATGAAAATGTTAACACTTTAGAAAGTGGTGGCCATCCAAATATCCCCTTATATAAGCATGGGGTGCAGTGCATATATCATCACTATAGAAAGGTTAACAGTTTAGAAGGTGGAGGGGCCCAGAAACATGCCCATATATATGTATGGGCTGCAGCACGTATTTCACCATTATGGAATGGTTAACACATTAGAAGGCGTAGGGCCATGGAAATAACCCCTCATATAAGTATCACATAAGCATTGCTATGCTATGGTGAGGTTAAAACATTAGAAGGAGGCAGCCATAGAGACATCCCCTCATATAAGTTTCAGTATAACTATGATATGGAAGAACAAGTTACTTACCCATGGTAACTTTCTTTCGATTGAATGTTCCTCCCACATATTCCCCATTTTATGATATTATATTTCGCCTGCTTTGCTGCTTTAGCAAAACAAATGCTTGACAGAGGGCGCTGTATGAGATGTCGTTGCGTCGATGTCCCCCGAGGGCCTCCGTCAAGCATTGACGTCATCGTCAGTATAAATAGCGCATGCAGTGCCCATTGGCTTCAGTTCCTTTTTTTTCCTTTCCCCTTTTTCGAGGAATTAACCAGGCGTACCCAAGACTGCAAGCTCTCAGAAAGTGCAGAGTGTAATATACGTACATTGTACCGTGGGGTAGGCTGGGAGGGGCGATGAGGAATACGCGGGAGGAAGATCCATTCGAAAGAACGTTACAAGGGGTAAGTAACTTGTTCTCGAAATGGATTGTGTCCTCCCACATATTCCTCATCTTATGATAGACTCCCAAAGCAGTGACAATTTGGAGGTGGGAGTATCAATCAATTTAATCACAGACCGAATGGAGGATGGCCTTAGCAAAAAGTCCTCCCAGGCAGAAGTCTTTGACAAATGTATGAATGGAGGACCAAGTGGCCGCTGAACAGATGTCATTAATTGGGGCATCCCTTTGAAGAGCCTCAGATGTTGCCGTGCCCCTTGTGGAATGAGCCCTTAGGCTTTTCGACAGGTCCTTTCCCGCAAGTCTATAACATTCTCCAATGGCCAGTATGATCCACCTGGATATTGTTTGTTTGGTGACTGCCAGGCCCAATTCGGGGCCTGTATACCCAATAAAAAGTTGATCATCCTGACGGAATTTAGCCATTCTTGAAATGTAAAAGCTTAGAGCCCTTTTTGGGTCTAATCTATGAAGCCTCTCTTCCTTTTTGCCTGAATGAGGAGGAGGATAGAATGTTGATAGCGTTATCTTGTGTGAGAGATGGAAGTTAGAGACTACCTTTGGTAGGAATGATGGTTGTACCCTGAGGTTTACTATATCTTTACAGAAAGTAGTATGAGGAGGCTTGCAAGAAAGAGCCTGCAACTCACTTACCCTGCCGGCTGATATTTTTGGGACAAGTAGGACTGTTTTCAATGTTAGGAGCCTTAAAGACATGAATGTAAAGGCTCAAATGGAATACATGACAGGAGTTGTAATGCAAGGTGTAAGTCCCAAACAGGTACACGAAAAGGAACTATACATTAGTAAGTCCCTTTAGAAATTGTACAATCAAAGGAATTTTGAAATAGGAATCCTCTTCTGAGGAGCGCTTAAAAATGGAAAGAGCTGCCAGGTATCCTTTTATGGTTCCAATCTGGATCCCCAGATTGGTTAAATGTCACAGGAAAGAAAGCACCATAGGTGTGCCACCTTGGGATGGATCCACACTCTTATCCTCGCACTAATTATTGAATTTATTCCAACAACAGAGGTACTAGGATTTGGTTGCTGGCCTTCTTCCCAATCTTTGTATCTCAGCCTCTCAGAAACCATGCATGAAGGCTAAGTGTTTTGACCTCTGGATGGAGAACCCGACCTTCCTCTTGCAAGAGAAGATCCTCTCTTTGTGGAAGACATATTGGAGGGCAGATGGACATGTCCAGAAAGTCCAAGTATCATGTTCTTCTGGCCCAATCCGTAGCAATTAGGATCATGGATTTCCTGAACTTCCTTAACCTCCTGATCACACGAGGAAAGATGGGGACTGGAGGAAATGCGTATAGGAGTGGAAATTCCCAGTCCACTATGAACACGTCCCCTAGAGTTCCTCTTGGGGGAAATTCCCAGGAGCAATACCGTTCGCACTTCTGGTTGGTACCAGTCACGAACAGATCCACTTGAGGGGTTCCCCAAAGGGTGAATTTCTCTTGAAGGGCTTCCTGAGCTAGGTCCCACTCGGGGGAGACTGTGCTCTGCCTGCTCAGAGCGTCCGCCGCTGTGTTCTGCTCTCTGGCTAGGTGAACTGCCGACAGAAAGATTCCTTCTTTTTTTATTATTTTTTATTTTTTATTTGTATATGGTTTACATAAGAAACCTTTACAATTACATTTAATGAATAGAAAAAAAGGTAAAATACATATCTATAAATTAGCAATACAGCAAAATCCTAAACTCCTTCTAAAATGTATACACAGCATATAAAATCAGTGCAAAGAAATATAAAAATCAGACATTTGTGAAAATTCAATGCGAAAATTCAATGTGACTTCTGAGTACATACAGGACAGGGCATAATAGACACTCAAAATTAAATGGTATAACTCAGACAGTAGGGTCATTGGTCAGAGATTGAGGGAATGTAAATGAAAATGCATTAAGCAAGAGACTCAGACCAAAGATTCATAAAGATCTAAAGATTTGATGAAGCCTGCTACCGCAAGGCCCTCCATAACATTAGAGATTGAGAGACATCTAGACCATATAAACATTTCCGCCCCCAGAAGTCCCAAAGTATTGAATTTTCCCAAATATAGTGCCCTTAGATCTTTTAGTGCAACACAGTCTAAGAACAAATGACAAACAGTTTCAATGACTCCTGTCGCAAGGCAGAAACGACAGAGGAGATTTGAGTCTTCAATTGTATTCCTTCTGTGTACGACTTCCATAGTAGGAAGAATATTCCACCTCAGTTCCAGAAGGAGGGAGCGATAATAGCGATTGGGAAATTGTGTCAAGATAAAGGAGATAGTACCTCTCTTCTTATGTTCAACTTTTAAATCACAAAGAGAAGGATATGAATGACATTTTTCAGTTGTACTAGTCCAATCATGGGAATAGAGGAGCTTTTTCACTTTGTCCGGATTAGTCATCAAGATATCCCTGTCTGTGGACAGATCTAATAGAGTCCGATCACAGAGGTCTCTAAATTTTAGAACATAAACATTCCGATCCAAGCATCCTTGTGAGAGAAGAATATTCCCCAAATCGACATAAAGCGAGTCCTCTTTAGGACAGAGCAGAGAACGGAAAAGCGACAGAACCCGCTAAAGGATAAAGGTTTTTGGCTCACAGAGATACCAGACCTAGTTCAAACCTTATAGCCACTGTTGGAATACTGTTGGGAAGTTTCATAACCTTTCTCCAGAAGCCTCAAGAGAATCCCAGAAAGTATGGATATCCAAGTAGTGGAGTTCCATGCCATATATTAATTTCAGAACAACCTTTCCTTTCGAAAAAGTCTACAGCTGGCTTAAAAGAGAACCTACCATACTTATTGTCCAACTTAATAGCCTGAGAAATTAGGGGTAAGGCTTTATATCTGATAGATCGTCGAAGTTCACCAACCAATGGTTGAGCCAGGATCAAGAATCCCAGATAGACAATATTTTGTGCTCTAAGAATCGGTTCCCCACCAATTTTCCAGACTTGTTTGTTCCCTTTTTTCCTTTCGAGAAGACCATGGTAAGAGTTTTACTAGGGTTGATTTTTAACCCATTTATTACGGCATATTCTTCGAACTTACATATTAGTCTTTGTAGGCTGACTTTGGTCTGATCAAAAAGGAGAAAATCATCAGCATATGCCAACCACGAGAACCTTAGATCTCCCGATTTTGCGTTCACCAGTCCTGCGACTCTAAGAAATTCCACTGCATCTGCCAGATATAAAATAAAAAGGCATGGGGCCAAAGAGCAGCCCTGTCTTACCCCTATACATATCCTTATTCTTCTTGAGAGGGTCCCTTCTAGATTAATCCTTATATGGAACCCCGAATTCTCATACATAGCCATGATCAGATTGAGTAGGCCTGCCGGTATCCCCCACTTAGAGAGTTTGGCCCACAAACAGGATCGAATCACGAGACCAAAAGCATTAGACAAATTGATTGATGCAACATATAACGTTCCGCCAAATTTGCTCCATGCATGGAACAGATTGGAGTGCATGGAACGTTTGAAAGAGCATTGAAACGAACGGTCTGAGTGCTTGAAACGGTTGTAATACGTGGAACAGTCGGAGTACATAGAACAGATGGAGTACATGGAACTATTGGAGTGGGCTTGATCTCAAGCACCTAAGGTAAACCACATTAGCACATCTCCACGCTTACTCTCTTCTTTACACCACCACTCAACTAGAACACAGCGATACTATGACACCATTCGGTATAGCTGTTCTCATTCCATCATTTGCCTCATACTCCCCATCACCCTAACTAAAACACTGCTGGTTACACACCCTCCAGCCTAGGCATTCTCCTCAGGCCTAACGCAGCCAGAATCGGTCTGGATAACAACCTGCCAGAACGAACACATACTCTTGAACTCACAACCACCACACCTACCGCTAAGAAGCAGCTATCACACGAGTACCACACCAGCTGCACACATATCCAGTGCTCACACGCACCTTATGACTCTCTCTACTCTCTCTACTGACCTGAACTTCGGTTCCCAAGTGTGTTCAACCTACCAGCGCCTTGAGACCATACCAATGGTACATAAGGCGCTATATAAATGCAAAGTAACATAACATAGCATGCTAAGCCTTGTAAAGCAGTTAGAATGAAACCATTTAGGTTGGTTGAATGGCCAGCCCTGAACCCTGTTTGGAAATTCTCTAGGATATGATTCTCTTTACTCCAGGCATTCACATGAGATAGAAGCAGAGAGGCAAACAGATTGCAGTCCGCATCAATAAGAGAGATCGGGGTCTATATTTCTTAACAAGAATCTGCTTACCTCTCTTAAAGATGGGAACAATATGAGCAGTCTGCCAGATAGATGGTATGCCAGTTCTCACTATGTCTTGGAAAAGCATGCTGAGTAGATTAGCCCAAATTTCCGGCAGAGCTTTCAGTGTATTATTCGTCAGTCCATTGGGCCTGGTGCCCTAGAGTTCTTTGCCTTGACGATTAGCCCAAATACCATCTCATATTCAATAGAAGGCTCCCACAAGGTATTAAGTGCAGCCTTCCCCGTTTCAGCTTCTAGCAGACCCTCCTCCACTTGGCCAAAAAGCACAATATAGAAATCCACCCATTGGACCTCTGCGATAGAATTCAGTTGATCAGTGGCAGAGACAGACTCTTGAGAAGAGAAGAGAGCCCAAAAAGCCCTGTGATCCCTGAAGACCAGGACACTGAGCATCAGCTCCGCATAGTTTTGCAGCAAACTAGATTTTTATATTTTTGACGTATAGATTTAATCTTAGTGCTTTTGGTGGCCTGGTGAATATTGAGATATCGGGTTTCTCTAAGGAGTTAACGTACGTAGGTCTTTTCTCTAGCAAGCTCCTCATTGAACCTGTGGAGATGGTCTTTTTTAGAGTAGCCCTTTCTTAGTGTATCATGAACACTACTATGAAGAACACTCAGAAATGTATCATAGTGTTGAGTATTAAAGACCACTTGTTTCCACAGAAGTGAAGTATGGTTCAAAGAAGAGAGGAGTTGGCCATTGAGAAGACTGATGTTTCCGGGCGACCAGCGTACCCCCGTACCTTGTCTCACCGTTTTTAGGTTTCGTGGACCCCCAGAAAGCAGTTTTCTAGAGGGAAGGAAAAAGGAAACAGTCAGAGACCCATGATCACTCCAGGGATTAAAGAGTACCTGGCCTTCAGAGGAAAGAGGTAGCAGAGAATGGTCTACATAGAAATAAGCTATAGTAGAGGTTGAAAGACCTCTCTGCCAAGTAGGGAGGAGAAGTGGGTAGAGTCATAGGTACCATTCAGACATGTCAGACCCACCAATTCCAAAGCAAGATTCCAAAGTCTACCCCAAACATATTTCTGCCACCCCCTGATCAGACTCCTCCAAATCTTGTCCCAGGTCCCCATAATCAGCGTCAGAGGACGTAGAGCAGTCAGAGTTCAGATCTCCTCCCAAAATCACTTTCCCCCTAATATTCAAGATAGTTCTTGTATTGCCCAGAACCAGACCTGCATTGTCTCTCTGCACAGTGGTAGTGACCCTACACCTCCTCTCTTGTTGAGGAAGTACTTGGCCACTGTGTTGTCCGTCATTATCAGGACGCTCTTTCCCTGCACAGATGGCTGAAAGGCCTTCAGGGCTAGTCTGATTGCCCTCAGCTCCAAATAGGTTGATGTGTAGTTTGGACTACGATGGAGACCAATGACCGCTGATTGTCAGTTTGTTGGTGTGGGCTGCCCACCCCGTGAGTGAGGCGTCCGTCACTATCGTTATCTCTGGCCATGAGAATTGGGACCACTGAGTCCTGAGAACGGAGAGAACGGAAGAGAACGGAAAAGCGACATAACCCGCTAAAGGATAAAGGTTTTTGGCTCACAGAGATACCAGACCTAGTTCAAACCTTATAGCCACTGTTGGAATACTGTTGGGAAGTTTCATAACCTTTCTCCAGAAGATAGCCTCAAGAGAATCCCAGAAAGTATGGATATCCAAGTAGTGGAGTTCCATGCCATATATTAATTTCAGAACAACCTTTCCTTTCGAAAAAAAGTCTACAGCTGGCTTAAAAGAGAACCTACCATACTTATTGTCCAACTTAATAGCCTGAGAAATTAGGGGTAAGGCTTTATATCTGATAGATCGTCGAAGTTCACCAACCAATGGTTGAGCCAGGATCAAGAATCCCAGATAGACAATATTTTGTGCTCTAAGAATCGGTTCCCCACCAATTTTCCAGACTTGTTTGTTCCCTTTTTTCCTTTCGAGAAGACCATGGTAAGAGTTTTACTAGGGTTGATTTTTAACCCATTTATTACGGCATATTCTTCGAACTTACATATTAGTCTTTGTAGGCTGACTTTGGTCTGATCAAAAAGGAGAAAATCATCAGCATATGCCAACCACGAGAACCTTAGATCTCCCGATTTTGCGTTCACCAGTCCTGCGACTCTAAGAAATTCCACTGCATCTGCCAGATATAAAATAAAAAGGCATGGGGCCAAAGAGCAGCCCTGTCTTACCCCTATACATATCCTTATTCTTCTTGAGAGGGTCCCTTCTAGATTAATCCTTATATGGAACCCCAAATTCTCATACATAGCCATGATCAGATTGAGTAGGCCTGCCGGTATCCCCCACTTAGAGAGTTTGGCCCACAAACAGGATCGAATCACGAGACCAAAAGCATTAGACAAATTGATTGATGCAACATATAACGTTCCGCCAAATTTGCTCCATGCATGGAACAGATTGGAGTGCATGGAACGTTTGAAAGAGCATTGAAACGAACGGTCTGAGTGCTTGAAACGTTTGTAATACGTGGAACAGTCGGAGTACATAGAACAGATGGAGTACATGGAACTATTGGAGTGGGCTTGATCTCAAGCACCTAAGGTAAACCACATTAGCACATCTCCACGCTTACTCTCTCCTTTACACCACCACTCAACTAGAACACAGCGATACTATGACACCATTCGGTATAGCTGTTCTCATTCCATCATTTGCCTCATACTCCCCATCACCCTAACTAAAACACTGCTGGTTACACACCCTCCAGCCTAGGCATTCTCCTCAGGCCTAACGCAGCCAGAATCGGTCTGGATAACAACCTGCCAGAACGAACACATACTCTTGAACTCACAACCACCACACCTACCGCTAAGAAGCAGCTATCACACGAGTACCACACCAGCTGCACACATATCCAGTGCTCACACGCACCTTATGACTCTCTCTACTCTCTCTACTGACCTGAACTTCGGTTCCCAAGTGTGTTCAACCTACCAGCGCCTTGAGACCATACCAATGGTACATAAGGCGCTATATAAATGCAAAGTAACATAACATAACATAGCATGCTAAGCCTTGTAAAGCAGTTAGAATGAAACCATTTAGGTTGGTTGAATGGCCAGCCCTGAACCCTGTTTGGAAATTCTCTAGGATATGATTCTCTTTACTCCAGGCATTCACATGAGATAGAAGCAGAGAGGCAAACAGATTGCAGTCCGCATCAATAAGAGAGATCGGGGTCTATATTTCTTAACAAGAATCTGCTTACCTCTCTTAAAGATGGGAACAATATGAGCATTCTGCCAGATAGATGGTATGCCAGTTCTCACTATGTCTTGGAAAAGCATGCTGAGTAGATTAGCCCAAATTTCCGGCAGAGCTTTCAGTGTATTATTCGTCAGTCCATTGGGCCTGGTGCCCTAGAGTTCTTTGCCTTGACGATTAGCCCAAATACCATCTCATATTCAATAGAAGGCTCCCACAAGGTATTAAGTGCAGCCTTCCCCGTTTCAGCTTCTAGCAGACCCTCCTCCACTTGGCCAAAAATCACAATATAGAAATCCACCCATTGGACCTCTGCGATAGAATTCAGTTGATCAGTGGCAGAGACAGACTCTTGAGAAGAGAAGAGAGCCCAAAAAGCCCTGTGATCCCTGAAGACCAGGACACTGAGCATCAGCTCCGCATAGTTTTGCAGCAAACTAGATTTTTATATTTTTGACGTATAGATTTAATCTTAGTGCTTTTGGTGGCCTGGTGAATATTGAGATATCGGGTTTCTCTAAGGAGTTAACGTACGTAGGTCTTTTCTCTAGCAAGCTCCTCATTGAACCTGTGGAGATGGTCTTTTTTAGAGTAGCCCTTTCTTAGTGTATCATGAACACTACTATGAAGAACACTCAGAAATGTATCATAGTGTTGAGTATTAAAGACCACTTGTTTCCACAGAAGTGAAGTATGGTTCAAAGAAGAGAGGAGTTGGCCATTGAGAAGACTGATGTTTCCGGGCGACCAGCGTACCCCCGTACCTTGTCTCACCGTTTTTAGGTTTCGTGGACCCCCAGAAAGCAGTTTTCTAGAGGGAAGGAAAAAGGAAACAGTCAGAGACCCATGATCACTCCAGGGATTAAAGAGTACCTGGCCTTCAGAGGAAAGAGGTAGCAGAGAATGGTCTACATAGAAATAAGCTATAGTAGAGGTTGAAAGACCTCTCTGCCAAGTAGGGAGGAGAAGTGGGTAGAGTCATAGGTACCATTCAGACATGTCAGACCCACCAATTCCAAAGAAAGATTCCAAAGTCTACCCCAAACATATTTCTGCCACCCCCTGATCAGACTCCTCCAAATCTTGTCCCAGGTCCCCATAATCAGCGTCAGAGGACGTAGAGCAGTCAGAGTTCAGATCTCCTCCCAAAATCACTTTCCCCCTAATATTCAAGATAGTTCTTGTATTGCCCAGAACCAGACCTGCATTGTCTCTCTGCACAGTGGTAGTGACCCTACACCTCCTCTCTTGTTGAGGAAGTACTTGGCCACTGTGTTGTCCGTCATTATCAGGACGCTCTTTCCCTGCACAGATGGCTGAAAGGCCTTCAGGGCTAGTCTGATTGCCCTCAGCTCCAAATAGGTTGATGTGTAGTTTGGACTACGATGGAGACCAATGACCGCTGATTGTCAGTTTGTTGGTGTGGGCTGCCCACCCCGTGAGTGAGGCGTCCGTCACTATCGTTATCTCTGGCCATGAGAATTGGGACCACTGAGTCCTGAGAACGGAGAGAACGGAAGAGAACGGAAAAGCGACAGAACCCGCTAAAGGATAAAGGTTTTTGGCTCACAGAGATACCAGACCTAGTTCAAACCTTATAGCCACTGTTGGAATACTGTTGGGAAGTTTCATAACCTTTCTCCAGAAGATAGCCTCAAGAGAATCCCAGAAAGTATGGATATCCAAGTAGTGGAGTTCCATGCCATATATTAATTTCAGAACAACCTTTCCTTTCGAAAAAGTCTACAGCTGGCTTAAAAGAGAACCTACCATACTTATTGTCCAACTTAATAGCCTGAGAAATTAGGGGTAAGGCTTTAAATCTGATAGATCGTCGAAGTTCACCAACCAATGGTTGAGCCAGGATCAAGAATCCCAGATAGACAATATTTTGTGCTCTAAGAATCGGTTCCCCACCAATTTTCCAGACTTGTTTGTTCCCTTTTTTCCTTTCGAGAAGACCATGGTAAGAGTTTTACTAGGGTTGATTTTTAACCCATTTATTACGGCATATTCTTCGAACTTACATATTAGTCTTTGTAGGCTGACTTTGGTCTGATCAAAAAGGAGAAAATCATCAGCATATGCCAACCACGAGAACCTTAGATCTCCCGATTTTGCGTTCACCAGTCCTGCGACTCTAAGAAATTCCACTGCATCTGCCAGATATAAAATAAAAAGGCATGGGGCCAAAGAGCAGCCCTGTCTTACCCCTATACATATCCTTATTCTTCTTGAGAGGGTCCCTTCTAGATTAATCCTTATATGGAACCCCGAATTCTCATACATAGCCATGATCAGATTGAGTAGGCCTGCCGGTATCCCCCACTTAGAGAGTTTGGCCCACAAACAGGATCGAATCACGAGACCAAAAGCATTAGACAAATTGATTGATGCAACATATAACGTTCCGCCAAATTTGCTCCATGCATGGAACAGATTGGAGTGCATGGAACGTTTGAAAGAGCATTGAAACGAACGGTCTGAGTGCTTGAAACGGTTGTAATACGTGGAACAGTCGGAGTACATAGAACAGATGGAGTACATGGAACTATTGGAGTGGGCTTGATCTCAAGCACCTAAGGTAAACCACATTAGCACATCTCCACGCTTACTCTCTTCTTTACACCACCACTCAACTAGGACACAGCGATACTATGACACCATTCGGTATAGCTGTTCTCATTCCATCATTTGCCTCATACTCCCCATCACCCTAACTAAAACACTGCTGGTTACACACCCTCCAGCCTAGGCATTCTCCTCAGGCCTAACGCAGCCAGAATCGGTCTGGATAACAACCTGCCAGAACGAACACATACTCTTGAACTCACAACCACCACACCTACCGCTAAGAAGCAGCTATCACACGAGTACCACACCAGCTGCACACATATCCAGTGCTCACACGCACCTTATGACTCTCTCTACTCTCTCTACTGACCTGAACTTCGGTTCCCAAGTGTGTTCAACCTACCAGCGCCTTGAGACCATACCAATGGTACATAAGGCGCTATATAAATGCAAAGTAACATAACATAGCATGCTGAGCCTTGTAAAGCAGTTAGAATGAAACCATTTAGGTTGGTTGAATGGCCAGCCCTGAACCCTGTTTGGAAATTCTCTAGGATATGATTCTCTTTACTCCAGGCATTCACATGAGATAGAAGCAGAGAGGCAAACAGATTGCAGTCCGCATCAATAAGAGAGATCGGGGTCTATATTTCTTAACAAGAATCTGCTTACCTCTCTTAAAGATGGGAACAATATGAGCAGTCTGCCAGATAGATGGTATGCCAGTTCTCACTATGTCTTGGAAAAGCATGCTGAGTAGATTAGCCCACATTTCCGGCAGAGCTTTCAGTGTATTATTCGTCAGTCCATTGGGCCTGGTGCCCTAGAGTTCTTTGCCTTGACGATTAGCCCAAATACCATCTCATATTCAATAGAAGGCTCCCACAAGGTATTAAGTGCAGCCTTCCCCGTTTCAGCTTCTAGCAGACCCTCCTCCACTTGGCCAAAAAGCACAATATAGAAATCCACCCATTGGACCTCTGCGATAGAATTCAGTTGATAAGTGGCAGAGACAGACTCTTGAGAAGAGAAGAGAGCCCAAAAAGCCCTGTGATCCCTGAAGACCAGGACACTGAGCATCAGCTCCGCATAGTTTTGCAGCAAACTAGATTTTTATATTTTTGACGTATAGATTTAATCTTAGTGCTTTTGGTGGCCTGGTGAATATCGAGATATCGGGTTTCTCTAAGGAGTTAACGTACGTAGGTCTTTTCTCTAGCAAGCTCCTCATTGAACCTGTGGAGATGGTCTTTTTTAGAGTAGCCCTTTCGTAGTGTATCATGAACACTACTATGAAGAACACTCAGAAATGTATCATAGTGTTGAGTATTAAAGACCACTTGTTTCCACAGAAGTGAAGTATGGTTCAAAGAAGAGAGGAGTTGGCCATTGAGAAGACTGATGTTTCCGGGCGACCAGCGTACCCCCGTACCTTGTCTCACCGTTTTTAGGTTTCGTGGACCCCCAGAAAGCAGTTTTCTAGAGGGAAGGAAAAAGGAAACAGTCAGAGACCCATGATCACTCCAGGGATTAAAGAGTACCTGGCCTTCAGAGGAAAGAGGTAGCAGAGAATGGTCTACATAGAAATAAGCTATAGTAGAGGTTGAAAGACCTCTCTGCCAAGTAGGGAGGAGAAGTGGGTAGAGTCATAGGTACCATTCAGACATGTCAGACCCACCAATTCCAAAGAAAGATTCCAAAGTCTACCCCAAACATATTTCTGCCACCCCCTGATCAGACTCCTCCAAATCTTGTCCCAGGTCCCCATAATCAGCATCAGAGGACGTAGAGCAGTCAGAGTTCAGATCTCCTCCCAAAATCACTTTCCCCCTAATATTCAAGATAGTTCTTGTATTGCCCAGAACCAGACCTGCATTGTCTCTCTGCACAGTGGTAGTGACCCTACACCTCCTCTCTTGTTGAGGAAGTACTTGGCCACTGTGTTGTCCGTCATTATCAGGACGCTCTTTCCCTGCACAGATGGCTGAAAGGCCTTCAGGGCTAGTCTGATTGCCCTCAGCTCCAAATAGGTTGATGTGTAGTTTGGACTACGATGGAGACCAATGACCGCTGATTGTCAGTTTGTTGGTGTGGGCTGCCCACCCCGTGAGTGAGGCGTCCGTCACTATCGTTATCTCTGGCCATGAGAATTGGGACCACTGAGTCCTGAGAGCCCATTGAAGGGATTTCATTCTCAACCGGGCTTCTGGCACCAGAAAAATGCAGGCTGCCATGAGATCGAGCAACCTCAGAAATCAAAGGCCGGAAGATGCTGGGCATTTTGGAATTTTGTTACCATCTGCTGAATGTGTTGAGCTCTCACCTTGGGAGGCGAGGCTTTCACTGAGGAAGTATCCAAAACTGCTCCAATTAATTGGAGTCATTGGAATGGTATTATATGGGACTTCTTGTAATTGAGGGGGAAGCCCAGTCTGTGAAGGGAGTGGCAGGTAATACTGAGATGTTCCTACGCTTGTTCAGGTGACTGAGCCCTGATCAGCTAATCATCCAGATAGGGGTAGATGTGAATCCCCCCTCTCCTGGGACTTGCTGCCACTACCACCATCAACTTGGTGAAAAACCTTGGGACGGAGGTTAACCTGAATGGCAGAACTCGAAACTGATAATGAGAACTGCCAACTCTTCTGTGCTTGAGATGGATTGGCACATGAAAGTAAGCATCCCGAAGGTCCAATGATACCAACCAGTCTTGGAGTTGGAGAAAGGGTAACCATCTTAAACTTGTCCTTCCTGAGGAACTTGTTCAAGTTTCTTAAGCCCCAGATGAGTCTCAATCCTCCGTCCTTCTTGGGAGTGAGAAAGTAGGGGGAAATCAACCTTTGTTCCTCTCCACTACAGGAACATGTTCTATTGCACCTATCTCTAGCAGGATTAAAATTTCCTGCACAAGGAGCGGTTCCGAAATTTTGACAGAGTTGTATCCCGGTGGATGATCTTGAGGGCTTTTTTTAAATGGAAGGCAGTAACCTTGGGCTACTGTTTCCAGTACCTAAGCATCGGAAGTAATGCCCTGCCATTCGTTCAAATGCTGAAGAATTCTGCCTTCCACCGGGGTCTTGTGGGTCAAGGCCTCAGAGTGGCTTAGAGGTGGCTGAGGTAGCGGCTGAGAGTAAAGTTGCCAGTGCTGGGGCAGATTTACCACCCCTTCCTCGTCCACCACGAGGGAATCTTCTTTGTCCCCTTTGTCCGGCCTGTCCTCTTCCTCTACCAATTGAGGAATAGAAATGAAAAAAACTACCCCTCCAGTAAGATGAGCCTGAATAGGGTTGTTGAGGTTGTAGAATTGAGGCGCTAAGGGATTTAGCTGAAGCCTTGGAGGTCTGCAGCTTCCACAGACTCTCATCCGTCTTGCAGCCGAACAAAGGGCATGTTGAGCAGTCTGGCCAGCACGCTCGGTGCAAACCCAGACTTCCTCAACCACGCAAATCTGCATAGTACGGTGCTAGCAGCCATGGATCTGCTGATACTGTCAGCAGTATCCAAACCTGACTGGAGACATTCTCCCATTGCCTCCTTTCCATCCTTAATGATAGCCAGGAAGCCATCTCTTTCTTCGCCTTCCGGGATGTGATCAGCCGCCATGGCAACACAGTCCCACAGGGTATAGGTGAATCTTGAGAGAGTACAGGTGACATTGGTAGACTTCAAGGCCATGCTGCCAGACGTGAACATCTTACATGCCCAGGCATCTACCTTCTTGTCATCTCTATCTTTCTGTACTGCAAACACTTTCAGTGCACCTGATCTCATTTTTCCACTTTTAGAAAGATACCAAATCTGACAACATAGCGTCTTCATGCAGAACTAATCTTTGTAATTGGGGCAGCTGGGTAACAGAAAATACCCTAACGGCACGAAAGCATAATAGATGGGCCTGAGCCTTACGTTGCCATAGCAAGAGGTGTGCAATAGCGTTCTGGATAACATACCTTGGCAGAGTAAACAAATGCTTTCTAAAAAACTTACGCACCGTGATACGGCACCTATTAAAGAACATACTACAACATCCAACGTACCATGGCAGATTGTGAAGGGGAACATGAAATGATTAAAAAACACACTCACATGTAAAAAGTAGGAATGTACTTTTATTTCACAATGCACAGTTTGTGTCTCTGCCGCGAAATGAAAATGTTAATTTTGACGGTCACGTTGATGTTTTCCCACACAGTCACCATGCGTTGGCGCCACAGTTTTTATCAGGCACACAGTGTGCAGTGGCGACACAGTAGTAGGTTTCCTCTCACAATCATTGGCAAGATATCGTCAATCGCTGTGATGTAGTCCATCAGAAAGTATAATGTTAGTGGCAATGGTGATGTTGTTGTTTAACCACACATAAATTATGCATTGTTGACACAGTAGCCGTATTCCTGTCACAGTGATTTACAAGGTGAGTGAATGGCTACGAACTATGACACCAGAAAGGAGGGTATGTTGCTTCTAACTGCTACAACTGCGTGGGCACATAGAGGTCCGATGAGGTCATCCCATTCAATGATGACGCACATACAACCGGTGACCAATAGCTGCAATTGATGATTAGAAAACCTGTCAATTGCACGCTGCAATCCATGACACTCGCAATACGGAAGGAAGTAGCTGAGGGGAAAATGACAAAAAAGATCTATCAATATGAAGCCTTTGCGGAAATGTCAGGTGTACTACGTAGCATCTCTATAAATAATGAACGTTATATGGAGAAATGTATTGACTTCCTGCAAACGGCGACAATGTGCAATAGACATACTAGGTAAAAAAGTATCAGTGCCACATACATTTTGTAGGTAATAGTGGAAATTGTAGTGACATCGTACAGACGGCGGTAATGTGCAATCTGAAATTTCAACGGCACACAAACTTCCAAATGCATTACTAGTAATGGTAATGTGCAATCTAAAACTTCAACGGCACACAAACTTCCAAATGCATTACTAGTAATAATTATTTTTTTTCACACTAAGTAAATAATGGCAGTTTTGTGTACAGGCCTGAGAAATAAGCTTACATTATGTGCACCAATCCATTTCGGCCTCCACAATCACACAGTAGTTGTTTGCAGTAAGACGTCCTCGGGAACTGATATTTCATGAGCTTCACAAACCTTTTTTGAAGCATAACTTATCAAAGGCAATGTTTCACAAACTGTGACCCCCTACATTCTTTCTGTCTCTGTTCCGTGTACGTCAAGGTCGAAAAACAATTGACCCTTGTGAGGTTTGCTACATGTGCGCCCATACTGAGCGCCTACTGAAAAAATGAAATGAAATGAACTGACCTTCACTCCGAAAGCAAATACATTTTCATTTTGCATCAACATATTAGCAGTCAATAATGAGAACCGTTACACCCGACCATGTGCAGACGCGCGGTGGTGACGAATCAGTGCAGTTGGCTGCCTCAGATTCCAAAACATAGGACGCCAGTCTAACTGCACTACTTTTAGTGGTGGCTTCTTACATAGACGCAGTCGTACGTTGTCTACCAAGTTTCACTGTATGGGACGATATTGGTAACAAGAATAAAGCACTGTTTCACTTTGTACTACCACATATAACTAATGCTTACCTTTCGACACAGTGTTTCATGAAGGTATGTTTGCAGGAATTTCGGCGTTCAACACAAAAACTAAATGACCATGGCGGCCGTATCAAAAGAATGCTACGCACTTGACGCTGAGGCAGAACCAATCGGTGAAAGCGCTACATCTTGACGTACAGCATGCCATATATTAGCCAATAGAAATCTTCTCCACTGAGCGGACAGGGAAGTGGGACCGCGGAGCGGACATAGATATCACTAATTCTTATTACTTTTTGATTGTTTTAAAGGAAAGTACGGTATGATTTCTCACAAAATGTACAAAAGCATGCTTTGGGGAACAAGCCCCTGCCCCTGCCACACAATTGATGACAATCTGTCCAGTGGTTTGCCCTGTAGCCGTGCGCAAAGTTTTTGCCCCATTCAGTCGATGGGAAAAAAGAAGTTTTGGGACCCCCCTCTAACATTGCCCCCCCTGGACGAATCCTTTGCAAACTTTGGGGAAAAGTTCAAAGTGCCCCATATACTATATTTGCAAACTTTGGTAAGGATTCATCCAGGGGGAGCCGAGTTATAAGCCGCCCAAAAAGTGCTCCTCCTATAGAAACAGCAACCTAACCATAACCACATGGCCACTACCGTGGCCATGTAATATACATATATATGTATGAATTATAAATAGAATAATTGATATTCTGTATCAATTTCAAAATGTAACCACTTTTGATTTCCTTTGATATTATACCATAATCTATCAAAGCGATGCACATTGTGTCTTTAAATTTGCAGGCTTTATTGAATGCATCAATGTATTTCGGTCATCTTCTTTTTGTTATTCCTCATGAATGTCCCTGTTGCATATGTGAAATAGTTTGAAATAATGCATTCAAGCAAGCTGAGCTAAAATGGCTATCTATATTTATTAAACGTTTTGATAATAGTGAAATGCTTCTTTATTGTATTTTTTGTAAGGTTGAAAATGACAGAATAGTTGAAAATATACCTGAGGCAAGACAATTTCCTTTGTGCTAAGCATTTCAGCCCGTTTCAAACAAAAGGACCCTTCATATTTGACTCATGATTGCTTGAACCAGATCAAAGCTATTGGTCATTAGACTATGTGCCTCATTATGAGTATGGTGGTGCAGTACAAAAGTGGGGGTAGTCGAATTATTGCCACATTCACTGCACTGTAATAAGGGCCCTTGTATTAACTTTCATTTCTTTCTCTATCCAACCATGTTTTCTATTAAACTATGTGCTGAAGCGAGGTGAAAAAGAGAGAGAGAGAGAGAGAGAGAGAGGGGAGGGGAGAGAAAGAGAGAGAGCGTGTGTGTGTGTGTGTGTGTTTGTATGGAGAGCGTGACGGTTAGCAAGGGAGGGAGCAAGAGAGAGAGACAGCATGTATGTGTATGTGTTTGCCTGTGAGTGATAAGGTTACCAAGAAAGGGGGGAAGGAGTGAGTAATTGAGTTGAGGCAGAAAGAGTGTGAGAGAGAGACAAAGAGAAGGGGAGAGAGATAGAGAGAGTTATTAAGAGAGAGAGAGAATGTGAGGCAAAGCAAGGAGGAGGCACAAAGATGATCTTTAGGGCTGGGAGTCCTTTAATAGCAGGTTCATCCTATTATAGACCCTACACATTTACACATCTATGTTTACATCTGTGTTTTACTTCAGACAGTCAAACTCTAAATAGCAACAGCTCCTGAGAAACAGTCCTGGAGCCATTCTTCACATTCCCCTTCTTTACCTTCTAAGTCTTGGCCTCGTCCTGTACCTCTTGCCTGCCTTAGTTGGTGGAGAGAGTACATACAGTGGAAGAAAAGCGATGTTAAACAGTGTCTATACCCAGCTGGTCAAACATGTAACTGCTGCGTTTCTTAGGCAGGCCCTACATTCTGTGCATACTCTCTTACTCTATGCTAATAACCCTGGAAACATTGCCTTTGGAAATCTACGGCCCTGTCCATAGGGAGAAAAGTAGGCATTCATCTTCCCATGTCAGTAATGACGTGGATGAATGACTGAATTCACAACAAACTGTTGTTTATGTGTAACTGTCAACATGTATTTCTACTCTCAGAATAACAGGCATCTCTTTCTACATATTATAAAATACCACGCTAAAATAACGAAGAAAAAAAGGATTATTTACAAAAGCTATTTGCATTTCAGATCTCCTGGCTTGCACTCGCAAAGCCCAGAGGTAAAGTATATTATTCACTCTAAACTTGTTGACCTCATTGTGTCAGCACAACTGCAGCCAAAAAAAGGCTGACCCAGCTAAAAAGGGCGATGTGGCTCCAAAATGTAAGTTACATGTGCTCACGAAGTAAGAATTTTGAAAAGGTTCCAGGGATGCAGGCATTTAAGCTCCTATATTAAGAAGGGCTCTATCGCCCGTGGAGTATTCCTCACTCCATCATTTTGGCCATGGATCTTTGCGTGTTGGCCAGAGATGTGAAGTGAAACAAATGTGGTCCTCACCTCCTGGGGAAAAAGGGAATGCTCACTAATTGAAATGGGTGGTCTATCTCTGGGAAAGTCACATTAAATAGTGGCCCCAATTTCACAGCCAAATGGTATATTAACTATCCGTCACAGGTAGCCAAATACATTGTTGCTTTTATTTTTTAAATGAACTTGAATGTACATGCCATTTATTTAGGAAAGGCTGTAGCGTAGTTATATTTTGTTTGGTGATAAAAAAATAGTGTCGACTTCACCTTTTCACACACATTTGATAAATAAAAGTGGACAAACATTCCCGTTCCAGGTATCTGGATAGCTCTCTCTCACATCTGATCCATTTTATTCCTATGTTTTATTCTTTTTATACATATGCTGATGATACTCAGCTACCATTTCTTTTGGACTCTCTCGTATCTGACCCCTCCCCATCCCCTTCTAAGCTGAGATGTCTTGCAGCAGTGGGGGACTGTATGGGCCATAAATTGGCTGAAACGAAATGGAGAGAAAAGAGAGGTCATGATAACTGGTGCTGGTTGGACGCAGACAGCATGGACAAGGATTTCTGTCCAGACTCCCTGGCAACATGTCCCAAACCTAGTGAATCAGTTAAGAGCCTTGGTGTGAAAATCGTACCTTCTGGCTCTCGGGAATTACAAATCTCGTCTGTACGTAAATCAAGCTTCCTGAAAGAAACGCTGCCTTTTCTCCCACCTGAGTCCTGAGCTAAAGTGGTGACAGCATCTATCCTGGAGTCCTTAGATTACTGTAACAACATTTATTTGGGACAACTAGCCTTTGTAATTCCGCGCTTGCAGCTACTCCAAAATGCTGCAGCTCGGCTGGCACTTGGAGCCGATTGCCTCTCCCATTCTCAGGGCCTTCTTCAGCAGTTCCACTGGCTTCCGGTGAGCAGTCGCATTAAATGTAAGGTTCTTTGCATTGCTCATCATGCAATTCATCACTCTGGAGCTGCGTATCTGCAAGCCAAACTGATTCTATCAGAACATTCTGATACTACCAAGATTTGCCAGAGCACAAGCTTGAGAACAAGCATTTTCCACTCTTGCACCATCCCTGTGGAGGTCTCTCCCTGCTGTGCTCTGGGAAGTGACTGACCACCCGGACGTCCAAAAGTATATTTTTTAAACAATGGTTTCTGTTTCTTTTTTTCATCTGGAGGTTTCTTTCTCTCACTAGTGGCCTATCCCCTAGAGGCCTTTGGGCCTTAGCTAGCACTTTATAAATACTGTTACATTAGATTACTCTGCATATTTGAATTGAAAATAGAATTACTCAAGCTACAAATCACCACAGCCTTCCCCTAGCATTCACACCTGGGGAAGAGCACTCAGCCAATCAGGTGACTTGAAACATGGGCAAGAACTGCCAGTGTATTTCCCCCGTTTCCAGGTTCCTGTGGTCCTTACCCAGAAGCTGCCATTTATTTGCGCACCCCTCCTCTGGCCCCTCTGCCCCTCCTCAAACCCTTGTTACCCACGCAACAGCCCCACCCAAACTGCCTGCTGGGGCTCCCGGCACTGCCATTTCTTCCCTTGGGGTCACCATCATAGAAATATGCCTGCATCCCTAATCTCTTTTCTGTTTCCATTGGTGGTGGCCATTTTGTTTCTGTTTTTTTTTTATGGCAGTTTGGGCTTCTGCAATATGCGCAGAATCCATCTCCTGTAAAAAACTATAAAAATAACTATACGCACTCCAGACAAAAAAAACTGGGGTGCGCATAGCTCTAACCCCTTTGTCGGGGACTTATCAGGCAGGTAACGGACCTGAGCACTCACAGAGGCACTCGTGATAAACTCGGGCTGGTGGACTTTACTGGCCATGGGGGTGATTGCTCCAATAAACACCAGTGATAAAACTGCACCCACTATAGAAGGGACAGCTATGGCCCAGGTGTACAATCTACTCATCCAGTGGCTAATACATAACTTACGGGAGAAATACAAAACAGTGTTCCTAGCAGAACATATTTCACCTTATTCAATCTTTTTTCATAGTAGCTAGTCTACCCCAAACATTTTTTACCTAGCAGTCTGCCTTTATTTTTTTAAATGTTTACTTTCTTTTATATCTAAACTGACTTACAAAATATCTTGCACAAGCATATTCTACATCTGTGCATTTAAAAACAAAAAGACATGTCCAAATGGACAGAGGCTGCAGATTGTTGTCAACAATCTTACACAAGCTTTTACATGCAACATATACCAAAATACAGTACCAGAATAGAACAGTAGGAACAATATATAAAAATTAACAGTACCTAAAACCAAGTGTAGTAACCTGAAGCATGCCCTAAATATGTTTTCATATTTCTTGTTATACAAATGATCAATTCAATATATGTAATGAACCAACAGTGCATACATATATGGACCCTAACACAACACAATAGCAGAGGTAACATTAAGTATAGACACTCTATTCTGAGCCTGTCCTGTGGAGCACACAGTGAGTGATGCAAAAGCCTTTGAAAGCGGGTAGTTGTCAAACCGGGAGCCAGTGGAGGAAACGCGTGGTGGGGCGATGTGTTCTCTGGGGCTAAGGGAAAGGAGCAGCCTAGCTGAGGCGTTCTGGACCCTTTGGAGCTCTCTGAGTTGATAAGCAGGGGTTCCCAGGTAGGGGGAGGTGGCATAGTCTAGGTGGAGAGGACAATGGCCATGATTGCAGTGATTCTCTGGGGGTAGGAGAGGTAAGGGAAGATGTGTCTGAAAATGCAGAGGTGTGGTAGCATGATTTAGAAACAGTGTTAATGTGTTGTGAAAGTGTCAGGTCAGTGTCCATAGTGTAACACAGGTTTATAAGTTCAGTGGAGGCAGGGGAGAGGGGTGCTAGGGAAGAAGGCAAACTGATGGGTTGGGGGACCAGAGCTGTCTTTCGCGGAGCATGGTTTTTGATTTTCTGAGATTCAGAAGGGAGTGTTTGACCATCATTCAGTGAGTAATGTCAGTGAGGCAGGATGCAAGGTCAGGATGGGGGGTGGAGATGGACCTGGGGATCTTATAGATGATGTGGGTGTAATCTGCATAGTAGTAGCCAATGAGGTTGTGTGCACGGATAACTGTGGGGAGAGGGCTCATGTAGAGGTTGATGAGAAGAGGGGATAGGCACGTGCCTTTTGGGACTCCATTATAGATGGGGTGGGTGGTCGAGTTAAAGGGACGGAGGCACGCTATTTGGTATCTGTTGGCGAGGAATGAAGAGATCCACCTTACTGTTGTGACCCTTATACCGAGGGAGTAGAGTCTGTGAATGAGAATGCTGTAGTCGATATTGTTGAGGGCCAGCAGGAGGTCGAGAAGTGTGAGTGTGACACAGCCCTCTGTGTCTGCAGTGTTTTTGAGGGCATCCCTTATGGAGATTAGGGATGAATCAGTTCCATGAAAGGGTCTGAAGCAAGACTGGGTTAAGAAGGAGATTGGATTCTGTGAAAGTGCAGAGCTGGGAGAAAGCCATTTAGTCAGCGAGTTTGGCTACGAAACAGGATTTAGAAATTGGTCTGTACTTGGCAGGAAGGAGGGGTCAAGTGAGAGTTTTTTAAGGTGAGGTTTGACGTGTGATGTTTTGAATGCTGCTGGGAAAATGCCTGAGTTGATGGAGGAGTTAAGGATGGATCCTGGGATGCTTCCTGCACAGGTTGAGGTGAGGATTTCTTTGAGGAGGGTAGGAGGGAAGGAAGGTGTCTCGTGGAGATGTGGACGAACGGCTGTTGGCTTAAGGAATTTGAGTCTAGTTATGGGAGAGAAGGAGGAGAAGGTGGGGAGGGAGGGGGGAGGTTAGAGGGTTCATGCGGGGGGTTTGTTGGTGGGGATGGTAGTGCTACTAGTTTTCTGCCATTGATGCAGGTTCTTTCTAGCGCCATGTTGTAAAATTGGTCCAAGAGGGCTACACAGAGAGATTGGGAGATGTGTGAGGGTGAGTGCAAAGGGTGGCCCTGAATTCTGTGATCATCTTGTGGACTTACTACTACTATTATAGACATTTGAGATACTGTTCCGGTAAACGGATGTTTTGGCCTTCCAAACCTTGGCTTTGTGGACATGGGTCTGATAGGCATAGGTTCTGTTTTGGGGAGATGGATCAGCCCACCATCTGTGTTCCAGGCAATGGTAGAGTGTTTAAGGGATTTGAGGAGGGGGTCAACCATCTGGGTGAGGGGGCTTTTCTGTTGTGGGATAATCTTGAGGATGTGAGAAGTAGGAAAGTGTTGGAGAGCCATGTGTTGAAGTGACTGATAGAAGGTAAACCTCCTTCACTGGTATGTTAGGAGGGAGGAGAGCAGGGAGTCGGCCAGGCAGGTCTTGGATTACTATGACCTTGCTCCATAGCGGGGCGAGAGGAGCAAGAAAATAATGGCTGCTCGGTCCGTCCATATGAGAGGTTGTGGGGGGAGCGTGGAGATGAGGTTGGTGGACCTGACATTTGCATGTCATATGTCCTGCTGTGTGAGTGGCCCCTGTTACCTGCTGAGCAATGTTGGCAGCTGCCAGATTGTCCAAGAGTGGTTGTGTCATTGTTTGTCTGGGACATCGAACCATATGTTGAGGAAGTGTCCAAAGAACTGAGTGGAAGAGTTGAAATTCTAAACTTACCTGTGTAATAGGCCTTTGCAGACTACATAAAGTGAAACTTGAGCATTTGAATTTACACAGATCAGATCTTCACTCTGATCTATAGGGGAACATGTGACCTAATGATTTCTCAGAACAGACATTAAGATGTTCCAACTCACTAGCCACTATTTCTGTTAGCAAATTAAATATATATAGGCCTGACCAAGAGTCTCACACACACACACACACACACACGCACACACACACACACAAGGTCAACACTCTTGTTTAGTTGCACAAGCCGTATTTTGATTTTGGCGGGCTGGGGAAAGGAAGACAGAAGACAGTAGACTGGAACTTATAGGAAAGGAAACCATTAATTGTTTGACTGTTTGTTTTTCTTTCCAGCATGAGTACAATGGCTCTTGCGGAGGCTGTGTTTAGACTGGTCATGTAGTACAAGGGGAAATGTGTTTTCCATGCATTTAAACTAGAATTACCTTTTCATTGTGCTTACTCAACAGGTTCATCATTTATGTGATAATTTCACTATTAAGAGTGATGGCTTGTTATGTTACCTTCGTTGTTCTTGCTGCTTGCCTTATAAACGTACATGCTTTTAGGAAATAATGGGTTACATTAAAATACATTATAAATAACTTTGTGTCATTTTCATTTGTGCAACGACTCAGAGCTGTCATCTCCAAAAGGTATATTCAGACTCAATAAAATACCCTGGCTGTTTGTGTTTTAACATGCTAAAGGCATTTCTGTGAGGGTACAAGAGAGCCACAGTGTTAGTGTGTGAGAAATGGTGTGAGAAAGGACAATGGTAGATGTGGGTGTGCAAAGGAGCATGTATGACAAAATAAAGGTGTGAGCTAGGATGCCTGCCAGCTGCAGTGCAAGAGGCATAATTATGATCTGTGCAAGGTTGCAAAAGAGCCAAAGTCAACTACTGTGAGAAGCCAGATTCCAAGAAAAAGAGTGTTTGTGAAGGAGCAATAGAGACTGAATGCAAGTTTGGGAGAGAAGAAGGATGTGAGAGGGAGAGAGCAAGGGTGTTCGGAAGGTAAAATACGGGTGGATTGGGAGGCATGGTGGGTGCCGGTGAGAAATAAGATTTTTAAGACTGTTTTTGAGTTTGGGGATCCCCTAAATTCATATTTCAATTTGGGGCATTGCCAATGCAGTCATAGGCGGTGAGCATAGCATTTGTGGTCTGAGTAGTTCTGTAGGCCTATTCTTCACATCAAATTAGTATACCTTCTAACTTCTAGTCCCTCTCTTACCCACAACAATACTTAGCCCCACTACCCAGCTTAATAAATGGGAATATACAGAGGCACATCATAACATGAGAGGAATTGCACAGTAGGGAGGTGGAGGAAGGACAAGAGGAAAATAAGGGTTCCGGTATGCAAGCAAATGGACCCCAAGTACTGTGACGAGGAAGAGAAATGAGGTACTGAAGATTATCTAGAGTAATAAATGCATTAAGGCACAGTACAGGCTACCTCGTTGTGTGTACAGCTTCTGCTTACGATGCGTTCCACAATACCAAATGGCTGCTTTTAGAGTCTGCTCATTGACTATTTCAATAGATGTATTGGCAAAAGTATTTTGGGACTCGGGCATCCCCTGCCCCTCCCCCCTGCAGCTACTAGCTGGAGAACTAGCTCAAGGTATGCTAAATGGACCGCAAAAAAAGTGCATACATCAAATCAAACAATCTGAGGGGGTTAACCTCCAAATGCCATCTGATTTTAGTTGTGCCAAGACTCTTTCGTCGTATACTCACTCAAACATTGTAAAGAGAAAATGGCCTATGATTTCGCTAGTCAACATAAAACCCGTAATAGCCCAAAACACTCAACACACTTTGGCAACAGTTACATAAATGTGACGTAGCACCAGTTATTGCTATTATTATACACTAGCCCATTTACAAAATATGAAATACTGGCATGCTATTGCATTACATTGAGAGACTATTCCTGTAAGAACTTTGTGTTTGTTTTAAAGTTGTGTCAGCGATGTGAAATAAGCTTTTTAAGGCATAAAATAGAGATGTGCCAGGTGCTGACATTATGGTACTACCTGATCATAAAATGGCAATAACTGCCAAATGTTGTACATATTTGGGAATATAGTGGTAGTGCCTGAAAATATGCCTATATAATTCCATTGTCTGAGCTACAACTGTTGTATTTGATAATGTTGTTTTAACAGGAATTCAGTCCAAGGAACAGATATTTAGCACCGAAACAATAGCCGAATACAGTCCAAAATAGGCTAACAGCAGACATTGTTTTTCCTGCACAGATTAGAATTGTATGCAGCCTGTCTGTGCATCTGTCACTAATATTTAATTCGAACACATTCACTGCATCCACCTCAAGCATGCACTGAACACAATCAAAGTTATGGCCTTTCGGGCCACATTCGGATTTCTACAATACAGGAATTCTCCCACTAAAGGTACTACTGAGGCTGCTCATTGTGAAGGAGCCTCGTAGCTGTGCCCTATACTACACTACTTAAAACAAAGGCAACCAAACTACAAACCCCAGGATTCAAATATCTGTTGCCTGTAAATCCAGAATTGGCTTAAAGTTGGCCATTTTGCAATTTAGATGGTGAATTGCCAAATATGTGTGACAACATAAATGTGCATACATATTTGGAGCTATGAAAATGCTGGATTTTATATTGTATACGTGTATGCCCTTTGCTAACTTTGTTATGCAGCCGCTGCCAACAGCAGTCCCAGTATCAGTAGGGTGCAGATATTGGACCCTGGGGCAATAGCAAAGTGGGGCATCAATTAATATTGAAATCTGAGAGCAATATCAAAGTAGACAGAAATTAATATAAGGGCACATGGAGCTATAGCAGATGGGTCAACAGTTAATAAGGACTACAGGTAGAAATATTGCAGTGTGACAGCAATGAATACAGCAATGCATATCAACACTAAAAGCAATTCTGCACAGGGCAATTCTTAATATGAACACTTGTGACATTTTCATGTCTCTCTGTAGTTTATGGTTGAAGATATAGTTTCCTACAGCTTTTGGGGTTAGGCTGGGTTGCCCCTATGGGCTACCCTTTTAATTTCTCTTTCACGTACTTGGGTGAACTACTGTTCCCAAGTAGTAAAGATGGATTTTCATTCCATTTACATTCTATTTGAGTGAGCCAGCACACCCCACTGGTAACACTTTTTTACAATTGCAAGTTTACATGAATGGCTGGTGGCAGTGGTATTACTGTTATGACTGTTAGTCTTTATTACTCACCGGTGCATTCTTTTTTTTGCAATTTCTTTTGTGCTAGCTGTTTCTGAGGTCTTCCCCTGCCATTCTAGGTGGGAACAACCTCAGTGAAATGTCTTCAGCTGGAATCCTTTAGATTCCCCACCCAGGCTCCAGAGTGTCAGAGAAGCAAGCAAGAGAGAAGTCCAGTCTCAATGGGGGCTGGCTGTCCACCCCTTTCTGTAAAATTTAGGGACAGACTGCAGAAGTTGATCTGTAGTTCCTGATAAATACCCCAAACCTGGAAGCTGCTGACTAATCGACCATTGGAGCTGAAACCAAAACTCTTGCCTAGAGCCTTCCCCCATGATCCCTGCTGCAAAATCCCTTCCAGTTTCCCATTTTCAGTCTTCATGACAAGGAATTGACAAGGAATTAAGCAACCAGGTTAAGAGTCCTGAGGTCTCCGCTGCTGCAAACTCTTCTTCTGGGCTGAGGTACTGTTTTGGCTGGGGTAGTTACTTATCTTAAGCTTTAGTTATTTCTGAATAGCTTTGGGGTATTTCTTGTGATTGGGAGTCCTCTCATCCAGTTCACCCAGGCACACTGCTGGAATCTTCCTAGAGTGTCTTCACATATGTCCCCGGACCCCAACTGACTCTATAGTGAAATAGTTACTTGTTTGAAGAGACTTCCACAGAAACTTTAACTTTCCCTGCAACTGAACCCTATCTCACCCTGCCTACAGCTAGCTCCTAGACCACTAACGTCCCTCTTCTGCCTCTGAGAGAACGCCTGCAATAGACTAGGGAAGGACTGGATAAGAAATGGATTCTGCCTTGAAAAGTATAACAAATGCTTAAAAGTTACTTATTTGTGGATGAGTTTGTTTGTAACTGCCCCTCTGAGAGTGAGCAGTTACAAAAGTTCTTACCTTGAATTTGTTCTGCCATTCTGAAAAGTGGTTTATAGTGAATACTTCTAATTACATAATTTCGAATGCCAAAATGTCCAAAAAATGTTACAGAAAAAAAAATTTGAATGTCTTTTTTTTGTTATTTTTTGTTTGAAAGGGGGTGATCCCCTTATCCCCCAATAACCCTTTTTTTTACTCACGAAACAAAAAAATACATGTAAATAATAATATATTAGAAATTTCTTTTTACGGTAAATTGTTTTCGACATTTTTGTCATTCAAAAATGTTTTTCAACATATTAACTGGATACCCTGAAAAGTATATGTACGTTTATTTTACTCACCTATGAATTGGTTATGCCTCTTTCCCACAAGTAATGCTGTTGGGTTAACTTAACTATTTCTTTCAGAATAATAGTGTATACTTTTACCCACTGGGTCTTGCTTCCCCTGACCTGCTGTATAGCATGTCTAGAATAAGTCTGCCTTGGGTTGTACATACTGTGAATAGCTAATGACACAAGAGATTCCATACATAAAAGGGCAGAAGATCAAACATGGAAGAGAAGGCAAGGAAAATCAGCGGAGAATAATCAGCTGGAATGTAGCAGGGGTAAAGAATAAGGCCCATGATGTGGGGTGGATTCGATGGTTAGGGGCATACGCTATAAGCTGCCTCCAGGAAACCTGGCTAGAGAACCTAAATCTGCTGGAGGAACTCATCCCAGCGTTCGATATTTTTGTAGTAAATGCATGCAAATCACAGAAGGGCAGGTGGAGAAATGGATTAGCAACGATGATACAAAAGCAAGTGGAAGGGCGTGTGGAAAACTGCAGGCAAGCAAATGAGTATGCCCTGCATATTGGCCTAGACTCAGCAACTCAAAAGAAAAATCAGAGGCTATTCATCATAAATGGCGACATCCCGCCGAAAGCCCAGTAAGCAGTAATAGTGTTTGGGAAAGAAGGCACGATAAGAACGGTGATCGAATCGGTCCCGATTGGAACCCTGTTTTTAATAGGGGACCTGAATGCAAAGCTGGGCACAACACGGGGCAACTGCCGAGGTGACATCGGTGGAAGACTGGGGATACCGAGAAGGAATTTAAAAAATCGCATAAGTGATGCAAAGGGAAATGTGAATGCCAACTTGATGCAATCTCTCCTACTAGTCGAGCTGAATGGCAGATGCAGGGGAGATATACCTCCTTAATTCACATTTAAGTCAGGGTGCAGAAAATCAACAATAGACTATGCTGTAGTAGAAACACTAGCATTTAACAAAGGGAAATGAGATGTAGTTATAAAAAGATCAGAGAGTAACCATAACCCAATGTTTGTAGTGAGATGTAGTTATAAAAAGATCAGAGAGTAACCATAACCCAATGTTTGTAGTGTGGCGTAGTGTGGCAAAGAAAAGAGATAAGGGTGGAGGTTTTACAGCCTAAATTGGAGATTATTTTGCTTGATAGTGTAAGGAAAGTGGGGAGAGTAGAGTTGGAAGACATTTTTCAGGGACAAGAGATGCAAGGGCTGATACTGAAAATGGTCAATGAGCCCGATCAGGGAAAGATTATCACACAGTATGAAGGTATTAATGAGTATATAAGGGCTAGACTGGTGAAACCTGTGGGAAAAAAGCACAGTGGGGAAAAGAGAAAGCCAGAAGACGCAATATGGTTTGATGCAGAGTGTAGGGATGCGAAATGGAGATAAAATGAAGCTGTAGTCAGGGGCAATAGACAGGAAGCGGCCCTCCATAAAAATAATGTGCGTATGAAAAACCTTTGAGGGATAAGAAATATCAATTCATAGAGAAACAATGGGAACCCCTACATAGGATAGTGGAAGAAAATAATGTGAAGGCGTTCTGGAGACTGGTGGCAAAGGGATCTGGGGAAACTGATATTGAGGATGCTGGTTCTATTCCTTGAGGGTGTACTTAATGATCCAAAGGCAGGTAAAACTGGTGGAAACTATGCAGGACAAAATGTAGCTGAAAAACTACAATTTGGTCACGAGGGAATCCGGGTCTATGTTACAGAATTAAAAAGAAATAAAACGGCCGGCCCGATGGGCGGACACCAGAAGTTTTTCTGTGGAATGTAGAATGGTAGGTAAAAGCTCTTCCAAAAGTCTTCAATGAAATAATGGCCACACAGAAATGCTCAAGTTCATGGAACAGAAGTCTCCTGGTGGCAATTTACAAAAAGGGTAAAGTAACAGACCCCCATTTCTACCATCGGATCTCACTTCTTGACATTGCAAGTAACATTTTTACAGGATGCCTGGCGGTACCACCTATCTGAGTGGCCTTAGAGCAGGGGAAAATGCTATACAATCAAGCAGGGTTCAGGAAGGGATACTCAGCTATGGACCAATGCGTTGTGCTACAGCCCATTATAGAATAATACACATGTAAAAGAGGGGAAAAGCTATATGTACTATTCCTCAATCTGGCGAAAGCCTTTGAATCAGTCGATAGGAGTATCCTATGAGAAAAACTAGCTAATATAGGGACCCCGGGTGTACTGCTGCAGATGATCCAGCTGGTTTATGGTAATACCTCGGCAGCAATCCAATGCACAGGTGGGAATAAATACTCAAGGGATATTGTTACAAACGGAGGAGTCCGACATGGTTGCCCGCTGGCCCCACTCGTCTTTGCTCTGTTTCTATACAGCTTTAATCCACATGAGTCATCTGCTAAAGTAATTCCAGCAAAGCTAAATGGTGTGTCCTATAGCACACTGCTTTATGCCGATGACACAGCACCGATTGATCTCACAGAGGGGAGACTGCAGCAAAGCCTACAGTATGCTGAACAGTTTTTTTAAAACCTTAAACTGTCGTTAAACCTGTCGAAAACAAACATTGCAACCTTTGGTAGAGGCAAACGACAGGGAAAGTGGTGCATCAATCAAGAAAGAATAGAGGAGGTGACCTCCTGCAGATACCTTGGGATAATCTTTGTAAAGAATGGCAGATGGACAGCACATATATATCAGGCAGTCAAGCAGTTGGAAATAAATCTGAAGGGGCTCCAAAGGTTTGACTATTTGTATGGGGAGAAAAGACTAAATAAATGTCTAGAAGTACTGAACGTTAAGACCAAAGTGGCGCACTGTATGGAAGTGAGCTATGGGGATATGAGACATGCACAAAATTGGAGGTGGCGCAAAATGTTCTCCTCAGGAAAGTTGCTGGACTCTCACCTGGGGCAGGACTGCACTGAGAGATAGGTGTCTCCAGTATGGCATTCCAGGCACATAGTCATTTTCTCCAGTACTTCTTGAAAATCCATATAGATGCTACATCCAATCTCAAGGTATATAATGCCCTGGTGGAAATGACAAGTAACCCCTAAGAGGCAAATATACATAGCTCACAGAAGGGACAGCCGTACAAAAAAGATGGGATATAGGTGATTTAAACTATTTACGCACCGCATCTAAAGGGCAAAGGAGGAACATGGTTGTGAGTTGAACTGAGAAAGTGGACTAGGAGAGCACGCAGGGGCTATTGTTAAAACTGTCAACAATGAAACTGTACAGGGAGAACTGTGACAGAAGTACAGTCAGAAATCTTATCACAAAGGTGAAATCACTTGAGTGCAAAAGAATAATCCTTATGATAAGGTTAAACCTTCTACCAGTACGTTCCAGGAGCCTGTGGCTATGGACAGACAGAAAATGCCCTTGTGGGCTGGAATTGACTCGGAATCACCTGCATGTTTTGCTAAAATCACACGTTTTAAAGAATAAGGTGAAAAACTGTGGAGAGGCAATGATTTTAATAATGAATTCAACAGACAAGGTTTTTCTGTTTGATCTTGTGTCCTTTGCGAAATAGTCTATTGGGTGGTAGATAGGCTCTGTGTGGTAGCACTCTGTTTCTTGAAACTGCTTTTAACTTTTTATAATATGTATCCTCTTTTTTGTGATTCTTTGTATTTTATGATGTTTATTTAATTGTTTATGTATGTTGGATGTTAATCGTTTGCACCGAATAAACACTGATTGACTGACTGAATAGCTGTGTGCCATCCTAAAATAAGTTAGACATTTGGTACTTATCTTATTCTGTGTTCCACTGATCTGAAAAGAAACTGTAACTGTATATTACACCAAAAGCTATTACTCACCTGGTATAACTCAGTGTTATCCTGAATGTAGTTATAGGTTTATACTGTTCCTTGAATCTGTGTTCCACTATTCAGAAAGGTATCCTGATAACAGGGTTGGTTTACTAAGTGATTCCTTAACTGAGTGTCACTGCATGACTGACAGGGTCTACTACCCTTGATTTAATGTAAAGTAATCTGAAAGTAACATATGGTTTACTCCCCATGAATAGGTGTGGCCTATACTAAATGTGTATGATAAGGTCTGACTTCCCTAGAATTACTGTAAGTTATTCTGAAGAAGGTGTATGCTTTGGTCTGTGAACCTTCAAGCATTGTGTTGTGTTTTTATAATGTGTTCATGATTCTATGACAATGTACTTACCCCAAGATGTAACTTGGCCTAATTGTATTTATAATAAACATTTATTATTTATAATACTTCTGGTTGTAAGTGTTTCTGTTGCACCCTTGGTATACTATACATTCTTTGTACCTTCCTAAAGCTCTCTCTCCCTCCTATGATAAGGCTGGCTGCTCTGTCTATGCTACCAAATACTCAGATGGTACAGCTGTAATTAACCAAGGGAGTGAACCTAGGCTAAACACAAAAACTATTCATGGGCTTTAAACCAGAGGACTACTTTCAAATTAAAATGGAAAGATTATTACTAGTTTGTAAAGAGAAGGGCATCAATCGTAAACGAAGCATGCTTGATTTAATACAAAGGTTTTGGGACCATGAGAATGGCTCCACAGAGCCTGTGTCTTGATCTAACCATACTGATCAAAGTGAGGATGAAGAAGTTTTAGGCACCAGTCAAAATTCCTCTGAGGATGAATGTGAAGGTTCTGATGTGTAGGATGATTGCTCACCCCCATCTCCTTCTCTTGTCCCTACCTTGCCCTATACAATAACTTGGTGCAGTGTTCATGAAATATGAACTATAACCTGAAGATCAGAAAAATGGAAAGAGTGTGTATCTCATCAATGGAAAAGGATTTTGTGGACTTTCCTTATTTGTTGGGGTCTGATGTGTCTGGAGCTTCCAGGATCCCAGAGTTGATGACTCTGTATGACAGGAAGGATGACATTGTTGTATGGCTGAAAATGTTTCACCTTGTAAAAGGTTTGGTTTGTGTGAGAGTGATCAGATTCCCTGGGATCTTTTTAGTCTTCCCAAGAATGACTATCATGTGAACTTGGATATGAATGGGTCTGAAAGAGTTAACTATTGTAGGGTGAGATAAACTCTCATAACTAGAAATGAGAAGACACCTTCTCCATATCTAAACCCCATAAGGGAACATGAGAATAAAGATAGGTCTAAAAGACCCATCTCTGTGTATCCTGTAGTGCCTGTTTCCAGTGAGTGTAACCGAAAAGCTGCTGCATGAGACTCAGCTGAGCCACCTTGTAAAAAGGTTGAGGCTCTTCATCTTGAAGCTAGAGAGGTCACTTTAGGGGACCCCACCCCAGAGACAAAAGGTATTAACTGCCACTCTGCAGGGCACTTAGGTAAAAAACCCATAGCTTCAAATAAGGACCAAGCCCCTAGGCTCAAAAAGATGGGGTTCACTGCTGTGACTCCACCTCTAGCTAACACTGAGATGGCTGAGCCTCTTGAAAATCCACATACCGTGGAAGTGGTTCATAATGTAGACATGAACTGAAATGTATCTGTCCCATCTTTATTATGGTGTAAAGCCATTTCAAAGGTCACTTGTGTGACCTTTTGTAAAGCCATTACAAAGGTCACTGGTGTGATCCAACCTTCAGTTAACACTAATGTGATTGAACCCTCTGAAACCCCCGATCATGTGGAGATGGTTCACAATCTTGATAAGAACATGAGTGTTTCTGTCAAACCAATAACAGGGTATACTGCCACTGTTCCAGTCGCTGATGTGACCATGCCTTCAGCTGAGGTAGCAAGTCCCTCTGAAACCTCACAGACAGTGGAGGGGTCCTTGAATCTCAAAACCTGGAATCTCAACCACATGCTGTGGAGGCATTTTCTAGGGCTGACAAGAATCTTAGTGTTCCTGTCACACACCCTGTGGAGTGTATGTCCTTTACAATAAAGGCACCTTCAGTTAAATCTGAAGTGACTGAACCTCCTTAAAATTCACATACTGTAGAGGTGGTTCACAAAACTCTAAAACTGCATACTCCTGAACAATGTTCCCTCTAAGCTGTGCGCATGTGCGCTTGCCCAGCTTCCTTCTGAGTGCGGCTCTGAAGACTTTTAGCAGCGCACATAGACAATTCTCACCTAGTCAAATAGATTTAATAAGGCACAATCCACAGTAATTACCTGAAATGTTCTTTCTCTTAAAATAGGCAACTAGTCTTGATATTCTGCTCATTTGCATTACACTACTATGCAAGGGTGACCGTAAACACATAAAATCCCTTACAGCAAAATACACACAAAAGAGGTTAAAAACGAATATGAAAAACTGGCTCCAAGAACAGAAGAATCTAACCAGGATATGCCTGCACACATCAACCAAATAATGTTCCCTCGCCACCCATGACTCCTAAACTTGACTCTACCACACTTTTACCTCATGACTAACTTCTGCCCCAGAACACATTAAGATACAACCAGAAAACCTTTACTCTTCATCTCTTGGCTCTGCGAAAGGTTAGCAGACGTGTCCCTACATCCACTTGTTTTATTTTTGTTGTAATATGAATAACGGACACACGCCAGAATTACTGTTACTCATTGTGCCTTACCAAAAGCTTCACCCACACTATACAATCAAACAAACAGCTCAAATATCGGATAATGACTGTAAGTAAGCAGACTACTTGGATGTGTAACGTTATCCCATACTTACTCTTCTTTGAACATATGTCACGCAAGTGCTTTGATGCAGCCCCCTTGCAAGTTAACACATTCTAAAACTCAAATATTAATTTGCCCTCTAAGGATTTTGAGAGGACAAATGTGATGCTCATTGTCTCCTACTTTAGCATCACTAACATTACCCTATAAGTGGAAACCAACATTGCAATATCATTTACTTTCCCTACAATGGATAATGGGTATGGACTATTCCTGGGATTACTCGTCCATAGTATCACGGCACCGGATATTCAGACAGGAGAATGCTTTTCCCACAATCTGCATCGTTTTCAAGTGTTCAGAGTTCCTTTGGTCATAGACCTCCTTACATAATAGGGTAAATCGCTGCTATACAAAAACGGTTTCACTGAGCACTGCATAATCCTACACAATGATGTAAGGGTGGGGTATGCTGCAAACAATCTTGCATGCACTGCAAAATAATTATGTACATGCAGAGTTATGACATTCTTAAAATGCACATAATATGTTGAGGCATTAAATATTCCTTGCTTAAAAAGTATTGTGGGCCTGCAAATATCCCAGCGAGTGTTTATTGCTACAATCCCTCACTTTTTACAGTGCTCTATCAACTGGTATTGGAGGATAGCACAGGGGCCGGGTAAGGGTATGGGTGGAAGAACACAGGTCATCACTCCTTGTGGGTGATGAACAAAGCAGCAAATTAAAAAAAACAAGTCATACGTTTCGTCCAGGAAACTGAAAAAAAAATGTTTGTTTGCTAAAGGATAGGAAAGTCTAGCACCCATCTAGACAACAGCACCTTCTTTTTCTTTCTATGCTCAGCTGGGGAGGGCTTTTCAATGTAACTATGTGTTCTGTGTGTCTCGTCTCTAGCATCCCCCCAATCGTATTTAACTGATAAAGAATTACAGAAGAGGCATCCATAGTTACTGAAGAAGGCACTCAATCAGTTGTATCTCTGATGAATTGATGCTATTAACTTAAAAAGGCATATATGTTATTTTCTTTAGTAGGGCTCCAAAATAAACCTCAGTAAGGCTCTTGTTTAATTTTGTCTAGGCTATGGTGCAGAAGGGTGGGAAAACAATAGACTTTACTATGTGCACTGTTATTCTACTTCCTATGTCAGGGGTCTAATTAGATTTTGCTCCCTACTTGGAATCAAATTATTTTTCAGGGAGTAAAAAGGTAATTAGCTTTGCCAATAGGGATACTTTCTGTTTATTAAAAGATGTTTTTCCCCTTGAAATTCCTCTTGAGATCGGGCATTAATATTAGAGCTCCTTCCTATGCCATTGTTTTACTGGTCACTAGTTCGAAAAAATATCAGTGGAGCTTTGTGAGTTGAAACAACGATATGTTCATTGTTTCTCATTTTTGTTAGGCACATTTTCTTTTTTTAGGGCGTAAAAATTGATGGTGCATATGTCTCTTAGCTGTAGGCTTGTGTTATAACTACACACAGGAGAAGGTAATGTGGATAGTAAGCAGAGGCACAGGAATTTTTCATCATCATATTCTGAGGTGCAGTTATTCTGATGTGATTATCATCCTTCTACAAATTATTAGAAGCATGTTCTCCTGGCCCTTGAATTACTTCATTAAAGTGGCGCTTGAACACCTATCAGCATGTTTTCGAAACATTTCTTTTAATTGCTATTAATACATCAGCAAATGTTTTCTGTCTGAATTTCTTGATAGCCACATCTGTTAGGACAAGAGATATTTGTGTTTTGCAGTACACATGCACCCTTTTACTCACGAGTCTGGTGCACTTAACAAATGAATAAACAAACAAACAAACAAACAAACAACATGAGCGATTCTCCAGTGGCTTAAAATGTTTACGAGGTACTGTGGCAGATGTTGAAGTCTTGAACTGGTTGATGAGTTATCTGTATAATCACATATACTATTTTTTATTTTACCCTTTGTGTTTGGAAAAAGTGTTGTAAGATTTGTCAAGAATTGCAGTGGCTGGGAAGAGGAAATCCCTTTTCAAGCTCTCTTTTATGACGCTAGTTCACTAAATACACATGCTCACAAAGTGGCTTACCTCATTAGTCAGTTGCGCACATGGAAAATAAGGTGCGCACAACAGCCTACCAGTTCCGCACATAGATCAAAATTATTAGAGGGAACAATGCTCCTGAAAATCCACTTACAGTGGAGGTGATCCAGAAGATTGACAAGAAGTTAGGTGTTCTTGGCCAACCTGAACGGACAGGGCTTGACCTTTGCCCCAAGGAAGGAACTATGTTTCTCCTTTAGTTCAGAGTGCCCAGAAGGAGACTTCCAGGCATGATAAACTAAAAACTAAAAAGAGTTATAAGAAACCTAAACATAGCTTTCCAAGTAGGCATTTTGTACAAAATCCTGTGACTCCAACTACCCCTACAGGAGAGATGGATAGGTGTTCTGAAAAGGCTATGGTGTCTGCTTTAACTCTAAATCTGTGGGATCCTCTACAGAGGACCCCATTATAAGTCCTCATGATAGTAGGGCAACCTCGAACCAAGGCAAATCAAGAACTAGAAATATAGGGAAATGGGAGCCTAAACCACACTCTACCATTTTAATTCCAAATATAAAGCCTTTGACCCACACTGCTTCTGGGGAAGAGGTGGATAGGAAATGTGGAAACCTCTCCAGGCCATTGAGGACTGGTAATGATCAAAACTGATGGAAAACCAAAAAACTTAAATCTAAGGCTAAACACCTTCAGACTTTTGGATCTTCTACTGGAGACTTATTTTTAAATAGTAGTGTTATGAGAGAGGCCTCTAAACAAGGTAAACTTAGATCTCAGAAGAAGTGGAAGCATGCACCATGCTTTGCCACAACTTCTCCAACTAAGATACCTGAGACGCAACCTGCTCCAGAGCGAAAGGTGGTGAGGAATCATGGAGACCCCTCTAGGTCTAGGAGGTTTCTTTATAAGAATCCCTTTAAAAAGCCTATTGCAGGTTTTGTAGTTGTTACAAATCCTAAGGGTCTGCCAACACAAACACCTTCTCCTAAAAAGAGCAAATTGCCTAGAAATGATTTCAATTCCTATAGTTTATTAAAACACTATTCAACAAATCTCAAAAAAGTTACAAAAGGATTTCAAGTTACAAAAGGATTTCTGGTGTACTCCACAGTAGTTTTAACCAAATGCAACAAGAGATCCATCCCAGAAAGGAATGTATCCTCCTGTCCCTTAGTCTGGGAGTAACGAGTGTTAGGTAAGATTTTCATATCCACGATAAATCTTCCTGACCTGTGTCAACCTCAGATCTTTTTTGCTTTATCTATTGCTTTCATTATTCACAACTGTGAAGCTCATGTTAATAATGAGGGGACAGCTTACATTTGCACTTATGTGGCCATGTTGCAGCAACAGAGAAGCCATCTCAAACGGACAGTGGACATTGTGACAAGGTCAGACTTTGCCACAAGTGTATATAAACCCATGTCAGCCCAAGGTGGGAGGCCTACCATAGTGAAAGCCTACCTCGGCGGGGGATGGTGGCTGTTCAGAGCACCCCAATTCCTGTTCCCTCCCCAAATGTCTTCTTTAATTTAAACAGTACCATACATAATCATCACCCCATCCCTTGTGAGTACAATGCTGGCCAGTTTTCTCTTTCTTTTTACCTTGTCCCTAGGTGAAGGGGAATCTTTTTTCCCTCTCACCTACTCTTTTACACTTTTTATGAGTGACCTGTTTATGTCTCTCGATATTTTATGATGAAGTTATAGTTTCCTACAACTTTTGGACTTAGGCTGTTTTGCCCCTATGGGCTCCACTGTGAATTTCTCTTTCATGTACTTGGGTGAACTACTTTTCCCAAATAGCAAAGAGGGATTTTCATCTTCTTTACATTTTATCTAAGTGAGCCAGCACATCCCACCTTGTGTGGCATGCTGGGGAGATACAATGTATCCTCTGTCTTACTTACCTGATACCATTTTGTTACAATTGAAAGTTTATATGACTGGCTGGTGGCAGTATTTTTACCTTCATGACTTTTAGTCTTTATTAATCGCAGGCTGTTAATTCAGCCTCGGTAATGCACAGAAGGGCCACCATTTTTCTAAAATAGTGGGCTCCTTCTTCTTTTGCCATCTCGTTTGTGCCTGCCATTTCTGAGGTCTTCCCCTGCCACTATAGATGGAAACTACCTCAGTGGAAGTTTTATCTTCAGTAGGAATCCTTTAGATTCCCCATTGCTTACCTTAGTCTGTGTACCGCTGATCTGAAAAGCAACTGTAATAGTATATTACACCTTTAGGTTTTACCTGCCTAGAATAGCTGTGTTCCATTCTTAAAATCTGTCCTGTAGGTGTGGCTGATCTTGGTCTAGCTGGTGCAATCCTAAATTAGTGTGAACGTTATTGCTTACCTTAGTCTGTGTTCCACCTGAAAAGCAAATGTAATTGTATATTACACCAAAAGGTCTTACTCACCAGGTATAACTGAGTGTTATCCTGAATGTAGTTGTGGGTGTATATTGTTCCTTGAATCTGTGTTTCACTATTATATTTATATATGTTTGTTATAATTAGTTTATAACATGCTTAATATCCAGAGATTACTAAGCACAGACACAGGGATCAAACCTGTGTTGCTCCGTGTAGTCTTGCTTTCAAGCCGAGCACGCTTGTTCTGAGCTAACCTCCCAGCCCAGAAAAGTATCCTGATAACAGGGTTGGTTTAGTAAGTGATTCCTTAACTGAGTGTCACTGCATGACTGACAGGGTCTACTAGCCTTGATTTACTCAAAGGTAATCTGAAAGTAATTTATGGTTTGACTCCCCATGAATAGGTATTGCGCATACTAAATCTGTATGATCAAGTCTGACTTCCCTAGAATTACTGTTAGTTATTCTGAAGAAGGGTTATGCTTTGGTCTGTGTACCTGCAAGCATTGTTTTGTGTTTTTCTAATGTGTTCATGACTCTTTGACAAAGTATTTACCCCAAGACTTAACTTGGCCTAACTGTAGTTATAATAAAACTTTATTTTGTATACTTCTTCTGGTTGTAAGTGTTTCTGTTGAACCCTTTGTATACTAAGTTCTTTGTATCTTCCTACAGCCTTCTCTCCCTCCTAAAATAAGCCTGACTGGTCCGTCTAGGCTACCATATACTCAGGGGGTACAGCCTTATACAAAGAGTGGAGTTTTGTACTATATCATTTGCATGGTGTTGCTAAACCCTTAGTTGTACTTCAGAACAACTGTTCTTACACGGAGCACATTATGGATGATGCTCTTTCAATGAGAATTCCGCACTCTCTGTAGAGCTCAGAATGTAATGCTTGTCCACTCATAGGTAATGCTGTTGCATGTATCATGTAGTACAGCAATGTGTTAAGTAATATGCAGGGCATGGTTGAACTGTCTGTCCTGCAACTTGTACCGTACTGTGCTCAGCCCAATTAATACTATGGGGTTCAAAAAGAAAGGCAAGATTATTTGAGATTGGTCTATCAATTTGGTAGCCTACACAGGACATGTTCTAACCTTGCAACTTTCACTGCACTCAGTCCAATTAGCTTTATGGGTTCCAAAAGGAAAGGAAAGATCCTTAGAAATTAGTGTGGCCATGGTGTAGCCTACAAGAGAAAGCGTGGCTTTCCCGAATGAACACAAATATTCAGAACTTTGCTGTACATTTGGATCGCCTTAATCAGACTTCGCCAAATGATTCTTCATCGAATTGACGTTTGGACAAAAACTGACTGAGATAACTTGCTTACATCAAACAAAGAGGCCAGACCAACACCTAAAATAAATATGTTACCATATAATTATGAATGCAAAGACGGCAATATATCGGATAGGAAGAGATCCTATAGCGCAGTCAGGTCGGTGCCAAGAGACAGTGAAGTCCGTGATTAGTGCAATGCAAATGGTCACTCTCCTTCCGGTATTAGCCGGAATGAGTAGGTACTTCATTGACCTTTTCTCAACACAGCAAAGGGGAATAAAAGGTAACGGTTTAATACTTCCAAAGGTGTAGTGAAAAGAAGTTGCTGTACTGATCTTTGCAAGGCAACAGGAAGCTGTTTTTGTCTGCATATCAAGATGCCCAGTACCTGAACCTACGTCGTTTTGACACAACAGCCAACCTTTCCACTATACATGCTGTATGTCGGTTTCAGATGCCATCATGTGCATGCCAAGCAAGTGGTCGCAGTGCAGTCATGTTCTTACACCTCGCTAGGGAGAGTAAAATAGATTTCCAGATGACACATTCATGTTTGTATCAACTGGACAAAACAAAGATGTCATTGAGGAGCCACGCAATCACGATAATCCCCCTTGAACACAGAGGTAATAACTGCGATTAGTGAGAACACACAGGTTGTATATTTCTTTCCCCATGTTACTTTGCCAAGTGCTATTCCACCGTACAAAGGGAGACAGCACTGGATTTCCCTGCGGCCCCTGGTTACCATGGTACCAAACATGTGTACCTTTTCTTGGAGAGCTCTGGTTTTATCAAGCCAAAAGCCGCACCAGACACATTGTTTTCTTCCCTCCTATGAACACTTAATTCGAATTTGACCTGCTCTGGGTGATACAATACTCCCATTCTCTGCTCTCAGAAAGCACTTTGATGTCACATTTCGTATGTGCTTACTCAACTCACAGATATTTAAAAGTGTCCTTTGCATGTTACGTAACGCTATGATGTGTCAACAGTCTACGAACACTGGTTCAGAGTGTGAATACAGTGTTCAATCCTAGGCATAGGCAAGCATATAAAGTGCATGGTACCTGATTTAGGGTTCCCACTGCTCCCATAAGGATTTTAGACTACAACATGCTCAGTTATACAATTGGGAATACCACGGGTAAAATTCACACACAAAAAAAATATCGGACTAAACACTCACTTTTTCATTTACATAAGCTAACCTGCGTGCTAAAATCCCTTTGCACACACAGGTTCACTAATGTGAATAGGCACAGGTATAGTATGCAACCAGTTGGCATGTTAGAGGAGGGACTGGCACAGTTCACATCCCGGACTGACAAGGGGATTCGCTGCTACAACGGCAGTGTCTGAATTAATGTATCTGCTCCTACACTCCCTGTCGGAAAACAGGCACAGGGCCATGTAGAATTCTGTCAGGGGTCTTATGGGGCCACTGTAGCTTTTCTGTGATCAAAAGAAGAGAATCACTCATGCTTGGCATGAACATTTCAATTTATATTTTCGATGTTCCTTCCTAAAATAGAGCTTGCAATTTAAACTCCATCTGTGTGTGGGGTCAGTCAGTCAATGCAGTCAAGTCACTTACGTGGGCAGACTTTGCACTTTACTATCTTAGTCCTTAGTCGGGGGATGTGGGGGGGAATCTGGAAGGGGGGCTTGAAATTTGGCACCAAAACGTTCAGTGCAAAAGTTAATATTAAATAGTGCTTACCCCAATATTTAGTGAGTACATTAATATTCCCTAGTAGTCCTGGGAAAAGTAGCAATTAGTAACATTTAAATTACTAAGAATTCAGCAAAGTACTTATGTGTCAGCCAAAAAAGCAACACTGTGCTAACCTTTACATTTTAAAAAAAGCATCCATATGTTTTTTACACGTACATTTTTACCCGTGACTGAAATTTTATTCTGATTTTGTATGATTACTTCCACATCATATGGTGCTTACTCAGTGCAACAGTCCAAATTGTACACATAAATATGTCCCCAGATCTTTACTTTTGCAGATATTTGTTTCTTTGGGCCTTGTCTGTCTATTCTTTTTGCGGTTCTACATTATTATAATTAATTAAATTACTTTTTTAAATGTATTCATTCATTTTTATTGCTATAGTTCATTACAAACTTAACAAAATTGTGAGATGATACCTAAACAAACAACCCATAATAAGGATCAATGCTATTCGTGCTGATTCTAAATTCAATTTTCCACTCTTCTTATACTATACGATAAACAGGAGCTTTTAATCATCTTTTCCTTGTTAGTCTCTGGCCACTCTCTAGATGGTTTTATGTAATCAGACTGTTATTCAATTGTTCAAGATAAAATGTTAGGGCATATATCAGTTTATTATCTGATGCTTGCGCCATGACCCTCCACTACTCATCTCCATTTACGAGCGGTCTTTTGGCGATGTACGACCCTAGATGTCTCGTTCTCAAGTCTTTATGTTTTGCCCAAAATAAAACAAGATGCTTCATGGTAATTTACTTCTTTATAATTATATAAATGATGTTATAATTTATGTAATGATGTTCTTTCCTCTAACATTGCTGCGCTGGGGGAAAACCGGCTTCCGAGGAGTTGCAGGAGCCCGCTGTGCAGGAGCCCGTTGTGCATGCCAAGAGAGAGTTGGCAGAGCCACCAGAGCCACAGAAAGTTTTTCTAAATCCACGTAGTGGTGGTAGCTGTGGACGCTGACCGTGTTTTGTTGCCTTGCTCTTTCTGCCTGAGCTTGTTGCAGCCTGTCTACGGTGCCGACTGATTCTTGGAGAAAAAAAATCACTGCCTACAAAACATCCACCTGAGTGTTCGGCCGTAGTGCCGTAGTGTGGACGGCGGCTTGAGGTACCTTTGAATTGAACTGACTACCCAGTATTCTAATTGCTCCACCAACGTATGCTGGTTCTCACCTTGGACAGATTGTAGAAAGCCATGGAGGAAGGTTTCCTGCGCCGTTTCGCTTTTCGTGGCTTCCTGAGGTTCCTCTGAGGTACTACTATGGTCTGCAGCGAGGATTACAGGGCAAGTACTAGAGATACCAGGAGCGGGTAAGAAGATAATCTTATTTGGCTGCTGACTCTGGATTATTGTGAGTCTGTGACATCTGGATGCTTTAGCGTCCTATTTGGATGAAAACAGCTGGAGAGTAAATGTCGCAAAGTCTACGTTTTTGACATTTTCTGGGAAAATCGCCCTTAAACCATCAGGGAAACATTCCTGGTTCTTGAAGGGAGAAAACATTGTAGAAGTTACAAACCTGGTGTATCTGAGGGTTTGTATAAATAACAGTATGGTTGAAGCACCGCAGGAGTCTAGACTGAGAACAAAGATGACTAATCTTACTTGACAAGGACGAATCATTGCGAAGAGATTTGCAAGTTTACGCTATAACCTGCCATCCAATTTTACAACATGAAGGTCGTAATGTCATAACATATGGTTCTGAATCCACACCATTACTTCAGAACGACCTTTCGCCAAAGGTGGAAGGAATATACTGGAGAAAGATCTTAAATATCCCTCACTGTATTCCAATGAATCTGATATAAGAAGAATTGCGTCTGAGTTCCCTTTGGGCTATTGTGCAGTGGAAAAATCTGGCTTTCTTCCGTAAATGTTTATTGAACGAACGGGAGGGTGGATTTGAAGTCCTTAACACTGCACTATGTGTAAACCAGGATCAAAAGTTAATTACTTGGAAGAAACAATGCTCTAACATTCTGGCTGAAGTAGGCTCTTCTGAAAGATCTCTCATGTTGAATCCTGCTAAAGTAAAAAGAAAACTCCTCGACTTAGATTGGATCTATACGAAAGATAACACTCAAACATTAAAACTCTATGGTCGTAAGGTGCCGAATTGCAGAGAAAGGGGCAACCCACAGGAGTAATTCCCCTGTAGCTCGTACAGAAACAACTTTTTAAGACTGCAGATGAATCTGGTGCAGACTAAAGAGGTGTTGGAAGCAACAAAACCGAGCAGAGAAATTTAGTATGTAGATGGTGTAAATGTTGGAAAGAAACCTTGCAGCACATAATCATATCTTGTTCTACCCTAAACAGTCAAAGGAATAAATGGCTTGTCAAATTTACAAAGCAATATACCATCAGAACTGTTGCCCAATGGTGGTTTGCCATCCTACAGGGGGAGAGTAATCCTCTGATTCTTGCGACTCCCGGCTTTCTAAAAGAAATATTTGGTGGCTTGAATGACACTGCTTTATCCGGAAGAGAATTGAATAACCTCCCCGAGTTACGATGGACTAAACGCCTCCAATTGTGAAATCTGTAACTTTATTTGATTGTCCTCTCTTTTTTCCCCCATTAGTGGAGGTGACTTGCTGTTTCTTTTTTTATTATATTATTTGAACACCTCTTTTTCGCTTGTTCATTTTTCCCCTCTTTTTTTCCTTTTTCTTTTTTCCCCTTTGCTCTCTTTTCCTTCTAAATTTTGGTTAAATTTAAAAGAATCTGGTGTTTCTTAGCTTAAGGTTTTTATGTGTAAAACCAAAAATGCTAATAAAAAATAAAAAAATAATTACTTTGAATTCTTTTTCCAAGGTTTTTTACAAGGGGTTCCCCCATTTCACCTTCCCCTTCATTACCACCACTACCCCAAAACCCTCCTACTGTCATTGTGCCCCAACCCTTAAATACATCTAACTCAAAGTAATTTACTTTGTTAAAACAACAGCATTCACTTTTTACATTTCAGTTGTTTTTATTTCATTACTATGGGTTAAAACAATCATTCGGTGCATAATGATATTTATACCACTGAAAAAGTACCATCTGTTAATGTGTTCTTAGCTTAAGGTTTTCATGTGTAAAACCAAAAATGCTAATAAAAAATAAAAAAATAATTACTTTGAATTCTTTTTCCATGGTTTTTTACAAGGGGTTCCCCCATTTCACCTTCCCCTTCATTACCACCACTACCCCAAAACCCTCCTACTGTCATTGTGCCCCAACCCTTAAATACATCTAACTCAAAGTAATTTACTTTGTTAAAACAGCAGCATTCACTTTTTACATTTCAGTTGTATTTATTTCATTACTATGGGTTAAAACAATCATTCGGTGCATAATGATATTTATACCACTGAAAAAGTACCATCTGTTAATGTGTTTGTTATTTATTCCACTACTTCAAGAACGTATTTGTACTTGGAGGTTATCAAGTTTGTAAATGCAGTTTGTCCCACATAAGACCTTGCAGAACAAGGAGACATTAGGTGTTTGCTAGTTGCACTTATATATAGTACAAGAATGTATGTAAAGTTAGCTCTGTAGTACATGTGTTATTATTTAAGTTTTGTTTGTTAAATTGAAAGTGGCAGTGCAAAGGTTAAGTGCAGACAACAAGTGTCTGATAAGTGCAGGTAAAGGGACTGTAGTGTTGCAGATACAAACCCAAGTGTAAGTATTGCCAGGAGGCAGTGCAGGTGTGCAATTGGGCGGGAAGGGACCTGGGCCCGAAGTTTAGAGAGTAACCAGGTGACCAGTGCAGTTTCAGACAGGAGATCCACAGGGAAGAGGAAGAGAGAAGGCAGAAGCAAAGAGGAACGTCTTGAGATGCTTCTGGAATCTGAGATGGTTCTGCTTCAAGAATCTTGAGCCGTACTATGCATGTATGATGCCCTATTGTCTGCTAGGTGCAGCAGATCATCTATTAGATTTTGTGGAATATATTTCATTTCACTGTATATTTGTTTTTTTTGTCCATCCAACCCTATTACGAGTGACTAAATAGGAATGTGGGTCTGTAAGAGTATTTGCGGCTGATGAGGTTTTGGAATCGAACAGGGCTAACGTGTGCGCCAAAAAAGACACGCTAATCCGGAAACACGTATGCCAGCAGGAAGCAGGTGTATGTGGACCCGCGCAGCATAAAAGTGCACGCAAACAACAAACAAGCTCAGACGCCAGGATGAATATACCGTTCCTAGCAGCGGTGGTCATTGGATACCGCGCGAGGAGGAGGAGGACAGTCAGGCCCAGAATTTTTACACCGAGAACCAGCCTTTTTGGGATGCCTGATGACCAGGTGTATGGGAGGTACAGGTTTCCACCTCACATAATACTCAACCTGGTCAGTGAGTGGGAGGATGACCTCACATCACCCACCCTGTGCTCCCAAGCACTCAGCCCCCTGGAGAAGGTCCTCAATCTACTGCACTTCTTGGCCACTGTTGCGTAGTGACTACACAAGTGTTACGCATGCGCGAGCGGGATCGAGGCTCGCGCATGCGCTGTCATGAATAAAGACGGTCCTCCGGCAGTTTGAGCAGGGGACCCGAGCAGAGCACACACGTCGTGCGTGGTCCCTGGTCTGTGTGTGTCGGTGTGCATGCAAGTGCAGGTGGGGGCCCTGGGAAGCCCCCACTATTTAACACTAGCGACGAGGAGGCTCAGGAGCATCCTGTACCTGCTCTGACTGCATCAGAGTGTGAGTTGATGCTCTGTGTCATCTCAGACTCAAACGTGCAGCCGGTGGCCATTTTGTTCTATCAGAGATTGCAGCGGTTGCGGCCCGAGAGGGTGCTCATGCCCCGGTTGCGATCTCCAGTGCAGCATTTACAATTTTTGGACCCTCCCACTGCCCTAGGGCTGTGGTTTTGATAAAGAAGGAGAAGAAAGGTGGTTTTGGTACCGAGATCACGCCTTCGCCATCAAGTGTCATCGTGAGTACGTGGCCTGCTTGCCAGCATGGGTGAAGAAGGAGAGAATGAGGTTGCCCTTGTGCCTATCCCACACAGAATGCACAGCACACTAGCCCCCATGCCCGAATTTGACACCACAGGCCCACCCTCCAAGCTGGGGCCAAAATGACTCCTGTGGTTCAAGAAACTGGAAATGGTTTTCAGGGCCTCTGGGGAAGAGGATGACAATGCCAAAATTGCCATCATGGTGTATTCTGCAGGCACAGAGGTGCACAGAATTTATGACTCTCTCAACATCCCAGTGGTCACGTATGATGCAGTGAAGCAAGCCCTAAGAGATCACTTCCTGCCCATGGCCAACGTGGACTTTGATAGATTCATCATGGGCGCGGAATGGCAACATGACGAGGAGTCGCTGGACCAGTTCTGTGCGCGGCTGAGACACCTGGCAACCTCCTGCAGGTGGGTGAATGAAGAGGAGATGGTCCGTAACCAGCTGCTGCAAGGGTGCAATTCTGGGAAACTAAGAAGGAAAGTACTGAGAGAGCCTGGGCTAACTCTGCAGCAAATCCTGGACACGGGAAGAGCGTACGAACTGACGGAGTCCAGGGAGGCAAAAATGGACACAGCCACGCACTCTAGCAAGGGCAAAGAGGCGTTTTCCATTGGACGCTCTACCCTAGGGAGGGGGAGATGGACACCAAAGAAGGGAGATGGCCCTCCAGTGCCCGGGGCTGCTCTGTCTTGCCCCTACTGCGGAGATGACTTGCCACACATGGGGGAGTGCCCTGCAAAGTCGAGGGTCTGCGGCCGGTGTGACACACCAGGACATTATGCGAGGGTGTGCAGGGCTACCGCACCAGTAGCAGCCTCAAGAGGACCAGCGATAGTTGGTGGGAGCAACACTCGGAGGGTGAGGGGCGTGTCGGCTGTCTAGCAAGGCATGCAGAACCTGAACATTGCAGAGGAGGAGGAGGAAGAGGAAGAAGTCTTCTTCATCTCAAGCATCGCCAAGGGTCCAGGAAGCTGGCAACCGACATGTACGGTAAACATCGAGGAAGTCCCCACCCCAGTCCTCATAGACACAGGGGCGTCGGTCTGTGTTAGTCTGTGTGTTAGCAATGGACCACTATGAAGCACTCCCGAGTTGGCACAATCCACAGCGTGGATATATGCATTTGGAGGTGACTCGCCACTCCCCATTCAGGGGGTGTTCGTGGCGCTGGTTTCCCACGGGCAGAGCAAGATAAAAGCGAGGTTCTTCGTCACCAGCGTGAGCCCGCACTCCTTATTAAACTGCGCTGCCTCGGAGGCACTGAACTTGGTGCACTTCATGTTTGCCGTATATCACACTGACCTGGAACGCCTACTACAGCGCTATGACATGATCTTCCAAGGCATCGGGAAGCTAAAGGCCGACCCCATACGACTTCACATCGACAGGTCGGTGAGGCCGACAGCGATCAAGCATCGCCGCATCCCGTTCCATCTGAGGGCGCAGGTGGAGAAGGAACTACAGACGATAGTCGATCTAGACATCATCGAGAGAGTGGAAGGGCCCACCCCTTGGGTCTTGCAAATAGTGGTAGCCCCGAAGCCGAAACAACCTGGGGCGGTCCGCATCTGCGTGGACATGAGGCTACATAACCTGGCGATCAAAAGGGAACGAAACCTCACGCCCACCCTGGACGACATTGTCGGCGAGCTGCAGGGAGCGAGAGTGTTCTCTAAACTGGACTTGAGATCTGGCAAGATACATTACTACCTTTACGACTGACGAGGGGCTGTATCAGTTCAGGAGGCTCAGCTTCAGGGTCTCGTCAGCAGCGGAAGTCTTCCAGAATGCCATCAGGGGAGCACTGTCGGGGCTCAAAGGGGTGATCAATATGTCGGACGACATCCTGGTGTTCGCAAGAACGAAGGCGGAACACCTAAAGCGCCTGGAAAACACCCTGGAAAGGCTCCGTGGGCTCGGCCTGACTCTCCACAAACAAAAGTGTGAGTTTTTGAAAGGCCGGCTGGAATTCTTCGGCTTTGTGTTCCACGTGGGGGGCATCTCCCCAGATCCGGAGAAGGTGAAGGACATCCAGGAGGCCACCCCGCCGGGGTCACCTGCGGAAGTAAGGAGCTTCCTGGGGATGGTCAACTATTGTGTATGATTCATTCGTGACTTGGCATCCCTGTCGGAGCCCTTGCAGGCACTGACTAGAAATGACGTGGCCTGGACCGGGAAGGAACAGAGGGCGTTCGCCGCCATCAAGAATGCCCTGTCGGGCCAGGAAATGATGGCCTACTTCAATCCGGACCGGGAGTCGGAGATCGGAGATCGGAGGCTACACCATGGCCACACTAATTTCTAAGGATCTTTCCTTTTCTTTTGGAACCCATAAAGCTAATTGGACTGAGTGCAGTAAAAGTTGCAAGGTTAGACCATGTCCTGTGGATGCCAGCCCGGTTGGACTGGGGGCAGTTCTCATGCAGGCGGACCCCCAAGGGACCATGAGATCCATTGCATACGCCAGCAAGGCTCTCACCGAGACAGAGAGGCGCTATTCACAGATCGAGCGCGAGGCCTTGGCTATCCTATGGGGCTGCAAAAACTTTCGCATTTACATTCTGGGGAAGCCCGTAGTGGTGGTGACGGATCATAAGCCCCTGATCCCGATCATGTCTGGAGCATCGTCCAAACCACCACCACGCATCGAGAGGTGGATGCTCTCGCTAATGGAGTACGGGGTCAAGCTGATGTATCGCCCTGGCACCCACAATCCAGCGGATTATCTGTCCAGACACACCGGGGCTGGGCGGCCCAGGGACTCGGACGAGGTGGCGGACTGTGTTGAGGCCGTGCACCTGGTGGTGGAGGCAGGAATGCCCGTCACCCATGTGCACCAGGAAATTGCGGACGAGTCGAATGCTGACAAGGTGTTCTTGAGGATCAAGGAGGCCGTGTCAAGTGGGGAATGGCGCGAGGTGTTGATGAACAATGCCAGAAGGGGCGACGATGCTCAAAAGAACTTGGGGGCACTATGGAATACACGTCATGAGCTGTCGGTGGTCGAGGATGGCCTCCTGCTGAGGGGGCACCAGATAGTCATCCCGCGCACTCTGGTGGGCAAGGTGCTGCAGTTGGCCCACAAGGGACACCAGGGGACGGCAAAGACGAAGGTGCGGCTCCGGTTAAAAGTGTGGTTCCTGGATCTAGAGAGCAGGGAGGACAAGTTTGTGCGGGCCTGCGTTCCATGCCGGGCGGCGAGTCCGGTGCAGAGAGGGCCGCCTATCCAAGCCATGGAGAGGAGTGAACGCCTGTTGGGAACTGTGCATGCAGACTTTGGGTCCACGGGCCGTGGAATGTACTTTCTGGCGGTGACGGACCAGTGGTCCCGCTATCCCGAGGTGGAGCTGGTTGAGTCCACAGCAAGTGACCACACCATCCTGGCCATGGAGAAAATTTGTGCCACCCATGGTTTCCCTCTGGAGATCTGTTCGGATAACGGGTCGCCGTTCCAAGGGCAGCAGTTTGCTCGCTACTGTGAGGAAAGAGGGATAAAGCACCGGAAAGTCACCCCGCTCTGGCCCAATGGCCAATGGGGAGGTGGAACGCTTCATGCGGACGGTCAACAAGATCTTCCGCATAACGATGAATGGAGGGGAAGATCTACGGCGCAACCTGTTTGACTTTTTGCAGGAGTATCGCACGACCCCACATCAATCTACTGGGGTCACTCCGGCAGAGGCCCTTTTAAATTGGTATCCCGAGGACTGTTGCCCGAAGTGGAAGGTCAGGGTCCGGGGGAGGTCGACAACAACCGGGTGCGAGCAGAAAGAGCTGCCCGGAACGAGAGTGAGCCGGCTCGGCGAGGATTGCCGGAGAAGGCGATCGCAGTGGGGGACACCGTGCTGGTGCGAAACAGAAGGCCGGAAGGAAAACTGTCATTGCCCTATGAGGCACAGCCACTGGGGGTGACCCATGTCAAAGGGTCCATGGTCACTACGGCCAATGCACAGGCAACAGTCATGAGGAATGTGTCGTTCTTCAAGCGCATAGAGGCGGCGCCTGACCCGCAAGAGAGCACCACGCAGGAGCCCGAGCAGCACGCCGGATCGGCACCGAGGGACGACAGACCGCCCGAGACTCCAGGGACTCCAGAGGTGCCCCCAGCCGAGGCACGCGGGTACCCGATCCGGGCGGGGCGCAAGCCACCGCAGAGGTTCCAAGACTTTATTATGGACTCTGCCTCGTAACCGGTAAGAGACTGGCCGTTAAAGTTTGAAGTACTGTTCGTAGTTACATAAGTTGTTATGGTTTCTTGTTTGGGGGGAAAAGGAGGGATGTTGCGTAGTGACTACGCAAGTGTTACACATGCACGAGTGGGATCGAGGCTCGCGCATGCGCTGTTATGAATAAAGATGGTCCTCCGGCAGTTCGAGCCGGGGGCCCGAGCAGAGCACACGCGTCCTGCATGGTTCCTGGTCTGTGTGTGTCGGAGTGCGTGCGAGTGCAGGTGGGGGCCCTGGGAAGCCCCCACCATCTAACAGCCACTGGATCATTTCAGCGTACAAGTGCTATAGTGGGGGTGGGGGGTGTCACAGGCCACGCAGTCACGCTGCCTACCCCAGGTCTTGGCCATCATGACTGCACGCCCATCAGTCCACAGGCACATATACCGGCCCAGAACACCTGCAGAAAGGCAGGCTGCCATCCAGGATTTCTACGGGGTGGCACAATTCCCCAAAGTGCTAGGTGCCATTGATTCCACACATGTGGCTCTACGTCCCCCTAGGGCATCAGAGCACATCTATAGAAACCGCAAGCACTGGCATTCCATCAACGTGCAGGTAGTATGTGATGCCAAGGGAATCATCACCTAAGTATATGCCAACTATCCAGGGTCCACCCACGACAGTTTCATTTACAGAATGTCAACCCTGAACCGGGACCTAGAAGCTGTGCGGCATGGCGATACATGGCTTCTTGGTGAGTATAAATGTATTGACTACAGACTGCCCACACAGCTCATGGGAGCCCAACGTCACTGTGTAATTCACTGTCACTTGGTCACACCCTTTGCAAGTCCATGGAAACGGGAAGCAGGAGGGGTGTGTGTCTCACGAACCCAAGCATCTAACCCAAACTCAGGACAAGCCTGCATGTGCCCAGCCGGAATACAGTGGATGCCCACGGGAGCCACACAAGGCAACACACTGTAAAAAAATAATTAAAAAAATATATTTTTTTTTTTAAATGGCCATGTGGGGACCGGGGGGGGAGGGAGGACACCCGGACACTCAGGACAGGGTGCGCACCAACAGCCACCTGTGTGGATGTTGGGAAAAAAAAACACCTCCATGGGCTCATGGCCTGCACGGCTACGCTATTGTGGGAGAATTGCTGCTGTCACTCTCATCACCCTCTGCTGCTGCATCAGGAGGTGGTGGTGCTATGGGAGGGAGCCCACGCAAAGCCCTGGTATGGTCCTCCATGGCAGCAAGCATGCGGGTGTTGAAGGTCCGATTCTGGAGGATTAAAGTGCGGAGATCCCCATGCACCACCTCACGGGTTGCATGCATTTCTGCACGCATGGCCTCCCGTGATACCCGTATCTCCTCACGTGTTGCCTGAATCTCAGCTGAGAGCGAACATGTGAGCCGCTCCAGCTGCTGTTCTGTCCTCAAATTAGTGGAAGCCTCAAGGTCAAGAAGAGTCTCCCTGAGGTTATGGAGTTCTTCCCTCAGGGCTTCCCTGTGGACCTGAGACTCTATTGAGATGGATTGGCGCAGAGTCTCCAGTGCCGCCGTCGGTCCCTGTTGGACGTCAACATGTCTTCCCTGTGTGATTGGCAAATGGAGTCTGTTGCCTGCTGTAGTTGCTCCATCTGCCTTTCGGGGGGGATAATGGAAGTGGCCACCCTCTCCATTGCCTGAGCCATCATTTCAACTGATGCTGCCTGTTGGGTTGCCATACCGTACATGGAGTTTTCCCATACGGTATTGCCTGGTGGCATACAGCCACCGCGTCGACGGGCACCACACCTGTTTGGGGCAAGGCGATGTGCCCAGCCAGGAATAGGATCAGATGCTGTGGAGTGTGACCCTGCATCCGTAACCGCCAAAGGCGGATCTACCAACACTGACATCCACATAGAGGGTTCTACCCCTGGTGCAGGTGGGTTGGACAGAACAGAATCCCTGCCAGAAACACCTACCTGCGACGGCACATAAGTCTCATCATCCGATCCAGCACCCGAATAGAGGTCTGGGGAGGTGCGCCCAGAGGCACCCCTGGAGAGTATGGTCTGCAGTAAGATTGGGTTACACCCACCACCACACCATGTCCCCCACTGGTGCCTGGTCGTGCCTGAGAGTCCTCCTGGGTCTGCACCATCTCCTCAACCTCAACAGCATCAAGTGCGTCATCACCTGCAAAAACATGAAAGACAACAAATGGAAACAGGCATGAGCACCATAGCACACACATAGGCCATGACAAGCCACAGATCCAGTACATGATTTACACATGTCCCACATGACTATAACCCTGCCATGCATGCACTGTCAAAGAGTTGGAAGTGGAGTCAAAAGGGCAGACACCGGGGAGAGCAAGACGGAAAAGCAACACATTTGCAGCATGTTGGGTAGCACTGGCATCACACATCAGGCTGTGAGTGCCATGTCCAATACACATACATGAAACATGCCAGCACACACATGTCATGTAGCATAGCCACGGTAAAGTACAAAACTACAGCTATATGCCAGTGTATTGGCACTGTCACACATCCATGTGAAATCGACATGATGAGAGGATTAATGCTGAACAGTGTTACAAAACATGCATGTGCCACACACTGAAACACATCCAGTGTCCAATAATACAGTAATTGTGGGCTGATCTATTTTTCATCACTTTGACATCACAGGAAACATCTGTCATTTTCCACATGCAAACAGGCACTTATCAAAACATTTCTGCAGGCCAATACTCCATCAGCCTGAATGGTCTAATCGTGAACATAACCAGGTAAAAAATTGCCCCAGTGTGGGCAGTAAACAATGACCGAAGCATATCACATATGTCGCAATAGGGTAGATAAATGTCTAGCAAAAAGGGGAGAGTGGAAACTATCATCCTGAAGGCACACTTACAAATTCTGACCAATGTAGTTGCAAGATGGCAGTACAAGTTAAACTGCACTAATGTGGCCCTAATAGGCTACTGTGGGCAGAAGGGATGCAGTCATAGCCAAATACAAGGCACGTGATTGTATGTGAGGAAGGAAATGGGTGGCCCATAACACTCTTAAGTACACACCCTCACCTGGCACTCAAACAGAACCCGTCACCCAAACAACATACACATACATTACACACACACGCATGGGCACTCACCGGACAATGCTTTGTAATCAGGTAGTTATCCCACACCTTGGATCTGTTCCTCTGTGACGAAGGTCCCAGCAACAGACTCATGTTCAGTGAGTTTGTTGTCCTCTTGTGGAGACCCACTGCCAGTCACCAGAGTAGCGGCATGATTTGAGGTGACCTTGTTCTTTGCTCTGCGTTTCAGGTCATTCCACCGCTTGTAGCAATCATCAGCTGTGCGCCTCACAAATCCAAGGGCACTTATGCGGTCCACGATGATCTGCCAGTGTGCCTTACGGTGACCAGTTGTGGCCTTACACCCTGCAGTCAACAGCATTTCATAGCTATGTGCCGACACATAGGTCACAAGTGCATCAAGCTCTGCGTCATAAAAGCTAGGCTTCCTTGACGTGCCGGAGTGTGTAGCCGTGTCTGAGGTCTCAGCCTGTTGTGCCAGAGCACCCTTCTTCCTCTTTTTTGAAGGTGGAGCAGAGCCAGAGTGGCTTACGCCACTCTGGTCAGTAGGGGCAGAAGCACCGGTGGACTGGGTAGTAAGGGTGTGGGAATGCACAATGACCATAGGTCTTGGTGCAGGCATTGGTAGCAAGGTGTTTTTGGCTGGTGGAACGTCAGTTTGATGGAACTGGACCAACACTGTCCTGGCTGGGAGAGTCAGAGCTGGGGCGGATGGAGCTGCAGCTGCCCCTGCAGCCTCCCCACCCTGCATACTTGGGGCAGCAGATGACATAGCTGCCCCAGATCCACGTGGCTTGGTGACAACAACTTGCACCGCCACACGTGGCCTAGACTTGTTGACCTGGAAGTCAGCCTGGGAGTCATCCTGCGCCAGGTCAGGTGCCACAATGGGCTGGTCCAACAAGGGCTGAGCTGGGATGGTCTCAGCCACGTTTCCCTCAACCATGGGGGGGCATGGGTGTCCCTGATTGGTCCTCCACACATGGGGGTATAGGGGCACCCTGCAAATCTCGGCCACGTCCCCTACCGCGCCCACCACGTCCACCTTTTGAAGGTCAGCCATCTTTGCCTCCCTTACCGCTTGGTCGCCTCCCAACCATGGCACTGATGTTGTTGTGAGTATGGGAGGAGAAGTAAACTATTGTCCTGGGCAATTGGGGGTCAAAGGGGTAGGGTACTAGATGAAATTCGTACCCTAGTGCTCCAACAAGGCTGTCTGTGACCCCTGGGAGAAGATGACGGGCCACGCAGCACACAGGCAGCCCAAAAACAAAAACTAACGTGCACGCAACCCCTCGTAGACCACGTGCGTGGAAAAATGAACCTGCACTACGCTGTGGCATCCAGAAACACAAAAATAAGCGTACGCTTAATACACGCAGCCTACAATGACCTCTGAAGGGGTACGTGACACACGGGGCAAGCACAGTTGGTAAATACGTGCGGGACTCACCATCTGCCTGGAAAAAGAACGTGAAAAAGAAGCATGTGTGCGCGTTGGCAACACCCCCGCCAAAAGAAGAATTGTACGCTGTCTGAGGAGACAGGACAAAAGGAGAAGTGAACGCTGTTTGAAGAAACAGCCCAAAAAAATAAGAAAAATTAAAGCTGTCAGAGGTAACAGGGAGTACGAACTAGAAACGCTGTGAAGTAATCGCGTGTGAACCGTCAAGAAGTATTGATTTCACCTACTCGCTCTCCACGAAAAGCACGTATAAGGAAATGGCGTCCTACACGTAGCTTTTAAACCGGCCCACACGTACATGTCACATACGCGTGTATGCAGGCCCTTTCCTCCAATTACACGTGATGACACTCGGACGTGCAGTTTTTCCATGTGTGCTCTGTCATCACGTGCTATGAGGCAAACGCCTGCGCGCATAATGTACCTTACGCGCTTACGCGCTTAGGGCCTTTGGTCCAATGAAATCGCGTACGTGTGCTGACGTGCTTAGCCGCTATGGGCCTTTCCTCGAATTACACGCTGATGTGCACTTTTTTCATGTGCCAAATCACTCCGTATCAAGCTGGCCACGCGAAAACACACAGAAGACCACACTCCTGCCCTGAAGGCCATTTTCCTGCCCCCCAGAGCCCCGAGCACGCTCCCACCTGCCATCTGCTGCTGCCTGACTGCCTGCTGCCCACGTGCCCTGCTGTTTGGTGCCTGCACATCAACCATATGCAGGGGTCCAGTTGCTCTGTCCACCCCTGCTGGAACAGAAGACTCCCAACTGGGATACCATCGCTCCACAGCCCAGCCCCAGGACCCAGTTGCCCACCCACGCCTGCCTCGAGGGTCGCCATGTCGGGGCAAACACCATCTGAGACCACTGGCGACCCCCAGCGAGAAAGGCAGAGGGCCACCAGCTTCAGTCAGAAGGAAGTTGGTGTCCTGGTGGAGCATGTCCTGGGGCATTATGATGCCCTCTTCGGAACATCACGCGCCAACAAGGAAGGACGGGAGAGGATCTGGGACGACGTAGTGGTTGCCATCAACGCGGAGGGGGTGGCAACCCGCAACATCAAGCACGTCAAGAAGCGCTGGGAGGACTTCAGGTCCAGAACCCTCATAAAGGCCTGGCGCCTCGCGGAGGGAGGCTGGGCACGCATGAGTAACATCCAGGCCTAGCGCTCCATGTCCAGATCCTGCAGAGGCAGACCTGTCTGGAGTTGAGCGGTAAGTGGCCAAGCATTGGTGTGTGAGACAGGGCATATTGCAGTGTGCTGGTAGTCTGATACTTGCCTGTATGTGTGACATAGGCCATGTATGGATGTGTGTGTAGGGACATCATGGTCCTGCATGTGAGGCCACTAATGTGTGAACCACATAGTTGGTGCATGAGATACAATGCTACATGGAGAGCTGTATGTGTAATGCACACATGAAAGCATGGCAGTCTCTGTTCTTGGACATGGAGGGGGGGTGAGGGATGGGGGGTGCTGATGTCATGAACATGTATGGTGCACATGTGTGTGTGTCTGAGAAATGTGTGTGTGACTTTGAAACGCCATGGATGCATGTGACTGTGAAGGCAACATCTTGGTTAACAGAGTCCCTTATACATGGATGCTGATGTTGATTGCAGGCGGCAGGACTGTTTCTGCATGTTTGTTGCGTGCATTCAACCATGTGTTGTGGAGGGACAGGATGGAAGTGACATTTGACAGTGCCACTCATGTGTTTTTGATTCCTGTGTAGGGAAATTATGTACTGTACCCTGATGCTTGTGTTCTATGTCTCCCTCTACGCAGCGTCAAGTGAAGAAGAGGGCGGAGACGGTGCTGTGGAGCCAAGTGGCAGGGATGCCTCCACCGGGCAGCGACGCAAGGCCCATCCACCCTCCTAGGAAGTTCCATCATCCGGGAGTGAGGGGGCTGGTGCCTCGTCTGCCACTAAGGCTGTAGCGGAAGGGCCGGATGAGCCCCCACAGGGGCTTCCAATGGCGGAAGATGGTGGGGAGACATCCAGGTTGGTGGTCTCCACAGAGGAGGAGGAGCCCGCTACTGAGCCGGACATGGGGCCTGGAGGGGGTAGTACCACTGGTGCAAGTGGTGCAGTCCAGGGCCAGGGTCAGGAGGCAGCACAGGTCACCGCGGAGTGGCCTGTGCATGTCGCTGTCCTTGACCCTGTGACTGCACCACCATGCACCAGCAGGGATGCCCCGCCTCAGGCCCGTCCACAGGTAGGGGAGAGTGCCATGTCATCTGCCTCTCCACTACCTGTGGATGAGGGGTCCCACGACTGTATGGGCTCCGTCCTGGTTGTTGTTGCGTTGCGCACGCATTCGTGATGACGTGTGTTATTCATGGGTGGAGCACGCACGCCATCACAAAGAGCAGCGTCGTGAGGTGGCACTGCTGGGAGGGGCCCTGGTCAGTGGGTTCCTACTTGTGTCGCGCACTCTGGCGGACCTCTCCTCCTCTGTGGAGACTTTGTGCCAGTCTTTCTCCACACTGTCTTCCGGCCCAGATTCCACCAGGGCCCCCTGTGGACCTGGCCCGACCAACACAGCCAGCTTGGTGGAGCTCACATCCCTGCCACAGTCGGGAGTCGGCGGTCCAGCAGGGGTGGACACCACAACTGGAGACCAGCTGATGGAGGATGTGCAGGCACCATCAGACAGGGCACATGGACAGCAGCAGCCACAGGAGCAGGCTCTAGGTGGGAGCAATGATGGCTCGGGGCCATCAACATCGGAGGGGCAGGCATCAGCCAGAGGGCAGGAGGACCCAGGAATGGGAGTGTCTTCTTTGTGGCAGCGGTTGGGCTAGCGGATAGATGCGGAGCTGTGGAGGGCGGAAGAGGCGCGGCTCACCATGGTCAGGGCGGAGTTCTCCATGCGTCGGGTGTTGTGGCGGGCAGAGTGCCTCGAGGCAACTAGCAGGGAGTTGGAACAGTCCATGAGTGCCTCCCTGCGAGACCTCGGGGCCAGGGCAGAGGCCCGCCTCCGGGAAATCGACATGGAGTTCGATGATGCCCTGGCCCGGGACACCACAGAGTGAGCCGCAGGACTTGCCCCCGCCATTGTATATAGTTAGATAGTGTTAGGTTTCCTTTCTGTTTTGTTTATTTTGGAGCGCTTGGACAATGCACCACGTTTTTTTATAAAGTTTTTCATTAGGTAGTCTTTTTTGTAGGTTTCATTTCATTAGTTGAGCTCATGGACCCTGGATTGTTGATTTGTACATAGTTCACCAGTGGATTAATCTCTTTTTTTTATTTTCACCATGGAGCAATGGATTTCACTTTCTTTTTTCCCTTGGATTTGCTTTGTTGGACTGAGACTTTGGAAACCATTTCTTTTGGATTTGTTTGGATTATGATTTCTTATTTTTTATTATTTTATGGACAAGCAGCGTTTCTTTTCTTATTCCCATTGTTGTGTGTTGTTTTTTTAATTACATTCATGTTGTGTTTCATCCATTATTTTCATCATACTTCCATGTGTGGTATTATCTCATTGGTTTCATGCATGTCATGATATGGGTTTTCACATTCACTTGCACCCATTGTGTGTGTGTGATGGACATGTGTTCATTTACATACTTGCCATTGGGGTTGTATCATGTAATTGGCATTTCTATGTGGGTGGATGCAATACTTGGTTGTGTCTTTGGGCTGTGGAGGCTGGCCATAAGGCCCAAGATTGAGGATCATCATGACGTGGGGGCAGGGGGACATGAGTGGGACATGAGTGGGGGCCTGCTGGCAGGTGCCCCTGACTGCTGGGGGGTGGGGGTGCTGGGGGACATGAGTGGGGGCCTGCTGGAAGGTGCCCCTGACTGCTGGGGAGTGGGGGTGCTGGGGGACATGAGTGGGGGCCTGTTGGCAGGTGCCCCGAACTGCTGGGGGGTGGGGGTGCTGGGGGACATGAGTGGGGGACTGCTGGCAAGTTCTGCTGACTGCTGGGGGTTTGGGGTGCTGGGGGACATGGTTGGGACATGAGTGGGGGCCTGCTGGCAGGTGCCCCTGACTCCTGGGGGTGTGGGTGCATGGGGACATGAGTGGGGGCCTGCTGGCAGGTGCCCCTGACTGTTGGGGTGTGGGGGTGCAGGGGGACATGAGTGGGACATGAGTGAGCCTGCTGGCAGGTGCCCCTGACTGCTGGGGGTGGGGGTGCTGGGGGACAGGAGTGGGGGCCTGCTGGCAGGTGCCCCTGACTGCTGGGGGGCGGGGGTGCAGGGAGACATGAGTGGGACATGAGTGGGGGCCTCCTGGCAGGTGCCCCTGACTGCTGGGGGATGGGGGTGCTGGGGGACATGAGTGGGGGCCTGCTGGCAGGTGCCACTGACTGCTGGGGGGTGGGGGTGCTGGGGGACATGAGTGGGGGCCTGCTGGCAGGTGCCACTGACTGCTGGGAGGTGGGGGTGCTGGGGGACATGAGATGGGGCCTGCTGGCAGGTACGCCTGACTGCTGGGGGGTGGGGGTGCAGGGAGACATGAGTGGGACATGAGTGGGGGCCTGCTGGCAGGTGCCCCTGACTTCTGGGGGGTGGGGGTGCTGGGGGACATGAGTGGGGGCCTGCTAGCAGGTGCCCCGAACTGCTGGGGGGTGGGGGTGCTGGGGGACATGAGTGGGGGCCTGCTGGCAGGTTCTGCTGACTGCTGGGGGTTGGGGGTGCTGGGGGACATGGTTGGGACATGAGTGGGGGCCTGCTGGCAGGTGCCCCTGACTGCTGGGGGTGTGGGTGCATGGGGACATGAGTGGGGGCCTGCTGGCAGGTGCCCCTGACTGTTGGGGTGTGGGGGTGCAGGGGGACATGAGTGGGACATGAGTGAGCCTGCTGGCAGGTGCCCCTGACTGCTGGGGGGTGGGCGTGCTGGGGGACAGGAGTGGGGGCCTGCTGGCAGGTGCCCCTGACTGCGGGGGGGCGGGGGTGCAGGGAGACATGAGTGGGACATGAGTGGGGGCCTGCTGGCAGGTGCCCCTGACTGCTGGGGGATGGGGGTGCTGGGGGACATGAGTGGGGGCCTGCTGGCAGGTGCCACTGACTGCTGGGGGGTGGGGGTGCTGGGGGACATGAGTGGGGGCCTGCTGGCAGGTGCCACTGACTGCTGGGAGGTGGGGGTGCTGGGGGACATGAGATGGGGCCTGCTGGCAGGTACGCCTGACTGCTGGGGGGTGGGGGTGCAGGGAGACATGAGTGGGACATGAGTGGGGGCCTGCTGGCAGGTGCCCCTGACTGCTGGGGGTTGGGGGTGCAAGGGGACATGAGTGGGGGCCTGTTGGCAGGTGCCCCTGACTGCTGGGGGGTGGGGGTGCAGGGGGACATGTGTGGGACATGAGTGGGGGCCTGCTGGCAGGTGCCCCTGACTCCTGGGGGTATGTGTGCAGGGGGACATGAGTGGGGGCCTGCTGGCAGGTGCCCCTGACTGCTGGGGGGTGGGGGTGCTGGGGGACATGAGTAGGGGCCTGCTGGCAGGTGCCCCTGACTGCTGGGGGTGGGGGTGCAGGGAGACATGAGTGGGACATGAGTGGGGGCCTACTGGCAGGTGCCCCTGACTGCTGGGGGGTGGGGGTGCTGGGGGACATGAGTGGGGGCCTGCTGGCAGGTGCCCCTGACTGCTGGGGGGTGGGGGTTCTGGGGGACATGTGTGGGGGCCTGCTGGCAGGTGCCCCTGACTGCTGGGGGTGTGGGTGCATGGGGACATGAGTGGGGGCCTCCTGGCAGGTGCCCCTGACTGTTGGGGTGTGGGGGTGCAGGGGGACATGAGTGGGGGCCTGCTAGCAGGTGCCCCTGACTGCTGGGGGGTGGGGGTTCTGGGGGACATGAGTGGGGGCCTGCTGGCAGGTGCCCCTGACTGCTGGGGGTGTGGGTGCATGGGGACATGAGTGGGGGCCTGCTGGCAGGTGCCCCTGACTGCTGGGGGGTGGGGGTTCTGGGGGACATGAGTGGGGGCCTGCTGGCAGGTGCCCCTGACTGCTGGGGGTGTGGGTGCATGGGGACATGAGTGGGGGCCTGCTGGCATGTGCCCCTGACTGCTGGGTGGTGGGGGTGCTGGGGGACATGAGTGGGGGCCTGCTAGCAGGTGCCCCTGACTGCTGGGGGGTGGGGTTGCTGGGGGACATGAGTGGGGGCCTGCTGGCAGGTACCCCTGACTGCTGGGGGGTGGGGGTGCAGGGAGACATAAGTCGGACTTGAGTGGGGGCCTGCTGGCAGGTGCCCCTGACTGCTGGGGGCTGGGAGTGCAAGGGGACATGAGTGGGGGCCTGCTGGCAGGTGCCCCTGACTGCTGGGGGGTGAGGGTGCAGGGGGGCATGTGTGGGACATGAGTGGGGGCCTGCTGGCAAGTGCCCCTGACTGCTGGGGGTATGGGTGCAGGGGGACATGAGTGGGGGCCTGCTGGCAGGTGCCCCTGACTGCTGGGGGTGGGGGTGCAGGGAGACATGAGTGGGACATGAGTGGGGGCCTACTGGCAGGTGCCCCTGACTGCTGGGGGGTGGGGGTGCTGGGGGACATGAGTGGGGGCCTGCTGGCAGGTGCCCCTGACTGCTGGGGGGTGGGGGTTCTGGGGGACATGAGTGGGGGCCTGCTGGCAGGTGCCCCTGACTGCTGGGGGTGTGGGTGCATGGGGACATGAGTGGGGGCCTCCTGGCAGGTGCCCCTGACTGTTGGGGTGTGGGGGTGCAGGGGGACATGAGTGGGACATGAGTGGGGGCCTGCTGGCATGTGCCCCTGACTGCTGGGTGGTGGGGGTGCTGGGGGACATGAGTGGGGGCCTGCTAGCAGGTGTCCCTGACTGCTGGGGGGTGGGGTTGCTGGGGGACATGAGTGGGGTCCTGCTGGCAGGTACCCCTGACTGCTGGGGGGTGGGGGTGCAGGGAGACATAAGTCGGACTTGAGTGGGGGCCTGCTGGCAGGTGCCCCTGACTGCTGGGGGGTGGGGGTGCTGGGGGACATGAGTAGGGGCCTGCTGGCAGGTGCCCCTGACTGCTGGGGGTGGGGGTGCAGGGAGACATGAGTGGGACATGAGTGGGGGCCTACTGGCAGGTGCCCCTGACTGCTGGGGGGTGGGGGTGCTGGGGGACATGAGTGGGGGCCTGCTGGCAGGTGCCCCTGACTGCTGGGGGGTGGGGGTTCTGGGGGACATGAGTGGGGGCCTGCTGGCAGGTGCCCCTGACTGCTGGGGGTGTGGGTGCATGGGGACATGAGTGGGGGCCTCCTGGCAGGTGCCCCTGACTGTTGGGGTGTGGGGGTGCAGGGGGACATGAGTGGGGGCCTGCTAGCAGGTGCCCCTGACTGCTGGGGGGTGGGGGTTCTGGGGGACATGAGTGGGGGCCTGCTGGCAGGTGCCCCTGACTGCTGGGGGTGTGGGTGCATGGGGACATGAGTGGGGGCCTGCTGGCAGGTGCCCCTGACTGCTGGGGGGTGGGGGTTCTGGGGGACATGAGTGGGGGCCTGCTGGCAGGTGCCCCTGACTGCTGGGGGTGTGGGTGCATGGGGACATGAGTGGGGGCCTGCTGGCATGTGCCCCTGACTGCTGGGTGGTGGGGGTGCTGGGGGACATGAGTGGGGGCCTGCTAGCAGGTGCCCCTGACTGCTGGGGGGTGGGGTTGCTGGGGGACATGAGTGGGGGCCTGCTGGCAGGTACCCCTGACTGCTGGGGGGTGGGGGTGCAGGGAGACATAAGTCGGACTTGAGTGGGGGCCTGCTGGCAGGTGCCCCTGACTGCTGGGGGCTGGGAGTGCAAGGGGACATGAGTGGGGGCCTGCTGGCAGGTGCCCCTGACTGCTGGGGGGTGAGGGTGCAGGGGGGCATGTGTGGGACATGAGTGGGGGCCTGCTTTCAAGTGCCCCTGACTGCTGGGGGTATGGGTGCAGGGGGACATGAGTGGGGGCCTGCTGGCAGGTGCCCCTGACTACTGGGGGGTGGGGGTGCTGTAGGACATGAGTAGGGGCCTGCTGGCAGGTGCCCCTGACTGCTGGGGGTGGGGGTGCAGGGAGACATGAGTGGGACATGAGTGGGGGCCTGCTGGCAGGTGCCCCTGACTGCTGGGGGGTGGGGGTGCTGGGGGACATGAGTAGGGGCCTGCTGGCAGGTGCCCCTGACTGCTGGGGGTGGGGGTGCAGGGAGACATGAGTGGGACATGAGTGGGGGCCTACTGGCAGGTGCCCCTGACTGCTGGGGGGTGGGGGTGCTGGGGGACATGAGTGGGGGCCTGCTGGCAGGTGCCCCTGACTGCTGGGGGGTGGGGGTTCTGGGGGACATGAGTGGGGGCCTGCTGGCAGGTGCCCCTGACTGCTGGGGGTGTGGGTGCATGGGGACATGAGTGGGGGCCTCCTGGCAGGTGCCCCTGACTGTTGGGGTGTGGGGGTGCAGGGGGACATGAGTGGGACATGAGTGGGGGCCTGCTGGCATGTGCCCCTGACTGCTGGGTGGTGGGGGTGCTGGGGGACATGAGTGGGGGCCTGCTAGCAGGTGCCCCTGACTACTGGGGGGTGGGGTTGCTGGGGGACATGAGTGGGGTCCTGCTGGCAGGTACCCCTGACTGCTGGGGGGTGGGGGTGCAGGGAGACATAAGTCGGACTTGAGTGGGGGCCTGCTGGCAGGTGCCCCTGACTGCTGGGGGCTGGGAGTGCAAGGGGACATGAGTGGGGGCCTACTGGCAGGTGCCCCTGACTGCTGGGGGGTGGGGGTGCTGGGGGACATGAGTGGGGGCCTGCTGGCAGGTGCCCCTGACTGCTGGGGGGTGGGAGTTCTGGGGGACATGAGTGGGGGCCTGCTGGCAGGTGCCCCTGACTGCTGGGGGTGTGGGTGCATGGGGACATGAGTGGGGGCCTCCTGGCAGGTGCCCCTGACTGTTGGGGTGTGGGGGTGCAGGGGGACATGAGTGGGACATGAGTGGGGGCCTGCTGGCATGTGCCCCTGACTGCTGGGTGGTGGGGGTGCTGGGGGACATGAGTGGGGGCCTGCTAGCAGGTGCCCCTGACTGCTGGGGGGTGGGGTTGCTGGGGGACATGAGTGGGGGCCTGCTGGCAGGTACCCCTGACTGCTGGGGGGTGGGGGTGCAGGGAGACATAAGTCGGACTTGAGTGGGGGCCTGCTGGCAGGTGCCCCTGACTGCTGGGGGCTGGGAGTGCAAGGGGACATGAGTGGGGGCCTGCTGGCAGGTGCCCCTGACTGCTGGGGGGTGAGGGTGCAGGGGGGCATGTGTGGGACATGAGTGGGGGCCTGCTGGCAAGTGCCCCTGACTGCTGGGGGTATGGGTGCAGGGGGACATGAGTGGGGGCCTGCTGGCAGGTGCCCCTGACTACTGGGGGGTGGGGGTGCTGTAGGACATGAGTAGGGGCCTGCTGGCAGGTGCCCCTGACTGCTGGGGGGTGGGGGTGCTGGGGGATATGTGTGGGGGCCTGCTGGCGGACATGTGTGGGGGCCTGCTGGCAGGTGCCCCTGACTGCTGGGGGGTGGGGGTTCTGGGGGACATGAGTGGGGGCCTGCTGGCAGGTACCCCTGACTGCTGGGGGTTGGGTGTGCTGGGGGACATGAGTGGGGGCCTGCTGGCAGGTACCCCTGACTGCTGGGGGGTGGGGGTGCAGGGAGACATGAGTGGGACATGAGTGGGGGCCTGCTGGCAGGTTCCCCTGACTGCTGGGTGGTGGGGGTACAAGGGGACATGAGTAGGGGCCTGCTGGCAGGTGCCCCTGACTGCTGGGGGCTGGGAGTGCAAGGGGACATGAGTGGGGGCCTGCTGGCAGGTGCCCCTGACTGCTGGGGGGTGAGGGTGCAGGGGGGCATGTGTGGGACATGAGTGGGGGCCTGCTGGCAAGTGCCCCTGACTGCTGGGGGTATGGGTGCAGGGGGACATGAGTGGGGGCCTGCTGGCAGGTGCCCCTGACTACTGGGGGGTGGGGGTGCTGTAGGACATGAGTAGGGGCCTGCTGGCAGGTGCCCCTGACTGCTGGGGGTGGGGGTAGAGGGAGACATGAGTGGGACATGAGTGGGGGCCTGCTGGCAGGTGCCCCTGACTGCTGGGGGGTGGGGGTGCTGGGGGATATGTGTGGGGGCCTGCTGGCGGACATGTGTGGGGGCCTGCTGGCAGGTGCCCCTGACTGCTGGGGGGTGGGGGTTCTGGGGGACATGAGTGGGGGCCTGCTGGCAGGTACCCCTGACTGCTGGGGGGTGGGTGTGCTGGGGGACATGAGTGGGGGCCTGCTGGCAGGTACCCCTGACTGCTGGGGGGTGGGGGTGCAGGGAGACATGAGTGGGACATGAGTGGGGGCCTGCTGGCAGGTTCCCCTGACTGCTGGGTGGTGGGGGTACAAGGGGACATGAGTAGGGGCCTGCTGGCAGGTGCCCCTGACTGCTGGGGGTGGCGGTGCAGGGAGACATGAGTGGGGTCCTGCTTGCAGGACTCCCTGACTGCTTGGGGGTGGGGGAGCTGGGGGACATGAGTGGGGGCCTGCTGGCAGGTGCCCCTGACTGCTGGGGGGTGGGGGTGCATGGGGACATGAGTGGGGGCCTGCTGGCAGGTGCCCCTGACTGTTGGGGTGTGGGGCTGCATGGGAGACATGAGTGGGGGCCTACTGGCAGGCGCCCCTGACTGCTGGGTGGTGGGGGTGCTGGGGGACATGAGTGGGGGCCTGCTGGCAGGTGCCCCTGACGGCTGGGGGGTGGGGGTGCTGGGGGACATGAGTGGGGGCCTGCGGGCAGGTACCCCTGACTGCTGGGGGGTGGGGTGCAGGGAGACATGAGTGGGACATGAGTGGGGGCCTGCTGGCAGGTGCCCCTGACTGCAGGGGGGTGGGGGTGCAAGGGGAAATGAGTGGGGGCCGGCTGGCAGGTGCCCCTGACTGCTAGGGGTGGGGGTGCAGGGGGACATGTGTGGGACATGAGTGGGGGCCTGCTGGCAGGTGCCCCTGACTGCTGGGGGTGGGGGTGCAGGGGGACATGTGTGGGACATGAGTGGGGGCCTGCTGGCAGGTGCCCCTGACTGCTGGGGGTGTGGGTGCAGGGGGACATGAGTGGGGGCCTGCTGGCAGGTGCCCCTGACTGCTGGGGGTTGGGGGTGCTGGGGGACATGAGTAGGGGCCTGCTGGCAGGTGCCCCTGACTGCTGGGGGTGGGGGTGCAGGGAGACATGAGTTGGACATGAGTTGGGGCCTGCTGGCAGGTGCCCCTGACTGCTGGGGGGTGGGGGTGCTGGGCGACATGAGTGGGGGCCTGCTGGCAGGTGCCCCTGACTGCTGGGGGCTGGGGGTTCTGGGGGACATGAGTGGGGGCCTGCTGGCAGGTGCCCCTGACTGCTGGGGGGTGGGGGTGCTGGGGGACATGAGTGGGGGCCTGCTTGCAGGTGCCCCTGACTGCTGGGGGTGGGGGTGCAAGGGGACATTAGTAGGGGCCTGCTGGCAGGTGCCCCTGACTGCTGGGGGTGGGGGTGCAGGGAGACATGAGTGGGACATGAGTGGGGGCCTGCTGGCAGGTGCCCCTGACTGCTGGGGGGTGGGGGTGCAAGGGGACATGAGTAGGGGCCTGCTGGCAGTTGCCCCTGACTGCTGGGGGTGGGGGTGCAGGGAGACATGAGTGGGACATGAGTGGGGGCCTGCTGGCAGGTGCCCCTGACTGCTGGGGGGTGGGGGCGCTGGGGGACATGAGTGGGGGCCTGCTGGCAGGTGCCCCTGACTGCTGGGGGTTGGGGGTGCTGGGGGACATGAGTGGGGGCCTGCTGGCAGGTGCCCCTGACTGCTGGGGTGGGGGTGCAGGGAGACATGAGTGGGACATGAGTGGGGGCCTGCTGGCAGGTGCCCCCGACTGCTGGGGGGTGGGGGCACTGGGGGACATGAGTGGGGGCCTGCTGGCAGGTGCCCCTGACTGCTGGGGGGTGGGGGTGCTGGGGGACATGAGTGGAGGCCTGCTGGCAGGTGCCCCTGACTGCTGGGGGGTGGGGGTGCTGGGGGACATGAGTGGGGGCCTTCTGGCAGGTGCCCCTGACTGCTGGGGGGTGGGGGTGCAGGGAGACATGAGTGGGACATGAGTGGGGGCCTGCTGGCAGGTGCCCCTGACTGCTGGGGGGTGGGGGTGCAAGGGGACATGAGTGGGGGCCTGCTGGCAGGTGCCCCTGACTGCTGGGGGTTGGGGGTGCAGGGGGACATGTGTGGGACATGAGTGGGGGCCTGCTGGCAGGTGCCCCTGTCTGCTGGGGGTGTGGGTGCAGGGGGACATGGTTGGGGGCCTGCTGGCAGGTGCCCCTGACTGCTGGGGGGTGGGGGTGCTGGGGGACATGAGTAGGGGCCTGCTGGCAGGTGCCCCTGACTGCTGGGGGCGGGGGTGCAGGGAGACATGAGTGGGACATGAGTGGGGGCCTGCTGGCAGGTGCCCCTGACTGCTGGGGGTGGGGGTGCTGGGGGACATGAGTGGGGGCCTGCTGGCAGGTGCCCCTGACTGCTGGGGGGTGGGGGTTCTGGGGGACATGAGTGGGGGCCTGCTGGCAGGTGCCCCTGACTGCTGGGGGGTGGGGGTGCTGGGGGACATTAGTGTGGGCCTGCTTGCAGGTGCCCCTGACTGCTGGGGGTGGGGGTGCAGGGAGACATGAGTGGGACATGAGTGGGGCCTGCTGGCAGGTGCCCCTGACTGCTGGGGGGTGGGGGTGCTGGGGGACATGAGTGGGGGCCTGCTGGTAGGTGCCCCTGACTGCTGGGGCGTGGGGGTTCTGGGGGACATGAGTGGGGGCCTGCTGGCAGGTGCCCCTGACTGCTGGGGGTGTGGGTGCATGGGGACATGAGTGGGGGCCTGCTGGCAGGTGCCCCTGACTGCTGGGGGTGTGGGTGCAGGGGGATGTGAGTGGGGGCCTGCTGGCAGGCGCCCCTGACTGCTGGGTGGTGGGGGTGCTGGGGGACGTGAGTGGGGGCCTGCTGGCAGGTGCCCCTGACTGCTGGGGGGTGGGGGTGCTGGGGGACATGAGTGGGGGCCTGCTGGCAGGTACCCCTGACTGCTGGGGGGTGGGGGTGCAGGGAGACATTAGTGGGACATGAGTGGGGGCCAACTGGCAGGTGCCCCTGACTGCTGGGGGGTGGGGGTGCAAGGGGACATGAGTGGGGGCCTGCTGGCAGGTGCCCCTGACTGCTGGGGGGTGAGGTTGCAGGGGGACATGAGTGGGGGCCTGCTGGCAGGTGCCCCTGACTGCTAGGGGGTGGGGGTGCTGGGGGACATGAGTAGGGGCCTGCTGGCAGGTGCCCCTGACTGCTGGGGGTGGGGGTGCAGGGAGACATGAGTGGGACATGAGTGGGGGCCTCCTGGCAGGTGCCCCTGACTGCTGGGGGGTGGGGGTGCTGGGGGACATGAGTGGGGGCCTGCTGGCAGATGCCCCTGACTGCTGGGGGGTGGGGGTTCTGGGGAACATGAGTGGGGGCCTGCTGGCAGGTGCCCCTGACTGCTGGGGGGTGGGGGTGCTGGGGGACATGAGTGGGGGCCTGCTTGCAGGTGCCCCTGACTGCTGGGGGGTGGGGGTGCAGGGAGACATGAGTGGGACATGAGTGGGGGCCTGCTGGCAGGTGCCCCTGACTGCTGGGTGGTGGGGGTGCAAGGGGACATGAGTGGGGGCCTGCTGGCAGGTGTCCCTGACTGCTGGGGGTGGTGGTGCAGGGGGACATGAGTGGGGGCCTGCTGGCAGGTGCCCCTGACTGCTGGGGGGTGGGGGTTCTGGGGGACATGAGTGGGGGCCTGCTGGCAGGTGCCCCTGACTGCTGGGGGTGTGGGTGCATGGGGACATGAGTGGGGGCCTGCTGGCAGGTGCCCCTGACTGCTGGGGTGTGGGTGCAGGGGGACATGAGTGGGGGCCTGCTGGCAGGTGCCCCTGACTGCTGGGTGGAGGGGGTGCTGGGGGACGTGAGTGGGGGCCTGCTGGCAGGCGCCCCTGACTGCTGGGGGGTGGGGGTGCTGGGGGACATGAGTGGGGGCCTGCTGGCAGGTACCCCTGACTGCTGGGGGGTGGGGGTGCAGGGAGACATGAGTGGGACATGAGTGGGGGCCTGCTGGCAGGTGCCCCTGACTGCTGGGGGGTGGGGGTGAAAGGGGACATGAGTGGGGGCCTGCTGGCAGGTCCCCCTGACTGCTGGGGGGTGAGGTTGCAGGGGGACATGAGTGGGGGCCTGCTGGCAGGTGCCCCTGACTGCTGGGGGGTGGGGGTGCTGGGGGACATGAGTAGGGGCCTGCTGGCAGGTGCCCCTGACTGCTGGGGTTGGGGGTGCAGGGAGACATGAGTGGGACATGAGTGGGGGCCTGCTGGCAGGTACCCCTGACTGCTGGGGGGTGGGGGTGCTGGGGGACATGAGTGGGGGCCTGCTGGCAGATGCCCCTGACTGCTGGGGGGTGGGGGTTCTGGGGGACATGAGTGGGGGCCTGCTGGCAGGTGCCCCTGACTGCTGGGGGTGGGGGTGCTGGGGGACATGAGTGGGGGCCTGCTTGCAGGTGCCCCTGACTGCTGGGGGGTGGGGGTGCAGGGAGACATGAGTGGGACATGAGTGGGGGCCTGCTGGCAGGTGCCCCTGACTGCTGGGTGGTGGGGGTGCAAGGGGACATGAGTGGGGGCCTGCTGGCAGGTGTCCCTGACTGCTGTGGGTGGTGGTGCAGGGGGACATGAGTGGGGGCCTGCTGGCAGGTGCCCCTGACTGATGGGGGTGGGGGTGCAAGGGGACATGAGTGGGGGCCTGCTGGCAGGTGCCACTGACTGCTGGGGGGTGGGGGTGCTGGGGGACATGAGTGGGACATGAGTGGGGGCCTGCTGGCAGGTGCCCCTGACTGCTGGGGGGTGGGGGTGCAGGGGGACATGAGTGGGGCCTGCTGGCAGGTGCCCCAGACTGCTGGGGGGTGGGGTGCTGGGGGACATGAGTGGGGGCCTGCGGGTGCAAGGGGACATGAGTTGGTGATCAGTGGTGCAAGCTGACATGTGGCTTGGCTGGGGGGCATGCCCATGGTGGATGGGCTACCTGCGGGACATGACCAGGGGTGCAGGGTAGTCCCCTGTGGAGTGGGCTGCCTGCAGGGGCCGTGGAGGGTGTAGAGGGAACACCTGGGAGGACCCACACTGACAATTCATGTGTAGGACTCCCCGCGCATCCCCGAAATTCACGTACCCCGCTCTGACAGCAAAATCACGTGTGAAACTTCCCGCGCACCCCAGGAATACACATACCCCACTCGCACAGGGCCTAGAGTGAAACTTCCTGCGCACCCCTGAAATACATGTACCCGGATCCAATCACATGTGAAAATTCCCGCGAACCCCAGTAATACACGTACCCCACTCGCACAGGTCCTATCGCGTGTGAAACTTCACGCGAACACCAGAAATACATGTACCCCACTCGCACAGGGCCCATCGCATGTGAAACTTCACGCAAACCCCCGAAATACACGTACCCCACTCGCCCAAGGCCTATCGCGTGTGAAACTTCACGCGAACCCCAGGAATACACGTACCCCGCTCGCACAGGGCCTATCACGTGTGAAACTTCACGCAAACCCCAGAAATACACTTACCCCGCTCGCCCAGGGCCCATTGCATGTGAAACTTCACGCAAACCCCAGAAATACACGTTCCCCGCTCGGCGTTTGTTGTGTGGCGGCCCTGTAAACTGGTACAGGGTTAGCGCAGCCCTTTGTGCTGGATTGGGGATTTTGATGGCTTTTCCTTGCGCAAGGGCGTTCTTGGGGCCGTAACTGGCGCTGCTGCAGGGTCGCTGCGCCACTCTGCGCCACAGCTGTTTTTGGATGCTGAAATCCATAAATGTGCGCGGAAATGGATTTTAGCGCACGCGGCTGGCTCAGAGATTCACATGCGCACACTCTGCGCCAGCCGCGTGCACCACTTGTGCGTGAATTTCTATGAATTACCGTGTAAGTCTCTTTATTCCTCCGTGCCTGCTGTGTATGGTCGCAGATGTAGATCCATTTCGTGGGCCTGAAAAGTTAATTTATTTAGGTTTGGCTGAAGCAATGTTTTGTAATGCGCTACTGTATCCTAAGGCAAAGGTATGTGTCTGAAATCTCAAAAATGGATGCAAGCAATGTTCAGATGTAGTGTGGTAAAAACAGAGAATCTCAGCATGAAAATATTGATCAAACTTTACAAAAAAATAGCATGAGTGTCTGCATTAAGAAACCCAGTCGAATGCCAAATCTGGTGAACTTTCAGAAACTATCAAAAAAAGGAAATGATTTAATTGTACCAACATCACCTTGCCCTTTTTAAAAATTAGCAATGTTCTAACGATCACTTCCTGTCTATAGCGTGTTATAAGAACTTTACAGTTGTCTTATTAAGCAAAGCACACCATCAAAACCTAGAAAGACTGTATCAATTATTTTCTGAAAAAGGTTTATCAGTCGAATGTGGACAGTCTGGAATACTCATATTGTACTTTTCTGAAGTACACCTATGAAAAAAGGGAATGCGGCAAATCACATTAATGAGGCATTATGGCTGGTTTGCATGAAATCAAAGAGCATTTTGAGAACATAGGAATAGCCAAATATCTTTATTTTTAAGTCTGTGCTTCATTCTGATTCTCATCTCATCTCTGCATCTTGCAAGTTTGAGCACCTTACTGCCCGCTCCTCCATCCATTCGCTGCCTCCACTTCAAGGTACTTATTGTCAGGGTTCACATCTATGTGGCTGAGTAGTTTTTAGCCTCCTGAGTGCCTTGACTAAGATATCCTTTGCCTGAAAACCCATACGTGGAATGGTATAAAATTCTCCATTTGTTTTCTGCAGAAGCTCCTTGGATGTGAAATTGTATTCCCACCTGTGTAAGAACAGCTTGACCTTCTTTCTGTTCAGAAAACCATACAGCTTTGTCTTTATCCCACCCAGCGTTCAGATCCATGAGGATTCTGAATCCTTTGTAATTATTTTCTGTAATGCTGTCCTGTTATTAACCCTTCTTCACCTTCATTTTCTAGGTTCCCCACTGCTGTCCTCACCACTCCTTTCTCTACTTATTTCACCCTCAGTTACAAAGTACTAAGAGGCATACTAAATCCATGCTTAGTTTGACTTTGGGCCTCATTACAAGCTTTCCGGTCCGGTAACAACGGTACCGGTAAGCTTGCCAGTACTGTTCTTACCGGACTGGCAAACTACGAGTTCTGCTCGCGGGTGCCTTCCTGCCTGCCTGCCAGGTCTGACCGGGAGGGCGTACCGGCACCCACGAACAGACCATGTCGGATGCATCGGCATCATTCACGATTGGTGCCGGTACATCCGGCCTCCCCATTCCCATTGAGCCCTATTGGGCTCCGAAGGGAATGGGGAGTAATTATTACCAGCAACCGGCAAATGGGAATTATCGGGTCTGCCGCGGCTGGAATGCCCCGGTAGATCCCCATTGCCGGTTGCCAGTAATTTCATGACTCTGACTGCCAGTATTTTCTGGCACGGCTACCTTCTCAGTCATAATGACGCCAAATAAGGCTGATACAATACTAGTAGTTTCTAAGTCACTGATTTCATTTTTCTCTTTGACTTTTAAATAGATTGATTTTATAAATTGCACCACCACACTTTATCACAAAAAATGATTGTTTCAAATCCTATCAAATGTATCATGTGTAAGAATTCTGATTGGACAGTAGGTAACAACGGATTCCATCTTGAATTATGTTTGTTTTTGACAAGATAATGTCAATATATTCTCCTTGATTTGAAAAGTCATATACTAGGCCAGGGATTAATTTGTTGTTTATCTTTAAATGTCAGTATTTAATTAACCCTTTGTATGTCATTGAAGAATTGAGTGTAACTCAAAAGGTCAGCCAGTGATATTGTGAAATGATCTCTAACAAATATGTTAAGATCATCTGCAGGCACCATAGTCATAGGAGGGATGTCAAAAATACAAAATTTGTTGCAGCAATATCTATTGTCTAGATAAGAAGTGGGATGAGCCATGACACGGGTTATGCTCAAAGAATGTGCTTCAAACAAGAGGCATTATTAAGATGTATTTCAAGGATCAGGTTGGGCTAAAAACATGTATGATCTTGGGGAATTTCTACAAATAATAAAACATGTCTTGATCTTAACAGTGGCAAGGATGGGTCAAAAGAAACTGGTTAATTCTTCTAGTGTCTCTTACGTCCATTTTCGTTGCTCTACATCATACAGTTCAATTGATGGATGTGGCCAACGAAATGTTACAAATTGATATTTAACATGTCCCTAGGCTAAGACATGAATGTTCCAATTATTGGCCAACAAAATAGTTCAGAAATATTATTCTACAAAGTTCATCACTAATCTTAAACAAAAAAGAAATACACTTCTCCTGAGAAGGCTCTTCTAGGATGTACTCAAAGTCTGGACCCTCCTTGGTCTTCCTGCTTTCATGCTACTCCTTGTGTCTCCTCCCAAGTCTCTGGCTTTCAGACTTCTCATAAGGGGCCACTTTGCATCTGTAGCTTTAAACTTTCATTGGAAGCTTCTTTTCTGTATTGTTGGATTTTGTCTCTAACCTCTGGCATTTCCCTCTGCCAGACACATCTCCTTTGGACTTTTGAATTACATACAGGTCTCCCCTCCAGACCTCATGTTTTTCAGCATGTACAGGTTCAGAGTTCTTCATGACCTAAGTGCTAAGGTCTTTCCTTGACCAGGAAATGTGAGCATTTAGTTAATCAGATCCCTTCATGACCTGCCTATTCAACATTCACGTCATGGGTCTTTTCTAGACCTCTGGTAAGATTCATAGCTTTGTACCATAGCTATATTTATTTTAGATTTGCTGGGAAAGAATGCAATAGGATTTCCAATCATGACATCCAAAACCCTTACTTCTTTGGGTTAGTGTGTCTTGAAGAAAGCCTTACACAGATGACTAAGCGTCCTTCCAATAACTGACACAGTCCAAACGTGTGTTCAAGAATAAGGCTGGCAACAGACTCATTTCTGTTGACACAATAATGATGGGAACCATTTCAAAACTAAATATGAACTGTATTGATTTAAAGTCACCCATAGGCTACTAACATCACCTTAGCTTTGGTGCACATTTATGATACACCAGTATAGTAAAAAAGGATACTATTGTCATAGAACCAGCTTTTGTTCTGTGTTAAAGTATGTTGAATGTTGTTGTGTTTTTTACAAATGTGACCAATGGGTCAAAAAACCTTTTATGATATGCCATGGATTTATAATATGCCATGGAATAAAACTTGATATACTTTTGCAACTACGACCCCTTCATCTTCTTACATATGTTGAAAAAGATGACTGTTTAAACTCATTCAGTGTTTGGTTAAATCCTCAGTCTTTGGTGTGACATCAATAGGTAACTCGCTGTGGAATCCCTCTCCATACATGTAATGTCACCTCTGCCACCAGTGTGTCCTATACCCAAGGCACCAAGACAGGTTCCAGTTCCCTAAAACGTGCACCTGCAGAAAGATCTAGACAGGTCCTTTTTTTGTACCAGTCGGCTGGGACCTATAGAAAGAAACTGTGAGGCCCTTACTCATTCACGTTCTAGGATGGGGGTTTGCCAACCACTAAATCACCAAGCTATTCCGACAGTTAGGAAGATAGTAAGGGGCACCATATACCATTGTTTCTGTCCCCAAGATTGTCGGGTGCAAGGAACAGACAAGGTGATAGTCTCTTTGAATGTACAGATCGACTACCCCACCAGCTTGTCCCTCTATATTATACCCTGCAGAGAAGGAAAGTTAAACATGTCGCCCCTTCTCTCCTGTGGAGATGAACTGAAATTAATTTTCTTGCATTTGCATTTCTCTTCAACTCCCATGAATATTTACAGGGGCAAGATATTGGGAAGTCTAGTATATTGGGTATTATGGGATCCACCTACATGGAGACCAAGGGAGTCCTTATTGGAGAGAGCCAAACCTCACAATACTTATATATAGTTTACATGTTCATCCCCCCAAGAAGTAAGACCTCAGTTAAGATGCAAGAAGAAGGGAGGGACCACAGTCCTGTGGAGACCTCCTTGCGGCACCCACAGCCTAGGGAACCCCAAAGAATCCCAGGATAGAGACATAGATACAGAGACTCCCATGATTGAAGAAGAAAGTGAAGATGAACCAGATCCCTCATGGGAGGAATTAGGATACCGCCCCACAGAACAGGAGTGTTTCTCATGTGGAAGTTTGGGGCATCCCACATAACATTGTTCATCCAATAGGCTCGAAGACTCTAACTTGTCATCAGAACAGAAATTGGAGCAGATAAGCAAACAGAACGCTGAGTTTTCCGATACAAGCATTATGTATACCCACTGTAAGGAAATAATTCCTATGGGGAAAGACAGGGAAAATCCAACACTTTCCTATACACCTGGGGGAAAACCACCTATAGAGTCTGTGCTGTCTTAAATGGAAAGACCATTTGGGCCCAGTTAGATACAGGACGTAAGGGATGTGCCATAAAGGCAGATTTACTTCCTCGGGTGGAAACCTGTAAGACAAAAGACCATAGCGTGTATTTATGGTCATACAAGAGAAGCCCACAAACCCAAATTATTGTTACTATCTTGGGAAATGAAGTACCTTTATTAGTGGCTGTAATACCTTATCTACCAACCCAGCTGGCCTTGGGGAGTGCAATTCCACTGTTTGATCAGTGGATCTCCCAGGTAGCGCAACTAGGACTTACAATATATAAAATCCCGGTCATTACAAACATACCCAATGAGACCCCAACTGACTATCAAAGGAATGCTAGTAAAACCTCCCTTCCATATTCTCCAAGTCATTCATGGAAAAAGGAAGGGCTTCCACCAACAGGCCTTGTTTGGGATTGTGAAACTCAAACTCAGAAACCTCTTCCTTATATTGAGGAGTCTATTGGTTCTAATCAAAGCAATGACCATAGAACGGGAGGAGGGCTCTTTAGGGGAAGGGTATGTGATGAATCCTGTGGAGTCATCACTGATCCCCAGCCCAAAATCTCCTCCCATGTGGCCAGGGGATGGCAGACGCTGCCTGACCCTAACCCTCCAGGTGGTGCTAGGAGGCAGGATCACATGGGAGGAGATGCTATCAGGGCAATGTGGTTACCCCATAGGGTGGGACGTGGTATTTTTCCGTTCATTTTGAAGATGACCCTTTAAAACCTAAATTCCTGCTGGCATGTTGTCATTATGCCAATTCTTCCAGTGATAAAATCTTAGAACCCCATTTTCCCAAGCACCCTAAGCAGGATAGCATCTTTACTTGAATTAAAATTCAAAGCATTATAGCTTTACAGATTCGCAATCTCCAGTGGACCCCAAATCCACTAAAAACCGATACTACTGGGATGTGGAAGAGGAGAAAGGAGTTAATATGGAGCGGAAAGAAGACCAAGTGGAATGTGCAGACTAGTTGTTGTGATACCAGTCAGCTGTGTGGCACATTTTTAAATGGTGTGCCTTTGAAAGAGTGGAGCAGAAGGAGAGGAAAGATGCAGAGCGGGCACCGCAGGAAGCAAAACCAGTGGCAGACAAACATGAGCAAGCTACGCTAAAGGAGGCAGGCACTTCCTACCAGAGTGGAGAAAGTGGACTGCGGAAGATCCGTCAGTAAGGAGAAGGCTGTCGAGAGCCCAGTCCCACTGTAGAGCAAGCATCCACTAGCGAGTGAGAGAAAAGCCGGCGGGAAGACCGGAGAAGTGTCTGCAGAGCGGGGAACACATTGCCACCACATGAACATTGCGAAAGTAGTACGCCATGGGTTAGGAATGTCAGAAAACACTGGGGAGTCTGTCTGGAGTATTGGGAGGCCTGGGGCACACCGACAGGCAAACAAGCAAATACTAAGCTGTTTTGAATATCCACCGAGTAACATTGAAAGACTAAGTTTAGACAAGTCTCAATATAAGGGATGCCAACATGGGTAAAGTTGGAGTAAATATTGTCAAAAGCAAACTATGTGGCAGGAGAGTATAGCAGGGCTCCACCAAGCCCAAGGAGGGGGATACCTGACAGGGGAGTACACAAAGTAATCCAGCCAAAGTATGTGAAAGAAGAAAAAAGAGTTACTGGCAAGGAAATATATCAGGAAATCCTCATCAATAAGTTGCTGAGTTTAAGAGACACATTTTCACCATCCTTACAAAAATCATGAATAGCTTTGACAAGATAATCTTTGGTATTCTTAAGAAAGTGTTGTATAAGAGCACCATTTTCACTACTCTTGGGGGGCCATTGTTTGGGAAGGATAATGTTTTTGTCATCCCAAAGAAAGTGCTAAAAAACCATTACTTAATTTTCTAAGAGACACTTTACCATCCCTAAAACATAATTTGTTTAGAAAAGACACTTTCATCTTCGAGAAATTGTTGTGTGAAAGAGACATTACTGCCACTCTTCAAGAACTATTGTGTGAACTGAATCTTTCCAGTATTCTACCTGAAACAGTTCAGGGAATGGGAATCCTCCCCTGGATATAAGAATTGTTCTGATGGATTTATATACTTCGCTTTGCTCTTATTATTCCGAGCTCTAAGCAGAGACATTTACCTTGCGCATTTTGTTGGTCATTTTTAGTGTGAGGGTCAGATACATTTTGGACTCAAGAGCAATTTGCTTAGGTTGGACAACGAGACCCAGGCTGTTCCCTAGTTTTGATTTCATAGCCAGGGAAACTCTCATTTAGATTAGGGATACCAAAGCCTTTATCCGAACCCCTTTATTTTAATAAAATGTCTAATATTGAAAACATTACATCTTTGTGTTTGTCTCTCATTTCTGACTCCTGAAGGCACCCCCCTTTACGCTCACACCAGAAAAAATGCAACCCGCTAGGTAAAAAGGCCCAAGAAACTCTTGCATGCATAACAAGTGTTTATTTCCACACCAAAAGGAAAAAGCACCAGCAAAGAACTCTGGTATCCAGGCCCAACACACGGACCGTAGACTTTCTCCTGATCATGTTTATTCCTCAGGCTTGCATGTCATATAAATACATCCTCCATTGCCTGCCAGATCCACCCATACTTCCTTGTAATTCTCAGGGTCAGGGGGTGGGTAAATAGTGGTGTGAAACAACCTGTCTACTTCGTCTCTATAGGGGATGTGGACCGTGTGATGGAAGGAGTTGTGAGTCTGTATTTCACTATCTTTTGTATTGCAAGGTACCTTTGAAACCCCAAATGAAACCATCATCATTGCGCTATTAGGCACTGTTTTGGCACAACAAGGGAGACCCATTGAACGGGTGCAGAAGATGACCAAGACGAACACGATGATGGGCGCAAGCATCTTCACGATGGTCCCCAACCGGGACAGGACCCAGTCAAATGCAACATCAAGACAGTAATTTCCTTATATTCCGCCTTCATTCATCATGCAAACTCCCATACCATGTATGGCTGCAATTATGTGAAATAATGGGCCGTTCTCCGCCTGTTCAGGATATACGAACATGAAGCAAGAACGCCAATATTTCAGCACACGTCTCCTTCTATTTTCCATCAACATATTGAGGACGTAGCGATTCTGCATCGTCATCAGTCTAAGGGCACGCAGCTAGACCTTTATTATGTTGAACCCATGCTCAGTGTCATTTGCCAACAGGACCATTTCCCAGTGTACAATTTTCAGCCATTTTGCATTGGCCGCTGCTTGCAGACCGGGTTGCAATAGTGAAGCAAAGAATGTTTCGGCTGAGCTGAAAAGTCTGTACTCATTCGGGATATCACCGAGCAATGGGGCTCAGTCTCTGGATAGGCAGTTTGATCTCTTCTTCCTCTGCAGCTTCTCATATTTGCCCTCTTCTGGGTAGGATGTGAAACCCTTGTGTTGGTAACAGATTCTGTTGTTTACAAGTGGGACAAACTGTCGGACGGTATCAGGTATTGGCCCCCTTGCAGATGTTCTTCTGGGATTGCCAATAGCGCTGAGTGCAGTGTTGCCAGTGAACAGTAGCACCTCCATGATGGCGGGAGGTGCAAGTATGCTTGTTGACTGCAGACCCAATAGTAATCATCACTGCCACTGTGCCTCTTTTCAGGTCTGGAATCAGGAGGGTCTTGTTGCATTGTTTGTTAGAGCTGATAAAAATAGATCCTATACTGTGGAAGCAAAGTTCATATGTTTCTTCTCGGTGCATCTTCACTGTTTTTTCCATTGCGGCAATCCATGTAAACTTTGTAATATGCTCTGTCCAAATTTGTATACAGGTTGCTTCCACTCGAGCTAGGAGCTCCTCTTCACATCGTAGGAGGCCTTCCACCATGCAGCTGAGTGTAGTTTCTTGCCATCTGTTATTATATATTTAAGTCCATGAATCACCAGATCTGGTTGTTGCAAGCATTTAATGCCTCTCGGATTATCGTTGCATTGCAGGGGATCTGGATACACAAGCTTCTTGTATGAGGTGTGCCTGGAAGGTGCTTTTGACCCTACATTGCGCAAGATGTACCAGGCCCTTTGCCTCTTTGATTGGTACTTCTTGTGGTGCTAATACCTTGACTGCTCCCGATGCATGCAGGATTAGTGAACATACATAACAGCTACCATTCACAGTTTCTCTCCCTACCGCACTCTTATCCATATACCAACTGTCATCTCATCATGTCACACATCTTTAATAACATCAAGGCCTAGCCCATGGTAGATATAGTTTGCCCGTCGTGCTTGCCTTTTCATCCTTTTATGTGTCTTTATGTTTTTGCTAACAACACTTCTAATGCTAATTTCATCATTCATGCTTACATTATGAAAAAGGCTCTTAAAATTAAATGGGAGAGAATGTTCTAATATCATACTTATACGTGTAGGTGTACTTGTTGGTCTGCTATAGCTGTTGTTACGCTCATCACTATTGTTATACATATCTACAGTAATGATGGTGATGTTTGTGTATGCACTCCCTCCTCCCCCCTATTTTGATCGCCTCATATAAAAGATGCTCCCCAATAAATTTCCAATATAAACATTTAAATGGTAAATAGACCTGCACTAAAATGCATGGCGCACATAAATGAATATGAACATCTAGGAACAATCTCATAGCTAACACATTTTTTTAAAATTTCTGAAGTATCTGAAGCTGGTGGTTCCATCGTCTTCTCACCTAAAGGAAAAAAATAATGCACACAAAAGATAGGGCGGGGAGAGGATGGAGACAAAAAGAAAGAAAGAGGGAGAGAATGAGACAGAGAGAGAGACAAAGAAAAAGAGAGAGAGATAGAATGAGAAAGGAAAAGGGAAGAAAAGTAGAGAGAAAGAGAAGTTGTATAAGAAATGTATGTTGGAAAAGCTGTGCGTGTGTGCAACTAAAATAATGGCCGGAAGGGACCGTACTGTCTGGCCATATACTTGGTGTTGAGGTAGATGGGCAGTGTCAGGGGCCCTTAAGGTGGTTATGTAATGTTTGTGGCTGCCCTGCGGACGTCAGGAAGGTGAACCCAGTAGCAAATCCCTTTTACTTTCACAGCGAGGGGAGATCAAAATATTACTTCGTAGGGACCATGAAATCTGTGGTTATTCCATTTTCGAACAAAGCTCCTCACATAGATAAGTTTTCCAGGCAGCACCGGTTGGGCGGGCAGGGAGTCTGTTGCTGTCGTGTCTGCAGTATCCAGTGTGTCCTCTTGTCTGGGCAGTGCAATCTCTTTGGAGACACATTTAATTGCATGTGTAAGGGTTGTCAGGTACTCTTTACATTCTTCACCTAAAACTGCTGCCACCCTATGTGCATCTGATGCCCTCCTGACAGGGAATATGGGCATGCTCAAGCGCTGACCACTGACCACCTCATGGAGTGATAAATGGTGGTTCTTGCTCGGTTGTGTGCATAAACTGAAGAGGGATAAAGGTAAGCAGTGCACCCAGTTCTACTTTAATGCGGTGCAAAGCCTATAAAGTTTGTTCTTGAGAAGCCTGTTGATCCTCTCCACAATGCTGTTGGTCTGGGCGTGATACATTGAACACACCCAGTGTTTAATGTCAAGCAGTGCTGTGATCCCTTTAAAGAGCTCATTGAAAAAATGTGTGCCATTATCGGACCTTAGCACGTCGCACACACCCCATCGGGGGAAAACCTCATGGACAAGAAATGTAGCTTCACATTTGGCATCTGGGTGTGTGCAAGGTCCTGCTTCGACCCACTGTGAAAAAGGTCAGACCACAAAAGTAAGTCAAATACCAGGACCCATTGCACCTCTCCCCCATGTCCATGCAATCTATGTGCAGTTCGCAGAATGTCCCATTAGAGAGGAGCAGAATGCCTCGTAAAGTTCAGAGCATCATGCCTGTGCTGAAACCTTGACCTGGAAGCCCCTCCTTCTCCACTGTCATAGACTGGCATGCACTGTTATAGTGATGTATGTCGAGTCAGAATTAATTGTCATGTGGCACTGTGATACCCATAGCACTTCAGTGAGCGCAATGAGCTCCGGTGCCTGGGCCGAGTAATGCATCAACAATCTTTTCATAATCAGTGTATAGTACATTCCTGCCTCAACGTGAACCAGTACAGTGGCAGTATGCCTCTGCACCATATCTTGGTCAATTGTTGCTGACCAGTCAATGAAAAGAACCTCCCCCTCCTCCAATTGGCTGTCTCCTGCATTGGGTATGTCATCTTCCTCCTCTTCACACGTGAAGCAGTCATGCATTGCTAAGTCCTCTTCAGTACACACTTCTGTCAGGCAAGAGGCAGGGTTCACTGTTTTGCACCACACAATATTAATGTTTGGGCTTGAGAGGATAATTTATTATGCTGTGTGGTCAGGGTAGATTTTGATCTCGCTAGAATGTCGAACACTGAATGCTCTTCATACAAAGTGATGGAGCACTCCATCACGACAGTGGAAATGTTCTCGTTCGTGAACACAGCTGCAGCAAGTGACTGCTCACATGTGAACTGTCCCTGCATCACTGAGTCTAGCATGCCACTGTACTAGAACAATGGCTTGTGGCCCATCATACTCTTTTGGGTCAATACTGCAGTCATAAATTGGCCGTTAGAATGTGAGAATATGTAGAATTCCTGTGTGTAGTCTGCGGTGTTGAACACTGGGGCTGTGGATAACACTTTTTTAAAATCATTGAACTTTTTTGTCATGTCTGCTGTTGACTTTGTTATTACTTTTTTGTGCTTCCTTGAGGTCGTGCAGGAGCGGCCTGGTATTGCTTCATAGTTAAAGATCCATTCTCTGTAGTAGTTACAAAACCCTAGAAATATTTGCATGTCTTTCACTTTGGTGAGTCAGGGGGTGGCACGCACAGACGCTGCTCGATGTGGTACGATCCTTTTGCCATTTGCTGATATTAACTGACCTAGATACAGCACTTTCTGCTGGCGGTACTGGAGTTTTGCCTTGTATGACTTGGAGGCCAGTAGTTGCAGGAGTGTGATGGAGACCCTTTGGCAGTGCTGCTCACTGTCACTACAAACAATCAACTTGTCAACGTACTGGATGATCATACAGGATACTTGAATGTTTCCTAAGTCAGTGTGCAATATTCTGTTAAAAATGCTTGGGCTTTCGCAGTACTCCTGAGGCAAACGAGTGTGTGCAAAGCGCATTCCGCCATGCCTAAGCACTGTGAGATACTATGGGCCTCATTACAACTCAGGCGTTAAGGGTTAACGCCACCGTTAACCCTTAACGCCTGATTCTGATTTTAACGCCTGCTTTTAGCAGGCGTTAAAATCCATGGCGCTAACCTGCCATGGTGCTAATTACGCCGCCGTAATTTACGGCGGCGTAATTAGCGCCTTCCCCACTCCCATTATGCCCTATGGGGCAAAAATGGGAATGGGGAAGGGAAAATGGGAAATGGGGATTTACCGCCCCACTCACCTTGGAATGGGGCGGTAAATCCGCCATCCACCATGGTGTAAACGGAGTTTACACCATGGTGGTAAAGTTGGTGCACTTAGCACCAAGGTTGTAATGAGGCCCTATGAATCAGGGTGCAGGGCTATTGAAAAGAAGGTGTTTTTCAAGTCCACCACTGTGAACTGGGTTGCCTCCTTGGGAATGCGACAAAGAATGGTGGCGGAGGTAAGGGACCACAGGAAATTCCTTCTGTACCACATTGCTTAGGGGGTGTAAATCCTGGATCATCCTCCAATTGCCCCCCTTTGATTTTGTGATAGGGTAGATAGCTGTGCTTCATGTAACATTTTCTTTATTGGGAAGTTCCCCCCAACCCCCAAAGGCACCCCCCTAAACCGAACCCTAACCCCAACCCCAACCCTAACCCAACCCTAACCCTATTCAAAATCCAACTAAATATATTCAATGAAAGTGCATTTCGATGGAAATGACTTCCATTGAATACATGTTGTTAGATTTCAATTCGATGAATCCATTTTTGATGGATAGTCCTGATACCTGTGTATGGCACTATCATACCTTGATTGAGCAGGGCCTGTATTGTGTGCCTAATTCCCTCCTCTGCTTTTCTTGATAGTGGGTACTGTTTCAACCGGGGTAGCACTGCCCCTACATTTAGAGTTATGTGTACCGGAGTCACTTCCTGTAAAAGGCTGACATTGTGTGGTGTGGTGGTCCATAACCGCTCAGGTACATACTTTAGGTCTGTTTCAATGAAGGGCGGTGGGGCCACAATGGCCATCAGGGGGCATTGCACTTTTCAATAATGCAACATAAATTCCCAGGGGATACAAATCTCTAGTATTACCTCCCCATCACCTTCATTATTATCAAACAATTCTGCATCTGTCACCTCCTTCTGAAGTACAGAGTGGTTAATGCAAATTACTGTGCGCCACTCACACCCATCAAGGTCTGTCCCTACTACGACCACTCTTTTCACTGACACCAACAACTCCTGTAGGTCTAGGGACAATATTGTGCCCACCACCAACTCTGGGGATACCACAGGGCGAAAGATATGATCCATTGGCACTCTCCAACAGCTCTTGGCAATGTGTGGCACTGCAGCCACAAGTACTGTTATTCCATATATAAACATGTCTGATTCCACAGGTGTCCCACGGACCATTGCTACCCCTACCACTGCATGTATTACCATCATTGCTCTTATTGCGCACATCCTTGGCATGGACAAACAATGCCGTCATCTGTGAATGAGATCGCCATGTTCAACTTGCTGAGCGGGTCCCTGCCCAACAGGTTGAAAGGAGAGCTTTCAGAATACAATCAGGGAGCACACACCATTTTCCCTCCCACCTTTACATTCAGATCTTTAGTGTATGGAACCATAGAAATAGTCCCAGAGTAGCCCTCCATAGAAAGAGTTTTGCCCGATAGTGGGAAGTCCCCTCACTGATGCATGATTTTACTGCAACAACCATAACAGTGAATTGCTTGTTACCTATCTCTGCCCCCACCACATGTTCCTCTTCAGGGTTCAGGGTCATTAACAGGACTGGACACATCAGAGTTTCCTGTGGACTGTCCTAATCAGGGTATGTGTTTGTCCTGGGAAACGAAAAGGGGGTTCCCCCATTATGGCTGCGCCTTGAAAGGGGACATCCGTACCATTTGGTGTTCCATTAAATAGGGTTGTGCTACCTCCCTGTTGAAAGGTGTATTGAGGTGTGTGTTGTTGTACTGTCTGACATTGTTACGCTGGTGGACCAGGTATCTGCAGGGGGAACTGGATGAAGGCATGGTGTATCTCATAGGGTATGGAAGTCATTCTTGGTGTTGGCCCTTGCAGGGGTGCCAGGGGTGATGGGATTTCATTATACACCATCCCTGGCATGCTCCTGCATTATCTTGAAAAATGCCCCCACTTTCCAAAGTGTCAACATTGTGATGCCCCATTCCCACCCTTCTCAGCTGTATTTCTCCAAAACCCCCTCTCCTTGCTCCTCGAACCTCATCTCTTCGTCGCTGATGTCCTCCTTGTTGCCACTGTGGGCCAGGGTACTGTGGACCTCTGCCCCATTGTCCTTGCCCTCCTTTTGACCAAACCACAGCTATTCTGGTGTCTGTGAACATTTGGGCACTTCCTGCCACCTCCGACTGCACTGGCCTAGACACTGACGACTCCACTGCAATTTTAGCTCATTTGTTTTGTACTAGTTTCTCTTCCTTTGATTACTGCCTATGGGCTGTTTCCTTGTCACACTCTTTTATCCTCTTACAATGGTGTATTATTATGCTCTGTATTTCGGCGCACCCCTTCGCCTCAATGCCCACAATTCTGTCTAGTGCTTTTTGCACCTCTTTTGGCAGGCCTCTTTTATTTATTTATTTTTTTTTTTAAACATTCACAGTTCTGAACGAGAACAAAGAAAATGAAAGAACCCCCCCTTCCTCTTTCCCCCAGTTTGAGAGTAGCCCCACAACAGGAAAGCTGGACGAAACGTGGCGGTTCATGTTTCACTGAGAAGTCTGTATCCGGAATGAGAGCGATTGTGGGGGGCCGAAAGTCTTTAGACCGCTGGTGGATTGCCTTCGCCAGGGCTTTCTACTATCACCAGGATCCGCATGGCCCACGGGCACCATATAACTCGAGACCCGTCCATCTGGTACCCCAGCAGTGCAGCACAGTCCGCGGAAAATGTAACATGGCACCCCTGAATGGAGTACTTGAGTCACTCCATAGCCAGAAAATTCCACATTTTTGCAACCCATGCATGGTCCGGGAGGGGCGCGGGGTTCTTACCTTCCATTTGTGGGCCATCATCATTATCACAAAAAGCTTTCGTCCTGCTTTGGATTTTATTGATTCGAGTGCACCCCCCAGACCTATGAGCGGAAGACCCTTGTAGCCCCTAAAGTCGATTCCCAGGACTTGTTTAGCTGCTTCCAGGATACCTTCCCAGTATTTCACAATTTTCGGACATCCCCACCACACGTGTTCCCAAGTGCCCTTCAGTCCACAGTCCCTCCAACACAGGTGTGTTACTTCTGGGTGCATCCTATGAAGCTTCAAGGGGGCCAAGTGCCAGTGGAACACCAATTTCAAACACATCTCCCTTATCTGGAGGGAACTAGTTAACTTAGGTATGTGTGACCAAAGGCGGGCCCAGTCTTTCTCCTCCACCCTGCACCCTGTAGCTGCTTCCCACCTCCTCATGTATGGTCTCGCCGGAAGTTCCACTCCTGCCTTCAAGTGTTTGTAAATTGCCATGATCAGGTGCCTGCCCCCAGACTCCCTACTGAGATACCTTTCAAACGGGGTCAGCTGGCGGGTCGCCGCTTGTAGCATAGTGGGGTGGTGAAGCCAATGCTACTTTGCATTTCTCAAATTGCTTCATCTGTCCATTACTGAACATATCCTGTAGCATCCTTCAACCCCCTTGTTGCCAAGTGTCAAAAGCAGTTGTATTGTACACAGGGGTAAATTTGGGATTGCCGAAAAGGGGTGTGTAGGGTGAGGGGAAAGTCGTAATATGGGCCTCCTGCACTGCCTTGTCCCACGTTCGGCTCACCAAGTCTAGGAGTGTGCTACTATGCATGCGATTGGGCCTGTCCTGTTTGGGCTTCCATAAACCAATCTCTAGATCTTCCCCCATCACCGCCCTGTCCATGGGCCTCCATATCTTGCCCCGGTCGTCTTTTTGCCAATCCCCAATCACCTTAGTTGGGTGGCCCTATAGTATGCCCTAAAGTCAGGACTTCCCATGCCTCCTCGGTCCATGGGGGCTCTCATAAGCCTAGCCGCCACTCTCGGACGCTAATTGGCCCACTCAAATCTGTTGGTCATTCTATTCAGAACCCTCAAGAAGGCAGGCAGAATATATACTGAAGTGCCGCAAAGCGATACAGTACTTGTGGAAGCACGACCATTTTTAATGCATTAATGCATCCCAACCACGAGCTAGCTAGGGGGCCCCAGTCAACCAATTTGGTCCTAAGTTTCTCCAGTAAGGGTGGATAATTAGCCTGGTACAGTTGATCGATTGATTTGGCCAGTTTTATACGTAGGTAGGTAATTGAGTGCCCGGCCCATCTATAGGGGGAATTACCCATTAAGATCTCTGCGTCTTCCCTTGGGATGGTATGGTTGAGGAGATCTGTCTTGGAGGGATTCATTTTAAGGCCTGCTGCGGTCCCAAATTGCTGGAGCTCCCATTTCACAGCAGATAAGGCTGTATCTGGCTGGGTGAGGGACAATATCATATCGTCCGCGAACGCTGCTTTTTTGTGAGTAACTCCAGCAAAGGGGATCCCTGTTATGTTCTGATTGGATATCACCGCCTCCAGAAAAGGCTCAAGATGGAGTGCATAGAGTATGGTGGACAGCGGGCATCCATGTTTAGCGCCCCTCTCGACCGTCACTGGTTTTGTCAGATGTCCATTTACTGCTAACCAGAGAGTTGGATGTCGATAATTTGTCTTGACTCTGTCTAAGAATTCTGGGCCAAAGCCCATTCTCTGCATAGTTGCAAAGAGGAATCCCCACTCCTCCGGATCAAAAGTCTTCGCGGCGTCGACCGCCATAAGGAGAGCAGGGACCCCTCTTTTATTGACCTTCTCTATCAGCTGAACCAGCCTTCTGACGTTGTTGCCCGTGTGCTGACCCCTAACAAAGCCTGATTGGTCCAGGTGGACCAATTTGGGGATAATATGGTCTAGCCTAGTTGCTAGCACCTTCGCCTGAATCTTGGAGTCCACGTTTATCAGTGCTATGGGTCAGTAGGAGCCGCATTCGGTGGGGTCTTTCCCTTTTTTGTGGATGAGGAGGACCTTCACCTCATCCATTGAACTGGTGATCTGACTGTCCCTGCCTCTTTGGTTAAAGAGGGCAGTTAGGATCGGTATTAGCAGTTCCTTATGGGTTTTATAGAATTCTGCCCCAAACCCATCCGGGCCTGGAGATTTAAGAGTTGGTAGGGATTTGATTGACGCTCTAACTTGGTCCTCTGGCAGGCCCTTTTTAATATTAAAGTAGAAAAAGGGTATTGATCGGTCCCACAAGTCACCCATCTCCGATCTCCACATCTCCTGGGCTTAAAGAATAAACTGAGAGGGGTTTTCGTCATTGCCCATATTGCATTGCATTATCGATTGCAGGTCAGGTGTGTCACGGAACCCTTGCTGCAGCGTGTCCCATATCTGTGCCTGAATCTTGTTAAACGATGCTCCATCTTGTGCATTGTTCCCCAAATTCCCTCCCAGATATCCCGCCTTTACCCACACATCTCCAGCCTGGTCTCCAATAGTCGCTACCAATAAGTCTTTCATGTCGCTGACCACCAGGGGTACCGCGGCTGCCTGTTTCTCGAATGCATAAATGCACTTGTTCACACCCGCAGTGATGGGCGGGATCGCTTTCATCAAATTATTTGTATCCATTTGGGCTCATGGCACATACTGTGGCCTGCCGGGCCCCTTATGTATAAGGGGAATATGCATCTTTGCCCTAGCCCCATCCATCCTTTTTCTACTTCCTTTTCTCCTCGCTATCACCATAAAGCGAAACCTCCACCCGGGGAGTTTGTTTTGGCGCTTGCTCTGCCTCCTCTTCCACATCATCCTCAAACTCATCAATTGTACTCCACCTGTCTTCCTCTCATCTACGAGATCCTAACTTCTCGTAGTCTAGGCTGTTTGCTTGTTCGCCCCTTCTCCTTCTCTATATGCATGTTCTTTATGGCTGTGCTATTTATTCTGAACAAAATGTCTCCTGTTTTCCACCCAGCAAATTCTTGCCATTGCCCTGCTGGTTTGTCGGTCTTCACCTCACCTTCCGCTGCTGCCCCACTCTCCTTTCCTGAACAGTCGCCCCTGCTATCATTTTGCATTCCTCCTTCCCCAGAATCTTCTGTATCTTCGAACATTTTCCAGAGTTCTAATATTGCTCTCCTCTTTTGACCTGTTTCCCCTTGTATTTGACTGTTAGACATATAGACAGGTGTTCCAGAATACCCTTATTATGGGAGCCCTGCTCTGTCCCTCCACCACCCATTGCATGTGATACTTCTCGACTCTGTCACGATATAGTGGAAGGGCCTTATACAGACACTCTGTATATGGGTGTTTCTCGTCCCATTATAATGGTCCTTGCGCCTTACTGCCCTTACGCCTTTGCTAGCACGCTGCGCAAGCTGCCTCTGCAGGTAGAAGACAAAGTCAGTACTTCATCCCCTCCCTCTCATCAAAAAATCGAAAATACTTCCCACCATTTTCTCTCCCCACACACCTACTCTCGCACTCCACACACTCAAAACACACTACTACTTACACAACACCCTGCTTGGGCCTCCACCCTACGCAATAACAACTCCAACAAAACAAGCTAAAATAACAAGCTAAAATTAAAACTAATATTCCTGAGACCACTAATTATGCAGGGCTCCCACTAGTTTCCTTTTTACTTCGTTACACAATATAAGTGGTGCCACCTTCTTCCCTCACTCAGGAAGGCCCTCTAACACTCTGCTTTCCTTTCCTTAATATTCTCCATAAAAAACATAATAATACTAACAAATACAACAAGCCATACCCATCCACATCTCTACTCTCACAGCCTTCACACTTTCCTATATACCCGTCCCCTACTTGTTATCACTTGCAGGGGTAAACTCCCATGTGCATGATCACCCGAACACCTCCGTTATGGGGTTCCCAATAACACCAGCCTGCAATCTCCTCAGAGTCGCACCCTTCTCCAAAGAGCAAAGTGGAATTCTGCAAAGACGGCTCCTGCAAAACAACTCAGGATACACGTTTTGTGGGACTGGTAGCTGTAGGTGGGCGTGGCCCCTCCAGAGAAGCTGCCTGGAAGCCTCCTCAGGCATGAGAGGCGCTGGGATCACATCCGGGCCACCAAATGAAGGCATTCCTTTTTACGCTCACACCAGAAAAATACAACTCGATAGTGAAAAAGATCCAAGAAACTCTTGCAAGGATAACAAGTGTTTATTTCCACACAAAAAGGAAAAGTGCCAACAAAGAACGTTCTGCCAAAAAGTGAACAAGCAGGATATTATAAGGAGACATCAACATAGTTGACGTCATTGCATATAGTGAAAACCTGCGTGGCTGGTTGGTGCGACCCTATACATGGTCGGCCTGCTACATAGGGAATGCCAGGTCATTGGTCCCAGCCCAGTCCGTCCGTCTTCCATCACGTGGGCTCTGCTGTGCTTATTGTCTCCAGGCCAAAGAAGCAATCAGCTACATTTATAAACAGTGCTACTCTTTCAATATACAGTGCACCTGCTAGGCTCAAAGACTGGTACAGTGGGAATCTCAAGGTCATTCTAACCCAAACACTCTTCACTCATTCCTGATCGCGTGATCCGCTCCCAAGGCTTCCACCGACTATCATTTATCCCTCCCTGTACCTTGCAATACAAACCATGTCATTATGAAATAAATTGGGACAACCATACCCTCAGATATCTTATGGTCGATTGGTTTATGGTCGGTTGTCTGGGGTCAACCGGTATTTTGAAATTCAGGGGTCTTAGGACTAAGGCAGTTGTAGGGGCCATAACTCGTTGTTAGCACGGTGGGGGTCAGAGGCCTGCTTCGGCCTGCTTGTGATAACACATAAACCAAGACGCCTAGCACTGTCTCATGGCCTTGCAGGGAACATTCTTTTCATAACAAACATATTGGCAACAATCTTAGAATAAAGAAGGGTTTCTGTGGAAGTCGGTAGCGTGGGCCTCCCTCATCAGCGCTTTGGCCTAACCGGATTTCCCTTTGAAGCTAGCGGCCTGTGTCTAACACACTAAATACTGCATGGCTGTGCATGCCCTGTGCTTTGACTATGGCTACTAATATCTATAAAAATGGCGCTTGTTTGCTTACATGCATTATTTCTAATATATCTATTATGATCGTGTGGGGACTTTTAGGATGGTACCTTGGTATTTTATAATTCTTTTTGTGGGCCTATTCTCACTTTAAAGCATCTGGGGGGTGGGATGGGCTTGCCCCCTTCCCAACACCCCTCACACTACCCAGCCTCTGCTATAGGTGTTAAAGGTTTTGCTCCTTTTTTTCAACCCTGTTGAGTGGTTGGGACCATGAATGTTTTGCCTCATGGCTCTATATTTGTGACTTTTGTGTGTTTTCTCCTAAAAAGGTCTTAGACTTGGTGAAATTGAACCACTCCACATTGGTTAATTGGTTGATTTCTACGACCTGAGGTCTCCACAACTGTATCATCTCTATGTGACATCATCACCATCTTGGAATCTCTCCCACACTCTTTCCTGTCTGTGCTGTGCCGTGGCTTTTGACGACTGACATGCTGCTTCTCGTGGCAGCCCAACCTGACCACATAAGTTACGGTTGCTTATCATCCTTGCTCTGTGAGTCTGGTAAGTTGGAGGGTGTTTCTCTTGCAAACATTCAAACTCTAAGTGGTATTCTCAATCATGGACGTGTTGGCAAGCTTAATGTTTACGTGGTGCTCTTTTGGGTCTTTAAACTGAACTCCTTGTTGGGAGTTGTGATTTCATACAACTTAGGTGGTAGGGTTTTGGACATCCTTGATAGTGTGATACCGTGCCTTGGTGGGGGTGGGAAGCCTGTGGGATTCCACCCTGTCCATCCCCTGGGATGCACATCAGATAGGAGCCGGACCAACAGAGTACCTATCACACATAGCAACATGAGAAGGTCAATGAAATTAGCACTATCCTCTTCTGTTTCTTACTGGATTCCCTGTCAGGTGTATTCTTCCACTTGAATCCTTTGGGCCAAATTAGAGGCGATTCAGCTTTTCACAGTTTCAAAGGGCCATCTATCTGTGTTTACAGTTACCTGGTATGAGCAGGTGACAGCGAACTAAAGAACCCTCAGATACCCCCTACCAGTGGTAGAAGTGTACCGAAAAAAAGTAGTGGGACTGTCGTCTCGGCAGGGGAGAGGGTAGGCAGAAGCATAGTGCAACATGTGACACAGTGTTGCGGCCAAGGCATTGCAATATTCTAAGTGACTCATAACAAAGGATCCTATTACAACTTCACTCTTACACAAGGAAATGAATGGACACATTCTCTATTTAGAATGGTGAATATGGTCGTAAAATGTAGAGGAATGGTAAACAGAACAAAATAAAAGTAGTAGAACACTGCTCCCGACCATTCCCGATCACTTTGATCACTGCTCCCTACAGAGTTTGCCGAGGAAGTTTCTCGAAATAAGAGTTGTTGTAAATGGAATAATGCAAAGAAACTTACAAACAGTTCTGAAAATATGAGATCTCATCAACACCCATCCATCAAACCTGGCTACATTCGAAAGTCAAATACTGTGATATTTCAGCTGCCCAGGGCACAAACGTACCTGTGCGCTTAAAGACTCAGAACTCTGCCATTGCTCCATTGCATCTCAGGTTCTACAAGCATTGAAAATCTCAATAGGTCCAGCTCAAATATTACGCTGAGATTTTTTTTGAGAAATTCCTCGCAGCACCCAACCCTCTGCATTTACAAAGCCAAACCTATTGGCTTTGCCAATCCTTGATTTTTTCACTTCTGGTAAAATCTGCCTAGCAGCCTCTACATTCTCACACATTGTGATGCTCCCCGTTAGGCATTTTTAGGGCTAGCGGGCAGACTAGAATTCCTTTAGCCAATTTTCTCTTGCTGAGTGTGTGCACCTACCCAGATGTTTTCCCCATTTAAGCTTCTTCTAAAGAAAACCCCTGATGAAGTATTCTGATATGACATGATAGGTTATTTATAACATGCTTAATACCCAGAGGTTTCTAAGCACTGACCCGGGGATAGAACTTGTGTTGCTCCGTGTCGTCTTGTTTCCAAGGCGAGCACGTTGCCCCTGAGATATTCTCCTGAGAAGTCAGTGCCTTCTCAAGTAACTGTTTCAGCTATTGTTTGAGTATCTTTTCTTTAATGGAACACCTCAAACATGGGTTGGATATTTGTAGAGATGCTGTTTGGCCTTCTCTTTAACGCCACACACGATAGGCTCTTGATGCTGGTTTTCTATCTGAACTCTGAGTATAGGCCTCAACAAACAACTCTTCCACTATGGAGCATGTCTCAGAGTTGGACATATGTGGGCCTTCTGTACCTCCATAAATGTTTTACTCACCTGGGTCTTGCTGGCCTGGTTCCATTAGTGGCGTGTCAGGTTGCTTGTATTTCGTATGTGTAGGGAATCTGAATGTCTCCATCTTTCAGGACTGATGTGGCTAATCTAGAGTATTCCTCGATGGTCATTGAGATGACATGAAGCAGCTGAGCAGTGACACTGCTGTCCTCTGTCCAGAGAAATTCTAGAAAATTGCCTTCACCTCTAACTGTGGACTTCAGTGGGTTCTTAGACGGGACTCAATTGGCACGAAATGGACAGACTTATGTATTTTAGGTGAATAAAGAAGGGAGTGTCGTATATTCTGGGTGACCGAAAAGATCATGCTTTTGGAATCAGTTCCCATACTTCTGCTCTGTGATGACCGAGTGAGCTTGCTAAATATGAACGTTATGAAATGAGAAAAATATGCTGCGCAGGTCATGCAAAAGCCGCCAAGCAATTGCAAAGGCAAGAGAGCACATCTGCAACTTTTTGGGAAGTAATTAAATGTTTTATTTTTGGCCGCAGTCAGTGGTTCAATTTGCCCTGAAATAATAAGGTATGACATTTCCGTCTTTTAGAAAACATGAAGTTTGAATTATTTTCCGGGGTGAACGCAGTCTTTAAGCTGCTTGACCGCACTCTGCCCATTTCGACTGTGCTTGGTTCACCGCGGCTGCGCATGGAGCAAACGGTGACAGCATGGATCACAGCAATTGTTTTAAGCATCTACCCACTTGTAAAGCTCCCCAGTAGTGGAGCAAAGATATGTAAAGCAGCTACTGCCAAATTACCCTGTTTCTACATCTTGACAACCAATACCTGGCCTTTGAAAGGAGGGTTTGAGGGTCTACATTGGGTGGTGCAATCAAGGTTTAGATGCAACCTGGCTTATGCCACCCACCCATCAATGGGGGGATGGAATCATCAGTGCAGAGGCACATATTGCTGTCAACCACCCCATGACCAGGTTTATTAGCATGGGATAGTGCAAGAATCAGGTTAGAAGTCATGGATCTCTACAGAATACCCTTGGGGGATCCTCAGAATGAACTCTTGACGTCTTCCTGCAGGCACATGGGGTCAAGAGGGTGGCCACGTGTTGTATGGTGCAGAGCAGTGAGGCTACATGAACTGCTAACTTCTAGTGAAATTAGTGAAATAAGGCAGATCTGAAGGAAGTGGGAGCTCCTGATTCTTTTACTGTATACATGTTAGTTCCATTTGTTTGTAGAGTGCTCATATTGTTAGGTGAAAGCTTCAGGGTGCTAAGGTGACAGGGGAATGCAGGGGCTCAGAGTCCATAGCCACTACATCTATTACCGAGGACAGGATTCACTGTGTTATTTGCATGGGTTCAGTTCAAACACTTGACAGAAGAGAAATGTGTTAAGACCTTTTTGGACGCTGACAAAGTTGGCTTTGAGGCAAACGGGAATTGGAAGTGAGTACAATAGGCTGCCGCCGACCTTAGGCATCTGCTCTACTGGTATGCCACTTTTAGATTGTTCAAGGAGGCTGGAGGCTGGCAAAGACAGCCGTGTAGAATAAGGAAGTGTTTCGAAAGTTTCTCTCGGTGTGATCAGCTACCAGTGGGGCGTCATAAAGCTGCAACTTGTTATCAATGCATTTTAGAACCATGCTGAGGCAAGGGGTGACATGTGGGACTTATATATCCTGGAAGTAGACATTCCAGGCAGCAGGCCGTCTATTTCATTGCAGGATTCTAGGCGTCAGACGACTACTGCAAGTATTCCAGCATTGTGTTGGGGAGGTGTTAGAGCAGGATGCAGCCTGGTATTGTTGAACGTTGGGAAAAGGAAGTCTTAACTACATTATTTATTTGAGATGTGATTTTCATGTGTTATTAATTATGACACCCAGATTGCATAGCTAGTGATTGATAGTTGAAGGCAGACCCATCAGGGGAGGACCAGTTGCATGGACACGAATGAAGTGGATCTACTAGATCCCATTAACAATACTTCTATTTTCATTTTAATTTAATGGCCAGCTTTATTTTATCCTCAAGTGGAAAATGGTGGCATAGATTTTAATGATTCTGGTGAGCAGAGATATTTATTATTTTTTATTTATCAGAATGTATAAAGTGTTTACACTGAAACGCTATACTTTGCATCTGAGGTGGTGTGGAGCGGCATTCTGGAGCATTTCAAGCCCTGCTTGACATATGTAAGCAACAGAATATGCCAGGTTGCACATTACGTATGATGATGTTGCCAGGGAAAGAAGGCATTAACTGACATTGGATGGCATATGTGAGACATTTGAGGCAGTTCCTGGCATATGATGCTATCTCATCGCTTTGTCAGACTATATCTAGCATTTTATGACTATATCTGACATGTAAGGGCTGGGAGGATAGCTCAGGGGCAACGCGTTTGTCATGGACGCAAGACAACGCAGAACAACACAGGCTTGAATCCGTCCCGAGACTGGTCTCCGGAATTAAACGCATTCTAAAAGTTGGATTAATACATGATGGCTTTAACAGGTATATGTTGCAGGAGGATAATTCTGTATGATAGTGGCAGCACACATGACTGTGGGGCTGTTTTGAGCATATGATGGATATATCTGCTATGTGACACTATAACTGCTATGAGATGAAAGTGTGTCCTCTGTGGTATCATGAACCCATCAATGACATATCAAGGCAGCACTGTATTTACCCTATGCACACTATGGCTAGCAACCAAAATCAGCCTTTGTCTGTGTTGTTATAATGGGCAAAGGTCATGTGACATCACTTGATGCAATACCCTCAGGGCCACAGGTCACGTGATGTCATCAGAGTGTTTGATGTCACTTCCACTATGCCTGGAATTTTTACGAATCAATGTCCTTGCCCAGCATTGTGGGAAACGTTTGAGTATTTAGGAAAAGGGTACATTTTAATATGTTTGGAAACAAGTGAACTGTCTAGGGCGGCAGTTTCTAAAATGAATAAGTACATAAGTTCAAGTAGTGTTTGGTTGTTCCGATGGGATCAATATGTGCTGAACTGGACTTTTGCTTCAAATAGTTCCCATTGAGGCATCTCAGAATAGTCATTATGGGGCTGTCAAATCTAGAGGCCATGTGTCACCCAATTAACAGTAGATTGTGTGAAAGCTGAGTGTAGGTGGAGAACATAGGAGTCTAAGGGGATGTGCGGTTCCACTGCCAGATTCCAGCATTTGTTGAAATCCTGGCACTCTTAAATGTGAGACGTTCCCAAACACAAATATAGCCAATCATGGAATTTACCCAATTCCAAGTGGAGCTGATGAAGTGGAACTCAACTCCACTACCATAGGCACAATGCATTATGTTAGCAAGTATGTGCTGCATAATGGATACCATACTAACAGACGTCCAAGGAAGAAGACGCACAATGAGGCCCAGTGTACAAATAAGTCACGGAGAACATGACAAGTATAAAAGGGGTTATGCAAAATAAAGAAGACACCTGACATGACATACGAGCTGACCTGAGACTTCTTGGACCCCAAAGACTGGTGAGCACCAATTAAGTCGATGGTTCATTCCTACAATAATAAGTCGATGGTTCACTCCTACAATAATAGGTAAGTATATGCAAACGTCCATGGAAAAGGGTGCTTTTAAGAAATGTGCGCGAGATAAGTATACACACTGTTCTCCAATAAAGAATGAAAGGTATCAACATATTTACGGATGAGCACTCAGAACGAGTGGGTTCATTTTAGAACATATGTGAATATGCATTCGAGTTATGTCACTTATAAAGAAAAGATGACATCAAATATGTTTAGCCTACCTTCTCTGTCATGAATGCACAACAGGCTTTCTGGTCAGTGAAGGGACCAGATGTGCGTTTCAAGAGGACACAGCTTTACACGGGCAGCTTGTGCATCTTTACCCCATAGCCATAGAATTAGCAATTCAGCCTCTATTTTCACCGATATCAAATGGTTGTATCTTCCAGATGTAAGTGATTTCAATCCAGCACTCCCACTAAGTCAAATGCCTAGCATGCCTAGTATGGGATGCCCAATGGAAACCCTTATTTATATATTTTATGTCAAAGTTATTTTAATTCTGGATGATGTACCCTTATATAACGCCCCTCTCTTTGAATCCCCCCGGCCTCACTGAGCCAAGAAGAAGGTTTGTTTTCCAAATTAAAAGATTTATTTGAAGAATTGAACAATATATAGATTATACTTTTATGAATATGAATAATATCTGAATAGCACACTTATGAATATGAACAATGATCAGCAATGGGTAATATTCCAATATCAACAATCTCTTTAATCAATTAGGAGTAGAAATAGGAAGAATAATGTAGCAGAGAATACTATGTATGGTTCAAGGAAATGCAAGGGTGGGAAAGAATGCAACACAGAAGTAAGACTTGATATGACTTCAATCAACAGATAATATGATCACTCTTTCCCCCTGTTATTACTCACTCCCCCCAGTATGCAATATGAAGAGGTGGAAGAGGGCACACAGGTTTTAGGAATAACAACCAATAATGCAGTATAATCCCAGTTGCCCCAGCAAGCTTAGAGAGAACAGTAATGATTTTAACAGGTCGATCGCTTTTAAATATGATATGTAATGTATGGAAAAATGCTAAAAATTACTTGAATTCGCTAAAGGAGATTCAGAAATAGTGAGAGTTGCTTTGGATAAGGTCAGGTAAGCACTAGCAATGATGGTAGAATGATTAGCCGATTGAAAAACGAAATTCAGCAGTTGAAAACAAGAAACAGCTATTTTGACATGTGGTGAAATTGAGCCAATGTAACGCTCACCTGTTATCCACGGCGATGTCACTCAGCCTGTTCAGACCTCTTACGACCTCGAACCCTTCTCTGGAGGCTATTCGACTGGAGACTGGGCCTGAAACACAGGATTGTCTCTGTGTGCTTGAACCCCTTCTTCCCCGGGGTCCAACCCTTCCCTTTGATCCACAGCTCACCTTGTTTTCTTGGATAGTGTGCTCTCTGTCCTGCTTTCAGCGCAGGGGCGCGTTGACTGATGCGGGCTCGTTGCTGCCTAGTTCATTCACTGGCAAGAGTCCGACAGTTAAGTATAATGAGTCTTTTGAACAGTTCTCTAACTTCGTTCCTTTCCTTCCTTAGATGATGGCCAGTGTCCGGGGATGGCGGCGTGCTGCTGAGATGAGTAGCGCTGAAAGGTGAGTGAGAGTGCGATGCGCGATGCACCCCTTTTGTATTTGTATTGAACTGAGTTATTTTTCTGTGTCTTTTAGGTGCTGCAACGTTTTCAGCGTGGATGCCAGTTATGAAGAACAAATGCGGTGGGTAAGCGCAGTATGCGGCGCCTCTAGATGTTTCCACGCTAACCTGGAGTGTCTTTTCTCTCTTGCAGATGGATGAGAAGTTCCGGAGACAGAGTTCCCCCAGAGCAGCTGGGATTCAGGTAAGCATTTGAAGCTTGTACAGTATTTAAACATAAGCGAACATTTGCAGAATGCTTACTAATGCCTTTTTTCTGTTCTTTTCCCTTTTCCTTAGAAAGCGGCGTGCCGGGATGGGAATGACACTGCCGAAGATACCCGCAGAACAGAAGGAGCGATGAATGATGGGCAGAAGCGCTGCAAGGTAAGGCTGTTCCTAACGGTGTTCTTGTTCTTGCAGGAGCTGAGCGCAGAAGAAAGATGCAGGCCTACTGGAGACCGATCCGAACACGGTGAGAGTCACACTGTAGGTGCAGAAAACGTAAAGCATGTTTCTCAGCCTGGATGTGGCTTAAATAGTCTCTGGGTATCCCAGGTGTCTCTGGGCTGAACCACACCCAAAAGGCTAGACCGCACATGCAGTTCTGGGAACCCGAAATATGTGGGGCATCCATCTTGTCCTTATCAATGCACTACTCGTCCAATCCCCAATGTTATCCTATGGGAGTGAGTGAGCCTGGTGCCACAAGTGCCAGGTCTGACTCCAAGTGGGTCTTTGGAGGGATGGAGAGGCCCTTGAGGGCCATGTAGGTGATCGTGGCCTGGCTCCAGCCTGACATCTTGGAGGGCTGGGGACATGAGGGGCAGGAATAATGACAGCACTCCCCCCCAAGGCCCCTCTCAAGGTGGCTCTTCTGTCTGGTCCTGGTTTGGTTGGATGGTTTTGATGAAACCGTCTAAGCAAGCGAGGTGCATGGATGTACTCACAAGGCTCCCATGTCCTGCCTTGTGGACCATACCTATTCCAGTCTACTAAGTAGTATAATTTGGACCAGACGTACTTTGAATCTAGGATGTCCTTGACTTCGAATTCTGGCTCCCGGCGACTACTACTGGCTGCGGTGGCGTTGATACCGGGTCCCAGGTTGAACAGGTTTAAGGAGAGACACGTGGAACACAGGATGAATCTGCATGTTTGACGGCAAAGCTAGTCTGACCGCCAAAGGATTTATCATGGAGGTGACGGTGAATGGATCCAGGTATCCTGGACGGAAAGTTCGGGTTCCTTTAATGGACACGTGTTTAGACGCCAGCCAGACTTTGTCTCCCACTTGGTAGTTGGGGGCCTTTGCTCGGTGTTGATCAGGAAACTTCTTTTGGCGATTCTTAGCTTGAAGTAGGTGTTCAGCTGCCCTTTTAAAGGTTTTAGAAATGGTCGTGTGCAAGGTTTTGACTGCTGGCATTTCCAGGGTTGTAGGAACATCCAACTCAGAAGTACGTGGGTGCCTGCCATACATGGTATAAAAGGGTGTCTGCCCAGTGCTGGTGTGTAGGGAATTATTCTAAGCGTATTCAGCTATCCATAATAGGTCGAACCAGCTTCCTTCAGCTTGGTGTAACATGCAACACAGATACTGCTCGAGTGTCTGATTTGTCCTCTCAGTTTGACCATCGTTTGGGGATGGTGACTGGTGGATAGCCGGATGTCTATCTGGGCCATAGAGCAGCATTTTCTCCAGAGGTTAGATACAAATTGAGTACCTCTGTCCGAGACCAAAACTGAAGGAAACCCATGGAGCCGTACGATGCCTTCAAGAAATACCTTTGCCAGAGTGGCAGCATTTGGGAGCCCCTTAAGAGGAATTAAATGTGCCATTTTTGAAAATAGGTCCATGACCAAAAGAATAGTGTTAAACCCTTGAGTGGGTGGTAAATCAGTAATAAAATCGAGGGACAACGTGTGTCAGGGTGCTGGTGAGATTTCCAATGGTTGTAATAGCTCAGCCGGTTTCTGCTTAGATGACTTGTTTTGAGAACACACTCCACAAGATAGGATGAATTGGATAATGTCTTTACGCCACGTTGGCCACCAATAATTTCATTTTACCATGGCTAGGGTTTTAGCGGTTCCGGGGTGGCCCTCGATCAGGGAATCATGATAACCGGACATGACTTGTTCTCGTAGTTCTTGGTTTGGTAAGAATAAACAATTCCTGAAGTAGGGCAACTGATCTTTTATCATGTAATGTTCTCCTTGTGCACTCCCCGCTTGTAATTGCTCCAGACTCATCAGGTTTTGGATTTCTTCATGTAATTCTTTCTGAGTTATGGTTGCTGTGATTCCTAGGAGCTTGTCACTCGGGATGATTGCTATTGGTTTAGGGGTCTGATACCCTTGCTCTTCCACCCCCATACGGGAAAGGGCATCAGCCTTCCCCTTTTTCACCCCTGGTCGAAATGTAATCACGTAGTCATTTTCAGCAAAAAAAAGAGCCCAACGTAGTTGTCGTGAGGATTGGGTCTTTGCCGTTTTTAGGTACTGGAGGTTCCAGTGGTCAGTTATTACTGTGATTGTGTGTTTGGCGCCCAAGAGGTAGGGCCGCCATGCCTTAAAGGCTGACTTAATGACCAGGAGTTCTTTGTCTGTGATACCGTAATTGAGTTCAGGGGGTGTGAATTTACACGACCAGAAGGCAACATGGTGTAACTGGCCCGTTTCGGGGTCCTTTTGTGAGAGGACGGCTCCCATAGCCATGCTTGAGGCATCCCTTTCCACCAGGTATGGGAGATCAGGGCGAGGGTGGCATAAGATTGGGGCAGATGTGAATCTTGCTTTGAGTTCCTGGAAAGCCTCCTCGGCTTCTGTTGTCCACTGGAACTTTTTGTTGCTTTTCCTTATTAATGACGTGATGGGATGCACGATTTGCAAAAATCCTCGGATGAACCAGCGGTAGAAGTTTGCAAAACCCAGCATACTTTGAACCCCCTTGAATGAATTTGGGGATGGCCAGTTCAGGATAGCATCTACCTTGTGTACATCCATTCGGATTCCATTCGGGCTGAGAATAAAGCCCAGGAATTCCACCTCAGGAGACGTGGAATGAGCACTTTTCGAGCTTGGCGTAGAGCTGGTGTTGACAGAGTTTCTCCAATACAGATCAGACGGATATCGTTGATGTACACTAGAGCACAGACATCAATCAATTCCCGTAGGACAAAGTTCATGAAGTATTGAAATGCAGCAGGCGCGTTGCAAAGGCCAAAGGCCATTACTTGATATTCGTACAAGCCGTATTTGGTGCAAAAAGCGGTTTTCCATTCGTCCCCCTGTTTTACGCGAATAAGGTGATATGGCCCCCTCAGGTCTAGTTTTGTGTAGATTTGGGCATCTTTGACTTGATCAAGCAATTCAGAGATTGAGTAATGTGGTTCAGTGCGCGATAGTCGATGCACGTTCTCAAGTACCCCTCCTTTTTCGGTACGAAGAATAGAGGACTGGCTGCTGGAGACTTCGAGGGACGGATGAACCCGTTGGCCAGGTATTGGTCAAGATAGGCTTTCAGGTGCTGGTTTTCTGGTTCTGTGAGTGCGTAAATTCACCCACAAGGGATTTGTGCGCCCGGTATCAGGTCGATTTGGCAATCGTATGGTCTATGCAGTGGCAGGGTATTAGCCTGTTCTTTCTGAAAGACATCTTGAAAGTCCTGGTATTCACTTGGTAGTGTGCCGATTGCCACAGTCGCAGCATGGAGATTCTGGTGTCTATTGGTTGTTTCTCTTGGCGAAAACATGTGTGGGCGCAAGTCTCGGGAAAGGCCAATTCTTTTGCTCACCAATCGATTTGAGGATTGTAAGCTACCAACCATGGCATTCCCAAAATCAACCGGAACTGTGGAGCCTTAATGGGGTCGAAAACGATAGATTCTTGGTGTCCATCCTGGCACAGAAGGGTTAAAGCTGCAGTGCATTGGGATACTGGACCAGAAGCTATTTCCATGCCGTCGACAGTGGTAACAGTGTTGGTGGTTGATTTAGGGTGTAACGGAAGCCCGATCTTTGCCGCAAGATCCTGGTCGATGTAATTCCCAACGGCTCCACTGTCTATTTACACTCTTACTGCGTCCATCCAAGATGGTTGTTGGTGATTGATCAAGACCACAGACAGTGCAAAATGGGAGGTTTGTAGTTCATTTTCTTCGGTCGACAAGTGGACCCCAACACTTGCCGTGCTGGGGAGTTTTCCAATTCCTTGATGGTATCTTGCTTGTCCATGGCCCCTAACGTCCTCCTCGGTGGCTTCACAGGGCACTCTTTAAGGAAGTGACCTGACCTTCCACAGTACAGACATAACTGCTGCTGTCTCCTTTTATCCCTTTCTGCTTTAGTCAAGGGGGATCTGACCCTCCCCGATTTGCATTGGTTCTCCTGAACCTTCGGTTGTTCAGGCAGTATTGTCCTTTGAACGCACATACATAGGGCGAGGGTCCGATCTGGCTCGATCTGCTCTTCGGTCCTGCAACCTATGATCCAGTTGAACAACAAGGTCAATGAATTCTGAGCAGTTTTTCGGGGAGTTCACTACTTGTGCGAGAACAGCCTTGAGCTCCCCCCGCATCCCCCGATGAAATAACGTGGTTCTCTTCTCCACTGGCCATTCTGCTTCAACTATGAGTCTATTGAACGTGGCTATGTATGTTAATAGGTCTTGATTCCCTTGGCGTAGGGACAGAAGTTCTTTGTCTAATGCCTGCCTATGAGTACGACAGGCGAACAGCTTTTCCATCTCCTGCCGCTGAAAGCCCCTGAGGTCATGCAGCAAAGGATCAACTTGGGCCACAAAGGGTACAGACCAGTCCGCGGCGCTACCACTCAGGTAGGATAGCACAAAAGCGACCCGTGATTGGTCATTCGGAAAGGCCCCTGGCCTACAAAGGAAGTGCAAGCGGCACTGGTTAATGAACGTTGCAAACCTCTTGGGATCCCCCGTAAATCGTTCGGACGGGGCCATGGGAACTGCCCCAGGGTTATCTGAACGGGATTGGCTGATGGCGCTGGCATCGAGGGCACGCTTTCCGGCAATGGTGCATGCCCTGCTTGTGACTGGAGAAGTTGCCGGCTTAAATCATCAGTTTGTTCTTTGGCTACTATCAGCGCTCTCCCCAGGGTGTTGGTCTCCTGCCTGGCTGCATATACTTCGGAACGTAGCTGCCCCAACATGTGGGCTAACTGATCGGTTTCTGACATTTCCATGATGCCCAGGTGGATTTTGATGTGAGGCTTTGCATTCTGTAATACTCACCTGGTATCACAGGGACGTCACTCAGCCTGTTCAGATCTCTTACTACCTCAAACCCTTCCCTGGAGGCTATTCGACTGGAGACTGGGCCTGAAACACAGGATTGGTAGAGTTTAACTCCCTATTGTCTCTGTGTGCTTAAACCCCTTCTTCCCCGGGGTCCAACCCTGCCCTTTGATCCACAGGTCACCTTGTTTTCTTGGATAGTGTGCTCTCCGTCCTGCTTTCAGCGCAGGGGCACGTTGATTGATGCAGGCTTGTTGCTGCCTAGTTACTTCACTGGCAAGAGTCCGACAGGTAAGTATAATGAGTCTTTCGAACAGTTCTCTAACTTCGTTCCTTTCCTTCCTTAGATGCTGGCCGGCGTCCGGGGATGGTGGCATGCGGCTGAAATGAGTAGCGCTGAAGGTGAGTGAGAGCGCGATGCGCGATGCACCCCTTTCGTTTTTGTATTGAACTGAGTTCTTTTTCTGTGTCTTTTAGGTGCCGCAATGTTTTCAGCATGGATGCCAGTTATGAAGAACAAATACGGTGGGTAAGCGCGGTATGCGGCGCTTCTAGGTGTTTCCATGCCGGGATGGGAATGACATCGCCGAAGATGCCCGCAGAACAGAAGGAGCGATGAATGATGGGCAAAAGCGCCGCAAGGTAAGGCTGTTCCTAACAGTGTTCTTGTTCTTGCAGGAGCTGAGCACAGAAGAAAGATGCAGGCCTACTGGAGACCGATCCAAACACGGTGAGAGTAACGCTGCAGGTGCATAAAACGCAAAGCATGTTTCTCAGCCTGGGTGTGGCTTAAATAGTCTCTGGGTATCCTAGGTGTCTCTGGGCTGAACCACACCCAAAAGACTAGACCGCACATGCAGTTCTGGGAACCGAAATATGTGGGGGCATCCATCTTGTCCCCATCAATGCACTACAAGTCCAATCCCCAATGTTATCCTATGGGAGTGAGTGAGTCTGGTGCTACAAGCGCCAGGTCTAATTCCAAGTTGGTTTTTGGAGGGATGGAGAGGCCCTTGAGGGCCATGTAGGTGATTGTGGCCTGGCTCCAGCCTGACATCTTGGAGGGCTGGGGACATGAGGGGCAGGAATCATGATAGCCAAATTGCAATTCGCAGCAACTTTTCAGTGTGCAGGAAACGCGATTACAGCAAACCTATTAAAATGTCATTTTGGGTTTGTTTGAAAGCTGCAAAATGACATTTAAATTTCGTTTCTAGGACGTATGGTTCAAAAGTTACAGAGGTTTTAATAAAGGTAGATTTTTCAGAAACAAAGTCAAGATTTCAAAATGAAAGATGCACTGTTGAATATTTGGAACAAAGATTTCTGAACACTAGAGAGTCTATGGAGCCGCAAACTACACGACAGCCCAGCCACTTATCCAGAGGCGCCTCCGGATGGTTTCTGTCTGAACGAGACAATTGCCTTTCTCCAGAAAATATATATTAGCGCCAAGATGATTATCACTACAATTATCAAGGATTATGTGGAACAGAGAAGAACTTAGGATAGACAACAGAGATTCAATAATGCAGTTATGAATAGGATGGAATGGTTGGATTGGGTTACTTAATACTAAGAGGTTGGTTATGGACAGTTCTACACTAAATACTTACAACTATGGCTTTTGAATGGAATGGGCCCGTCAAAGATCCGGTCAAGGGTTTGGCTGGGATTCTCTCGCCACCGGACAGGTCTCAGGCACTGGGTTCTGCTCTCAGCAAGGCCCTCTGGTCAGCACGGCCTCTTGGACTGGATCTGACGGGTTCTGGGTTACAGCTCTGCTCTGCGGGTCTGGATCTTGGTTCTAGCATGGGGTTCTTAGCTAGAACAGCAAAACAGCACAGCTAGGCTGTTGAATGGATTAGTTAGGCCCCATGGAAGTTTTGGGTTAGAATCAGGTTGCAAAAGATTCTGAGGCCTGATGAAAAAGGGTTCAGCTTCTTGGGTTATGCCTCTCTGCTTCAAAGTTCTAGAGTTTGGTTCTAGAGTCTGGTCTCTGGATCTATGTCTGGAGCCTTTATCTTCCTGCAGGGTGCTTCGCCAAGAAATCAGTTGAGGAGTGGAAAAGTGTGTCACTGGGTCCTCAGCAGTTCCTATTTATGTATTTCCAAAGTGGGTGGGGAGGCTGATTATCTATGCCCAACCCTCTAAGTATCTGATAGTTCAGAGAATTTGCTGTCCCCTGATTTGCGAAAGGAGCAGTGTGTCATCCTGTGTCATCATGTGTCATGTTTATGGCTTAGGGAAAAACCCTCCCCTTTGTGTCTGTACAGTATATCTTATTTTTCATAAACAATATATTTATAATATACACAACTTGTTAATATTACATATACACATCACAGATTAATTAAGGCACATCCCTGTTCAAGTCCCATGTTCCTACGAGCTTTGGTTCGTAAATGACAACTTTTTCACGCTTTTGGTGGGTTTCTCAATGTTAGTTCTGCACCAATCTTTACACATGCATGCACATCCCATCTGGGCACATTTCTGTAATTTGTCATGTTCCTAACATAAACACAATGGCTACAATATGAATAAATTCCAGGGTTCAGCCTCAGAACATCGCACAGATTTCAAATTAGTCTTAAACCGTGAGCGAATTTTTCATTTTAACAATCTCTAAGTTTCATATTTTTGTCAGTTCGGTACAATATTTTAGAAGTATTTTCCTTAAACATATATTTAATCCAATGTCAAATCCAAATTTTCAGTCTGGCCCACCTCCAAAGCTGGGCTGAGTCAGAGGGTCACATGGCCTGCCTTCCTGCCAGAGCAGTTTGTTATCAGTTACACCCGAATTAGCATTCCTATTCAGCCCAAGGAATCCATTGTTTCTTGGTCTGGGCAGCAGCGGAAATCTCCCCTTCTGATTAACATGCCAATGCGAAATGCGATCCTTTTGGTGGGAATGAACAAGGTGTGAGATTCTCAGGAGAAGAAGGCCTCTTGGAAGTTTTAAATGAATCAGGTTAACTTCTGGTCAATTGTAACATAGTTCCCTGTGAAAAAAAATACATTTATAAATTTAAAATAAGCAAACCCATCTTTACTTCCAGTCCTTTTTCATCATGAAAATCAATGTGTGGCACTCTTATATGGCATATTGATGGAACTCTCTTCTTTGGCATAGTTTGAGTTCAATGTTCACTTTACACATAATAGGTTTCAAATTTCCGGCTTCTGACAGAGATGAGTAACGGTACTGCACCCATTTTTGACAGCTTTCTTTCCATCAAGTATCTTTAAAAGAGGATTTTGTTCTGATAACGTATGATTCTTGCTGACATTGTATGTATGAGGATTCCTGCAGTAGAATAATGTGGAACACCCAACAAGGAGGTTGTATCTTTTAGGTGGTTTGTGAGCCATGATTTTTGCACATTTTTGACAATCAAGAAAACGGATTTCCAAACAGCTCTGTGTTTCTTTTTGGCAATCAGCATTGCTTATTCAAGTGATCTCAGGCTACCTTGTGGGTAGCCCAATGGTGGGTTCTGGCAGTGGTCTCCTGTGTTACCACTGACATAGGCAAAAGTGGATGGCGGCCTATTTTTCAGATTTTTACTGCGCCATTTTGGGTGATTTTTAGCAAGCAGCATGCTTTCCAGTGGCCATTTCTGAGGTTTCTGCTGCCAAAAATGCACAGTAATGTTGCAGGGCCTGGACCAGTGGGTTGAGACATCCCACACACATACACTTCCAACAGAGGAACGGCAGGGCCACAGTCTCCCACACTTTCTCTGTCATTTCATTTTATGGCAATTTAGAGGAACTCCCCATCCTGAGGTTTAATGGGACCAAGACACAGGGAAGTACAGCCAATAGCTGATGTGCCCTGCAAGGGGGGAAGGAGCAAGATTCCCTTGGCTCCCTGTCTCCTCAGAGACACAATCTCCAAAGTTCCTAGTCAAGGAAAGTGGCTAGTCCAGGATAGGCAGGGGACCAAATATTCCAGCAATATTTTCAGTGACAGTGGAGCCACAGCCAAATGCAGGGAACAATAATTACACCTCAAAGGTTCTGTGAAGTTAACATAGCCCTTTGCCACAAGTGAAGGGAAATCACTGACTGCTCAGGGCCCATACTGCCAAATGGGAACAACATATTCACTCATGCCACAAAGGCAAACCACTGCAGAGCACCACAGGACGGTGAAGTTTCTCCCAGGTAAATTCTACATTCCTCTGGCAGCCCTGCATATATTTAAACCCTCAGAGCTGGCAACTAAACATAATTTGGGCAATGTAACTCCTCTCCAATGCCAGAAGTGTATCAATAATGAATTAATGACTTAATGAAACTGCCAATGAGGAAAAAGTCAATCAAAAGACCTGAAACACCACCAAAGAAGGGCAAGCGATAGGAGGCCTGTGGTTTAGACGCTTCCCTGAGAAACCTAATTTGAAATGCTCCAGCCAAGAGAGAAAATATATGCCTGAAAAGTGTGAGATAATTCTGATTCTGACTGAAGCTGAGTGAATGGTGCTGATACCCAGAGGATGTCAAGAAGACAGAGAGAAGCTGTGCTGGGAGAAAGAGGCTGTGGAGAGGCATGAGCGAAGTGTGCTGAGACCATAAGGCCTTGGAGATGCCTGAGAGAATTGTGCTGAGAAAAAGCAGCTATGTAGAGGCCTGTGAGTTATGTGTTCTGACTACGAGGCCAAAACAGACCTGAGAATATTGTGCTAAGGCCACACAACCATGGAGTGGCCTATAGGAATTGTGCTGAGACCACAAAGTTTTGAAGAATTTATTGGGAGGTATGAATGAACTGTGCTCCAACCATGAGGCCATGAAGAGGCCTGGTAGAATTTTGTTGAGATCAAATGGCCATGTAGCACAGAGGCCAATGTTGAGACCAAGAGTCAGTGGAGAGACAAACAAACATTGCAATAAGACTAAGAGGCCATGCAGAGACCTAACATAAGTGCAGACCAGAATCAAATCCTAGATTCACCACTCAACCAAAGACTATGACTTAAATCCTTCTCTCACCACTCCACAAAATCATGCAACCCTGGGACAACCATTCAATCCCCCTGTGATCCATTGGCCAAAACCCGGATTAATAATAAATTACCCAACATCAGACTAAGGTCGAAAAATTAAAAGCCTCCCTATGGCCCACCAAGCTACAGTGTAGCTCCAAATACCACAATACCAGTGACCTGTAAAATATTGCCACCCATCTCTTGGTTCACATGAGGTGCTTTCCTGTAAAGCCATCTTTTGTCATGCTCTTTACTATCCTGAGCCACCCAGGAAAATGTCTTGCAAAGTTGCTTCATTCGCACGCAGGGAGGGTGAGCCAACCAATCAGGTAGCTGGAATAGCGGGCGAGAATACTCAATCCCTGTCTGCTGTTCCAGCCACCTGAGGTCCTTCGCCGTGCGACACTTTTTGGAATTTATTTTGTATGTTTTCCAATGTTGTGAGGCAATAGAGAGCATCTCCCTGTTGCCTCCCCAATGCCCCAAATCACCTGATTCCCCTTCTCCCCCACCCTAATTTACCGGCAGGACTGGAGCCTTGCGGGATTAATAATAAATGACCCGGACAATTAAAAGCCTCACTCATGGCCCACCAAGCTACAGTGTAGCTCCAAATACCACAATACTAGTGACCAGTCAAATATTGCCACCCATCTCTTGGTTCACACGAGTTGCCTTCCTGTAAAATCATCTTTTGTGATGCTCTTTACTATCATGGGTCACTCAGGAAAAGATCTTCTTGCAAAGTTACTTCACATTCGCACCTGGGGAGGGTGAGCCAACCAATCAGGTAGCTGGAACAGCGGGCGAGAATACACAATCCCGCCCGCTGTTCCAGCCACTCGAGGCCTTTCCCCAGGTGGCGTTTTTTGGTCATTTATTTTTTATATTTTCCAAAGTGGGGGCCCAACGGTGTCTCCCTGTTGCCTCCACAATGGCCCAAATCACCTGATTCCCCTTGCCCCCACCCCAATTTACCTACTGGATTGGAGCCTTGCTGCTGCCATTGAAATAGAAACGGGACTATATCCCTGTTTGGATGACAGTGCCCATTTTGGAACATTTTTTTCATGGCCATGGTCACCCGAAAAGGGGACTACATGCTTTTCCATTTTAATGACAGCCATTTTGTTTAAATTTTTTTTATTTCGAAACCAGGAGATGAGCTTGCGCAGAGCAGATATACTGGCAGATGGAAAAAAACGATCCGCCCCCGGTAAATCCCAGGTTGCAAATAGCTTTCACAACCCGACTAGGGGACAGACATGTGCTTTAACAGCCTGCAGCCCAAGCTTGGGCTGGCAGGCCGTTAAATTAAATGTTTGCCGGCCAGCCGGGGCATGAAAGCTATATGAATCCTTTTGCATGCCTTCTTAATGACGTCTATACTGGTGTCAATACATATGCACATTTAGGTCCCACTTATCTAATGGTGTACCGGGTTTCAGAGATACAAGGAATGGCCTTGGAGAGAAATTGAACAGTTTGGTGAGCTGAATGCATAACAGTCCCACAGTTCAATTGCTTTGTGATGTGTATGTCATAAAATTCCATTTGCCATGAGTGTCATCAAAAAAGGAAATATATGGCCGAGGGGAAAACCATGGAGGAGATTGAACCAAAGATGAAGCAAAAAAGTGTCAAAAGTGAAAGAAGGGATGGGATGAAATGGAGAATGTAAAGAATAATTAAGAAGGATTGTATGAAGGGGATGCAATGATGAAAGTGTAACTGATGTGTGCTAATGGAACCTGGTGTTGCAAGCTGGAATTAACATTTGAAATAGACTGAGAACAAAAGGCCAGGAACGGAGGAGACAGAAACCAATGTATCACTTGAGCCAGGTCACTGAAAAAAAAATCAATGCAAATGAAACGACTTATTGAGCAACCCTGGAATTTGAGGCATGGTGAAGGGATGTTGTGAACCACTACCAATTAAAAGAGAAAGATGGGTGAAATGTGCAAAATCACTGAATGAGTATTCCGGGTAGCCCATAATCAGTGTAAAAACAAAAAATGGGAATGAAGAAATCGAGGTTCAAAAGTAAGGGGCACATGAAAAAATCAAAATGATCCAGCTAGGCCTGATCTAAAAAGAGTCAAAAACTAGCAAAGTCAAAGCATAGCAAGAAGGAATAAAACAATGCCAAGAAGACATAGGAAAATAATAATAAGAACTTCAACTGTCTTCAGAGAAAATATTGATTTTACCTGAATTGTTCTGACCATTTCTGCTTTTATTCATGTTACATTGTTGGATCTGCATGGAGAGGGCAAAAGGGGCTTTGGGAAGGGCCTGGTAAAGAGCCATAAGGATGGTGCTCGGGGAAGGATAATCCCACAGTTGGTTGCCGTCTGAACCACTGGGCCCATCCAAATGTTCTCCAGAAGAAGCAAAGTCCCTATTGCTGTTCAGTCTACCTCAACCTCTATCCTCTCCCATCCATCTTAATGTATACAATGCCAAATACACCAAGACATAAAAGCCTTCTACCTGAGTCTAATGCTCCTGAGAATGATCAACTCAGAAAGGTACATACACAGAAACACACACAAATTGTGTCCCGCCAGAAGCCCCTTTCATCCAAAAACGATACACTGCAAGACCCACCACAGATCTGACACCCAGCTTCTGGTTAAAGTGACTGCTTTGGTGGCAATGTTTAATGTGTCATGAGCCAAAATGCCAGTATGATGTCGCCCAATGGTCACACCCCATCCTTTAGCCGCTCCATCGCTTCACCACTCACTAACCACAGCATTATCTCATCCAACCTAGGTCCCCAAAAAGCTCAATGCACAGGACAGAAAATGAAATACCACACAGACCACTACCCCTTCAGTATGGGTTTCTAAATTTCCTGCTCCTGGTCCTCTGAATAGGTTCACTGATGCACCATCATCCATGGCCCTGCCTGCCCACCCTGAGGGATTTATGTACAATACATATTTTCGCTGGCCTGTACCTCTGGCCTGTGGTTTCAGCCCTGCATGCCTCAAATCCCATTTCACCCACCTCATTCCAATCATCAAACCCAATTATTCAGAACGGTCCACAAGTGTACATTTCAGTGTCACTCCTGTGTCTCTTCTCATATCTCTCGCTCTTTGGCACAATACTTCATCAACACTGACAGAGAGCTCCACTCCACCACAGGACCTCCTCCTGCAAAAGACAACCCTCGAAGCCCTCGCTTGAGAGCTTTGCACTTTCTGAAAACTGTGGGAGAAAAGAAACTGCCTGGCAACAACATTTACATGAGGAGAATTAAAAGGTATACAACTTGAGGGTGAGGGCTCAAAAACCGTATAGAAGTGATAGAATGTAAAACATACAAACTCATCCGACTTTTCCCGCATTAAAAACCAGAGAGTAGAGGAGTCATGAAGAGGGGAGAAGAGCAGAAAGGTCACGCGGGTGAAAAGGAGTAACACATGACTAGAATCAGCTGACCATGAGCCCTAATGGGAGTGGCAGCTACAATTTGATGGTGGGAAGCAATAATGAGATAATAAAAGAAGAAGATAAAATACAAAATTTGAAAGCAAAAAAGGAAGCCTGTGAAATGTCTAAAGATGGGAATGAGGATGGCAGAGAGAGGAGAGAGCATTCAAAATGAAACATACCTTGGTCTGGAAGCGAAACCTGATGTGACATACATATTTGCCATTTTATTGTTTCTATCCCTAGATTAGATCAAAAGCAAGTTATTGAGGCAATTATTTTAATTACTGATGGGCTGAAAGTTGTGATCTGACAATTTCTTCTAAGATCAAGGCGATGCAAAGGAGTTCAGGAATTGGTAGGTGGTTGGCGAGAGTGTCTGTATTGAGTTTTATGGTTTTTATTTTAGCAATTGGCAGATAGAGGGATGTTTGACTTTCCAAAGGGCTTTGCCTACATGGAGTGAGATGATGATGCGTTTTTTGATTAGTAAAATGTACATTTTCTTATTGAATTTTGAGCTATTATCATCACATATGCCAGTGAAGGTGGGGAAGATTTGGGATGGTGGGTCCTCTCATGTAAGTCTTCTCCACTAACATAGACGAAAGAGCATTATTCAATGGCTAAGTTACATCAAGGCCCCATTTTCCAAAGTATACTTTGACTTCACGTGTGACAGTTTGGATCAAAGACTCATGTCAAGCACATATTGTGAGAACAGCAATAACTTTCCAGTAAAATAAATACTTGTGTAAACCGGTTGGGGTAGTCTCTCGAGCAGAAAAGATGATTTGAGGGATGGAAGCATACATAGATCAGAGAAGAAATAGAACGCTTGTGACAAGAGAGCTTTGATAACAACTCAATTTGTAATTGTATTCACTACTTCTTTGATTCTTCCCGCTTCTAAGAGCTTTAATAAGAGATGTCATTATTTCTCAGCTATTAGTATGCAACGTATCGACCTCCGAAGGGTGAAGGCCTGAGTTGGCCCTGCCAGAGGATTCAAACTTGCGAAGTGCAGCCTGCCCCCATGTCTGAGGCAAGTACTTAGTACTTGAGCTATAAGTGGATAAGTGTGTGAGACTAAGCCTATGCTGTTTGCAGCGTAAGACACTAAGAGCACATTGGTTTCTACCTGCTAATCCGTGCCCGTCCCACTGCCCTTGTCATAAACTATTTATGATCCGAACCAGGTATGAAGCACTTGGGCGTGAGAACAGTCATATATGGCTATAGGCCTCATTCCAAATTGGTGGTAAATCTGCATTTAATGCCAAAATCACTTAGTGTTACCTCCAATTGCTCCCATTCATTTACCACCGAGTGATACTATCGTGGTGTTAGTCCCCATTGTTGGAGTCAGTAGTACCACAGGGGAATTTTGGCAAATTTACAGAGAGTGGTAATTCTTCAGCGGTGAATCCATTGATTTACCATAGTTTGGCAGTGCTCGAAAAACAGTGGTCATTCCATTACCATGCAAAAAAAGTGGTGGTTACAGAATTCCCACCACTTTTTTGCTGCACTGCCAAACTTGCAATGAGCCCTACGTTCCTAACAAGGCTGCGTGAAACTAAGTAGTGCAGTACCGATTGGCACAGTTGCTATGGAGGGAGTGTGGGCTTCAGAAGGAAATATACAGTTGGACAGGTTGGTCATGCGTATGTGGACCACCAAGTCTAAAGCTTTGGTCATTATCAATTATTTTACCAGTGACATACTGAGTTTTAAAGTGTAAAAGTTCAGATGAATAATATATTTTTCTGTCCATCCTTCCACAGATTTTAGATTGTTTTGTAGATTATTTGTACCTGTTGTATTTCTTCCATTTTGCACTTCTGCAATGGCATTGCATGAATAAAGTAATAACAGTGATCATGAGCATGTTTTGCAACATCATGCATAGAGGATGCATGAAACCTCCGCTAATGGTCTAAACTCATTGAATAAATCTGAACACTTTCCTTGCAGCTCACAGTCCAACAGAATAATATTTAAGACTGTGTTTCACTGCAATACATTCAGAGCGAAGTGGGACAACGAGAGATATCTATGCATAAACATTTGCCTTATCATGTGTCAGACAATACAAAACAAATCGGAACATAATTTAAAATAGTTTCATCTGCATTGGACAGAAGTCAGGGGGTTTTGAGCTAGTGTAAAAACTAATCAGCGGTGTTGGCAAAGTTTAAAAGAAAAGTGAACGCTGTTTTTATCGGCTAAGGCCCTGCATCTAAACCGTTCATATTCTGGACGGATATTTTATGTCGCTATTAAATCTGTTTTATTGAATAGTTGACATAAACAATTAAACTACATTTTATAGCAGAGAAAAAAAACTAGCGAAAGAGAAAGAATATCCGAGAGGAAAACGTGTATATACTTGAGCTACTTAAGAAAAAAGTAATTTCAAACACAATAGGACATGGCCACTTCGTGGTCTGACAATGACCTAAGTCCATCATAGACATAATGCATGTTTGACATGCAGAAGAAAGCCAGGGAGGGGATCAGTGATGCAGACCCAAGGACTTCATAGAACACTTAGGAAGGTCATATTCTTAGTAAGTCATAGGAATATAGACTGGCAGTCTGCCCCTCCACCAGATCCCCCTCTCTGCTGCAATTCAAAACATGTCTGAACATGCCTTTCCTGAAAGAACATTAAAGCAGCCGATGATGTGTCCAACTTCCCAGATCCAGCCTGTATCTGTGTTTCCTTCCTTTACTGGATAATATGCCTGTAACCCTTATCACCACTCAGGGAAGTGTATCTGGTCAAGTTGCCGGGAATGTTGGAAGAATCATCGTGACTGGCCACATTCTCTAAGACACCCGAGCGCCTCCACCGGGTGCCCACTATTTATTTTCTATTGGGGGGCCTTGCACCCCCCCTGACGCCATCACACCCTCGCCAACACCTCCCCACATTATCCTGCAACCACACCATTCCCCACCCATCACCCTTCCAAATCACCTGCTGTCCTTCTGATCCACTGCATCATTGGCCACCTGCCTCCCATCATGGAAATAGAAAAAGGACGTGCTCCCTTTTAAATTGTACATGGCAACAGCCATCTTTGTTGTTTTCGTTCATGCGTGGAGACCATCTCCCATTAAAAAGAACTTTAAAACTGTTAGCACTCGAAACTGCACTCGGACTTACCAGCCCACGCCTGGTAGGACGTTACCAGCCCGCTCAGCCCCCCAGAGCTGGGTGTATTGCTATAGCATTCTCACACTCATAGTCCTTGAAACTAACACCTGAATATGCTGTGCTTCATTAGAACCCTTTTACTGTATCCCCTTGTTGTCCATGCTCTGATGCTACCCAGCTAGTTATGTGCTATGTAGCATCCAATACATGCATACATACATACATATATCTGTGAACATTGTCCCAAGTGCACATGGTCGAATTCTGCAATATTTTTTGGTTATATTAAGTGTGCCTTGGCTATAAGTAAAACATTCCAACCATTATGAAATAGTTTCCGGAAAATGCAATGGAAACACTCTTTCATAAATATGTACAAATTATGAGACCGTATCAATTTTTTACAACCCGGGATAAACAGTACACAAAACCCCATAAAATGATCACATCATTCATTCAAAAACGTAATACCTACCAACATGCCATGGAATCCTAAATCATTCAAGATTTGTTTCCCATGCATAATTCGGCACCAAGATTGAACAGAGCTTACCATACCAATATTGTGAACAAACCCGCTCAACTAAAGGCCTCTTAAGTCCTGCGTCATGTGTCTCTCTATTTGCGCAGTCTGCTAAATCATCCATTAGTAGGTATCCTCTGCCGGGTTCCCATCACTTCCCAATTTTCCCAGAGATTGAAGCGACATAGCATAGGTGTTCCCTATTAATTTGACATTATAATCACTCTATACCAAACCACCTTCGCCAACATATCCATGAAAACACTAATGTAAGACTGCAGATCTAAAATAGTGGGCAAGACTGCCTCGAAATGTCTTGCTAAGCTTTTTTTGGCACAGGTTACAGGGGGTTCAGCTCAGCAAAGTGGTTATTTGTATGAGGACACCCAATATTTATAAATGTATGCAATAACTCACATTTCTGTGCTCTCAAGATTGCAGTAGAATCGGTTGGACACATTTGTGTAACTAGTTAGGTAAACCAAAATTCCACCCACGCATATTGAAGCAGAAAAGAGACAGGAAGTCCAAAAAAGGGCTCCATATTCCTGAGTTGTTCAATCAGGCAGGTTTAAACAATCCTTATCTTAGCCTATGTCTTATTCAATGCAGAAAGGAGCTAGCAACAAAAGGGATGGTTATTTGACTTGTGTCAAATCGAAATATTGCCGTCTGCATGACTCCTGGTTTGAACATCTTTAGTTAGATCAGGGCTTAGATCATGAAGAATAGACATGCAATCCTCATGATAGCTTGAGCAGAGCACATCACAATCTGACTGCTGCTCTCAAAGTAGGTGTGAAGGAGAAGGGCCATAGCAGAGTTGGGCCATTGAGGAATGCACTGGATGCGGGTTACCGAAGCACCTAATGAGCTGGGGCAAAGGGGTTTGAATCTATCTTACAGGATATCAGCCTATGAATGGTTACTTGGAATGTGGCTGGTATTTACAATGAAGCTTGGGACTATAGCTGTGTTATGTACATGAGAAAGTTTAATATAGTCCGCATGCAAGAAACATGGAGGCTCCAGGATGAGCCCACCCTGCACTCTACACCTTAAAGGTGACTAAGTATTAGGGAACTCCATAAGGGAGGCTTGGTAACTCTGATATGCAAGTCAATCCCATTTTAGGTAGAGATTTGCCCAGAATTCATAAGTTTGATACCCATAGCACTGTACCAAGAACAGTCCCAAAGGAAACAGATGACCGCTAAAATGTACCCCGCCTGCCCCCAAAACAGATTGACAGTTTTTAAGTGCAATAAAGGATATTTTGTGGGATCTCTCTTGCAATGGAGCTGGTTTCGATACAATATTTACTGTGTGATATAAACGAGAAGTTAGGCCCAATGCTAGCAAAGGATACAGAGCTGCCGCTGCTGGAAGACTCGTGTGTTATACCACAGAGGTCTGGTGCAAATTTAAAGTTTGACAAAGAGGGCAGTTTTGTATATTAATGCATGACTGATTTTGTCCTGGTGGGGTTAAAAAGACAGCATATAGGTGATAGACACTCCAAAAGTACATTTAAAACGGGGGATAAGCACTCACTTATAGACTACGTTATAACAGATCATGTCCTTTATTTATTATAATTCTTTTTTTGTGTGCATTTGTAAGGCACATATACATCAAATAAATTGTGTTTCAAACTGCCCACAGGGCAACGAGGAGGGAACATGGGAATTAAAGGCAATTATGATAACAATGAAGAAAGAAAGAGGCAGTCTTACTAGGCCTTGTGAGCATGCAGAACGTGCAAGTGCAGTGAGAGAGAGAGAGAGAGAGAGAGAGAGAGAGAGAGAGAGAGAAAGTGTGGGACCGGGTTAAGAGCTTTGGAGTCCCACAAAGGGAAATGCTAAGGAATAAGTTGCAAGTGCCAGGCAGAGATCACTTGCTAAGAGTGGTCAACTGACAAAAGCAATAAGTGCAGGCCTGTGAGATAGCACAGGTCAGTGAGGACCCAATGGCAAGTGCTGCGAGTGGGCTTAAGCTGAAGGCTATTGGGAGGGGGGCCTATGCCCAGGACACATAAGGGCCCCAATCCCGAATATCAGTGACTCTGCAGTTAGAAAGGGAGGGGAGAGGGAGGTATTGAGGAGCTTCCGGAATTTGAGGAGATATGGCTTATGATGGAGAGGAAGGGGGAGGCTGTTCCAGAGGAGGGAGCCAGCCGAGGAAAATGAATGGCCAGCAGCTCGCTGTTTACAGAAGTGCTTGACATGCAGCGAGTTGATGCCAGAGTGTAAAGATGTGGAGAGAGAGTATTTGGTGAGAGCCAGTTGTAGATAGTGTGGTCCGTGCCCCCAGACAGCCTTGTGAATGATGCAGATGGATTTGAATTTGATCCTTGCAGCAACTGGGAGCCAGTGGGTAGATTTTAGGACTGGAGAGATGCAGAATCTGGGTTTGAGGCCAAGGATAAGTCTTGCAGCCCTATTATGGATAAGCTGGGAGGGGTTTTAGAGAGGAAGATGGTAGATTGAGTAAGAGGCTGTTGCACTAGTCCAAGCGTACCAGCACTCTGGAGACATTTATCTTCTGGCGGAAAGTGAGGAAAGGAAGGATTCCTTTGAGGAGGTGGAGTTGAAAGTGGGCCTTCTCCTCAAGGTCCTGGATGTGAGGGAGGAAGAAAAGAGAGGAGTTTTCTGGCTTCAGCAGAAAGAGAAGGGGGAGCCCATGACCCCAAGGTTTCTGGCTTTATAAGAATATTTTGAAATGCGAAGTGGCAAGTGAAACCAACAGCAACCATTATCCGCTAGAAATTACATTTGCATATTAGATTAAAAAATGTAGACAACTAGAAGAAAAAGCCAGGAAGGGAGATCGAATTATGATAAAATGTGATAGTGAGAACATATTTGAACTATTACACTTCAATGAGATAAAGGAAAGAGTTAAAGTAGTTTTAATGTTGGCCTTCTGTACGGAAGTGTTCAACTATTCGAGGTGTTTCTGAGAGGTATTGGAAAAAAATATGATGTGGAAACAGAGTTATCCCCATTATCAAACACTAGCATCAACTACTAATGCAGCATGGCTCTATAAACTCTGTAGGGTAAAAAAGAAAAACCTGAATATAAAGAGTGGAACTTCTAATGCAGGTCAGATCTATGAGGCTAGAGCCAAATACAAGAAATTGCTAAAAACTAAAAAAGAAGAATCTATTTTAAAGCAGTGGAAGCGTCTGGATAAAGCAGTGGTTGTAAATAATGTTACATTATTCTGGAGACTGGTGGCCATGGGGCATGATGACTCACCAGAAGAAAGCAGTCATTTTATTTCAATCCCCGAGTAGATGGCTCATTCCCAAGAAATCTTTACAGATTTAAGATCAGAAAATAATACATCTATTGAAGAAGCTACTGTGTCTGATATATTCTTCTCACAGTAAGAAATGAAGAGTACAGCATCTCTTAATCTCTTAAAGTCGGCAAAGCCCCAGGCCACAACGACCTGACTTCTACAAATTCTCTGTGGCTCAATGAATGGCGGTACCTATTGTAACAAAGGTTTTTGAAGTGATCTGCACTGTGGGAGTAGCACCAGTGCCATGGGTGCAAAGTCTAATAGTTCCTACATTCAAAAGGGCAGCGTTCACAACCTCCACTGGCATGGATCAATCTCTCTTCTGGATTCGTCATATGCGATCGTTCCGAAAATGTGTGCTATCCAGACTAGAGGAAAGGGCGTGCAATAACCTCATTCTGAAATCGCACCAGGCGGGATTTAGAAGAGGGTTCAGCACTGTTTCACCTCGAATAATATAACTATTGTAGGGTCAGAGGAGGACAGGTATATGTAACTTTTCTATATTTGGAAAAAGCTTTGGACTCACTAGTCCGCTGGGACAAACTAGTTTAGATTAGAGTACCAAAAGGGCTCTCAAATGCAGTGCAGCTTTGCTAAAAAAAATGCCACAGTGTCAGTTCTCTTAGCAAAAAGCAGAAATTACACATCACCTTTCCCCACCAATAGAGGAGTGAAACACGGATGCCCCTTGGCCTCACTTTTATTTGTTCTGCTTTTTTCAGATTACATCCCTCACACTGAAGAATTGCCCTCTGCAATTGAAATCGTTTCTGTACAGAAGAGTGTATCTATGCTGACGATAGCGCAATTATGGATCTGACCCCACCATGTTTACAGCACGGGCTCATGTATGCCTAAGAATAGCAGGGTGTACACAGATTGAAAATAAATAAGACGGAATAAATAATGTTGGTATTCCGAGAAAAGGGGAAAGTCATACAAGTTGTCTCTCAATAACACCAATATAGAAGTAGTGGAAGAGTACTCCTATCTAGCCTTAACATGTATGCAAAGTGGGGAGTGGTTGGCGCACTTCAAGAAAGACTAGAGAGAAGTCAAAAGTGGCCTGTGGCTTGATAAATGTCTGGAGGTGTACAAGACAAAGTTTCAGCTAATAATTTTGTATGGTAGTACATTCAATCCAATCGAATATTTAAATCCTCTGCTGCCATATCATTTTGCAAAATTCACTCAGGATGTACCTATGGGTTTCACCCAATCACACATGTAGGCACTGGCTACGGAGCTTTCGGTAGGTATCAGCTCTCTGTCTTCTATTACAGTACTTTGACTTTCATCATTGTGCCATGTATCAAAGTCAACATTAAAGGTAACATTCAAATTATTCAAAGATAGTTGAGAATTACCACTTGCAAGGGCCACACGAATCATCCTTCTAGCCAAGTTCAGTCGACTAATGCTGCACTTTGTAGTCAGCCAGAGAGGAACACATTGGGCGGAATGAGGGAGCGCTCATGCTTAGGGTGGATAATCCACATGTTGGAAGGTCTGTATCGACCACTTTAATCCATATGTCATGTTCACCATGTACTTCCGGTTTGAATTTGTTTGTTTCCTGATAAACGAATACACTTAAACGGTTATTTGATGTAACATAGCCAGTAAGTCAACTTTTATAGGAAATTAGTCTAAAAAAAATGAAGCAATACATGTAAATCATATAGACCAAAACCGATTTTGATCTTAGAACTGATATGAATATAATCACGAATTGCAATACATGTGTATATAATAATCCTGTAGATATGTATTGTAATATGGCATTATTTAAAACTTTAACCCAAAACATACACTCCAAACGTGCATATAAAATCCCATACAAACTATTAATCTGACCACTAGTAAATTCAGGAGAATACATTTTATTTAAAAACATATACCATGTATTGCATACAACACACCTACAGAAACAGAACGCACATAAGAGGTGGAAAAACACAATCATAAGTAACAAGAAGGGAAACATTCCAGATTTATCAATGAATGGCTAGGTCAGCAACAGTGAAATTGATAAGCAGTTAATAAACAGTCACCAAGTCTTTTCATATTTCTTCAGAGGAATCGGAGAAGAAGTGAACATTTTTCTATTCTATGAATAGTGCAGATAGAATTCCACATTTTATAATTGATACTATCCACATTCTACCAGTTGGGGGCAATTGTTTGAACAGCAATTAGAATTGTAAGGTCAAAAAAGGAGCCTTTCAATTAAACATATGGTTAAATTTAAGTGTATATACAAAACGACACATGGTTAGAGTTATGTCCATGATGGGAATAGATATAGATGGAGGGTAGATACCAAAAATATGGTGATTTGGATTATCTGTTAACACAGAATGCTATTAATCCTCAAGATAGTCTCAAGGCAGTGGAGAAAATGTACAGTTGTCATAAATGAAATGCCATTTCTAGAGGAATTTCCATATCATATACTACTTGCTAGGAACCTAGACCAGAAGTGTCTAATAGGAGACTAGACGCAGACAATGCGTAACTGTGACGATCACGTGAATACGTGATGATGTCACCATGTAAATAGTGGCCATGTTTTTCGAACTGTGACTTACAATGGCGTAAAGAGCAAGGCTTACACAGCGAACAGAGTGGCGAGGTAAGATATTAAACCTTGGATATTCAAGGTTCTTTAGTCCCCTAGAACTTGTGAGAGAGATATGATACCTTATTATATAATAATAGTATATACCTTTACCTGTAGGCACACAAAGGTGGACCCAAGGCACTAGGGAAGAAGTTTAAGGGAGAGTGAATTTCCTACCAGCCAAGAGGGGTGACATTACAGATATCAAGCATAGGTAAGACAACATGGAGATAGGTTAACATTATGTTGGTCTGTTACCATTAAGGCCATATACTAACACATAGTCATTTTCCCTAATAGTTGCTTCTTGAACTACGAATTGCTTGGGAAGAATACCAAAACGCTAGAAGCATTAGCGGGACTGGGCACCATAATCCAACTAAGGTGAGAATAGTCAATTTAAAAATCCTGCAATATCGGAAGACTCATTGCAGATGCAGCTATCTACATTGAATGATTTATATCACGATGTAGAAGATGCCCTCTGGAGTAAGAGGATAACCTCCCCAATTTAAGGAGAACCGCCAACCACTTGGGCTGTGACAGTAAGACACCAGGTGAATATCAGCTAACAAGTCATGACAGGTGTAAGGACATACTTGTGAATAACTAGAAATGCCTTGTTGAAATGAAAATAGATATACTCTCTATTCCCATAGATCGAAGGATCGAAAATGCAATTGAGGCAGAGGTATTGATGTAAAGAATAGCTACCGATGAAGGGAAGGAATTTTTCCCGAAACGTGTTTAGTACAAAACAGAGTTTATGGATTATTAATTATTGACTTTTGTGAAAAAAATGTCTTTGTAAAAATGTCCTTTTTTGTTGCTGTTGATTAAGTTACATTGTACAGCATACTGTTTTGCTAAATATATATTATAATCTATTTATAAAAACCTATGAATGTGAATTATTTTCATAGACTATTCATTTAAGTAGGAATTGTTTATTGGAAACTAAGAAAGAATTGAAATATTGTTTGGATTACAATACAATTCTGTGTGCAGGGGACGGGAGTGTTCCTCAAATGTGTGGGCACCTGCTGTCTTTCTAATTTGTACCATACCTAGTGTCAGGGCTGTTTTCTCCCCCGCACCATACTACTCTCTCTAAAAAAACATTGAGTTGATAATATACCCAGAAGTGTGCTCCTAGACAACAGTTGTTTGCAACATAGCTGGGCCTCCAAATTCAAGGTAAAGTTCCATTTGCAGCGTGGGGATCCCAGCACGGCACTCTGGAGCGCCACGTTTCAACGAGAATGTTATTTTCTGTTAGGCCCCACTAAACAGCCAGGAAACTAGCTTCCTGGATTCCTGTCTGCGTAGTGAAGCCTGGGGCGTGGGAGGCGGCTGCCTAAAGTGGAGGCCTAACTCCTAACGAAGATGAAGATGGATGGATTGGCTCCTGGACAGGAGTAGGTAAGAAAAAAAAAGTGTTTATTTTTGTGTGCATTTGTGCTTTATGCATGCAAGGGTGCATACTACTTTGTATTGTAATGTAGTTGAATGAGTGAGTGAGTGAGTGAGTGAGTGAGTGAGTGAGTGAGTGAGTGAGTGAGTGAGTGAGTGTATCATGTGTGTGGGTTCCTCCGTGTGCTGTGTACATGCCTAGAATGGCATTTTGGGGTAGCCAGTAGTCTAGCATTTTCTTACTGTGGCATGACATTTATTCGGTGCATTTATGATAAATCAAGCATAGTATGTTATTACTTGACTAGACTGGCATTTTCTCTCAAAAGGCCAATCTAGCCAAGTAATAACATATACCATGCTATATTTATCATAGATGTCCAGAAAACAAGTATTGTATGTGTTATTACCTGTTTAGACTGGCGTGTTTGGTAATAAGCCCTTTCTTACTGTGGCATGACTTGTTTTGTGGGCATCCATGATAGATCAAACTGGGTGTGTGCTATTGTTGTGGCATGGCACTTTATTCTAGGCCTATTATGCGCACGTGGTTCCCGGTATCAGCCAATTCAGAAAAATAGAAGCCTTTCAACAAGACATTGTTCACTCTGCTTGTGATCTCTAAAAGCCTGCATTTACTAGGAGCCTATTTTCTGAATAAATTAAGACCCCCTCACCCCTTAATTACTGAAGACAACTACAATTAATCGTAATGATCGCTAAACATTTGCAGTACAGAGGCTTGACAATCTTGGCATTACCCCTATGCCAGCACATCCGTCTGAGAAAACTACCCCAACACTGGCAGCCCTGCGCCTACCTCGAACGTACCTCACACTGACTGCACATCCCTCCGTGCAGAGGTAGTCAAGCTGTGGTGCGCCCCCACCAGGGGGACACAGCCGCATTCCGGAGGGGGCGAGGCCCAAGCCATTATGGATGAGCCAGGAAACCAGCCCAGTGAAACACTGAGCGCTCCCTCAGCTGCTTTTTCCAGCTGGGGGAGTGCTCCTGGGTTGGATGAACTGTCAAAGGGAACCCATATTTCCCTTTGACAGTTCAGTTCCCCCGCCGCACACACGCAATGAGCTGTGCAAGGCTTGGGGCACTTTGCTTTGCCAGCCTTGCATAGCTCATTGGATATGCTGGCTGGGGAACTGCATGTCTGAGCGAGGGGAGCTCCTGCACCTCCTCACACATACAGACAGGCCAGGCTGGAGTAGGGCGTTTCAGCACCCACAGTCAGGTCCCTGCATTCATGTGCAGGAACCAGGAAGCTTTTGCTTCCCAATTCCTGTTCATGAGGCAGGAGCTGGAGCGCTGGGGAGGAAGCCTCAGGACTGGGGCAGAAGGCACGTTTATGTTAATTTATTTTGCATTTATTTATGTTTATGGATGCATGCATGCTTGAGTGGGTGTATGATGATGGGTGCTCATGGGAATGATAGAGTGCTTGCTGTGTGAATGTGTGTTTGTGTTGGTCCATGGAGCTGATTTTGGCGAGTGGGGGTGAGGGGTTGTACAACAAAGGCATTTTTAAAATGCCTTTGTTGCACAATCCCCCCACCCGCCTGCCAAAATCAGCTCTCCTTCTGAGGTGCTGTGGAGCTCATGGGACAGGGATGATATATTTTTACTGGACAGCTATCATAGATGTCCAATAAAAAAAATATCATGCCCCCCTTGGGAAACTCCCCCAGAGCCAATTGCGAACTGTTTGGCTTTTTACCTATTTGTTTTTTTTTTTTTAAAAATGCTCTAAAATGTGACATTTTAACCCATTATTTTAAAACGTTTCCTGGGAGGAGAATCCCCGCAAACCCTGTTTGATTGGCTCGGGCTCCTTGCTATGCTCGGTTTCTGTAGCATATCTGGAATAAACAATTATGCCCCTCCACTTAAAAAAATCACCAGCTGCCACTGGTCGTGGGACTGTGCTGAGAGTGGGATGACCCCAGGGACTGTGGGGTGGGCAGGATGGGGGAGACATGACGAGGTGGTGGGAGCAGGGGGAAGAGCACAGGGTCTATGGTGGGTGGGGAGAGCCCAGGTACTGGGTTAGGAGAAGCATGAGGGAGTCCAGAGGCTGTGATGGAAGCAGGTGGGGGAGCCCAGGCACTATACTGGGAGTAGGGTGAGGTGACAGCGCTATAGTTTATAGAGCCATTTGGCATTTTTGTGGGGGCCCAGCCTGACCACATTGTCCACGGAGGATGGGGGCACAGACCAACAAGGTTTGAAGACCACTGCCTTAGTGTACCTAGCGTCTAATCCACCCTCTGCCACCCAGACGTGCTGTTTATCACCCCTGAGTTGTCATATAGTTTGATGCTCTATGTGTGTACCACAAAATAATTAATGCCGTCTCTTTCGTGTTCCGGCAACAACATGTTTACAGCGTGCGCTAATTTTTAGAGGGTGTACACCAGACCAGAGTTATGATATTAAATTCGACATTCTCAAGATATGTAGTTCGATTAAAACAGAACGTGTATGCACTCAAAGCCACCTACAGGTTTGGTTCTCATGCCGACCGACTTTTTAGCTCTGGAATGTTCCAATGTAAATGTGCGTTTCTCCGATAAAATACATCTCATGATCATGCTGATGGTTATGCATGCGTTTCTCGGCGCTTACAGCATATTTTGAAGCTGTGTTTACTCCTTTAAAAGTTCCATATGTTTCTGTATCATCTGCAGGACCGCTTTCGCACAACTGACATTCTGCTGTGTCATTTCTCATTGGGCAACACGCAGCAAGGCCTGCTTTCCTATAAGAAAACTCTTCACGTGGTTGAAAATAATGACACCAGATCTTTTTTAGAGTACTACTGCAAAGAATGGTTTCTGAATCATGCTTCACAGTTGTGTTTACACTGTCTTGCAATTACGCTCAAAGGAATACCTATAAACACGCTTTCTAAACCTTTCCCAGATTAAAAAGAAATGTGACAAGGACCAGCTCGCTGACCTTCCGAGTCAGTACACAGGATATCGCTCATGTAAATTAAACTCCTCTGTTTAAGCCATAAAAGAAACAGTCGGCTGCCCCCACAAAAGAATCAGATGAGATTATGATGTAATCCTTGGACTGCTATACGTGCTGATGGAGCCAAATCTGGATTAATTGAAGCAACCTTCGGTGCTCCTAAAAGCCTCTGCTTTTGAATGTAAAGCACTTGTACAGGTTTTTGGTAAAGTTTTACAACTACCTTTTCTTCAGTTCAATTGTCACGCAAGAGATTAAAATTGACCATGATATTAGATGCTACTTTAAACTACCTTTTAATTATTTACTCATTGAGGTGGCTAAAAGTGACCTGTTCACACTGGTCATGAGAGAACCGACTCTGAAAAGTGTGATGAAATCCTAATAACGGCATCATTAATAATTTTGCTTTCTCATAGAGGGGAGGGCTAGTGATCGCTCATGATATTTTTCATCCCACCATCAACGCTTCCATGCTCAAGAGAGTTCATTTAATATTGTTGCAACTCCTTTTGTGTGTCTGCATTCTTGGGGTGGGGATAAACGTTTGGCCTGTAACTACAATTTCACATGATGTCAACATTAGTCCTTTTTTGGAGGCACATGCTACTGTTTCGCCCCTACTTGGGCTTTTTCAAGGCACATAGACATTTAGTTTTCATTTGGATACAGTTTGAATCTTCATTTGCAGATTAGTTCATAGTCAGGTTAGTTACAATGTTATTTGTTACTGCCAGTTTTAGACATGTGATTAATATATTATATACTTCAACAGTGAATTTGATTTGTATGCAGAGGAGGTCATCATTTGCTTGTCCTTTTCTTCCTTTCAAAGCCTGGTTTGTAATTTGGTCATCCCTCCTATCCCCACCCATACCATTGCTACCATTTACCGGCCTCCAAGCACCACCACCCTCTCTGAATGGGCTGACTTCTGCTCTTCCTTACTTTCAAACACCTCTAACCCCCTCCTCCTCGGTGACTTCAACATTCAACTGGACTCCCCTGGCTCTGCATCCATTCTTTCACTGACCTCTGCACCTCACTTTCCCTCTCCATTCTCTCTTCTGGGCCAACCCACTCAGCTGGACACATTCTGGATGCACGCATACACTCTGACCTCTCTCTCTCCCCCCCACGAGTCACTCATCTCTCCTGGACAGACAAATATCTTCTCTCTGTCCACCTGGGTCCCTTTGGCCCCATGACCGCCTTCGCAATGTCCCACCAACCGCGTTCACTAACATCCACCCTATTAAACGAATGACCGTGGCTGCCTTTGCCTCCACTTTCATCCCACTACACCAAAACTTTGACTTTACCTCTAACTCTGCCCTTAGCAACCTCCACCTGACCTTCACCAACACTCTTGACATTCTTGCCCCAGTCATGAGGATGCACCTGAAACCTGCCTCTAAGCTTAACACCTGATACGACACCGAACTTGCGGCCCCGAAACAAAAGTGTAGGGCGGCAGAAAGGAAGTGGCTAACCTCAGGCTCTTCATCTGACAAACTGGCCTGCCGCCTGCTCCAAAGGCAATACAGACTCGCCATTCATGCAAAGAAAAGAGCCCATATACAGGCACGGGTCTCTGGGCATCTAACAATATGGCTGAGCTTTTCAAGATCTGCAGGAAACTAGCCAACCCTTCCGCAGTCTCCTCCTCGCCATCTCCTTCCCAGGCCCTCTGCAATGCACTGGCCTCACAATTTGCCACCAAAACCCAGGGCATCCTGACCACCCTTTCTACACTCTCTCACAATCCATACACACACCCTCACCTCCATTCCACCTCCCTCCTCCTTCCTCCTTCTCCCGTGCCACGCCTGAAGAAGTTACCAAAGTTGTCCGTTCCATGAAGGTCACTTCTAAACAGGTCTCCCCTTACACATCCAGGACCATCAAGGATAACATCATTTTTCTTGCCCCTGCTCTTGCTGATTTCTGAAATCACTCTTTTGCCACTGGATCTTTCCCCTTACCCCTTAAACAGTGTGCCTACTCCTGAAAAGAAACATCCTCAGACCCTACCTGCGCAGCCAGCTTTCACCCTATTTCCATCACCCCTTTCCTGGGGAAGCTGCTTGATAAGCTGGCTTTGCCCCAACTCAACTCACACACTGAACTTGTTGGTGGTCTCCAGGACCATCAATTTGGATTCCAGGCATCCAGAGGCACGGAAACTGCTCTTCTGAACACCCATGAAGAGCTGCTTGCATCTCTGGACTCCAACTGCCCAGCTGTCCTTATGCTTCTCGATCTCTCCTCTGCCTTTGACACAGTCACCCATTCCATCCTCATACAAAGGCTCAACGATACCCTCGGTATCTCGGAACGGTCACTGGACTGGCTGACCTCTTTCCTGTGGTTTCCCCCAGGGTGCTATATTCTCTCCCTGGCTCTTTAACATCTACTTTGCTCTTCTTGCACGCTTCATCGCCGCCTTCTCCTCCAACTTCCAGTGTTACACAGATGACACGCAGCTCTTTTTCAAACTCCCTGCTGATGCTCTTCAACCCTCCATCATCCCTGACTGCCTAACTGCCATCCAGTCCTGGTGCACCTCCAACGATCTCTGCCTTAACACCTGTAAAACTGAGATCCTTCCTATCAGGACCCCTGCTCCCTCCTTCTTCCCATTAAAATGGCCTTCCTCCTTGGGCTCAACCCCTGCGCCTTCAACTGAAGCCAGAAACTTGGATTCAACTTAGACTCCTCTCTCTCCTTCCTCCCTCACACTCAGGACATTGCCAAGAAGTCCCACTTTCAGCTCTTCCTTCTCAAAGGAATTTTACCTTTTTTCACTTCCCTCAGACGCCAAACATGAATAACGCCCTAGTTCCCTCTATACTATAGCCTCCTCCCGTATCTACAGTCTTCCAGTCTGCGATCCCGCCAGCTAATCTAGAATAGGGCAGCAAGACGTATCCTTGGCCTTCAGCTCAGGGATCGCATCTCTCCTGCACTAAAAAGTCTTCACTGGCTCCCAGTTGCTGCACAAATTAAATTCAAATCCCTCTGCATCATCCACAGGGCTGTCTGCACCCAGGGACCACACTATCTTCAACTTGAATACTCTCCCTATGGACCACTCCGTTCCTTTGGCACCAACTCTCTATGTGTAAAGCATTTTGCTAAGCAGGATCTTCTCAAATTCCAGAAGCTCTTTAAGACTTTCCTCTTTTCCTCCTCCTTCCCTTCTTCTCGCCACCTCTAATCCCACAATTGCTGTGATCAGTGTCCTGGGCCCTCATGTATCCTTTGGGCCCTTATGCATCCTCAGGGCCCTGACATCCCACAGCAATTCTACCCAGCTCCTGTCTATCCACAGCACTTGCATCTGCACACACTCTGCCCAGGAGGCTCGCACTTACACCTCCCACAGCCCCATTCCCCATTCCATGTAGCACTGAACATTGCTAGCACTTCATCCGTGGCTCACTCATGAGCTCGGACTCCCCAGCACTTACCCCCTCTTCCCTCTTCCTTGCTGCACTTGCACATTCTGAATACTCACAAGGCATAGTAAGTTAGTCCCTTCTTTTTTTGGTTTATTACTGCATATGGTTATAATACAAACCTTTTGCCATTTTAATACAATAAATATATACTTCATATAAAATCATGGCAGTGAAAATTGATAGAAACACAACAATGTGAGGAACAGTAACAGCAAACAATCAGATACAAATACGGTCTAAAACTTTGAATATAATGTATAGTTTAAAATTTCTCCATGAATTACATTGATGGACAATGGATAATCTATACATTTAATATTGAAATTTGATGTAGCGCTACTTTCCACACATAGCCGCAGCTGTCATAACCATGCTCTTCACTCTAAATAGAGTGTTCCAAAATTGACCCCCCCCTATATGGATAAAATATTGTGTACTAAACAGCTATAATTGGCACTGAAGTGATATTTTTGTGTGGATATTAACACATGGAACCCTCTTTTCTTGTTTCTCTTGCCCTGATTTGTGCTGCTAGGGTTATCTTGACTATCCGCCACATATATCACAGGGCTGTCAAGCATGGAAAGCTCATTGCATCCATTGCATCACTCTCGGAGGCAGCCACAATATTGAGGCTTTCAGCTTGAATGGGTGCTTTGTTATAAGCGCTTTGCAATGGCGTAGACCCCCTTTCCTGAGCCACTGTTGCACCTCCAATAGGCTGGGGGAGGGCTGTAGATCTAAATTTTTCCAACAAAGCAACCATGGGGCTTTCATTTGCAAGTGGCCCAATCATTTAATATAATAAAAGTTTCATTTCTCTTTGTTCAGCCGCAATGCTGGTACACAAAACCAGCAATGCTTCCATTTTTGCCTCCAACACCTTGTTGGAATGGTATACAGAGTTCCTTCTTTCACAAGTGATTTGTGCAATGGCTATGGACATTTCTTCATCCTCGCGGCACTCGTAAGTCGCTTGTTTCGGAGACACAAGCACTTCGACATCGGGAGTAGAAAAGATGTTCTGATCAGATGCACAATTTCATAAGGCACCATCAGACACTGCCGGTGCACTTTTCAGATTTTGGCACAGTTTGAGTAAAGAGACATTATTATCCATAGTTGCCGAACAGTGGGAGAGACTAGTGCTGCCCTTAACAATAGAAACCGCTGTGGGATTAAGTATGTGTAAAGACTAGCCGGGCAGTGTAGGCGGTGCAACTGGGTTTGTAAATTTGGTGATTGCCATCATTGAGCTTCCAGTTAATAGGGTGTGATCCCATAAATCAATGATCTTTTGTTTCATGGAACCAACATCAGTAGACATATTGTCCAATTTGTCCCTTTTTGCCCGCAACGCTCAACTGCGGGCCTTGGGTACATGTGTTGGACTACATATACGCTTGATGGGTCTAACAGCTTCGCTGCGCAGGGTATACTGTCTCTTCGCAGGCATGAGAGAGGGAGCGTCTGCACCGCACGGTCAGAGACAAGATTACTCAGTAAAAACAACAATATCAAGCTTGTGAAGCATTAATGTGCACGCTTATCGTAAGAGTCTTTTACAGTTCAGTATTCCGCATCGGATGCAGATGGAAGGAGGTGCAAGGGCATGCTTTCCTCCACCTGTGAGTCTGCACGCCTAAACACCCAAACACTCCCTGCACTGCTCTCACTCTGCTACTAATTGAGTTTTTGTAGCCAGCTACCTCCTCAGTAGATCCAAAGTAATAAGCAGCATAGAATGACCTCAATTAGGCAGAATTGTGCAGGAAGTGTCCCAAACACCAAAACACTCCTCGCACTCCGCTTGCTCCGCTACTAATGGTCATTTTGTAGCCAGCGACTTCCTCAGCAGATCCAAAGTAGTAAGCAACGTAGAAAGACATCAGTGAGGCAACATTTTGTAGGAAGCACCAAAACACTCCTCGCACTCTGCTCGCTCTGCAACTAATGTAGTTTTTGTAGCCAGCGACCTCCTCCGCAGATCCAAAGTAATAAGCAGCATAGAATGACCTCAATGAGGCAGAATTGTGCAGGAAGTGTCCCAAACACCAAAACACTCCTTGTCCCTTCTACCTTTTCCCCACTCTGCTCTTAAATATTGTATTGTTAATGTTTGTTCCCACCCTTGCTCCCTCCCTGCCCTGTGGGCGTTTTGAAACTGTATTTTCTTATTGTATAAGCGCCTAACAAGCAAACAATAAATACATAATTAATTAGCAGTCTATTTGGTTATTTTAGCCCAAATGTAGCGAGTTGTCATATGGTATGAATTTCACAGTTGTTGATGTCATATCAAGTTGTGAAGTGAGGAAAACGGAGGGGAAGGAAGAAGAACAAAGTGTTAGTACCTAAGTAATTCTTGCACTGTGTCCATGATCAAGTAATTTATTAGGATCTTACCGATTCATTAAGTGGTCTTCCCTAGATGGCTTAATCCTATTTTGATTTGATTTACACTTGTAATGCGCCGAAGCCTGCAGGCATTAGGGCGCAGAGAGAAGCAAAGGGAAGAAGAGAGGGGGATCAGATACGACAGATAGAGGACAGGATGACAGTCATCAGACTTTAGTTATTCAAAGATGATTGTTTTCAGCTCTTTTCTAAATCTCATCAGACTATTTTGGATATGCATAGGTTTTGGGAAAATATTCCACAACATAGCAGCTTGGACGGTAAAAGACCTGCCCATACCTCTGGCACGCTTACTCCTAGGCACAGATAAACAGATACCATTACTTCTTACTGAGTTATAGGCCTTGGTATAATCTGGAGCATGGCCATTTATGCATTTTTGTACAATTGTTATGACCTTGAAGCCAATACATGCTTCCACTGGGAGCCAATGCAAGCTCATTCTATAGGAGGAGATGGAGTAATGGCTGGGAACGTTCTTAACAAATCGCACTGCATTATTTTGCAGTACCTGCAGGTGATTTAAGCAGTTTTTACTTGCACCTATCGTCAAGTCATTACAATAGTCAATCCTAGGCATTATCAATGCCCAGACAAGTGTAGAGCAATTTGCCTCTGAGACATAAGGCTAATACCCAAGTCGTTGGAGCCTGAGAAGATATTGCGCTTTATTAATAACATTTTCCTCGTGAGCATCTGAACTCAAGCATGATTGAAAGGTAACATCCAGAGTTTTAACCTTACCAACCACTTTATTCAGATGTTTATCAATAGATGAACTGTTGCACTGACTGTCGAGTTTGGCTCTAGCCTGGGATGAGCCGAATAACATAAGCTCAGTCTTAGAAGCATTCAAGCACATCCCGTTATTGGTCATCCAATTCAATATTGTGTTATAAACATTATTGATCCACTCGGCATCCTCTGTATACTTACCACCTAACTTAAAGACAAGCTGGGTGTCATCCACATCATTTGTAAAGTGCACACCCAGCTTGTCTAGTAGATCACAGAGTGGTCAGCAGTAAACATTAAAAAGAGAGGGGGATAAACAAGTGCTTTGTGGATGCCACATTTCAACAGTTCCTCAGAAGCAAATACGTTACCCCACACAATCCTAGGCATACGACCAGTCAGAAAGGATTCAATCCAAGCTGTGGCCTCAGTGGAGTAGCTGCCCACCTTTTCTAGACCCCGTAACAGTTTGTCATGGTCGACAAGGTCAAAGGCTGCTGACAGATCTAACAGCATTAGCAGCCTCGCCTTTGTGTTGTCCATAATCTGCAGAATGTCTGTTTGCATGTGAACTGGAGAACTTCCAGCCCTTTAAAACGGGTCAGCAATACATTTGAGAGGGATAGGAATGCAGAGGTTACTCAAACATCAATGAACGAAACGACTTAGAAAGTTGGCAAAAAGATAACTGTTTTAATATCAATTATCTAACACAGGGAGTACAACGAACGTCATCCGACGTGTCATGGTAAGGTCTCTCACGAACTTCATAAAAAGCACACCTTTATACTAAAATCTCATCATAGGTGACGTATAACCTGCGTATTACTAACGTCATCCTACATGGCAAACTACATAAACCTACTAAAGAGAGTGAGAGGGTCTAAGAGAACATCTACGTATACAATCCATACTCATCTAATGGGCATAAGAAAGGTGACAGGTTTCTTAACATTAGGTGGGGCAACTAAGCCCTTCCCTCAAAACAGGTCCCTATGAACGTCACTAAATACACAATGCCCTATTGGCTACTTAACTATAGGACCCCTAATCATGAGATCCTCTATCATTGGTTAGCTTCTAACCTCCCTCAGCATCCTTCAACCCACACCAGCCGCACGCAGGCCAGACTGCCAGTTGCTGGTGAGTTAGTCTTAACATCCGCTTATCACCAATTAGAACATCATCCATCATCACCTCAGTGGTTGGTTGTCAATTAGAGCCTTTGAACTTGTCCTTGGGAGTGTTACTTTGCTCTGGAAGATACAGGGGAGTAGAAGCATGCTCTGCCCTTATGCGTAGGTGTGACCATCATGCTCGTCCAACTCCTTCTCCCCACGTGACTGGAGACCACAAAATTGAGCTTTCAGTATTTTAAAAAGTACTATTTTCCAATGAGCCTCTGACGTCTTCTTTGTTCTCTCCAAGCTTCTCAACAGGAGGTTCATTCCTTCACAAGATTGTAACTAATTTCTGTTCTTCTCAGCCGAATACGACCTTGGCTTCTTGGCTCGTTCAGCCTCGCCTTTCTGAAATTTGCCTGTAATTAATTTGTTTTCTAACTGCTCCATTCATGGAAAAGATGGCCTTTCTCCTTTAGCTCAGCTCTGCTTATAGTTCATAATGGGACCATCCATTCTTTACTCATTCCTATGTATCCATATATTGGCACCTGCCACAATCTATTTTACTATAAAGCTAGCCTCATGAAAACCTCATCTGCTTGCGTTACTTTGCATCTGTACATGTGTGAATTGTCTTCAATAATTTAATCGTCTCTTCAGCTTAAGCCTCTTCATCTTGAGCCCAAGATGTTGCTTATCTTTGATAATACTTTTTTGATGCCTTATAGAATATCTGCATTCTGTAGTGTCTGCATCTCTTCTATGTACGTCAGATGGACTCTCGCATGATGTCACCAATCTGCTTTGTCAGTCAGGCGTCCTGCTTCCTCTGGGATTTTGTTTAGACAGCCATCATACTGTCTTGAATGCAAGTATGGTTTTCTCAATGGGAACCTTGCCTCCAGGATTTCCTTTGGCATCTGTCGTTTCAATTGTTTGCATAGGTCACATACTCTGGTTTCCAACATATAGGCATTCTGTGCAAAGTGGTTGAGGTGGGGGTACTTACCTCCTCCTCTTCACATGTTTAATAAAGCTCTCTCTGTGCCATATAATGCTCTAAAGTCCCACTGTCTCCAGAGTCTTCTAAATAGGCTTGGAATTGGGTGGTAGCAACCATGTCCAACATTTTTAACAAAAAGGGGCATTAGAGATGGGTCTAAAGTTAGAGTAGATCTTTTGGTCTAAACCTGATTTTTTTAACAAGGGAGTCACAGAGACCTTTTTCAGGGCCTCTGGGATGCAGCCATCCCTAAAACTAGCGTTTATTAGGTGAACGAGGAAAGGGAGAAATAATTCCTTGTTTGCAAAGATGAGTCTAGATGTGAGAACTTCCCCCTTGCAGGTAGGAGGTCGAATATTTCTCATGATATTAGCCAGAGATTCTTCCAAGATGGTATTAAAGCTAAAGATGGATTTGTCTCGCTGATCCAACACCTTATCCATAGGCTCAGTGGATGCATATTCAGCTCTGCCTATATTGTCCATGGCAAGGGATTGGGCTGCAACTATCTTTTGGGCGAATGCCTTTTGAATTTCATTACAATCTAGATTGGAGGGGATGCACTGGAGCAGCATCACCTTTGGTTTTTCAAGGTCCCGGAGGATCTGAAAGAGCTCCTGAGAGTAATTCCCGGCCTGAGTAGTTTGGTTGTCAAAATAAGTTTCTTTGGCGCACAGGATTTCACTTCGGTGCAACTTTTCTAATGTTTTCCATATTTCCCTATCAGTCAAAGCTTGATCTTTCTACCAGACTCTTTTTGCCTTTCTTTTTTCTTTTTTACGATCTGACAAAGCCGCAGAGTACCATTTCTGGTCATTAGATATTTTCTTGACAGTCTTATTCTGCCAGGCCGTCTGTATTTCTATCCAGGTTTCCGTTTGTGAGTGCAACCTGTAGTGAAATTAATGGGACATCTATTCCTTAAGTCCCAGTTGTCTGTCCATCTTATCAATTTACAAACTATTTTGTAAATAATCCTAATATGAAATCTGTCTGTAGACCATTTATTTGTACTTCTATGTAGTGGGTGCCTGGTTCTAGTCATGCTCACCATCTGTAGGCTGGTGCCTAGGAGATGAATATCTAAACCCACTTGTATTTCTAAGGTATAAAGACCCAGGTTGTTTCTGTATGTATACCAAGGTTTTGCCTAATATGTGTCGACTCAACACTGACAGTGGGTTTTTTAATAAAGGTGATTGGTTGATATCTGCACGGATTAGCTGGCATGGCATTGGATAATTTCCCAAGGCAAAAGTACCAGTGCTTCCTTTAGATGGGAGCGTCTGTTGGTTAATTTAATCTAACCTAGGTTTATGCTGCAAGTTTCCTTTTAGAGAAACGTGTCTGCATTCTTACTTAAAGAAAAGTCAATGCAATGTGGTTTATTTCAATAATATTGTTAAGTAGTAAAAATGGTCTGTCTAATATAATGTTAGTTAATTACCCAAACCGTTTTTGTAATAATTTCCTTCTAAGGGAAAAAATCTGGTGTACTCTAACACACTTAACCCAACTTACCTTGCGGATGAGGACCCAAGATATCGCATTACAATAAGACGAGCACTGTCACTTACCTAAATCGGTAAAGCAAGTTTCTTTCAAGGGGTTCCTTCTTTCTGGATGGCGGCGCTCCGCGTATTGTCACAAGTGCCGCCATTCTTTAAATGAAATTATATAGTGTCATGACTGCACCACGTTCAACATCAAGCATAGTGATGTCATCACATTATAATGACATTGGCAATAAGTTGAAACGCTATGTGATAACGTTTCCATTACTGCCATGCAATTTCTGAAGCTCTTCGATGTCCTAGTCAATTATATTATGTTAAGGTTCCCAGCATTGTTTCAAATCTTTCCAATCAGAAAATGAGTACGTTATCCATAGCCTATTTAACTTCCTGTGTACATCAGATGCTGTACATAATAATGTTTCCTGAAACAATATCAGTATCAATTAAAGAGTCGAAAAAGTCTGCATTGGGCTTTCCATGATACTTTAGTCTTAAGTCATTGGACAAACCATTAGTTATTCATAACTCCAGTCTTAAAAAATATATATACACTCTCAATTGTATCAGTCATGTAGAATCCAGTATAAGGGAAACTATATTGATTGGCCTGGTAATGCTGTGTTGGAATATGCATTATAACGTATGTGAGTGAAGTATGAGTTCATATAGCATTCATAGTCAATAAATAAATGATTGTTGTCATTGTTTGTGTGCACTGCCATGTGAATTTGACATAAAATAATGCAGTCTCACATTCTGCATGAACCCACCACTTGTTTGTGTAAACTTCCATGTGTTCGGTGAGATATAATAATGTAGTTTCACTTTATGTGTGTGATAATACAGACTCATAGGAAGTAATGTGTTCATTATCTGAATTCAGTCCTCCAGAGATTGTTCTCAGGAGACATATTGTTCTGGCCCTTGGTTGGCGTAGTGTCTCTTCCTGGTCTCCCATCATTTGGTCTGGTCTGATATGCTTCACTCTGTAGAATTGGATGTCTCTTTTGTTCTCCTCTCCTAAGTGCTCTTTCAGCCAATGTTCTGCCACGGCACTCTTGCATTCTGGTGATGTGAGGTTTCGCAAATGTTCTCTGATTCTGATTCTTAACTCTCGAATCATACTTCATCCATAAATCGTATTGCAAGCACATTCTATCACATATACAACATACGTTGTTCTGAAATTGATGAATTCTTGGATCATTAAAGTTCTCTCATTGATTGTGGTATAATTGTGGGTGTTATTCATAGCATAATTGCACATACTGCAATTGCCGCATTTAAAGCATCCTTTTAGTGGTTTCTGCTTGTTTGAGACCATGAAGCTAGGGCTCAATCTAGTGCCTAACGTTGGGGCTTCAGTGTATGTTATTGTCCATTTCCCTGAGATGTAGTCTTTCAGCTCAGGGCCCAATTGTAGTATGTGCCAATTCTTCGGGTAAATCTTAAAGACTATACTGATGTTTTCTGAGCATTGGGTTATCAGTCTTATTTGATCACATCTAGATTTGCTTGTTTTACTTTTAGTTTTAGAAATTCTTTGTGATCCTTGGAATCAATCTTGTTTCTTGCATTGGAAATGCTATTTTTTTTATTTATTTACTTGTTTTTAATCGGAAAAGAAATTAGCGATTTTTACAAGAACCCTTCTCCTTCTACAGATGCGCCGAGACGCTTTTCACAGTCGTATTTGTGATGATGATGATGCTTCTGAGTTCATAGTCACTTTCCGCCTTCTCTCTCGAGAATTTCGCTGTTATTTGATTGTTTCACGGATTTGGCTTGCAATGGGCGATTTCACTGTTCCGGCCATCTCTGCTATTTTCCTATGGGCCTGTGTGTTGGAAATCTTTTCGAAGGCAAGGTCTATCAATTTTACTGCCGCTATGGTCCATCTCGTTGTTTCTCCGGAGATTAGCCTATTCCAGACCGCCTCTTCATCTAGCGTCGTCGCCCCTTGCAGACATGGTTGTATATATCTGTCTCTATTTATGCTGGTTTTTGGGCATCTTAGGACTAGATGTCGCAATGTTTCCACTTCTTCTTTATTTTTGCATAGGCGGCAACTTTTATCCATTTTTGATGATCTAATGGCTAGGATTTGGTGGGTCATCAGCAGGTTTAATCTTGCCTTCAAGAATGTGCTCCTCATCTTTTTGTTCGGGAACTTTTTGCAGTAGTTCAGTGGCTCTTTCACCCTGTTGAACGTCGGTGGAAGGTGGGTGAGTAGCTTATTTGCTTTCGCTGTGTCTACAGTGTGGATCCAATCCATGAGTTCAATTTTTATCTTTACTCGATCTGGATTTTTTTTTAGATCTTCTTCTGTGCATGATATTTCGTTTAGTGTTTCTTGTATTGTTGTTGCCCAATTGTTGAGCGCTTTACACGTACCCGTTTTCAATTCTTCTGCTATCACCGCACATATTGGCAAAGAATCGGCCATTATGATTTTCCTATAAAGTCTCAGCTTGCTTTGCTTCACTGATGTAGCTAACGAGACCAGGCCCAATTCCCTTCTAATTGCGGGCATGGAGGTTGATTTCGGTAGGCCTAGTACTGCCTTCCACACGTGTCCTTCCAATTTTTGCCATATTGAGTTCGGTAAGTTGAGGGCGGCTTCCATACCATAGGTGATGGAAGGCACAACCTTTGCCTTGTAAAATTTTATTGCCGGAATAATGGAGAATTTCCCAAATTTGTTGTCGACCAGTCTCGTTTGTGCCGTAAGTCTTTTGACTTTGTCCCATAACTGATCTTGTATTGCGTTGTCACCTGCTGATCCATCTAAGGTTACCCCTAGGTATTTGAATTTGTCGACTACTTCCAGTTTGGCGTTCTCCAAATGCCAATTTGACTGCTTTGTATTTTTGTTTGCGGTTTTTTCAAAAACCATCACTTTAGTTTTTGTTGTATTAATTTCCAGATGGTTTGTTGACATATACTTTGCCAGATTGTTCAGTTTTCGTTGCAGCCCAATTGGTGTTTGGTCAATGATGATGGCGTCGTCTGCGTACCATAGTCGTGGTATGATTTCATTTCCAATTTTTGGTGGGAAAGCTCTTATTTTTTTTTCTTCCGTCTGGTAGTCCCCCAAGAAAGCGATGAACAGGGCTGGAGCTAGTGGGCAGCCCTGCTTTACACCTCGCTGGATTTCAATCTCTTCCGACAAGGTGCCTTGTTTATTCAGTTTTACTCTGATTTTTGTGTTTTCATGAAGCGCTTTTATTGGTGCCATGATGGACGTTGGGCATTCCCACTTGCTCAGTTTCAGCCATAGTTTTTCTCGATCAATTTTATCAAAGGCTTTTGATAAATCTACGAATGCCAGGTAGATTTTTGGGGCACCTTCTTTTACTTTTGCTTTCAAGATCTGAATGATCAATATATTTATTGTCGTGCCTCCCTTCTTCTGGAACCCTGTCTGAAAAATGTCGAAGCAGGGTGCAGTCTTTGCCCATGTCCCAAAGTGGGTCAACAACTGGGTTGCGTAGATTTTGCCCACAATGTCTAACAGTGCTATGGGTCTGTAGCTTTCCGGGTCTTCTCTGTCGCCTTTTTTGTACACTGGCACAATTATGGCCTTTAGCCATGTTTCCGGCACCATTTTTGTCTGGGCACAGTGTGAGAAAATGTTGCTAATTAGCACTGCCCATGCCTTCGCAGATTGCTTTAGGTCGATATTTGACAACCCGTCCGGTCCGGGGGCCCTTGATGTTTTTAAGTTTTTGATGGTTTTTTCAATGTCTGTGATGTTAGCCACGTTCACCCATTTGGCTGTCGTGTCTGATAATCCTTTAGTTGTTTGCGTTTTCGGTCGCTCGAATTGTGCCATTAGATATGATTTCCAATTTAACTCAGGGACTTGATTTATCAGTTCTGGTGGCTTCGATGTATTTGTTGCTTTGATTATTCTCAAGAAATCGCTTGTTTTCTTTGAGCCAAGACTTTTCAACATTTTTTCTGCATCTTGTTGGTACATCCATAGTCTATGTTGCTTTAGCCAATGATTATATTTCTTAGCCTCCATCTGCCAGTTTTCCCAGTCTTCCTGCTGGTTTCTTTTTATTGCAATTTTTCTTAACCTCCTCACCACTTTTCTTCTTTCCACCACCAGTTTATCATATGTGTATAATGCGTTTGATGTTTTCTTCTGTTGACTCCTCGCTGGTTTTTTGTATGGTATCAGCAACGGTATGTAGTTTGGTCGAGTTTGTGGGGCTTTTTCTTGAACTTCCTCTGAGAGTCTATATCTTGCTGTTATCGTTTTTACCTCTTCTTCTGTTAGACAGACTCTAGATTGCTGGTTGTTTATTTCGAGATTGTGTTTGTACACGTGATTTTCAGTTTGTGATCCTGTCCATTTGCATATTAGCAGATTGTGATCACTGTGTGTGGTTCTTTGGACTTTGTATTCTTCAATTCTGGGTATGAATTCTGTTGACACAAAGATGTAATCTAGGGTAGCTTTTGCATTCAAACTCTCCCAAGTTGGAATGTTCTTTTGTTTCGGAAATAGAGCTGCGATGTTGTGGAGATTTCTTGGTTTAATCAGGGTCTCCCATGCAACACCTCTCTCGCGGGTTGACTCTTGACACTTTCCCGACTTTATTTCTTTGTTCCCCTCTCTGCAATCGGCGTTTAAGTCGCCACATATGATGATGTCCACATTCATGTGCTCTATTTTGATTTCATCTATCACCTCTGCCATTTTTGCGCAGTACGTTTTGTTTGTCATCTTTTGGGGGTTCCAATACGTGTTTATTATGATGACTTGGTTGCCAATCCTCTTGCTATTTGATTTTCCTTCGTTGGTCCATGTGGTCAGTATTACTAACATCTCATATGATTTGTGTAATTTTGTCGGTGTTGCCAGGCCTACTCCCATTTTTGTTGCTGTCAATAGGCCTGAGGATGGTCGGCCTAACAGGCCCTTGCTTGCAGGTGCTATTTCCACTACATAGCCGTCTAGGCCGGGTTTTTCTTGTAGCCAAGTTTCTTGTAGGCATATGATGTCAAGTGCGCCTAAGTCCACGTCGCCCGGTCTGGTTAAGTGCGTATATCCTCTTGTGTTCCATGACCCCAGGATGAAACATTTCTTGGTTTCTTTTTGGTCACCACTTCTTTGTTCATCCCACATAGGTGCCGGTGACCGTGTTAGTTGCTAATTTTCTGTTTTGCCCATTAAGGCTGCTTTTAGCCATGCTAGCGGGCCCGTGTTCGTTGACGTCTCCTTTGCTTGTCTCGGAGGTGATTTCTTTGCTCTCTCGTTTCTACTGTGGCGGCCAGTTCTCTCTGGACTAAAATGTCTCTGAATGCGTTTTGGTTCCCCTCTCCGGTATAAGTTCTGATATTCTGCGCCCGTGTCCTGGTGCTCCTTCCTTGATTGCGTGTTTTGTTTTTCGTCCTTATGGGGTCTTCGGTTCTCTTTTCTGTCTTCCGTTCGTCCATACATCACTTCCCAATCAATACCCCTTTCTTCTCTATATTTTCCTAATCTATTAGATCGATACCGCTCTTCTGTCCATGAAGTGAAATGGTATGGTCTTCTTTCTTTTTCATCATACTTAGGGTCTTTCTTTTCTTTTTGTATTTCTCTTTTTATTTCTGTCAGCCCAAACCCATTTTGGAGCATTTCAGTAGCTGCGTTTGCTTCTGTTTCTTGCCGGATTGGTTCTTTCACGTGAATGTATGCCTTTGCGATCTTTCCTCTATGATAAGGCTCTACTAACGTGATATCTTCTGTTTTTATCATCTTCAACGCGTTCATTTTGCTCATTAATTTCAAGATCGTCTTCCTATTTAGGATCATGTATCCACTTTTTAGATCTAATTGCTCAAGTTTGAATATACGTTCCTGTCTTTCCGCTTTCGACATACCCATTCTTCTGTTTTTCTCTGGGCTTTTTATCACCTGTTTTTGGTGCGTTGTTGACCGCTCACTTATTCTTTGGTCTTTTGAGGGCTTTCGTTCTTCTTCTCTGTTCTTTTTTTGTGTTTCCGTTTCTCTCCCCTTTTGGATCTCACTTGCCTCTCGGCTTCTTTTTGGTGTTTGGGGTTTCATGTTTTGTCTAATTTCTATTTCTTTCTCTGGTTCTTTTTGCTTTTGTGTTTGCTGATCTGTGTTCACCTCCATCACTGAGTTGTTGGAGGCGGTCTCCCAATGCTGGGACAAGTTCATCAGGTTTGTGTCGCTCATAAAATCTTCGACCGAGAGGGGGGGGCTTCTCATTTTGTCTCTTTTACTTTCTTTCTGGCATTTTTCTAAACTTTCCACTCTGATTTCTTCTTTTTTTTTTTTTTTTTCTTTTAGTTTTTCTGCTTCCTGCTGCTCCGCCTTCTCTGTCATCGGGTCTTTGTCAGCCTTGTCATTTTTCTTTAGTTTCAATATCACTGGGACTTTATTCTGGGGATGATTCTGGAGTCCTGATTTGATTGGGTATGTTTGTGGGGGTTTGGATCTTTTCTCCATCACTTCCTTTATCTCATGGTCTCCTTTGTGTCTCTCTGTTATTGCCGCATTTTTACTTTCCCGCTCTGATTTTTTGGTTTTCTCGTTCTCCTCCTCTGTCCCTCTTTTTAGGCACTCAATTTGTTTCTTTAAGTCCTCCAGTTCTTTTTCCCACCCTTTCTTGTAGGCGTCATTTCTTTCTTCTACAGCTGTGATGTATCCTTCTATATGCGTGATTTTTGTGGACATTGAAGCCAGAATTGATGTGTTGTCTTGTATTCCTTCTTTTATTGTTTCGTATAATTTGCAATATGGCGCCAGTGCTATCGTTATTGCAGACATGATTGTTAGTAGATCTGGTTTTTTACTTGGGGACTCCTTTTGTATCGGCGTGCCTAATTCACTTATCCTTCTATTTTTCGGTGATTTTGGAGTACTGGCTATTTTCCCTGGCATAGCCATTATTTCTGTGAATAGGCTATCGCTTAACCTGGGTCTGTGTGCTTTTTCCTCCAACCTTGTGCACTTAGGTTTTTCTTTCTGTGTTTCTCTTTGTTCGTTCTCTCCATATAGTTCTCTTACTTTCTCCGGGGTACGAAGTAGCTGGTCTGAATTCGGGTGTGCTTTGCCCCATCTGGGCCATCCACGTTTTGTCGTTGATCTTTTGGTTGGGGCACCCTCTCCCGGGCCAGGGCCTGTCTTTGGTTGTCGTCTTCGGGTCTTGCGGTATTTCCCCCTCCTTCAGGGAGCTCCTCCTGATGTTCTTTTAAAGTGCTTTGCTTCCGTCTTTCTTCTCTTTCTTCTATTTGTCGCCGGATTGCTTTCGCCGCATTCTTTTTTTCCTGCAGGAGCTGCGGCAGACCTATAGCTGGCGATCCTTCTGGCCCCGGTGAGACCCCGGGGGTCTGTTGGGTGTCTCCTCTGGAATTTACCTCAACCGCTTCCAGCAGTTCTGCGTCAGATAGATCGTTTTCTGGTTCTAATTTTCGTTTCTGCTGGTTAAGGAAAAATGCTTTCAATGTTCCTGACAAGGATACTGGCAATGATCCTTTTTGCATTCCCTCATTTATTTTTTTTTGCGGTTTCTTTTTTATATTTTCTAATGTTGTTTTCATTTTTCCTAGCTGTTCACGTCCTCTTTCTTTATTATTTTTTGTTGTTTTCATTTCGTTTGTCTTTTCTTGGTTTTTTCTTTGCATTGTTGGTTTGTTGGTAGTTATCCTTTTTTTCTGTTTTGCTTCTAAGGCTTTTTTTTCTTGTTCTATTTCGGAATCTGGGTCTGACGTCCCCGTTTCACTTTCATTCCAACTTTCTTCTGTACTACTTTCTTTCCCCTCGTTGCTAATGGCTTTGTTACTTGGCACTTGCGTCCGATTTTCTCCCCTTAGTTTTGCCTCTTCTTCTATTACGTTCTCACTTATGCCTAGTTCCTCATCAGTGTCAACAAACCCTGCTTCCCTGTGTACACTTGCTTGTACGACTGTTTTGGGAACCTTCTCTTTTGGCCAGTCTAGCCTTCTTCCTTCTTTATTTTCTTGTGGTAAACTGTCCACCTCCACACTTTCCCTTTCTTGAGTGGTGGTCAGCTTGTTAGCCTGGCTCTTGGCCAATTCCACTATCTGCGTCCCTTTGGTGATTTCATTTGGGCTGTCTATTTGACCTCGAACTCTCTCTTTTTATCTTTACTCGATCTGGATTTTTTTTTAGATCTTCTGTGCATGATATTTCGTTTAGTGTTTCTTGTATTGTTGTTGCCCAATTGTTGAGCGCTTTACACGTACCCGTTTTCAATTCTTCTGCTATCACTGCACATATTGGCAATGAATCGGCCATTATGATTTTCCTATAAAGTCCCAGCTTGCTTTGCTTCACTGATGTAGCTAACGAGACCAGGCCCAATTCCCTTCTAATTGCGGGCATGGAGGTTGATTTCGGTAGGCCTAGTACTGCCTTCCACACGTGTCCTTCCAATTTTTGCCATATTGAGTTCGGTAAGTTGAGGGCGGCTTCCATACCATAGGTGATAGAAGGCACAACCTTTGCCTTGTAAAATTTTATTGCCGGAATAATGGAGAATTTCCCAAATTTGTTGTCGACCAGTCTCGTTTGTGCCGTAAGTCTTTTAACTTTGTCCCATAACTGATCTTGTATTGCGTTGTCACCTGCTGATCCATCTAAGGTTACCCCTAGGTATTTGAATTTGTCGACTACTTCCAGTTTGGCGTTCTCCAAATGCCAATTTGACTGCTTTGTATTTTTGTTTGCGGTTTTTTCAAAAACCATTACTTTAGTTTTTGTTGTATTAATTTCCAGATGGTTTGTTGACATATACTTTGCCAGATTGTTCAGTTTTCGTTGCAGCCCAATTGGTGTTTGGTCAATGATGATGGCGTCGTCTGCGTACCATAGTCGTGGTATGATTTCATTTCCAATTTTTGGTGGGAAAGCTCTTATTTTTTTTTCTTCCGTCTGGTAGTCCCCCAAGAAAGCGATGAACAGGGCTGGAGCTAGTGGGCAGCCCTGCTTTACACCTCGCTGGATTTCAATCTCTTCCGACAAGGTGCCTTGTTTATTCAGTTTTACTCTGATTTTTGTGTTTTCATGAAGCGCTTTTATTGGTGCCATGATGGACGTTGGGCATTCCCACTTGCTCAGTTTCAGCCATAGTTTTTCTCGATCAATTTTATCAAAGGCTTTTGATAAATCTACGAATGCCAGGTAGATTTTTGGGGCACCTTCTTTTACTTTTGCTTTCAAGATCTGAATGATCAATATATTTATTGTCGTGCCTCCCTTCTTCTGGAACCCTGTCTGAAAAATGTCAAAGCAGGGTGCAGTCTTTGCCCATGTCCCAAAGTGGGTCAACAACTGGGTTGCGTAGATTTTGCTCACAATGTCTAACAGTGCTATGGGTCTGTAGCTTTCCGGGTCTTCTCTGTCGCCTTTTTTGTACACTGGCACAATTATGGCCTTTAGCCATGTTTCCGGCACCATTTTTGTCTGGGCACAGTGTGAGAAAATGTTGCTAATTAGCACTGCCCATGCCTTCGCAGATTGCTTTAGGTCGATATTTGACAACCCGTCCGGTCCGGGGGCCCTTGATGTTTTTAAGTTTTTGATGGTTTTTTCAATGTCTGTGATGTTAGCCACGTTCACCCAAATGGCTGTCGTGTCTGATAATCCTTTAGTTGTTTGCGTTTTCGGTCGCTCGAATTGTGCCATTAGATATGATTTCCAATTTGACTCAGGGACTTGATTTATCAGTTCTGGTGGCTTCGGTGTATTTGTTGCTTTGATTATTCTCCAGAAATCGCTTGTTTTCTTTGAGCCAAGACTTTTCAACATTTTTTCCGCATCTTGTTGGTACATCCATAGTCTATGTTGCTTTAGCCAATGATTATATTTCTTAGCCTCCATCTGCCAGTTTTCCCAGTCTTCCTGCTGGTTTCTTTTTATTGCAATTTTTCTTAACCTCCTCACCACTTTTCTTCTTTCCACCACCAGTTTATCATATGTGTGTAATGCGTTTGATGTTTTCTTCTGTTGACTCCTCGCTGGTTTTTTGTATGGTATCAGCAACGGTATGTAGTTTGGTCGAGTTTGTGGGGCTTTTTCTTGAACTTCCTCTGAGAGTCTATATCTTGCTGTTATCGTTTTTACCTCTTCTTCTGTTAGACAGACTCTAGATTGCTGGTTGTTTATTTCGAGATTGTGTTTGTACACGTGATTTTCAGTTTGTGATCCTGTCCATTTGCATATTAGCAGATTGTGATCACTGTGTGTGGTTCTTTGGACTTTGTATTCTTCAATTCTGGGTATGAATTCTGTTGACACAAAGATGTAATCTAGGGTAGCTTTTGCATTCAAACTCTCCCAAGTTGGAATGTTCTTTTGTTTCGGAAATAGAGCTGCGATGTTGTGGAGATTTCTTGGTTTAATCAGGGTCTCCCATGCAACACCTCTCTCGCAGGTTGACTCTTGACACTTTCCCGACTTTATTTCTTTGTTCCCCTCTCTGCAATCGGCGTTTAAGTCACCACATATGATGATGTCCTCATTCATGTGCTCTATTTTGATTTCATCTATCACCTCTGCCATTTTTGCGCAGTACGTTTTGTTTGTCATCTTTTGGGGGTTCCAATACGTGTTTATTATGATGACTTGGTTGCCAATCCTCTTGCTATTTGATTTTCCTTCGTTGGTCCATGTGGTCAGTATTACTAACATCTCATATGATTCGTGTAATTTTGTCGGTGTTGCCAGGCCTACTCCCATTTTCGTTGCTGTCAATAGGCCTGAGGATGGTCGGCCTAACAGGCCCTTGCTTGCAGGTGCTATTTCCACTACATAGCCGTCTAGGCCGGGTTTTTCTTGTAGCCAAGTTTCTTGTAGGCATATGATGTCAAGTGCGCCTAAGTCCACGTCGCCCGGTCTGGTTAAGTGCGTATATCCTCTTGTGTTCCATGACCCCAGGATGAAACATTTCTTGGTTTCTTTTTGGTCACCACTTCTTTGTTCATCCCACATAGGTGCCGGTGACCGTGTTAGTTGCTAATTTTCTGTTTTGCCCATTAAGGCTGCTTTTAGCCATGCTAGCGGGCCCGTGTTCGTTGACGTCTCCTTTGCTTGTCTCGGAGGTGATTTCTTTGCTCTCTCGTTTCTACTGTGGCAGCCAGTTCTCTCTGGACTAAAATATCTCTGAACGCGTTTTGGTTCCCCTCTCCGGTATAAGTTCTGATATTCTGCGCCCGTGTCCTGGTGCTCCTTCCTTGATTGCGTGTTTTGTTTTTCGTCCTTATGGGGTCTTCGGTTCTCTTTTCTGTCTTCCGTTCGTCCATACATCACTTCCCAATCAATACCCCTTTCTTCTCTATATTTTCCTAATCTATTAGCTCGATACCGCTCTTCTGTCCGTGAAGTGAAATGGTATGGTCTTCTTTCTTTTTCATCATACTTAGAGTCTTTCTTTTCTTTTTGTATTTCTCTTTTTATTTCTGTCAGCCCAAACCCATTTTGGAGCATTTCAGTAGCTGCTTTTGCTTCTGTTTCTTGCCGGATTGGTTCTTTCACGTGAATGTATGCCTTTGCGATCTTTCCTCTATGATAAGGCTCTACTAACGTGATATCTTCTGTTTTTATCATCTTCAACGCGTTCATTTTGCTCATTAATTTCAAGATCGTCTTCCTATTTAGGATCATGTATCCACTTTTTAGATCTAATTGCTCAAGTTTGAATATACGTTCCTGTCTTTCCGCTTTCGACATACCCGTTCTTCTGTTTTTCTCTGGGCTTTTTATCACCTGTTTTCGGTGCGTTGTTGACCGCTCACTTATTCTTTGGTCTTTTGAGGGCTTTCGTTCTTCTTCTCTGTTCTTTTTTTGTGTTTCCGTTTCTCTCCCCTTTTGGATCTCACTTGCCTCTCGGCTTCTTTTTGGTGTTTGGGGTTTCATGTTTTGTCTAATTTCTATTTCTTTCTCTGGTTCTTTTTGCTTTTGTGTTTGCTGATCTGTGTTCACCTCCATCACTGAGTTGTTGGAGGCGGTCTCCCAATGCTGGGACAAGTTCATCAGGTTTGTGTCGCTCATAAAATCTTCGACCGAGAGGGGGGGGGCTTCTCATTTTGTCTCTTTTACTTTCTTTCTGGCTTTTTTCTAAACTTTCCACTCTGATTTCTTCTTCTTTTTTTTTTTTTTTCTTTTAGTTTTTCTGCTTCCTGCTGCTCCGCCTTCTCTGTCATCGGGTCTTTGTCAGCCTTGTCATTTTTCTTTAGTTTCAATATCACTGGGACTTTATTCTGGGGATGATTCTGGAGTCCTGATTTGATTGGGTATGTGTGTGGGGTTTGGATCTTTTCTCCATCACTTCCTTTATCTCATGGTCTCCTTTGTGTCTCTCTGTTATTGCCGCATTTTTACTTTCCCGCTCTGATTTTTTGGTTTTCTCGTTCTCCTCCTCTGTCCCTCTTTTTAGGCACTCAATTTGTTTCTTTAAGTCCTCCAGTTCTTTTTCCCACCCTTTCTTGTAGGCGTCATTTCTTTCTTCTACAGCTGTGATGTATCCTTCTATATGCGTGATTTTTGTGGACATTGAAGCCAGAATTGATGTGTTGTCTTGTATTCCTTCTTTTATTGTTTCGTATAATTTGCAATATGGCGCCAGTGCTATCGTTATTGCAGACATGATTGTTAGTAGATCTGGTTTTTTACTTGGGGACTCCTTTTGTATCGGCGTGCCTAATTCACTTATCCTTCTATTTTTCGGCGATTTTGGAGTACTGGCTATTTTCCCTGGCATAGCCATTATTTCTGTGAATAGGCTATCGCTTAACCTGGGTCTGTGTGCTTTTTCCTCCAACCTTGTGCACTTAGGTTTTTCTTTCTGTGTTTCTCTTTGTTCGTTCTCTCCATATAGTTCCTTACTTTCTCCGGGGTACGAAGTAGCTGGTCTGAATTCGGGTGTGCTTTTGCCCCATCTGGGCCATCCACGTTTTGTCGTTGATCTTTTGGTTGGGGCACCCTCTCCCGGGCCAGGGCCTGTCTTTGGTTGTCGTCTTCGGGTCTTGCGGTATTTCCCCCTCCTTCAGGGAGCTCCTCCTGATGTTCTTTTAAAGTGCTTTGCTTCCGTCTTTCTTCTCTTTCTTCTATTTGTCGCCGGATTGCTTTCGCCGCATTCTTTTTTTCCTGCAGGAGCTGCGGCAGACCTATAGCTGGCGATCCTTCTGGCCCCGGTGAGACCCCGGGGGTCTGTTGGGTGTCTAAACCGGAATTTACCTCAACCGCTTCCAGCAGTTCTGCGTCAGATAGATCGTTTTCTGGTTCTAATTTTCGTTTCTGCTGGTTAAGCAAAAATGCTTTCAATGTTCCTGACAAGGATACTGGCAATGATCCTTTTTGCATTCCCTCATTTATTTATTTTTGCGGTTTCTTTTTTATATTTTCTAATGTTGTTTTCGTTTTTCCTAGCTGTTCACGTCCTCTTTCTTTATTATTTTTTGTTGTTTTCATTTCGTTTGTCTTTTCTTGGTTTTTTCTTTGCATTGTTGGTTTGTTGGTAGTTATCCTTTTTTTCTGTTTTGCTTCTAAGGCTTTTTTTTCTTGTTCTATTTCGGAATCTGGGTCTGACGTCCCCGTTTCACTTTCATTCCAACTTTCTTCTGTACTACTTTCTTTCCCCTCGTTGCTAATGGCTTTGTTACTTGGCACTTGCGTCCGATTTTCTTCCCTTAGTTTTGCCTCTTCTTCTATTACGTTCTCACTTATGCCTAGTTCCTCATCAGTGTCAACAAACCCTGCTTCCCTGTGTACACTTGCTTGTACGACTGTTTTGGGAACCTTCTCTTTTGGCCAGTCTAGCCTTCTTCCTTCTTTATTTTCTTGTGGTAAACTGTCCACCTCCACACTTTCCCTTTCTTGAGTGGTGGTCAGCTTGTTAGCCTGGCTCTTGGCCAATTCCACTATCTGCGTCCCTTTGGTGATTTCATTTGGGCTGTCTATTTGACCTCGAACTCTCTCTTTTTATCTTTACTCGATCTGGATTTTTTTTGAGATCTTCTGTGCATGATATTTCGTTTAGTGTTTCTTGTATTGTTGTTGCCCAATTGTTGAGCGCTTTACACGTACCCGTTTTCAATTCTTCTGCTATCACCGCACATATTGGCAATGAATCGGCCATTATGATTTTCCTATAAAGTCTCAGCTTGCTTTGCTTCACTGATGTAGCTAACGAGACCAGGCCCAATTCCCTTCTAATTGCGGGCATGGAGGTTGATTTCGGTAGGCCTAGTACTGCCTTCCACACGTGTCCTTCCAATTTTTGCCATATTGAGTTCGGTAAATTGAGGGCGGCTTCCATACCATAGGTGATAGAAGGCACAACCTTTGCCTTGTAAAATTTTATTGCCGGAATAATGGAGAATTTCCCAAATTTGTTGTCGACCAGTCTCGTTTGTGCCGTAAGTCTTTTAACTTTGTCCCATAACTGATCTTGTATTGCGTTGTCACCTGCTGATCCATCTAAGGTTACCCCTAGGTATTTGAATTTGTCGACTACTTCCAGTTTGGCGTTCTCCAAATGCCAATTTGACTGCTTTGTATTTTTGTTTGCGGTTTTTTCAAAAACCATTACTTTAGTTTTTGTTGTATTAATTTCCAGATGGTTTGTTGACATATACTTTGCCAGATTGTTCAGTTTTCGTTGCAGCCCAATTGGTGTTTGGTCAATGATGATGGCGTCGTCTGCGTACCATAGTCGTGGTATGATTTCATTTCCAATTTTTGGTGGGAAAGCTCTTATTTTTTTTTCTTCCGTCTGGTAGTCCCCCAAGAAAGCGATGAACAGGGCTGGAGCTAGTGGGCAGCCCTGCTTTACACCTCGCTGGATTTCAATCTCTTCCGACAAGGTGCCTTGTTTATTCAGTTTTACTCTGATTTTTGTGTTTTCATGAAGCGCTTTTATTGGTGCCATGATGGACGTTGGGCATTCCCACTTGCTCAGTTTCAGCCATAGTTTTTCTCGATCAATTTTATCAAAGGCTTTTGATAAATCTACGAATGCCAGGTAGATTTTTGGGGCACCTTCTTTTACTTTTGCTTTCAAGATCTGAATGATCAATATATTTATTGTCGTGCCTCCCTTCTTCTGGAACCCTGTCTGAAAAATGTCAAAGCAGGGTGCAGTCTTTGCCCATGTCCCAAAGTGGGTCAACAACTGGGTTGCGTAGATTTTGCCCACAATGTCTAACAGTGCTATGGGTCTGTAGCTTTCCGGGTCTTCTCTGTCGCCTTTTTTGTACACTGGCACAATTATGGCCTTTAGCCATGTTTCCGGCACCATTTTTGTCTGGGCACAGTGTGAGAAAATTTTGCTAATTAGCACTGCCCATGCCTTCGCAGATTGCTTTAGGTCGATATTTGACAACCCGTCCGGTCCGGGGGCCCTTGATGTTTTTAAGTTTTTGATGGTTTTTTCAATGTCTGTGATGTTAGCCACGTTCACCCAAATGGCTGTCGTGTCTGATAATCCTTTAGTTGTTTGCGTTTTCGGTCGCTCGAATTGTGCCATTAGATATGATTTCCAATTTGACTCAGGGACTTGATTTATCAGTTCTGGTGGCTTCGATGTATTTGTTGCTTTGATTATTCTCCAGAAATCGCTTGTTTTCTTTGAGCCAAGACTTTTCAACATTTTTTCCGCATCTTGTTGGTACATCCATAGTCTATGTTGCTTTAGCCAATGATTATATTTCTTAGCCTCCATCTGCCAGTTTTCCCAGTCTTCCTGCTGGTTTCTTTTTATTGCAATTTTTCATAACCTCCTCACCACTTTTCTTCTTTCCACCACCAGTTTATCATATGTGTGTAATGCGTTTGATGTTTTCTTCTGTTGACTCCTCGCTGGTTTTTTGTATGGTATCAGCAACGGTATGTAGTTTGGTCGAGTTTGTGGGGCTTTTTCTTGAACTTCCTCTGAGAGTCTATATCTTGCTGTTATCGTTTTTACCTCTTCTTCTGTTAGACAGACTCTAGATTGCTGGTTGTTTATTTCGAGATTGTGTTTGTACACGTGATTTTCAGTTTGTGATCCTGTCCATTTGCATATTAGCAGATTGTGATCACTGTGTGTGGTTCTTTGGACTTTGTATTCTTCAATTCTGGGTATGAATTCTGTTGACACAAAGATGTAATCTAGGGTAGCTTTTGCATTCAAACTCTCCCAATTTGGAATGTTCTTTTGTTTCGGAAATAGAGCTGCGATGTTGTGGAGATTTCTTGGTTTAATCAGGGTCTCCCATGCAACACCTCTCTCGCAGGTTGACTCTTGACACTTTCCCGACTTTATTTCTTTGTTCCCCTCTCTGCAATCGGCGTTTAAGTCGCCACATATGATGATGTCCTCATTCATGTGCTCTATTTTGATTTCATCTATCACCTCTGCCATTTTTGCGCAGTACGTTTTGTTTGTCATCTTTTGGGGGTTCCAATACGTGTTTATTATGATGACTTGGTTGCCAATCCTCTTGCTATTTGATTTTCCTTCGTTGGTCCATGTGGTCAGTATTACTAACATCTCATATGATTCGTGTAATTTTGTCGGTGTTGCCAGGCCTACTCCCATTTTCGTTGCTGTCAATAGGCCTGAGGATGGTCGGCCTAACAGGCCCTTGCTTGCAGGTGCTATTTCCACTACATAGCCGTCTAGGCCGGGTTTTTCTTGTAGCCAAGTTTCTTGTAGGCATATGATGTCAAGTGCGCCTAAGTCCATGTCGCCCGGTCTGGTTAAGTGCGTATATCCTCTTGTGTTCCATGACCACAGGATGAAACATTTCTTGGTTTCTTTTTGGTCACCACTTCTTTGTTCATCCCACATAGGTGCCGGTGACCGTGTTAGTTGCTAATTTTCTGTTTTGCCCATTAAGGCTGCTTTTAGCCATGCTAGCGGGCCCGTGTTCGTTGACGTCTCCTTTGCTTGTCTCGGAGGTGATTTCTTTGCTCTCTCGTTTCTACTGTGGCGGCCAGTTCTCTCTGGACTAAAATGTCTCTGAACGTGTTTTGGTTCCCCTCTCCGGTATAAATTCTGATATTCTGCGCCCGTGTCCTGGTGCTCCTTCCTTGATTGCGTGTTTTGTTTTTCGTCCTTATGGGGTCTTCGGTTCTCTTTTCTGTCTTCCGTTCGTCCATACATCACTTCCCAATCAATACCCCTTTCTTCTCTATATTTTCCTAATCTATTAGATCGATACCGCTCTTCTGTCCGTGAAGTGAAATGGTATGGTCTTCTTTCTTTTTCATCATACTTAGGGTCTTTCTTTTCTTTTTGTATTTCTCTTTTTATTTCTGTCAGCCCAAACCCATTTTGGAGCATTTCAGTAGCTGCTTTTGCTTCTGTTTCTTGCCGGATTGGTTCTTTCACGTGAATGTATGCCTTTGCGATCTTTCCTCTATGATAAGGCTCTACTAACGTGATATCTTCTGTTTTTATCATCTTCAACGCGTTCATTTTGCTCATTAATTTCAAGATCGTCTTCCTATTTAGGATCATGTATCCACTTTTTAGATCTAATTGCTCAAGTTTGAATATACGTTCCTGTCTTTCCGCTTTCGACATACCCGTTCTTCTGTTTTTCTCTGGGCTTTTTATCACCTGTTTTTGGTGCGTTGTTGACCGCTCACTTATTCTTTGGTCTTTTGAGGGCTTTCGTTCTTCTTCTCTGTTCTTTTTTTGTGTTTCCGTTTCTCTCCCCTTTTGGATCTCACTTGCCTCTCGGCTTCTTTTTGGTGTTTGGGGTTTCATGTTTTGTCTAATTTCTATTTCTTTCTCTGGTTCTTTTTGCTTTTGTGTTTGCTGATCTGTGTTCACCTCCATCACTGAGTTGTTGGAGGCGGTCTCCCAATGCTGGGACAAGTTCATCAGGTGTGTGTCGCTCATAAAATCTTCGACCGAGAGGGGGGGGGGCTTCTCATTTTGTCTCTTTTACTTTCTTTCTGGCTTTTTTCTAAACTTTCCACTCTGATTTCTTCTTCTTTTTTTTTTTTTTTTCTTTTAGTTTTTCTGCTTCCTGCTGCTCCGCCTTCTCTGTCATCGGGTCTTTGTCAGCCTTGTCATTTTTCTTTAGTTTCAATATCACTGGGACTTTATTCTGGGGATGATTCTGGAGTCCTGATTTGATTGGGTATGTTTGTGGGGGTTTGGATCTTTTCTCCATCACTTCCTTTATCTCATGGTCTCCTTTGTGTCTCTCTGTTATTGCCGCTTTTTTACTTTCCCGCTCTGATTTTTTGGTTTTCTCGTTCTCCTCCTCTGTCCCTCTTTTTAGGCACTCAATTTGTTTCTTTAAATCCTCCAGTTCTTTTTCCCACCCTTTCTTGTAGGCGTCATTTCTTTCTTCTACAGCTGTGATGTATCCTTCTATATGCGTGATTTTTGTGGACATTTGAAGCCAGAATTGATGTGTTGTCTTGTATTCCTTCTTTTATTGTTTCGTATAATTTGCAATATGGCGCCAGTGCTATCGTTATTGCAGACATGATTGTTAGTAGATCTGGTTTTTTACTTGGGGACTCCTTTTGTATCGGCGTGCCTCATTCACTTATCCTTCTATTTTTCGGCGATTTTGGAGTACTGGCTATTTTCCCTGGCATAGCCATTATTTCTGTGAATAGGCTATCGCTTCACCTGGGTCTGTGTGCTTTTTCCTCCAACCTTGTGCACTTAGGTTTTTCTTTCTGTGTTTCTCTTTGTTCGTTCTCTCCATATAGTTCTCTTACTTTCTCCGGGGTACGAAGTAGCTGGTCTGAATTCGGGTGTGCTTTTGCCCCATCTGGGCCATCCACATTTTGTCGTTGATCTTTTGGTTGGGGCACCCTCTCCCGGGCCAGGGCCTGTCTTTGGTTGTCGTCTTCGGGTCTTGCGGTATTTCCCCCTCCTTCAGGGAGCTCCTCCTGATGTTCTTTTAAAGTGCTTTGCTTCCGTCTTTCTTCTCTTTCTTCTATTTGTCGCCGGATTGCTTTCGCCGCATTCTTTTTTTCCTGCAGGAGCTGCGGCAGACCTATAGCTGGCGATCCTTCTGGCCCCGGTGAGACCCCGGGGGTCTGTCGGGTGTCTCCTCCGGAATTTACCTCAACCGCTTCCAGCAGTTCTGCGTCAGATAGATCGTTTGCTGGTTCTAATTTTCGTTTCTGCTGGTTAAGGAAAAATGCTTTCAATGTTCCTGACAAGGATACTGGCAATGATCCTTTTTGCATTCCCTCATTTATTTTTTTTTGCGGTTTCTTTTTTATATTTTCTAATGTTGTTTTCGTTTTTCCTAGCTGTTCACGTCCTCTTTCTTTATTATTTTTTGTTGTTTTCATTTCGTTTGTCTTTTCTTGGTTTTTTCTTTGCATTGTTGGTTTGTTGGTAGTTATCCTTTTTTTCTGTTTTGCTTCTAAGGCTTTTTTTTCTTGTTCTATTTCGGAATCTGGGTCTGACGTCCCCGTTTCACTTTCATTCCAACTTTCTTCTGTACTACTTTCTTTCCCCTCGTTGCTAATGGCTTTGTTACTTGGCACTTGCGTCCGATTTTCTTCCCTTAGTTTTGCCTCTTCTTCTATTATGTTCTCACTTATGCCTAGTTCCTCATCAGTGTCAACAAACCCTGCTTCCCTGTGTACACTTGCTTGTACGACTGTTTTGGGAACCTTCTCTTTTGGCCAGTCTAGCCTTCTTCCTTCTTTATTTTCTTGTGGTAAACTGTCCACCTCCACACTTTCCCTTTCTTGAGTGGTGGTCAGCTTGTTAGCCTGGCTCTTGGCCAATTCCACTATCTGCGTCCCTTTGGTGATTTCATTTGGGCTGTCTATTTGACCTCGAACTTTCTCACGGCGTTTCTCTAGACCACTCCTCTCCGTGTTCCCCATCCGCGTGGGGCTCCTCCTCCTAGCCCTCCCTGAGTCTGGCGGGGCAGGCAGGGCTGGCTGTCCTGCTCCGTGGTTTGTTGTCTTTTCCGATGGTTTCTTCTTCCTCCGGTCCTCGGCGTCACAGCTCTCCTGCTGAGGGTCCGTCAGCAGCTGCCCTCCGGCTGCCGTTTCCAGAAACCCACTCGCCTTAGGCGCGGTGTGCAGGGCACTGGTCACCTCAGATCCCGGTAGGTCTTGCTTACTTTCACCGCTTAGATTTATTCGCGGGACTTGTGGTTCTGTTGTTACTGGTTCTGTTGTTCCTTGTGCATCTTTCTCCTTTGGTTCGAAGACGCACAAAGTAGTCGTCGTGCCCACCTCTCTGAGCTCGTTATTCGTACTGTTGAAACGAGACCTCGGCGTATGTAGCTCTTTTTTTCCTTCGTGGGCAGTTTCTTCACTGAGAAGCGTCTTGGATTTCAGCCGCATGGCTGGCGATTTCACACTCCTTAGACGCCGTTTGTTGTTATCAGTGTTGTCAGTGTCCGAAACCGCTCCCACCTCGTCCGGTTTTTCATTTTTACTATTTTTTCGCCCTTGCTGTAACGATGGTCTCTCATATTTCTGGGCTGCATCCATATTACGTTTACCTCACGGGCTCCCGCGGACTCCAGCAGACTCAACTCTCCTCACCCAACTCTGCTCACCGCTCCGCTCTGGTGCAGGGTTTTTAAGCCTTCCCACACGCTGTAGTAGACAGGGGAGAGAGACTCCAGCAGACTCCAGCAGACTCAACTCTCCTCACCCAACTCCGCTCACATTTATAAACTCTGTCCAGAGGCACCCACAGCACAAACCTCTGCCGTTTCTTTGCTCTGTGGCAGCAGCAGGCTCTCAGATTCGTCGGGGCCGAACGAGCTTGATATGCAACGCAGGCGATTTTTCAAATTCAAGTGTGGGCCTTCTGTGCATTTAACAAATGCTATTTGTTGGATACCCTTGCATTAGAAATCTGTTTTCAATAAGATTACATTATGTGTCATATGTTTGGTTTGTACTACAGTTCCTCCTGGCTCTGGTGAATTCTCCAATCAGTATGTTCTTAATAGTGCTCTTAAGGTGGCAGCTTTTTGCATATAAGGTGGCGTTGACCTCTGTTTTCTTGCAAAAGGTCCTTGTTTGAAATAACCCATTCTCGATGTATATGTGTATGTCTAGGAATGCTACCTTTGTGTTACTCATTTCCGCTGTGAAATGTAGTCCAAAAGTATTCTGGTTTAGGTAGTTGCAGAATTGTTCTAACTCTGTTTTTTCTCAATTTCATATGATGAAAATATTATCGATGTACCTTAGCCATTTGATGATTTTGCCTGAAAGCGTTGGGCGAGCCTGCACATGCTTCAGTTCAAACTCTCCTAGAAGTAGGTTCGCCATAGAAGGCGCAAAACGGTCGGTCCCTGATGGTGGTAATGGTTAGATCACTGCTATGATGTTTGATGGCCTCTATATCTTGTATTGAGTCCAGGTTGGGAAAGAATGTTTTCAACTTTCCAGGCCCCAGTTCGTCACTCAGTCTGAACATCTGGACCTCTTGGAGACATTTGGTGGACAATCACTGCTCTATAACCAACATAGGGGTTTGGGGGCCATCAATGGCCCAGCTGACTGCAAGGTTATCTGTGGGATGTGAAGGGCTGTTAAGAGGAGGACCTGGACTGAAAGAGAGCAGGACCCCATGTGATCTAGCCACTGAGAGCTTTCCTGTGTGTCTTTTTCAAATTTAATTCACTGTTTGTGTATTTTTTAAATTGTGCTTACTTTGTGACATTTCTTAATGGATTACTCCCCGTTTGAGAAAAGCTTTGTGAAACTCGGTATGAATATTTTAATCCTTTACCTTAACCTTCACCCTTCCACTAAAACAAGTAAAAAAGAAAAAAATAGATACTTTTTTAGAAACTCTTGTAAAAACCTTTCTGTCCCCACTCCTTTAATTGAAAAAACAAAAAAGAAACCCATTGTGAAAACCCTGCAGAGACCCTTGCGAAAATTCTTCCTCTGGTGCACCCCACAATTCTTACTTTGAATAAAGAAATGGAACAACTGTTTCTCTTTGGGAGTATATCCTCTTTGAATGAGGTGGACTCAGTGGATGATGGAGTACATTTGTAATAGAGGCACATCCTTTTGAGGTTGAGGCTAGCACCATGTTCAGGAACGCAGATGTGAAAGCCAATAGATGAACATGAACAGCGAGAGGAGGAGATGGAAAAGTTGGAGGCACAGAACATTAAAGGGTTCTTACGTTATGCAAGTGCAGCCCAGCTCTTTAATGTGCCACACTTGCTTTGTGAAAAAGAACCACGCATTGGAAAGAGGGGTGTGGGAAGGTGTGTGTATGTGGCAGCAAGTGGGCGTGGAGGGTGGGGGAAAACAGTGGTGACACTTTACTGGTAAGTGGCTGTTAGCCGGGGACAGGCCGGGTTGCTCGGTGCATCAGAACTAGAGGGATGCCTCCCCCCAAATGAAAAAAGGACTTTGCCTGGTTTAAAAAAACGATCATCAGAATGTCCCCTGTTAACATGGTAAAAACAGGCGAGTGGGCATCTTTTAGGCTTGTTGCTATGGGGAATTTGGCTTGTGTATGGAAATGGAACAGAACATAGGCGGCAATTAGCTGAAAGAAGCAATGCAAAAGCATTGCAGCAGGGAAACACACGCTAGAGAGCTGTGCTAAGGGCATGGAACCATTTGGGGAGATCTCTATAGTGATTTGGGAGGAAGTAGTGAGAGAATCTCTGTTTCTCATGGAGGAGATGGTGGATGCAGGTCAAGAGGAGCTGATAACAGCAACTGGGATGTTACACTACGACGTTGATTGTGAGAGGCAGCAAGAGAATGAGGTGGATATGGGAGAAGAAAATGGAGGTGATGGAGTGGCAGGAGGTGGCAGACTAAGAGGCAAGGATGGAGAGTCAGTAGGAGCTGAAACACAAGAAGGTGTAGATAGAGGGCCAGCACGAGGTGGAATATGAAGTGGATGAGGGACAGGGCAGAGAGGTAAACAAGGAGGTAGATGTGGCACAGTAGGTGGAATATGCAGATTATGCAGAACAAGAGATGGTGGATGTCGGATAGGAGGATGAACACAAGAAGGTGGGTGAAGGGTAGGAGGAGACAGGGCAGCAGAAAGTGGAACCTGAGGTGGCTGCAGGCCAGGAGGAGGATGGCGAAGGCATAGATATGGAGCAAGAGAAAGAGGGGCAGAGGAGGATGAGTGGTAGCTATTGCAAGAAGTCGAGGCCGAGCAAGCTGATGCTGATGGCTAGGATCCTGTGAAAGGGCAATGTAAGCCAGAGGATGCGACAAGCAATCATCTCCTCCTAGGTGGGGCAGTTTGTCCCTTCAAGAGTGGAAGAGACAACCAGAGAAGTGTACATTTGGGTGCACGCTGTGCAAGAACAGTGTACAGTGGGTCAGGAACAGTGAGAATGATGTATTTGGCATGACTGCCACAAACCACCTATCCAACTGGCAGAATGAAATCTTTAACACCATCCATGTCAAAACAGTGTCCTTTTTATGGAAGAGAGGAAACATCCCCCGCCATGATAGAGGACTTGGTAGCATGAGCAAAATGCCAGCTCATGGTACCAGCTCCAGCCATCACGACTGTTTGGCTCCCTATCTGTATGTGGTGAAAGGATGGCTTTACCACTATTTGGAAGCCACAGGTGTGATTGCCTGTTCTTGCATGCTGCACAGATTGCCTGCCTAGTTGGGTGTTGATCAGCAAGGGAAGCTGGAGCACAATGAAGTCCAAGTTACTGTGGATGCTAACTTGCATGCCTATCACCCCAACATCCACCACTAAATTGAGTAAGGGGGTGACAGGCATGCAAGTTAGCATCCACATTATCTTGGACTTCATCGTCCTCCAGCTTCCCCTGCTGAACAACACCCTATCTCTATGATAGGACTGACAGCAAATTATGCAGGTTTTTAAAGCAAATATGTGACCATTTAGGGGAGGTAGGAAATGGCATATGTAATCTAATTTTCTCCTCTGTAATGTTTGTATTTATAAAAATTAATTGTGAAAGGTTTTATTGTTATGAAACCAAAGCACAATAAAAATAAAAGACTGACAGCAGCTCTGTAAGGAAACAAGCAAGAACCACCGTTCATGTATTAGGGAGACCTAGTGATCTATGTATTTGAGGGTGCAGCTATTGCATGGCCAGAATATCCTGAGAAAAAGTAGCCGAGAGATCCTGAGAAGTAGTAGCAAAAAGGCCCTGTGAAATATTAGCAGGCTTACACTGTGAAAAGGTAGAGGTAAAACGTACCGACTATCTATATGTGTTGTTCTCTGTGCCTCTCCATGTAGGCTGGCAGTGTGCTGTTGCGCAGCACCATAGAGTCATTGGTGGATCCAGGGTAGCGAGCACAGCAGTGGCTGATGGTGAGGTCAGGCCCACAGGTTATCTGGACATTCATTGAATGGACATGTTTTCTATTCCAGTACAGCCACGGGCTTGGGGTGCAACATGTGTGCAGTCCAGGACTGCAATTATGTTGGGCACTTGAGCAATCCCATAGAATTGTGCCTTCAGTTCATTCACCTGTGCCTGGGTGATGGGCAATACCATTTTCTGGTTCACGTGGCGTAGCAGTGCATCCAGCACCTGGCCCAGAAATGCACTATATGTTGACTGGGCCATGCCATGCATCATTGCTACTGAGTGCTGAAAGGTGCCCGTCCCCAGGTACTGTGGGACTGACACCAGCTTGACGAGTGGTGGCATTGAGGTGCAGATGGCAATCCTGCTCCCAATGTCCCCTTCATTTGTGGCCAGCAACTGGGTGATGGTAGCCCTGTCCAGCCTGTACTCTGCTACTCTGCTATCACAATATGTGATGTTCACAATCTCATGTATTGAGTTGCACAGAAGAGTATTCTCCAAAATCTCAAAATGCAATTAATACAGTGTTCAAGAAATACATGTTTTCAACCGTAATACAGGAACTTTTATGTGATGATCAATCATAATACCACTACATCAACTCATTATCTTGCTAGATGTTATGAACAGAATCAACACTTCACACAACGCGTTTTGGCGTTCAGGGACCCCGTCTTCAGGTGCAACTGCTACTGATAACTTCAAATATCAAAAAAACAACAAAGTATATATTTAATATGTGCTGCTTAGACTGAACACTCATAAATAATTCTTGATAATAGATTGATTTCACTGACCTTGCTGAACAATTTGACACTATTCTTAGATAGGAATGTTAAATGCGTCTATAAATTAGATCATCCCTAATCTGTAAAAGACATCAGATAATTCCAATGTAATGTCCTTTGTGAGAGATCAAAACAAGTGAATATTATTGTGTATGCTGTCAAGATTAAATAACAGAAGACACTTTTGCCTACTTGTTCAACTGTAATGGGATCCAACTGGTCACACTCGTGTCGGCTCAAAAATCCCTGACCGATATGTAAATCTGAAATTTAATGGGAATTCCACTTCGAAAAAAGGGAATATCCAATCGTATACCTGTTTTTGTAACTTCCAAAACATTTGCTAACTAAATATAGATGCAAAGTGGAACTCCCATTTACCTAGATGGGTCATTAAGCCTCATGCGATGTGGGACATGTATTCTAGAAATTCACCTATGTATCACTTTAACTAATACATTTCCATATTTTGCTGACGTTCTGATAGACTTCAAAAAGCTACTAAATAATATGACCTAAAATCAACCCTTGATCATAATGAAAGGAACATTCACTTAGGAGCAATTCAAGATCTTGCATGGTTATAAACCTCCCAATTTCATTGACATTATTACCTGTTAATTCATGTGTGTTCAATCTACTGCAATATTTTTCACAATATCCTGGATCTATATGGGAATGACATTACATCATAAACCAAATGAGAACAGCATTGTGCATCAAATTAACATACATCAAATTCAATTTCTGATTGTTACTAGAACATGTTATGGCATTTAAACAATAACATCACCTCACTACATTTTAATACACGTCCACAAATACCATGGCTTACTGAGTAATACTGAATAGAATAATCTAAATGAAACAAGTTAAATCAAACTCATTGTTCATCCCTTTTAGTTCCAACGAGTCCAATCTCTCAATATATTCTATTTCTTTCTGCCTGATTAAAACTCTGATGTCACCTCCTCTTTTTGGACAATTAACCTGTTCCAATATGATCAGTTTCATCGGTGCTATTGAATGTTTGAATGTTTTGAAGTGTTGTGCCACTGGTGAGTGTTTAGAACAAGTTCAAATATTAGATGTATGCTCTGTCCATCTAATTTTGACTTTTCAAGACGTGAGCCCCACATAAAATAAACCACATGGACATTTGATTACATAGATTACATTACTAGAATCACAAGTGCTTGTGTGTCTCAAGAATATCCTTCTGCCTGTGTATGGATGATTGATACTGGATCCTTTTATGATATTGTTGCAATGTTGAAAATTGTTACATGGCAATTTGCCCTAAAAGGGTCTTTGTTCAGATGTGGTTTGCTGATAGTCTGCTCGTACTAGATGATCTTTGGTGGATTTACTTTTTCTGTAACCTAATGTAGACCAGCCCAGAGAAGCAGAAATATTCTCAAGGGTACGTGGAAAGGTGTTTGTCCCCTCTGCTACTGGGATTATAAATTAGCAGGCACATGGCTAAAGGAAGAACAATAGTAGCACAAACACAAATCGCATCTCATCATATTGGAGTCATCAGCAGTCATTCAGAAGATCTATCCATTTCACAACCACATGTCCCACTAACATCCCTGAGTTATTTGTATTATGAGTTGATTTGGTTTGTTGGTTAGACTCTTTTACCAGAAGTGCTGCATATCAGGAAACGCACACATCTAGCAGGTGCAGTAACTGAGCATGGTTACTTTACATGGTTCCAGTGGTTTATTGATGGAAGGTAATAAAAGGGTTATGTGCTGGTATATTAAATGGGAACATGTGGTAATGCAGAGACATACTTACACACACACGCACACACACATGATGATCGTTAAGACATGTGTCAGAATTTACAGAAGATTGTTTTCATTTATACATTTGTTTCACATCGAGGTAGGGCAAGGCAGGCTGTTTGTGGGGTATCTGGATGACTAAAAATGCCCCTGCAATGGTTTATAGATGGTCCTTTATTCTGGCCTTGTTTAGTTCAATAGATAAGTTTGCTATGATTCCACATGGATTTATGTAATGGGGGACTAGTAGAAAGAAGGAACAGAAGTGGGATATGGTGCAGGGGACCCAGGAACAGATAGTATGGTGAGAGTAGACAACATAGTCAAAAAGTAGGCTGAATGGGAGAGTACTCCTTAGGTTGGATTTGATGGACCGCAAGCCTCCACGCCATACACTTTCATTGTAGTGAGACAGGAACTACATGACCAACTTCAGTGCAGAGGCGAATATACTGGCTACGTGTTGCAGGCAAAATGGGCCACTGTATCAAAGTCTGCAGGTTGAGCATGATTAGCATACATATTGAGAACTATGTGATTCCTGTTGTGGGGCAGGGGCAACATTCTAACTGGTGTGCATCTAGTGTTTCATTGTAATCTTGTGCCCTGAAGCTGTACAGTTACAATTGTTTGTAAAGTCTTGGAATTGCAATGATACAATGCAATTCGAGGGCAATCATTTTGATATTTGGGATCGAAGAATGCATTTTTAACAGAGAGTTGAAGGTTGAAAGTTTGTGGGTTTGGGGTCCTTGTCCTGTCTGCAATGGGCTGTTGATTAATGTCAGAGTGATTACTTGCTAGAGTTCCGCCTTTAGTAGTTGAATTACATGAGTTGCTAGTGCTTCTGAGAATGAGACACTATTTAATTTGTTGTCTCCTGGGTTGGGCTCTTGGTGGGGTAGGCCTGATCCTTGGGTAGTGTGGGTGATTGATAGTCTTATTTGCTGCACTATTTGTGTGAAGATGTGAAAAACCATGATAGGCTGTCACAGAGGTCTTTGTTTTGTGGGGACATTGTGACAGAACATTGTGGTGAGATGAATGTCTGCACCGCTTTGAACAGTGCCCTGGTCTGTTTAAGGCATTTCTTATTGCACCAAAGATGTGATCCTTTTTTTATGGTGTTGAAGATTTATGTATGACCCATTTCTATGTTGTGCTTGAGTTGAAGAAGTGCCTGGTGATCCATGGACTGATGCTAGTATATTTTCAGGTCACATCATCTTGCATAAAATGTGTTAATTGCTTCTTAATACCAGAGGCTTTTGTGGGAACTATACTGACCACTCTGTAGGGGTGCACAGGATATTTTAGGGAACAAGATGTATGGATCCAACTGAGGTGTGTTCTTTCTAGTAATGGTTTTTTAATCTGGGAATAAAATGGTCTGAGCATATCACAGAGAATGCAGTGAGTGTGCCTGCTTCCAGGTCACGTTTGAGGGCAGCGTGTAGGCATTCTTTCTGGAAGGGGAGGTAGGGTAAGATTTCTATGTATAGATAATTCAATTCATAGAGGAACGCTCTAGATGAGCAAATAGATTTATCATTGACCCAGAATTTGAATCTCTGGCACGTATGTGATGATTTTGAAGCAGTTTTGACATGACAACTCTACTTGGATGCTGATCATTTTGCAGATAGTCACTTTACATTCATGGATATAAGGCTACAAAGCAAAACACTGGCATCCAGTTCTCGTGGCTCTTTCCTTTCAACACTTCTCTGTAATCAAACGCTATTGTACGTAAGACGGACCAAAGCAGCCCCTTAAACTGACAGCCGTTCCCCACCCAAAGGGGTAACTCAGAAGAGCACAGGAATAATTCTCCCTCCCACCCTCTGGAGAACCGTGCAACTGATACTTCTGACAAAGATATTATCAGTAGCTGAGTAATCCCTTGAACCCAAATTAACTATCTTGGTGGTGGTGTGGGATGTTTTTACCCATGCATCCAAGCCCTACCATAAAACTGTGCAGTACTGGCATGGAAAACATCATGATGGCCAGAACTCCCCAGAGAGTGCACAGGGAAAACATGAAGAATAGGCTGCCACCCATTTTTGCCTATGTTGTGAGCACAGGAGGGCACTGCCTAAAACCACCATTGGGCTACACACACAGTAGCCTGAAACCATTGGGAATGGCAATGCTGATTGCCAAAAAGCAACTCAGAACTGTGGGGAATTCATTTTCTTAATCCCAAAAATGGTTGCAATACCGGTACTCATCACTATCAGAAAGCCGGCGTTTGAAAACCACCAGACTTTTGTGTAAAACTGAAAAGAGGAACCCAAACCAGACCAAGGAAAGACTTGCTAAGAGGTGGATACAATGTAAAACTATATTCTGAAATGACTTGAAGGAAGCAATTATTTAATGTATAGGTAAAAATTGTAAGTTTGATTTAAACTGGGAACTAAAGTGACATTTAGCTGAATTCTGCCTGACAACTACCCCCGACAGGAGAAACCTGCTTAGCCACTCTTCCCAGGCCTAGCTGCATTCTGCTTCCCCACCAAAAGGAGTTCACACCTCTCTGATTGAATTACCTGGGGACTGCAGGAAACTGAACAATGGACTCAGGCAAATGTTATATTGGGGGGGCCGTAAAGTGGCTTCCTCTTGGGAGAAGTGGGAGGAGAAGTGCCTCTGGGAGCCACCCGAGCTGGAGGCGGGGGCAGACAGAAGCTTCCCCCATGTGCTTTGGAACCTAAACCACACCCATCTGGGCCAGAGCATAATTTTAAAAAAAGATGGATAATTCATAGTACGGACTTGTCAGAATTATATTAGTAATATCATTATTCTTGTGATTTTTCTGTGCACGTTTTAAGAGGTGTTAGGACCCTGTGGTGTATGCTGGGGGGTTGCTAGTAGAAAATAGGGTCTTACTCCAAATGTCTGCATGTTAAAAATCTGACACTTCATCAATTAATGTCCATACTCCTTGCGCACATGTGTGTAATTTTTGGTAAATGTCCGATATTGGTATACCAGTCAAAAAGCGCAAAATGTTGTCATTTTTTAATGCAAGCCCCCAGGAAGATCAGAGGCGGACAAGCATGGACCATAAGGAATATATAGTGTGTACATGTAATTTCAACAAATGGTGTATCTGGGAAATATGGATTTGAAGCAAATATAGATTTGTGGGCAAATTGACCAGGGGAGGATCCTCTGACCCATAAACAGACCTCATCATGATGACAATCCATTTCCTTCCCCCAATCATGGGAGAGACGAGAATTGGGCCAATGATAAGTAGAGAGGGGCAGGCTCAGTTATGCCATGCACACACCCATTTCCAAAACACATAAAAAGAGACTGCTGGGACAGGTAGAGGATTCAATTCCATTTTCTGCGGGTTGCTCTGCCGGGAGACTCCAGACTTCACATCCATCAATCTCCAGAGACCAGAACTTTATTTCAGAACCTAAAGCAAGGGCCTAAACCCACAAACTGAGAACTCTTCTCAGCAGGCCTCAGCATCCTTAAAATCATTTGCAAACTATTCCACAGCCGGGCGAGCTGTTTGGATTCTTTGCCACGAACTTTTAACAGAAGAGCAGTATCCAGAACCAGAGATCGCTGTGAGCAGAACCGGTGCCTGATTGACCCGCCGAGCAGAGGGAACCGGTGCCTGACAGACCAGCAAAGCAGAGCTGACCCAGACGCTGTGAGCAGAACCTCCCGAAGTCCAGTCCAGTTGACCAGATCCGTGACGAGGCCCATTCATTTCAAAATTAGGAGTGAGTATCCGCCAGAACTGCGCAGAACCCAATCTCTTAGTTAAAATAATCTAATCCAAACTATTTTAACCTAAGTAGAACTGCCTCCTAGTAATCCTGGCATCTGTCATTCTAAAGCTGCGAGCTGTCACCTGTCATTTTGAGTTTTACTTTAAATCTGAAAATCTACCTTTATAAAATTGTATGTATCTCCTGAACCGTTTGTCCTAGGAACGTGGTTTAACTTTCATTTTAAAGCTGTGATTCTAGGCTTTCCAGCGAACCTATACTTTTTTTCCTGCAATCGCGATTTACGCACTCGCGAAATTTACTGCGATTTGCGATTTTGGCACAATTTCTCCACTTGTCAAAATAGCAGCTCCATTCCTTCCTTTGTTAAAATCCGTTTACAACCTGGTAATAACTCATAGAGCATTGCTAAAGTGAGCCTGAACTAATACCAACAAGCATCTCTCACTCACCCTGAATCTCTAGAGGGAATTAAAATCAGTTAGCACATTTTCCCATCCATTGCCATCACATTTAAAAGCATTTCGGGCCTGTGTTTCAAACTTCTACCTGTTTCCTCTAAGCTTGCTGGGGGGAACTGAGTTCCGTATTGTATTTGATTGTATTCCTGAAGAATGTGTGTGTTACTTCCATCTCCTTGCATTGCATATAGGGGGGGTGAATTGCCACCAGGGGAAAAGTGAACATATTATCTCTTGTGAAACCATATCAGTTTATTTTCTGTACTGCATTTATTCCACCTTGCATTTCCTTGAAACCATAAAGCATTTCAGCTACCTCATCCTCTATACTACTCCTAAGTAATCAAGTGTACCACTGTGACATTACCCATTGTGGATCCACATCATATGTCTAAGTGTACTATCAGATATTAATTTGTTATAAAAGTGTGACACATATATATTGTTTAATTTTTCAAATAAACATTTTAATTTGCAAAACAAACCTACTTCTTGGCTCAGTGGGGTCAGGGGGATTCTAAGAGGGGGGTGTTATACAAGGGTTGTCATCCAGGGTACTGAACTGGACATAAAAATACATCAATAAGGGTTTTCCTCAGCATCCCAGACTAGGCATTGACTTAGCTGTAGTGTTGATTGAATATCGCTTACAGTGGGGCGTAGGGGTAATGGACTAAGGCAGCCTCTAAACTGTCATGCGTTCCCACCCAGGGACCTTTAAATTAACCTACCTGAATGATAATCTGTTTAGCTGTTCACGGTAAGACAGTGAGGCAGTGTTCGTGCCATGGAATTCCAGTAAGGAAACTCTCTTTTTTTTTCTATTGGTAGTCCAAAAGAGATTGGAAGGCTTTTACCAAATATGGGGAAAAGAAAATCTAACTGCTTTCATCTTTTACAGCCTGCAAATAAGAAGACCCCATTGGTTTCTTCTATTTTCGAGTCCGATAATCCCATTGTGGAAATAGAATGTCTCGTCTAAGACGTATGTCCCAATCAACCGCTGGCCTCCATGAGCAGTAATAGAAGTTCTATCAGGGGCCAACAGTATCCAACCTCTGCCACCAAGATTAATTCCAGACAACCCCAGCCAATAGTCATTGCCGAATTAAGACGGCGATCAATTCTCCATATCTCAAGGCTCAATATGAGGTCCCCAGATCAGTCCACCAAGAAGGGGGTTGTATGTAAAACTATCTATCTGAAATTAATTAAGCCACTCCGCTAGTGGGCATTTCCTGCCCCCCCTGATTGATACCACAGCTATACCTCTGATATACCCACCAAGCTTAGATTGCATAAACAGAAAGGTGCTAATGCTTCCGCTCTCCACATGGGCACAATAGCCAGTCAGGTGGCCACCTTGATGGAAGCATCAATGATGCATAAAATAGCCAAGCATATTTCAATCTCAAACAGATTTTCCATCTCTGCTGAAGAGCAAGCCAAACAGAACTCTGCCAGTGGAAGTGTTACTAACCCATGTTGTACCATACCAATTGCTGGTATCTTTTAGGATTAATCCACAGAACCCCTGACTGCCCCGACCACAACCAGCTGTTTATCCTGTGATAATATATTGGTGGAACTGAACTCAATTTAGGCAGTACTGGAATAATATATTCCCCTTACCATGGATCTACATTCCGAAGTAAAGACTAAAACACTTTCTGACTCCACTGTTATCCCTTAGACCAAAGCAAATTTTAGTCAGGCTACAATGGCCTGGGATCAAACAGGTCCTGTAGAAGAGATCCCTGAGAAGAACACACCTACAATCTGGTGCAGCCAAGTTCAGTTCAAATTGCCATTGAGCAATGAAGTACCCGCTTGAGCTCCCTCTTGGTTTAGGGGAACATCAGTACCAAACTGTGTATTTATTTATTTATTTGTTTATTTATGTATTGCATTTGTTAACAGAGCCCAAACCAACACGTATCGCAGCACTGGTACAACCTAATGAAAGGAGAAGTACAGTACAGAAAAATATAGTTATACAGAAGACATGCAAAGTGGGGCGAGATCAGAGAGGTTGCCAGTAGTCAGACTAGTGGTATTTGTTGAATAGCCAAGTTTTTAGTCTTTTTCTGAAGATGAGGTATGAGGGTTCTTCATGATTGTGGAGGGGGGGTCCATAAGGTGGGAGGTATGACAGTGAAGGTGACCCCTACTGCTCTTTTACTTGTAAATCTCGGAATGGCTAAAGTCAGGGTGGGGGTGGAGCGCTGGCAGCAATGTTTCGATCCGTTGGAAATGCGCTAGTTGAGGAACGCAGGTGCAATGATGTGGTCTTTAATTGGCAACCAGCGGGCCTCCTATCTAGCTTGGTAGATGTGGTTCAAACGCTTTAGACCCCAGACCACCCAAAGTGCATTGTTTAGAATCAGCTGAAGTTTGGATAGATTTTTTGATGAAGTGCCTGAGAGATTGACGTTACAATAATCCAATTTGCTACCTATTATGGGGCCCTGGCGAGGGCAAGACAATTGCCAGTGGATAGACATTTTCTGCTGAGGTGATGAGCTTAGAGTTATAAGCTGTTGGGGAGGCGAGGACCTTAACATGCTTGTGCATAGTTAGCTCTGCATCTCAGTGTATGCCGAGGGTTTTCAAGTTGCTTGCGACAGTGGTTGGGTTACCATCAATGGAGAATGAGGCAAATGTTGGGTCCAGGTATTTGAGTCAGAGTGGGGACCCGAAAATGAGGAGCTCTGCTTTGTTATCATCCAGGCAGGGATGGTGTTTGGCCATACAGTCCTGAATGATGCTGTAGGCATGATTGATTTTGGTGGAGTCAGTGGCGTGGTTCCCATGAGTTTTAACAAGATTTGAGTGTTATCTGCAAAGTTTGTGTAAGGGATCCAAAGTTACTGTGATGTTTCACACTGCAGCCGAGAGGATACTATTACTCATGCCAGATATAAGAACTTGGCAAACTCTAGAAGCGAATTCCCTCATGAACTCATAAACAAATGAATCTAGTTTATTTATTTGTTATTTTTAATGCGCCTATACACAAGTGTTTCGAGGCGCAACAAGACAAGAGGGTGGGGGAACAGGGAGGCAGTGCTTAAAGTGGGCCGGGGCCTGCCGGGGCTGGGCCCCGCCAGTCTCCAAAAAGTGGGGCTGAACCGGGGCCCTGCCGGGGCCCCCCAATCACACCACGCCATGGCAGGACGCATTATCCCGCCACGGCCGCAGCCGTAACGGGAGATGCGCCCGCCAGTGTAACGTTAGGCAAGTGGACAGAAGTGCCAGCCAGCCACAGCGTCGCTAAGGCTGGCTGGCACTTCTGTCAGTCACTGTAACTTCCCTGATGACCCCCCATCTGAGGGGTCAGCAGGGAAGTTACAGTTCCTTTGTTTGCCCTCGCCAGGTCACTGACCCTCTGTGAACCTGCGGGCTCCATGATCTAATATGTAGATTAGATCACGGAGCCCGCGGGTTCGCAGAGGGTGAAAGACGCCTTGGGCTCTGTGATCTCTGCTCAGAGCAGCGATCACTGAGCCCGAGGTGCCTGTCTCCTTTGGCAAATCTTTATAAAAGATGCCTTGAAATGTGTACGTTTCAAGTCATCTTTTATAAACGTAGAAATATTTCTACGTTTATAAAAGACGGCTTGAAACGTACACAATTCAAGGCATCTTTTATAAAGCTTTGTCGACGGACAAAACCACCTCGGGTTTTGTCCGTCCTCAACGCTTTATAAAATATGGCTTGTACGTTTCAAGCCACCTTTTTTTAAACATAGAAATATGTAACATTGCTATGTTTATAAAAGAAGGCTTGAAAAATACACAAACCATACTAGTACGCATACAAATATATAAATGCCCTACTACATCTATATATTTGTTTGCGCACCCTACTATGATTTGTGCACTTTTAGGCCACGCCCACAGCGGATGCCACGCCCCCAAACAAGCGCCCCCCCTCAATTTCTTACCCCACTTAAAGCACTGCAGGGAGGACACAAAGTAACAATCTTACTAGGCCTTGTGACATTCAGATTGTTCAAGTGCAGTATCGAGAAGTATAGTGGGGGAGTGGGAAAGTGCAGAAACAGGGCAGAGAGGCCCAGTGTGTAGTGCCTGGGGAGGCTAGGTGGACAGGACCAGGGAAAGCAGAGTGCAGGGGAAGATAGGTCCACAAGAGTGCGAGGAAGGGGCTGAGATGGCAACATGGGTGCATGCCCAGCCTGGTAAGTGCAGGTGGGGGGCCCAAGGGGCAAGTGCACAAATAGGGGGGTCACAAAAAACCATTTGCCGGGGTAGATTGGACAAGGGCGGGGCCAGGTGCCATGTAAGACTCTGAAGGAACCAGGCTGTCAGTCTAGGACAGACTGGGACATTAGCAGGGGATGGGAGGGGGAAGGAGGAAGAGAAAAGGTAGTTCTTGAGGAGCTTATAGAACTTAAAGAGATCTGGCTCAAGTCTAACAGGGGCATGGAGGCCATTCCAAAGGGAGGTGAGAGATCTACTTGCGACTCTCTGCTTGGAAAAACGTCTGGTTGTGGAGATATGGAGCCAGACGACCGAAGGGCTCTAGCAGGGAGGTATTTTGGGAGAGAGAGTTGGATGTAGCATGGCCCCAGGCCCCAGAAAGCCTTATAGTTGATACAGAGGGTATTCATAAGTCATGCTAAGTGTTACCGTTTAATCATTCGGGATGACATCTCTTCAATTCAAAGATTTCCAGATCCAGCCCACACCCTTAGAGAGGTCATCAGAGTTGCTCTGAAATCACTTATTCTGGTAGAAGGGCTTGTTTCTATTAACTATAGGACCTGACCTCCTAATGGCATTATCATTGCAATTTGTAGTAGCCTAAACAGTTTTTTTTAGTACCAATTCCATGAGAGAAATTGATAATTGCACAACTCCATCTTCCAAACACAACACCACTGTCCATTACAACTATCATAACTTTTTTTTTCCAGGAACTAAGCCAAGCAGCTGACATGCCCTATATATTGAACTTGGCTTAAGGGAAACAATTGGGTGGTTACCCTGGGACAGGCAACCTGCTCCAAAGTTCACAAGATGTATGGCCATACTCACCAAATCTATACTCACCTGAACTGGGAGAACTGGTTTCTGGCTGATAGTCTAGAAGTTATTATAGGACCAGAGAGTGGCCATGATCCGGTCTGCATCATTTTACATCTAGGTACCAAACTTGTGCACCTTGGCCATGCTCCTGGACATCAAGAGCTCAGTATTAGCCCCCACAGGAAACACATCAAGTGGGACAGCTGAATCATGATACTGCCATAGCAGGACATTTTTAAATATACCAGTTTTTGAGACCTAAATATTGAGCACTGTTATAATGGCATCTGTAAAGCAATCTAGCCTTATGTATCAACCAGGGAACCCCACACCTGGCCAATGCACACCCATAATGTAGGTAATCATGTGTTCAATCAGGAGTGCAGGACCCTAAAGTCCTGGCTACATTCTGAGCTCAAGAAAGGATCCAGTACCAATATAGTCTTAGTCAGGGACCTTCGTTCAAAATATAAAGTGGTAAAGAAATAGATTTCAAAAGAAAGATTTGGGCTAAAAGCTGCATCGGATAAAGACCTCAGGAAAATCTGGAATCTGGAATATAGTGTCCAGATATAATTCCACAGACAGGTCTCCATTCCCTAAATCCGACATAACAGGCTCTGATTGGATGAGGCATTTTTATAATTTGTATTATGACAGTCCAGCCCTGATAAATAACAACATGATGCTTCTTACCATTATCAGTTATACTAATTTTAGAGCTGGCACTCTTGTGCTTAACCTCGCATAGATAACCAATGCTATTATACAACAGAGCAGTGTAAAAGCCCCCGCAACGGATTTCATTCTGGGTGATTTGCTTAGGAGTGAGCCATCAATCTGGGGATGATTCTTAACATCTCCTTTCAATGTTGTATGAAAAGCAATGCTAGTCCCTTCATCATAGCTTTCAGCTGAAATTATTCTGATTTTTTAGAAAGGAGATAGTTCTTCTCCTTCAGTTATCACCCAGTTTCCTGAGTAGATGCTATATCAAATGTTTATGGAAGTGTTCTGTTGGCTTGACTCAAAGAGACTGGGTGAACTAAAACCCCACTATTCATTCATCTGAAATGTGCTGACAAAGTAACCAAAACCAAAAACAATCTCGTCCCAGATACTAATAAACAATAACTACATTAAAATACTCACACACTTTAATGGAACTCACACTGTAAATATTATTTCTTTTCTCTAACAGATACAAAAAATGCCATCTAAAACTCAACAACGTAGAAAATAAAAAAAGCATTGGGCATGTAAACACAATTGTGAGTCATACACTGAAACTCTACTAAAAAAAATCATACACAAAGTACAAGCAAGAGAAGATGTAACTCTCCTCCTGCAAAGTTGCGATGCTGGAAATGCATTGGATGGACAGGGCCTCCATGCCCTTGTCCTGTACCCCCTTATCATGTGTGTTCTGTTTATTTTATGCACAGGAGTCCATGTGGGACTCCTGGCAGTGCAGCTCTTCCTCTTTTTGGTCATGGTGAACAGAGACCCTTGGGATACCCTTATGGCACCCATGGGTGGGGGTACAACCCTGTACCCCTATTGTATCTTTTTGGGCACCAATGTGTTGCCCACATAGCACAGTATGGTGGCAATCCATGCTGAATTTGACAGGTGCTCTTAGTATCCTCCATTTTGGGATACTCAGGCCCTGCCATAGGAATCAATGGATTACTGATAGAAGACAACATGGTCCCTGTGGCCTCTTGGTTTCTATTGCCTGTTACCTTGTTTTCCCAAAGTCCTGGGAAGCCCTGATTCAGCCCCTTCCCCTGACTGGCTGTTGGGTGGAAGAACCATATATGGTATTGTGGGGAAATCCAGGCCAGACTGGCTGGAGCCTTCGCAGTGACTGTATGTTGTGGGAACACCCTTGGGGTGGTACCTGTGTGTATAGAGTGTGTGACCAATATGCATTCTATGTTATGGGTGTCTGGTTTCTGTGTGTGCGACACAAAGAATGAGACAGCCCTGCCTGAAACTGACATGAATGCAGTGCGGTTTGCTGAAAGGCTGGATGCTTGCCCCAATCCACATTCCTTATTATTAGTGTCTGGGTGGAAGTGAATTGCATGAATGCCTGTGAGCATGATTGGCTGCCTGCATGAATGCCCTTTTGTGTGATTAGCTGACTGAGCCTGGCTCAGCCAGAGTGAATGAGGGACAGATGTGTATATCTGGGGACCTCTCACTTCCCAATTTGTTCAAAAGCTGAAGTTGAAACTTGAAGCTGCTTATTCTTGAAGCCCAGCTGGAAGAAGAAGAGTTGCTGCTGCTTTCCTTCGATGAAATATAAAAGCTGTTCAATCTGTCGAGGACTGATCCAAGAGAGGACCTGGCTAGGAGACCTCTCCCTGAGCTAAAGCTGATCTTCATCGAGATACTTCTGGATAACCCTGGTTATGCGAAAACGTTTGAGCTCCCCAACCCCCCCAATGCCCTAATTTGACATGGTGTCCTCTTTCCCCCTCCCCAAATCTAGCCTGATGCCATTTCATTATTTTTCCTCCTCCAAGCGGCATTTTTTCCACTTTTCTTTTTTGGCTAATACCAGTTATACCTGTTATGACCGCAGTAATCTTGTGCATTTGAGCCCAAAAAATAATGGCAGCTTTTTCATTCCTGAAAAGTGACGCATTGTGGGATGAATATATAGCTATAAGTTTGGTAGAAGGTGGTACCCCCTTCTCCGCTAAATATTTCAACGACTACTGGATGGAATAACCCCAAACCCATCCCGGAAATTGTTTTACCTTTCTCAGTCTCTCTGCTTCAAAGCACAAAGACCGATATAAAGGTTTTAAGGAGCACAGGGCACCTTGTTGTATTTTGAATATTTCAAAAACTACTGCATGGATTTGCCCCACACCAGTCATGGAAATTAGGTCAACACTTTGTGCCCTTGACAATCTCTTGGATTAGAAAATGTTATCCAAATCCATCCAGCAAGTACAAAGTTAGTTGCCTCTCTCAGCCTGGGTGGCCCTTGACTATCTCTTGGTTTAGAAAATTTCATCCAAATCCATCCACAAAATAAAAAGTTATTTGCCTCTCTCAGCCACTCTGCTGCAGAGCACCAATACTGATATAAAGGTTTTAAGGTGCAGGGTGCACAGCGTTCTCTGTCAAATATTTTTAAATTACTGGATGGATTTACCACGAACCAGTCAAGGAAATTCAGTCAACGCTTTGTGTCCAACTTGTTTCTTATTTGGTCCAAATCTGTCATGTGGTTTTCACTGCTGTTCAAAAGCAGCACTTTTTCTCTATGGGAAAATGAATGTGAGTTGCCTGAAAAGAGTGTTTTTATATTTTCATAATAACTTTTTAATGTTCTAATAAATCGTTCCCAAATTACTAGTTTAGTGGGGCTTTTGATAAACCATTTGTTTGGAAAATGTCATCCAAATCCATTCAGCAAGTCAAAGGTTATTAGCCTCGCATACCCTCTCTGCTGTACAAAGCACCAATGTTGATATAGAGGTTTTAAGGAACAGGGGACACACCATTTTCTGTCAAATAATTTACAAAACCACTCGATGGATTTACCACAAACCAGTCAATAGATTTAAGTCATTGCTTTGTGCCCAGGTTGTTTCTTATTTGGACCAAATCTGCCCAGCGGGTTTCTGCGCTACAGCTGGTATAAAACTGCACTTTTTATCTTTGGAAAAATTGATGGACTGAAAACTGCAAAAATGTGATGTTTTGTTTTCTTAATAGCATTTTCAGTTTATAACATATTATTTTCAAAATGTGCAGTTTGGAGGGACCCTGGACAAACTTGTTTAGAGAATTTCATCCAAATCCATCCATCAAGTCAATAGTTATTAGCAACAACATTTTGGAAAAGAAATGCTGCTTTTTCATTTCTAAAAATCCTGTCAGCCTCTCTGCTGCAGAGGCGCATGGGAGATATAGCTATGCATTTGGGAGAAGGAGGCACCCACTTCTCTGTCAAATATTTTAAAAACTTCTCGATGCAATAACCGCAAACCCAGTCAACACTTCATGCCCTGGTTGTTTCGTACCTGGTCCAATTCCGTCCAGCAGTTTTGGCTGTGTGTTTGAGCTAACAATTGACTTTTCTCTATGGGAAAATGAATGGGGACTAGACCGAAACAGCATGTTTTTACTTTCTTAATAACTTTTTTTATATTTTAACTGATCTTTCCCACACTTTTCCGTGTGGTGGGGTCCTTGAGTACAATTGTGTTTGCAAATTTTCAGCAAAATGTGTCATACCAGTCAAAAGGTATTAACGATGCATTTTTCAGGTGTCCTATGGAACGCGACACTAAATTTAAATATGTGCTGCAACTATATATATATATATATATATACCTAGTATATATATATACAAATAATATATATTATACATGATCTCCTGAAAATCCAGAAAACAATGTCTAACCCTCCAGTGAGGCTGATCATTTAATCATAGCTTTCTCTCTGAAAAAATATATCTACTTGCATTAATCATACACTTAAGTTACTGCACTGCACATTTATGTCAAAGATACAAAAGCCTTTTTTTCGTGAACCATCCTTATCTCTTGGCAAGAAGATTATTTTCTAGACACTCTGGACATAGTTTTGTTATATACTTGTATACATCACAAGAATGGTATTGATGGCATTACATATTTCTTCCAGATTAGATTAATACACTTTCCCTAGCACATTCAAATGATGCTAGAGATGGTATCTTTGTGCCTACATGAGTGGGTCCTCAAAGACAAATTTGGAGTCTAGAGGCCGGTTATGAGATCAAACCAATGAAAATGTCTAATATGTTTTTAACTCAGCAGTGTCCAGAATGGCCAAGTAAGAAAGTAGTCTTGATGACCTTCTTAATGACCTTCAATAATCAAATAGGTATAATACAAGAAATTATCAAAACACCTTGACCCAGACATGAATTCAATAGTTGGAAAATACCATAAGATGTCTTTCAGAAGATTGACTACTCTTGTTATAAGGCATAAAAAAAAAGTTGAACCAAGATGCTGGTAAATAGGGAGAGATAGAGAATGTATTTCTGTGGACCGTCATCCCATTTGTCAATTTGGAATAACTAAATGTGTTGATGTGTGGAACAATGGATGACACTATGAATTAATGCTTACTCCATTGTTTTATTGTAACACTGTCTTCTGTAGGTATACATTCCTTTTTGTCCTTGTGCTAAGCGATGTGCACTTTTCACTATTGGGAAAGTTACATTTTGGATCAAACATCTTGTAAGGACAAGTAAGAATTGTGACCGACGATACCCCATGGCAAAACATTTTTGTGAATCGCATGAAGGAAATCCTTACTTTTATTTAAAAAATCTTTTTCTCGATTAACTATTGGATCACAAAACACAAGGTGAGAAGAGAAAATTAGAGCTGTTCAAGAGCAATCATGAAAATCATGAACATTAATTCCCTGTTTCCAAATGGTAATAACATCTCCAATAGACAGCATCTCTGTTTGTAAATATATATCCAAATACTAATGATTTCAGAGAGTAATATTTGGAATATTATTTATATAGTATATGTTTTCAATTGTAAGTAATGGTGGAAGTAATATTATTAAGAATTATTGTAATACCCAACTCTCCTTGGTGTAGAGAGGCACATTGATGTGCCAATCTGGTGCCGGGGTGCCCAACCTTACTGCTCCACCCACTGGGGGGCCTGTCATACCATTTTTGGGGGCCCTCTCCCCCTCACCCCAAATGGGTGGTGGGGGCACCTCATGCAGGCCTCCCTGGGCCTTCTACAATCGGCTGCGGTGGGGGGGAAAGGGCCGCCAAAAATTGTGGGACAGGCCACCCAAGTGGGTGGGGCAGTAAGGTTTGTGCACCCCGGGGCCAAATTGGAACACCAATGTCACCCTCTGCGCCGAGGCAGGTTTAGTAAACAAAAATAATAATTCAAAATGGCAGGCTGCCCTTTAGCAGGGGCTGAGGGGACCCTGTACCCCCAGATAATGTTCTAATGTACTGAGGGTTGACCCTCTCCCCTCACACCAAATACAGGAGGGGGAATCTCATTCAGCCCTCACTGGGGGCAGATAAGAGGGGGGGTTCTTACTTGCCCCTTCCTAAGAGCAGATAACTGCCCCCAGGGAGGCCTGCATGACATGACCCCAAGTCCATTTTGTAGGGGGGGACAACCCCTTTCTATAAAAAAAAATCCCTGGTGGTCCAGTGGGTGGCACTCCCCCCAACACCAGCCATGCCAATTGTTTCCCCCCACCCCTGGGGGTAGATGGTCACCCATCCGCCCCCAGGGGTCTCCATACATGGGGAAGGGGGCCCTTACCTAGTAAGCAGCCCCTCTGTCCCCCCATAGTACGAAGACATCCCTGGTGTCTAGTGGCATTGCTGCCCCCGGTTTGAGCACCCTGCGCCCGATCCAGGAGCAGCAATGCTTACAAAAAGGGTGTTGTTGGAAAGGGGAGAATATCCCCTTTCCAACGACACCTCCACAAAAGAAATTCCTGGTGTCTAGGGCTCCCCACCCCCTCCCACCTTCCCATGCCTCATTTCATGATTTTTTTGTTTTTTTGCCCCACTTCCCTAGGGGCAAACCATCACACATCTGCCCCCAGGAGTTTCCATACATGTGGCCCTATGCTTTGGGGCCACAGGGGGAGGGGGGCACTTACCTAGTAAGCAGTCCCCCTCCCCCCGATACTACAAAGACATCCCAAAAATGGCTGCTGCGGTGAATTTACTTTCAGTTTCACGCCGACATGCATTACGCAGGCCGACGTGAAACTGAAGGTTATCCAGCTCCCTGGCAGTGAGGGGGGACCTCCCCCTCTCATAGCCCGGGGGTTGGATTGCAGTTTTGAGCGATCCCTGGATCGCTCAAAAAAGAGTGCCAAAAAGGACGAGCAATCTCGTCCTTGGCACTGCGTACGTAATATCAAGGACAAGATAGCTCACCCTTGGCACTTAAGGGGTTCATAGATACATGATACGATTTGATATGATATGGTATTTATAACGCGCCTATACACAAGTGTTTCAAGGCGCGACGAGGCAAGGGAGGGGGAATAGAGGGAAGACAGAGACAGCAATCTTACTAGGCCAGGACACATTGAGATCTCGCAAGTGCAGGGGAAGGGCGAAGGGGAAAAGTGCGTGGGGAGGGAAGGGAGAGGGGGAAGTGCAGTACATGGGATTGACAGTAAGTAAATAGAGTAAATAAGCAATAAGTAAAAGTGCGGCCAGCTGGTGGCAAGTGAATGGGTAAGTGCATACATCCTGTGTCGAGTGCTGGTAGGGGACTGTAGGGATACAGAAAACAGTCCCCAAGTGCGGGGTTGCCAGGAAGGCATTGCAGGTGTGCAGCTGGTGGGGAAGGGGACCTAGGCCTGAGATCAGAGGGTAGACAGGTGACCAGTGCAGTTCCAGTTTCAGTTTCAGCTGGGAATTCAGCAGGGGAGAGGAGGAGAGAAAGCAGAAGCAAAGAGGAAGGTTTTGTGGTACTCTCGGAACCAGGGATTGTTCTCCTCAAGTTTCAGGGAGGCTGTTCTAGAGGGAGGCTCCAGCAGAAGAAAGAGATCTAAAACAAACTTTTTGCTTAGAGAAGCGACTGACCCTGAGGGAGTTGGAGGCAGATGAGAGAAGAGCTCGAGAAGGAAGATATTTAGGAAAAGAGAGTTGAAGGTATTGAGGCCCAGGCTCCAGAAGGCCTTGTGGACAATGCAGATGGTTTTGAACTTAATCCGTGCAGCCACTGAGAGCCAGTGCATAGATTTCAGTGCTGGAGAGATGCGATCCCTTAGCTTGAGGCCAAGGAAAAGTCTTGCAGTCCTGTTCTGGATGAGTGTAGAGGTCGGAGAGTAGAGGCAGGTAGATTTAGAAAGATGCTGTTGCAGTAATCCAGCCTAGAGAGAAACACAGCTCTGTAGACAGTGAGCTTCTGGGGGAAGGAGAGGAAAGGAAAAATACTTCTGAGGAGGTGCAGCTGTTAGTCTGACTTCTTAGAGATGTTAGAGATGTGAGGAGAGAAGGAGAGGGTGGAGTCGAAGATGACCCCGAGGTTTTTAGCCTCACAGTTGGTAGCAGGAAGAAGGCCAAGAGAGACTGCCAGAAAGACACAGGAAATGAGGGAGCGGGTGTGCCAATGAGGAGAATCTCAGTCTTACTGGCATTGAGGCAGAGATCATTGGCGGCACACCACTCCTGGATTGCAGACAGACAGACCATCGAAGATGAGAGAAGGAGAAGAGGTGGCTGAAGGGAGCATGAAAATGAGCTGAGTATCATCTGCATAGCACTGAAAGTAAAGGCAGAGAGAGGCAATGTGGTGGGCAAGAAGTGCCAGGTATTGGTTGAACTACCTGAGAGAGAGGTTAGACCCCTGGAGAACACCACAGGTAGAGATGGAGGAGAGGAAGGACCCCAGTTGGACCTGGGAGGGTCAATCAGAGAGGGAAGAAGTCAGTGAAAGCCAGGGCCTGATCGATCGGAAATACCCAGGTTATTGCAGAGCCGGTTGAGCAGGATGGAATGGTTGACCGTGTCAAAGGCAGAAGAGAGATCAAGTAAGATGAGGACACAGGGGGTGTTGGAATCAAGGGTGGAGAGCAGGTCTTCACGGATGTTCAGGAGAGCAATTTCCGTGCTTCTGGCAGCTCTGAAGCCAGACTGATGGTCATGGAGACAACCAACAGATTCAGTGTGAAGATTAAGCTGGGAAATTACCAGCTTTTCCAAGAGTTTGCGCGGGAAAGGACTGATGGAGGTTGGGCGATAGTTAGCCGGGTAGGATGGGCCGGCAGAGGGTTTCTTAAGAAGAGGGTGTGCTTCAGGGGGGAAGGGAAGACTCACGTGGCAAAGGAGTGGTTTCAGCCAGAGCAGGAGCCAGGGTGTCAATGTGGTCCTTGATGGTTTTGGAGGAACAGCAGTGAACCTGTTTTGACGAGACTTTCAAAGATCTGACTTGTCTAGATCCTTTGTCTAAGGAGAACAGGGAAAAGGCAGAGAAGGAGGGAGGAAATGTAGCCGAATAAAGGCCAGAGGTAGAGCAGGGAGTAGAGGGAGGAGGGGGAGAGGAAGAGAGAGAGGACAGGATGTCCTGAGTTTTGGAGATTAAATGAGAAGCCAAAGCCGTGCAGAGGGCCTGGGAGGGAACAGGAGAGGTAGAGGCTGAGTGGGATTGGCCAGTTTCTTGCAGATTTTAAAGAGTCCGGCTGAGTTGTTAGATTCTGCAGAGACGCGGAATTGGATGTGAGCTCTCTTCTTGGTGCTGAAAGCGAGCCGGTATTGCCTTTGGATGTAGCAGGAGCAAGCCATTTCCTCTCAGCCACCTTGCAATTGCGTTTGATGGTGATGAGGGCTGAGTCATACCAGGAGTTGCACTTGGCTTTGGGCTTCAAGCGGATCCTCATGACAGGGGCAAGAACATAAAGAGTATCAAATATAGCAAAGGGCTGTGTCAGGGTGTGAGTCAGCCAAAAGGGGTATTGGTGGTGTCAAAATGGCTGCAAAAGCCTCAACTCACACACGCTTCATGGGTCGGATAACCGAGAAGGTGGGTGGCAGTGCTGGATGTTGCTTGGCCTTGGGGGTAGCAAGGATGAACTGGGAGAAGAGGAGAAAGTGATCACTCCAGGAGAGAGGAGTGGTGAGAGGGATAGAAAGGGGATGGTCTGAGAACATCCAGAGTGTGCCCTGCAGAGTGAGTTGGGCCAGAGGGGAGAATAGAGAGTGGGAGAGAGTCACAAATGTTTGTGAAAGAGTCCAGAAGAAGGACATGAAGTATCCAGGTGGACATTAAAGTCCCCAAGAAGGAAGAGTTGAGTGGTCGAGGCCAGGAGGGAAGAGGAGAGGTCCGCACACACAGAGAGGAAGGAGGAGATCTAACCAGGTGGCCGATAGATGGTAGCCACCGTAAGTGAATGTCTAGGAGAGAGAGAGAGTCTGAAGACGAGGCATTTGAAATAGGAGTAGGCCTGCGTAGGAATGACAGAGGCAGGAATCCACTAAGGGAAGATCAGGCTACACCCCCTCCGGAACAACTGTACCTGGGCGTGGAGAGGATCGTGTAGCCATCAGTGAGAAGATTGCCAATGCTCGTGACAGAGGTGGCTGTGAACAATGTCTCAGTGAGACCAAGGACATCGAGGTCATGTTCTTCCAGGAGGCGGCAAATGCCAGAGGAGTGTTTGACAGCTGAGCAAGAGTTTAGAGTGACAATATGCAGAAGGTTATCGTCCTTGAAAGACCTCCGGGGAGGGGTAAAAATCAGAGGTACGCCCTGTGGAAGTGTAGAAGAAGCCCAAGAGGGGGGGAGCAGAAGAGAAAGGAGGAGAGGGCAAGGAAGCCAAGTAGGAGACAGCAGGGGGAGGCAAAGAAGCCATGTAGAGAAGAGAGGGGACAGCAGGAAGGAATGCGATGAGGCACGGGAAGCGTCTATCAAAGAGGAGAAGATTGTCCTGAGGGCATTGTACCAAGATGGTACCATTCAGGAAAACATTATGATGACCTTAGAGGAGTCGAAGGAGGCCAGGAGGGCCTCCCACCGGGTTCCACCCTTAATGGGAGAAGAAGAGAGAGGAGAAAGCACAGAGACCATATGAAGAGTCCATAGGTCTGGCGAGGGAACGACAAAGAGGATGTCGGAGTGTTTGCCTAGAGGAGGCACTGGTATAGGTGTCAGTGATGGGGAGGCCTGGGTTGGAGACCAGGATGTCCTTTTCAAACTTCTTCCTACCAGATTTAGTAAGGAGAGCAGGATAGTCGATAGAGAAGCAGTTGGAAAAGATAGGAGAGAAAGAGAGCACCATAGAGTAGTTGGGAGAGGATAGGAGGGCGGTGTGGGGGCGGGGAGAACACTTGGGAAGGACGCAGGGGGGGCGCAAGCAGACTAGACAGAGAGAGACAAGACAATAGTAGACAATTGGACAAGACGACAGGTGCTCAGACAATGGTAGAAAGTTTAAAAACTTTGGGTACATGGTGAGATAGTTCAGCGAGTAAAACAGTCACCGCTGGCATCTGTGTACAACATGCAAGGACAGGTTCAAATCCCAGTGGACCAATCGTCTCCTTCATCCCTCTGACATTGGTGAATGAGGAACTGTTAAATAGTAGTAAAACCTAGTATCATAAACGTGAAAGGGAAGAAATCCAGCATTGGGGGCTATAGAAAAAGTAAACATTATTATGTCCAATAAAACATCTATATGATATTTACTGTAGGGCAAGTAAATAAATATAGAATTATGGAACTATACAAAATCATGATGGTATGATGACCTTATAGAAAACTTGATCTTGTATGAGGATTAATGTGCATGTGTATTGAAATGGTACTATGGATGCAATTGCCAAACTTGTTATCAAAGGGAAACTGTGCATGTGTGTATGGCATGATCTAGTCGCCAACCTACATACTATTCTTTCTATTTCAGGAAAAATGCCTGATGCTGTTTTATTGGCTCGTTCACTCCAAGCACTTTGAAGTCTTCACCAACTGTCTCATAATTGCCAACACCCTGGCTATGGCATTCGACCACAATAATATCTCCCTTTTCTACTCCAACATCCTAAACTGGATCAGCATCATCTTCACAGTCCTTTTCACCATTGAAACAACACTGAAGCTGATTGGCTTACGGCGATATTATTTTACGCAGGCATGGAACATATTTGATATTGTGATCATTGCACTCTCCATAGTAGGTAAGGACACAGTATTGTCTTCTGCATTAAAGGGCATGTGGATATTTTACAGTGCTCTGAGGCCCTGGGATGTGTGGTGCTATACAAATAATAGATAGACAGACATACAGTCAGACATGTGGAGGTACAAAATGTATGGGACCAGGCTTAGTCTCAGAGTTTAGTGTGTGGGTTGATTTATTTTATTCATTTATTTTATTTATTTATAGAGCATTTGTTAGGTGTCTATATAACAGAATGGTGTTTCCAGGTGCCACAAGGCAAAGTGGAGAGGGAACAAGGAGAGTAAATAACAGTGGCAAAAAAGTAAATATACAATTGTGGTCCTTCTACACCTTGTGATATGATATGATAAGTCATTTATAATGTGCCTGTACACAAGTGGCATTTGGACGTGCAAGTGCAGTGATGTGAAGTGTAGGAGATAGGGAAGGAAGGCGGGGGAGCTGATGGGAGCCTGGGAGGGTAGTGCCAGGGGAGCCAGGGGAGGAGGCCCCTGGCTAAGTACTAAGGCAGAAGAATCCCAAGGGTGGGATGCAGAGCCGCCAGTCAGGTGGCCTGCAATGGCAGTGCAGAGGGGGCGTAGGATGCTGGTGTCAACTGGGTGGAGGGCCGGGTAACCTGTGAGATTCATGAAGGACCAGGCTCCCAGTCTCAGCGGGAATGATGTGATTAGCAGGGGAGGGAAAGACGTAGAGAAAATCAGAGTTTTGATAAGTTTCTGTAACTTAAGGAGATCCGGCTCAAGTCTGAGGCTTCCGTTCCCTGCTTGGAGAAGCATTTGACAAGCAGAGAGTTGGAATTAGAGAAGCCGAGGGCTCTGGCAGGGCAGTATTTAGGGAGGGAAAGTTGGAGATAGCGTTGTCCCAGACCCCAGAAAGCCTTGTGGATGATGCAGAGAGTCTTGAATTTGATCCTTGTGCCCACCGGGAGCCAGTGAAGAGATTTTAGGACTGGAGAGATACAGTCCCTGGGCTTGATGCCAAGGCTAAGTCTTTTAGCCCTACTCTGGATTAGCTGAAGGGGGCGTTGGAAGGAAAGGGGGAGATTGAGGAAGATGCTGTTGCAGTAGACCGTGCTGTGGAGACATTGAGCTTCTGGGGAAAGGTGAGAAAAGGGAGAATGCCTCTAAGGAGGTGAAGCTGGAAGTGGGCCTTCTTGCCAAGGTCCAAGATGTGAGTGGTGAAGGAGAGAGCAGAGTCGAAAATGACCCAGAGGTTTTTGGCCTCATAAGATTGTGAGGGTAGAGTGCCCAAGGAGGGCAGTCAGAGGGTAAGAGGGAAACAGGGCACAGGTGACCCGAAGATTGGGATATCCGTCTTACTGGTGTTAAGAGATCATTAGCCGCACACCATGCCTGGATGGCTGTCAGACAATCTGGGATGAGAGAGGAGGTAGTAGAGAGAAGTTTGAAGGAAATATGTGTGTCATCAGCATAACAATGGAAATGAGGAGAGAAGGAGGAAATCAGGTGAGCAAGAGGGGCGAGATAGATATTGAATAGCAACAGCGATAGGATTGCGCCCTGGGGGAAGCCACAGGTAGAGAGTGAAGTGGTGGAGGAGAAAGGGCCCAGTTGCAACTGGGAAGGGCGGTTAGTGAGGGTATCATGAAGTCGTTTTATGAGGATAGAATATTTGACCTTGTCAAAGGCAGAGGAGAGATCAAGGAGAATGAGAACAGCAGGAGAGTTAGATTCATTATTTACAAGCATGTCTTCACAGGTTTTCAGGAGAGCCGTTTCCGTCCCTCTGGATGCCCAGAATCCAGATGGAAGGTCATGGATGAAACCAACAAGTTCAGTATGATGGATCAATTGAGGGAGGACCAACTTCTCCAAGAGTTTGCCCAGGAAGGGGGTGGTGGAAATAGGGCAGTAGTTAGCCAGGCAGGAGAGGTTGCACAAGGGAGTGCTTGAAGGATAGAGGCAACAAACCAGTGACAAAAGAGTAGTTACAGAAGTCGACAATAGCTGGTACGAGAGAGGAGATGTTGTTCTTGATGGTCCTAGAAGAACAGGGGAGCACCTGTTCTGATGAGACGTTCATAGAGCAGAAAACCTTCAAGACCTCATCAGGTGTTATGGGCAGGAGGAAGGACAGTGCGGGGGGTGAATGGAAGACTGCCAAGGGAGATAAGGGAGCAGGAGAAGGGGTGGAGATGGGGTTGGTTGTGAGTGATGACAGGATGTCCTGAGTTTTAGATGTGAAAGGGGAGGCCAAACCGGTGCAGAGAGCCTGGGAAGAAAGGAGGTGGAGATTGCAGTTGGATTGGCAAGTTACTTGCAGATTTTGAAAAGTTCTGCTGTGTTGTTTGTGGCTCCAGAGATACAGGCTTGCATATGGGCCTTCTTCGGATGGAGAACGATATTGCCTTTGGTGCAGGCGACAGGAGCATTTGTCGGAGGATGAACCCGAGGTCTACTGTTTCCATTCAGCAACTCTGAACTTACATTTCAGAGAAGCTAGATCAGGGTCATACCGTCCATTGCACTTAGAGTCAGGCTTCAGGTGGATCCTCCTGTCAAGGGTGTTAGAGAAGGAGAGGTGAAGTTTAGCAAGGACAGAGTCTGAGGGAGAGTCAGAGGCAGTGGTGGGAGAGGGGATGAATTCACATTGGTTGATTCACATCAGTGGTGGCATATCTGGCAAGGATGGCCCTAGTGCCCATCCCTTCTGATTCCTCTCTGTAAAGCCTGTCATTTCACACATTACAACTTCATTCAAAAGCAAACACTATGGTGGAGATCAAGTGCCTACAGTAGAACAATATCTCTATGAATGGTTCATGAGTTGGAAGTATGTAAATAAAATAGCCTACAAAGTCCTTAGCTGGTTCAGTGTGTTGTTGCCCAGTTTTCCACCTCTCATCGACCTGCTAAACTATGATCCAAGTGACCACAGGTTGGATGCATGTCATTTGCAGGGAAGAGCAGTCTTTTGACTGTTGCAGAATATGTTGGTGGTCCTGTTTCTATTTGAAGATATGCACATCACTCAACTATTGGGCAATGTGGCAAATCATGCATGACCACAATAGTTACAATATCCATGGATACAATATTGCTGAAAATCAGAGAATCTTCATTGTTATATTATGACATATCAAAGAACTGGTAAATCACGGCAGAAGAGAATTGTTCTATTCTGGAAAATATCATTAAAAACAACCAGAAACTTTGTTTCCAGAAGCAGTGATGTGTTCCAACCAGTGATAGATTGGGCAGTGTTGTCAAATATACGAGTGTGCAATTTTTCAACATATCTAAAGGCCAGAATACTTTAATTCTGTGGATTTTTAAACCTGCATAAGTAATTGTTTACATTTCTGAGCACACATTCCTCCATCCCACAGAATGGTCCACCTCCCAGCACCATTTCTGTTCATTATTTCATACCAAACACAACAATGGACCAATGGGATAGGGGATAACACATCATATGTATTTATCTTTTTATATATACCAATAGATGCCTCAGTCTAAATTCAATTTGCTTTTTTATTATTATAATCAAAAATTAAATAATATACCTTCATAATAAACTTCAAAAAATCTTTTCAAAATTCAACTCACATACATTCATTCCTACCTAAAAGCAATTCACTTCATATCTACATCCATTACTACTTGGTCACCATAAACAATATGCAATGTTAACACTGTGAAATTCCTGCTACCTGTTGTCAGGTAATTTTATCTGTATACAATTAGTTTCACAGTTGTAATCATCGACACATGTTTCGGTTGTCTGGTAGGACTTCAAAAAAAGTGTCCAATTGATAACGCAACCTTCATCAGGACCCAAACAGGAAGTTCAGTCATTCCCATTTAACAAAGTAGGGTGAGTCACACCACCTAAAAAAAAACTATTAGAAATTCTAAAATGAAGCCATCCTCTCTTACTTTTCGATCACTTCTAATGTGAGCACACATGATTCTCAAGAGTAATCATTTTAATCAACATTTTTCAATGTTACTTAGTTACATGAAACGATGCCAATACCTCAGATAAAATCCTCATCACACCTGTGTGTGTATCTCATTTCATATGGACCCACCCACAAGGATGCAATGCATATGACACGATTAAATAAGGTATTTTAATTCAAATGTCTGTACATCAATACAGGGTTCCCTATTTTTCACAAATACTCACTCCAATAGTGCCACAGCGCCCTTTGTGTCGCCTTCTGGTCATAAAATGTATCCTTAAATGATGAAAAGGTTTCTTAGTCCTAGGATGTTCAAGACAAATGCCGTCTGTCAGATAATTTGTCTAAAATATCTCTGCCGCTCATGTATTTGCTGGTAGGTACACCATAAAATAATTATCTGGTGCAAATCCTACAAGACAAAAATACTTAAGTAAGGCTCTATATGTGCTAGCATGCCCTGATATCAAACACCGTCCTCAGTGCATCTCATTACTTACATTGATTTCTGTCCTTCCAAGTAATTCTTCCTAATAGCCCTTCATTATTCTCACAATCAGGCTCAAAACCGCTTCCAATTTATTTCTTCAATTTATCCATACCTGCATGATGTCCCTTGAACAACATAGTAGAAGCCGCCATTAGTTTACCGGTCTATCTCAACCATCTGAATCAGATTTATTAGAACATCCTCCATTTAGTGAGCCAGTAATTCCATAGTATGTATTGGCTTTCATTATTGTCACATTAGAAAACCACATCTCAGGTATCCCCGAGAGATATCATCTCAAACTACAGTGGTGACTGAATTCACCCGTTCTAAGTATGGACGGTCTCCTCTTCAATCTATACAGTCTGTGAGCTAGAATATCTGCTCTGTCTATTATTTACATTACAATCACCCACTTTTATTTAGTTAATTTACATATAGCAGGTTATGCTTCGATCGATTACTCGCTTATCATTCGAGCCCCTCGTGTCAGATTGCATAGTTCTCATTCATGTTCTTACCGCGGGTCGCAGAGAACTTCGTCTATGGCTTCCTCCGAACAAGATTCTCACTCCTTCTTCGGTCGCGAGCAGTCGCATACTGTTTGCAAAGAACCCCGCGTCCCGTCCCATTCTTATATGATTGATCATGGTCATTGAAAGCAGACAGCGGCCCTCATTACGACCCTGGCGGAAATCGAAAAACGATGGCGGAAATGCAATACCGCCATCGAATAGCGCTCGGTGCGACTATGACCCGTCACCACAAAGTACGATGCCATTAGCGACACCGTAGTGAACGCCAACGCTAACTGCACCAAGTACGCGCGCGCGCGCCATGCCAAACCGTAAATACCACCATGGCGCAAGGGTACGCGAATTCCGACCCTAGCGGACATGTACCTAACGCCATCAAGCACGGCGGAAAGTACCATTCCGCCATGGCGAGAAGTACGGCATCGCGAATCAACCGTAAACGGCCCCACTGAGTGCCTGTACACCGCTCCCTGCCCCATAGTACAACTCCCCGTAGGTGCAATGAAGTCACAATGCAACCAGTGAAATGTACAAGTCACCCATGCATGCCAACGAACAAAAGAATCACAAGAGGGGCCAATGGGAGCTGCAGGGCACAGATGGCACGAATACAGAAGCCATTCCAATGGACTTGACCACAGTCCCCCACCAAGAAACGCACGCAAACACAGGCACCTGTGACCAGCAATATTTCGAAAATCACATCATTCCACCAGTCCACCTGGCTGACCGGCATCTGTCACACAAAACCTAATCCCCCGCCCCTGAGCATGACATCATTCAAACAGTCATATTGGCAGCCCTCATCCCTGACCTCACTGGGCTTCGTAGGCAAACGCGCCCAGCACAGTACCACGCAACTATACTCCGAAGCTGGAACCCAATGCAGATCTCCTCACAATACATCGCTCCCCAAATAGGAATATGCCACATCACTTGCAAAGAAGAACGCTACACGGCCCATATCAGAATAGAAATTTAATGCACAACAAAATCAGCAAGCCCATACAGCCATTAGGCCATGAACTCCAAAACACATTTCACCATTGTGGGCTGCATCCGCAAGAAATGACCAGCTACTTCTTGTGTGACGCCCTGTTCCATCATGGTACACAGAGCCACATTCACGTACGAAAAGGCAACATGGAAGCGCACAGAACCGCAGGGCCGTCCCAATGGGGAGGCACTAGTCCAGCTGAAAGGCCGAAATGTTGCTCCGAGCCACTAGTACTGCGTAAGGGCATGTGGCCCATTGGCGATCGCCCCATAAGATCGTAATGCTGCTCCACTGATTAACACGAAGCAGCAGGTGTCGGGAGTAAAAGCCATCTGCAGGAGTGGCATACAGATGGCAGTGGCAAAAGGGGAGGAGTTAACTGTCAACCAAAAGAAAAAAAAAAAGAACAGAATGGCCATCAGAACTACATTCGAACAACTCACTTCAATGATCACACTAAATCCACAGCCATATGCATGCTAGCCCGCCCCAAAGGATCATCACCACCCCAAAACCACTTGCGACTCATAACTATCTATATCGAGGTGTAAACACCATCACAAACGAGTGTACCTGTGCATGCGTCTGTGAAAACAGAATCCATCAGATGGGATTGGTAACGTGCATGGACACAAGTGTCTGAGGGCGCGTCGAGACAGGGAGGGCTCAACAAGGCCAGATAGACGATGGTCCCACTATGGCAGCCCTGCATCACATAGCGCAGGGGAGGCGGACAGATTCCAAGAAGCCCTGTACATGGCAAACACTGTATCAAATCATCTGTCCATGCATCCATTCATCATTCCCTCATCCCGGGATAAAAACGCCTGAATATTTACTCACATAACATTAGAAATATCCATTGAGTCTGTGCGTTATGCAGCCTGCAAAATCCACAGTGCCCCAGCCCGTAATTCCAGTGTTGTGAAGTAACATGTATTTGGGAACGTCCGGCCTCATCGCCCACGTCGCTATTGCGCATCCCAAACTATTCATATCAATCATTGCATCCTCGCCATGGCCCCTGTCCCAAGGACATTGAACAATAGAACGTTATATTTGCAGTCAGACCTGTGGGCATCTCCTCGCCGCTAGCTGATAACCGAAAATGGCGCCCTTCGAATTCCTCATTTGCAACATCACGTCGAAAAGGCATCTGTGGTCGCTTGAAATCACAAATTAATCCATCTAGTGCGGCTGTGTGTGAAAATGGCAACTGCCTTCACTCACAAATGGGACGCCCCGCCCGTCGTTGCAACTCGGTACAGTGATGCATGAGGGCCCACCGTTACTCGAGTACTACGTTCCACTGACCCTTCACAAGTCTGTTCGCGACTGCAAAGATTGTATGTGAAACAATGGGACCATAGCCGAATGAACATATCAACCAATGTTACACGGCCATCGGGTACAAATACATGATTGCAATAGCAAGATGCCATTCCTCGAATTGCAGCGTTGTGTGCGGGACGTGCTCGGCCAAAGGGGAGAGCAGCTTGCACAGGTGGAATGAATCACCACAGGTGGAGGCCATACAGCCTGAAAACACATAAATTGCACACCCAGTCTCCTCCCACAACCACACCCACTCCGAAATGCTACCGGCAGGACTAGCGATGTTGGCCCTGGGGGACCTGATAGCACTGCAAGTACTCCAACTCCAAGAAGAAGACGAACACCAACTACAACCGGCCGCACGGAGGAGACGCAGGAGGAGGAGGAGGGCAAGGCAGGGCCAGCAAGGGCCGCCAGCACAGCCACTACCACCACGCAGGCAGCCCGCAATCCCACGCCTCCGAGCACATCCGTTCAACCTCACTGATGAGCAGATCCACACCCTCTACCGTTTGGACCGGGACACCATAGCCGCCATTGTGGACATGACACAGGCTGACCTTGTCAGCATGATAGATAGCCCAACCGCCATCCCACCCCTACTGAAGGTGGTGTCTGTACTCCACTTCCTGGCCACAGGCACCTACCAGCACACAGTCGGACAGTTGCATGGCATTTCGCAGCCCCTATTTTCACGGACACTATTGCAAGTGCTCGATGCCCTCCTGCAGCACGCAGACGACTACATCTCTCTACCACGCTTGGAGCAGGAAATTACCAACACAAAAGTGGGATTCCATGCACTTGCCGGCATACCGGGTTGCCTTGGTGCCATCGACTGCACCCATGTGGAATTGGTCGTCCCACATGCCATGGAGGCCCAGTACCGCAACCGAAAACAATTTCATTCTCTGAATGTACAAATGGTGTGTGACTCCAACAGGATCATTACACATTGTTGTGCCCGATTCCCTGGATCAACCCATGATTCTATGGTCTTGAGGAACTCTACTATACCACGCTACATGGAGCGACACGCAGGGAACAGATCCTGGCTACTCGGTGAGTCTCATTTCATGCATGATGATGTGGGGTATGTGATTCGGCAATGACCTGGCAGGAAGGGGGGGGGTGTGCGTACGTAGCAATGGCATTCCACATTATACGTTTATCGTCCACATACAGGTGATGCTGGATATCCACTGCAGAGATGGCTCCTCACACCAGTCCGGAACCCACAGGACCAGCATGAGGAGGACTACAACCATGCCCACTCACGTACCCGTGTAGTCATAGAACAGGCATTCGGCCTACTGAAGACTCGTTTCCGCTGCCTCAGCAGGTCTGGCGGGGCACTCCTGTACCGCCATGAGAAGGTTGCAAAGATGGTGATGGCATGTGTCATGCTCCACAACATGTGCGTACGTAGAAATGTGCCCATGCCCCCTGACGCAGAACTGCAAGCACCTGAATATGGTCATGATGAGGGTGGGGATGTGGCAGCACCTCAAGGAGTCTGCGAGGCACAGGAGGGCCGTGAAATTCGTCAGCATCTCATTGATGCATGCTTCTAGCACTCATGCCTGGTGGCTGATACATGGACACGGTACTCGTGGCACTGTGTGTGTCTGGTACATGCACAATATGGACTGTACGCCTATGATGGCCTAGTACACAAAGATCATTGTCCACACATCTCATTGGTTGATCGTGCATTGTTTATGGCATATGTGATATCATGTTGAACACCCTATCGACCCGCCACCCAAGTGAGCCCAACACACCCCCTCCACCCTCCTACCTCCCCCCCGAACACCAGTGTCCAAAGATGCTCATTGTCAGTAGGCAGTCGCTATTGCAAGCCCCCTCTGCGGGTATCAGGGGCACCCCTGCCTGTGGAGCGCAGGTTCCTCCCAGATCTACGTTGGGGGCTGCCCTGGACGGAACTTGCAACGGATGATGTCTCTGCCTGCTCACGTCCATGCATGTCCCTAAGGGTTTGTGAGAGCTCAGTGAGCACACGGCGCACTGCGGCAAGTTCGGCACATACGTCTTTGGACGTCGCATGCAGTTCCCCCCTCAGGCTCTCGGTGCTTCTCTCCATTTGGACTCTCAGGCTCTCGGTGCTTCTCTCCATTTGGACTCTCAGGCTCTCGGTGCTACTCTCCATTTGGACTCTCAGGCACTCGGTGCTACTCTCCATTTGTGCCCTTAGTGTCTCTGTACTTCTCTCCATTTCTGCCCTAAGTGTCTCAGTTGATGTTTCTATGTCTGCCTTAGTGCCCCCACATTCATCGGCATGGTCCTTGAGGAGCGTGGCCAGTTGCTGCTGTTGCACGATTAACTGGTCGAGGGACTGTTGCCTCTGCTGGGCCATGGCCATTTGCGGTGGTGTCACAGAGTGGCTGTTCGCCTCATGTTGCCCTGCCACAGGGCTTGTGGGGGATGGCCAGTCGTCGTCTTGTGGGTGCCCCTGCGTGGTATCCTCATGTTGTACGGGATGGGACAGACAGGGGGATTGGGACAGGTCATGGATGGATCTGACTTCGACATCCCCGTCTTCTGTGTCGGAGCATGCTGCCATCAATGGGGTGTCACCTATGGTGCTGCTGCCACCAGAGGCAGTGCCTTCTGTGGCATCCATTGGGGGGACCTGTGGTGCTGCTGTTGTGGGCATGCTGGCTGCTGGGGTGCCTGTTGATGTTCCCTCCTCTGTGCTGCCACCTGATTTGTGCTGCTGCCGTGTCTTGATGCGTGCAGCTGAGGTGGAGGGTCTTTGGCCGTTGGTCTTGGCCCTCTTTGCAGGTGTGCTGGTAGGGGTGTCCTGAAGCTCGTCGTTTGGATCGGACCCTGTGGTGGAGTAAAGGAGGGCGAGGGTTATTAATGGGTCTGTGGGAATTGGAATGGCATTGTATCACATGCATTGGGGTGGTACCTGAGGGTGATTTGGGTCGGGGCCTTGGAGGTGGTTTCATTTGTGTGTGGAGTGAGGGTGCAGTTGTTTGGCAGCCTGCAGTTAGGGTGTGCCTGCTGCACGTGTAGTGGGTGTTTTTGGGGTTTTTAATTATTTATGTATTTATTGTGTGTTTTAAAGTGCGCTATCAGGCCAATGTGTGTGGACGTTCTCCTGGCCATGTGTTTCTGTTGCACTATGTGGACACATGGTACTTCACATGATTGGACATTGTGGATTTGGCGTTGTTTTATTTGGCCAACCTACCTGATTCTTCGGATGTCTGCACTCCTTTCTCCATCCCTCCGACTCCCTCTATACTCTCCATTCCAATGGTGGAGGCACAGATTTCTTCCCAGGGGGTCAACTTGATGGGTGATTCCGATCCTCCCCCGGTGGCTGTGGCAATGTTGCGGTTGGCAGAAAGTATGCTACGGACGCGTATCCGCAGGTCGTCCCATCGCTTTCTGCATTGCTGTGGGTTGCGGGGTGCGGTCCCCACCGCACTTACCCGCTGTGCCACCAGAGCCCATATGGCCTTCTTGTTCGCAAGTGCCGTCCTGGTCATTTGCGTGGAGAAGACGGCGGCGGCATTCTCCTGGAGGGTCTCTGTTAGCACGGTGAGTTCCTCACGGGAGAAGTGGACCTGCCGCTTGCGGTCGCACGCTTTCTTCGCTACTTTTCCCATTTTTCTTGGTTTCGCTAGGGTGGATGACGGGTTGGGGTGTGTCTCAGGGTAGTGTTTTTAGTGGTTGTGTGGATTTTGTGGTTTTAGAGGTGTACGGCGGGATGTTTCCCGTTCCGGGCCCATGTTTTTACTTCCGTTTCCGTATATTTCCGGTCACCGTACTTTCCGGTTGGCGCTCACTGCGGTGTCCGCTAAGATGGGTGGCGGTATTGCACCTAGGGCGCCGTACGGCGGCGGTGTGGGCCGTTTTGGGGTCATTTCCGCCATCGCGGACTTTGCACTTCCGCCATGCCGTGGTGCTCGTGCCCGATGGGTCGGAATGGGCCGCACTTTGCTCCATCGTGCAATGGCGGAAACGCTATTTACGCTGTGGCGGTCCGGTCAGTCACTTTCCGCCAGGGTCGTAATGAGGGCCAGCGTGTTTTCTCTCATGCCGCTAGTAACCGTACCGAACGAACGGCCTTAGTTTACTGAATCAGACCATTTAGAGGATATACCCCAACTATTCTGTGTTGTAAAATTGGCAGTACAAATTGATGTATATCTTTGGTATTGTGAGTTCTTTATTTTTATTTTTAGCGTTAGTTCGTAAACTGCCTCTATTATTCATAGAGAAATTCAGAACTAACAGGTCACCATACACCCTGTATTACCAAGTATCCAATCAGAGGTACCTCATTTTATGTATCATCCCTCAGTGCTTATTTTCCCTAATAGAGCATATTCATGTATTGAGTCACTGAAGAGCATCGCAAATTCATGCCCTATCTTATCAAAAATCCCTGTGACAGTAATTAATAATGCAGGATATTGAGTCCAGGTCGCATAGATTCACGTATATGATCACCTGGTTGCATTTGGGTTACTCACAATTTCTCAGTGTCACATATAATTTCACATGACTAAAGTGCCAATCTAGATGTCTTAAATCTTCAACACCAGTAAAGTCATGTGGATCTGAAATGAGATACACACACAGGTGTGATGAGGATTTAACTGAGGTATTGGCATTGTTTCATTTAACTAAGTAACATTGAAAAATGTTGATTAAAATGATTACTTTTGAGAATCATGTGTGCTCACATTAGAAGTGATAGAAAAGTAAGAGGGGATGGCTTTATTTTAGAATTTCTAATAAGTTCTCATTGTTTTTCAGTTGGTGTGATAAATGAGAACTAGTGAACTTCCTGTTTGTGTCCTGATGAAGGTTGCGTTATCAAGTGGACGCTAACTAACTAATTGTACACAGATAAAATTACCTGACACCAGGCAGCAGGAATTTCACAGTGTTAAAATTGTATAGTGTTTATGGTGAACAAGTAGTCATGGATGTAGCTATGAAGTGAATTGCTTTTAAGAGAAATTGAGACTGAATGGGTGGTAGGAATAAATGTATGTGAGTTGACTTTTGAAAATATTTTTTGAATTTTATTATGAAGGTAGATTATATAATTTTTGATTATAATAATAAAAAATCAAATTGAATTTAGACTGATGCATTTATTGGTATATATAAAAAGATAAATGCATCTGATGTGTCATGCCCTATCCGATTGGTCCATTGTTGTGTTTGTTTAGAGTATTAAGCCTGAGGAACCAGGGATTATAATCAGGCACCCCTTCATTTGTAGATGTTTAGTATTTCAAGCAGTTGACCATCAGGGAGCTTAATGTCTGGCCTCGCAGGGCAAAAGACTGTAGCACAACGATTGCGACATGGAAGAGCGTGACTTTCTGCATATTTCTTCTTTGCCGATCTACTTCCCATATCCCTCAGAGAAAGAAATGACAGTCACTTTGGGGATACAACAATGTGTGGAAGGTGGTGAGGCAGAATGATGGCTGAAGACCTCCCTAAGATCTCTATAACAGGCCAGAGATTTATAATTCTGCAGGAGGGAAGCTACCCCTATCATCATTGCAACTTGGACTTCAGCCAGTTTGCTGAGAAATTAGCATTATGCTAGATATACAGCAGCTGCACCTTAGCCAGTCCTGAGAGATGTGTCCTAAGAGGTTGAAGAAATCTCCTTCTCCACTTGAGTCAAAGATGTCTACTTAAAGCCTTGTGGTTCCCCATAATGAAGCCCAAGACAGCAAACAAAAGAATGAGATATAGAGAGAGTACTTAACTGGAACGCATCATTAAATGTCTGCCAAAGATGGCAGAGTAGGAATGGCCATCATCATTCAGCCAACCAACATTCTCCAGTCCGTGCATATCTTCAAATTGGCTTCTTCCCGGGACTTCATGCTAGGAGCCATTCATGCAAATGTAGAGAGACAAGGACAGGTGTGCCCAAATGGGCATATGGAAAGGACTGAGTTCCAAACACTATGTTGACAAATATGATATGATATGATAGGTCATTTATAATGCGCCTGTATACAAGTGTTTCTAGGTGCGACAAGACAGGGAGGGAAGACAGAGGGAGAACAAAACAAACGATCTTACTAGGACTTGTGTCATGCAGATTGTACAAGTGTGATATGCAAAGTGCAGGGGGGGTGAAGTGCCAGGGTGACGGAAGAGGGAAGTGCAATCAGGCAGCATTGCTCTGAGTAAGTGCAGCCAGGGCAAGACGGCTATGGGTAAGGGCAAGGAGGTAGGGGACTATAGGGCTCCAGCTACAGCTCCTAAGGGTGTGGTAAGCCTGGCAGTGGTTCAGGGGCTACTGGACGTGGAGGAACCTGGTACCCAGTGAAACTCTGAGGGTAGCCAGGCAAACTGTCAGCGCAGAAGACAGATAGGTCAGCACGGGAGAGAGAGAAACCAGAAGCAAAATGGAAGTTCTTGAGCTGCTTCCGGAACTTCAGGTGGTCTGGATCAAGATTGAGTGGGGCAAGGAGGCCATTCCAGAGGGAGGCACCTGTTAGGAGAGAGGTGTACCTCCCACTCTCTGCCTGGAGAAGTGTCTGACCCTCAGACAGTTGGAGGTGGCTGAGTGAAGGGCTCGAGAAGGAAGGTTTTTAGGAATAGAGAGTTGGATGTGGTGTAGGACCCAGGCCCAGAAATCCTTGTGGACGATGCATGGGGTCTTGAACTTGATCCTTGCAGCTACTGGGAGCCAGTGGAGAGATTTTAGAGCTGGAGAAATACAGTCCCTGGTCTTGAGGCCTAGGACAAGTCTAGCAGTCCTGTTCTGGATTAGTTGCAGAGGGCAGAGAGTAGAGGAAGGCAGATTGAGAAGGAGGCTGTTGCAGTAGTCCAGCCTAGAGAGAAGCAGGGCTTTGGAGACAGTAAGTTTCTGGGGAAAGTGGAAAAAGGAAAAATACCTCTAAAGAGGTGCAGCTGGTAGTGGGCCTTCTTGGCAAGGTCTGAGATGTGAGGAGATAAGGAGAGAGTGGAGACCAAGATGACACCAAGTTTTTTGGCTTCACAGGAAAGTGAAGGAATTGGGCCTAAGAAGGGCGGCCAGAGTGAGAGAGGTAAATCAGGAGCTGGGGTCCCAATGAGGAGGATCTCTGTCTTACTGGCATTGAGGGGGACATCATTGAAGGCTCACCACTCCTAAATTGCAGATAGACAGTCAGGAATGAGCAAGAGATGAGAGGAGACTGAGGGGAGCCTTAAGGAGAGCTGAGTGTCATCTACATAATACTGAAAGTGAGAGGAGAAAGTAGAGATAAGGTGGGCCAAATGTGCCAAGTATACATTGAAGAGCCAGGGTGAGAGGTTAAAGCCCTGGGGAACACAACATGTGGAGAGAGAGACGGTGGAGAGAAAGAACCCAAGTCAACCAAGCCAGGCCCTGATTTGTGATGCCCAGGTTCTCACAGAGACGATTTATCACGATGGCATGATTGACCATTTCAAAAGCAGAGGAAAGATCAAGGAGATGAGGACAGAAGGAAGGCTAGAATCGAGATTAGTGAGAAGATCTTCACAGTTGTTGAGGAGAGCAGATTCCGTGCCTCTGGCTGCTCTGAAGCCAGACTGATGGTCATGGAGACAACCAACGTATTCAGTGTGGAGAGTAAAGTGGGAGATGGGCAGCTTTTCCAGAAGTTTGGCCAGGAAAGGAGTAATAGAGATAGGGCGATAGTTTGCCAGGCAGGTAGGATCAGCAGAATGCTATTTAGGGTAGGGGTGCACAAGGGAGTGTTTTAGCAGAGATGGGATAGATCCAGGGGCGAAAGAGTGATTGCAGAAATCAGCCAGGGCTGGAGCGAGGGTGTCAATGTGGTCTTTGATGGTTCTGGAGGAGCAGGGGAGCCCCTGCTTGGACAACACTTTCATAGATCAGACCTCTCTAGAAACATCGTTAGGTGTGGCCTGAGAGAAAAAGAGAAAGGAGGAGAGGGAGAGGGAGCCACAGGGGGGCCAAGAGAGGTCGATAGAGAGAAAGAGGAGAGAGAGGACAGGATGTCCTGAGTTTTAGTGGTGAAGTGAGAAACCAGAGGACGTGGGAGGGAACAGGAACATTGGAGACTGCAGAAGTATTGGCCAGCTCTCTGCAGATTTTAAAGAGTTTGGCTGTGTTGTTAGAGGCTGCAGAGTCACAGGCTTCGATGTGGGCTCTCTTCTTGGACAGGGCAAAGAGACTGTATTGCCTTTGGAGCACGCAGCAGGCCAGTTTGTCAGAGGATGCACCCGATGCCCTCCACTTCCTCTCAGCCACCCTACACTTGTGTTTCAGGATAGGGAGGTCAGAGTCATACCAAAGTTGAACTTGGAGGTAGACTTCAGACAGATTCTCATGACGAGGGCAAGGACATCCAGAGTGTTGGAGATAGACAGATGCAGGTTAGAGAGGGCTGTGTCTGAGTGTGAGTCAGTTGTAGGAGGAGCAGAGAAAGTAGAAGCAAAGGCCTCCATTGATACATGCTTCATGGGCCAAATGACTGAGAAGGTAGGTGGCACTGCTGGCGTGGGCTTCGCCTGGGGGACAGAGAACTTCAGGTGAGAGGAGAGCAGAAAGTGGTCAGTCCAAGAGAGGGAAGAGGTAGGAGGATTCGAGAGGGGGATGTCTGAGGGGAAGAGAACATCCAAGGTGTGCTCTCCAGAGTGTGTCAGACCAGAGGGTAGAATCGAAAGAGCGAGGGTGTTGTAGAGATTGTGGAATTAGGGGGGATTAGAAGCATCTAGGAAGGCGACCTGGCCCGGGGGCCTGTAAATGGTGGCCACAGTCATAAAGGACACACACTTGATGCCCTCATCCATTCCGATCTTTCACTCTCCTCCACCCCTCTGAGCACTCCTCTCTCCAAGTCAGACCATACTCTCCTCTCTTCTTATCGGGGCTCCCTTGGCCCTTGGACTGCCCCTCCCCCAGCCCTGTCAACCTCGTTAACGAACATCCATCTGATTAAACAAGTGTATGCTGCTGCCTTCGTATCCACCTTCATCCCCCCTACCCCCACCCCTGATTCTACCTCTGACTCTGCTCTCAGTAACCTCCATCTGCCCATTACTAACACTCTGGACATTCTTGCCCCAGTCATGATGATCCACTTGAAACCTGCTTCTAAGAGTAATGCCTGGTATAATTCCAAACTTGCGACCCTGAAACGCAAGTGCAGAGCTGCTGAAGGAAGTGACAAACCTCAGACTCACCCTCTCACAAACTGGCCTGCCGCCTGCTCCAAAGTCAATACAGACTCTCCATCTGTGCCAAGAAAAGGGTCCACATCCAGGCATGGGTATGATATAATATGATATGGCATTTATAACGTGCCTGTACACAAGTGTTTCTAGGCACGACAAGACAAGTGGGGGCAGAGGGAGGGCAAAACAACAATCTTACTAGGCCTTGTGTCATTCAGATCGCGCAAGCGTGCAAGTATCTGGAGCATCCAACAATACGACTGAACTCTATAATATCAGAAGTGAACTAGCCAACCCTTCCGCAGTCTCTTCCTCGCCTCTTCTGTCCCAGGTCCTCTGCATAGCACTGGCCACACACTTCACCACTAAAACTCTGAACATTCTGAGCACCCTTGCTAACTCATGATAAAACCTTCAGCAGACCCTACTTGTCGATCTGCCTACTGCCCTATTTCTATCACCCCCTTGCTTGGGAAACTCCTTGAGAAGCTGGGCTCCCCCCAACTTACCTCACACACTGAATTTGTTTGCAGTCGCCACGACCATCAATGTGGATTCCTAGCATCCAGAGGCAAGGGAACTGCTCTTCGGAACTTCCGTGAAAAACTGCTCTCATCCCTGGATTCCAACTCTCCAGCTGTCCTCACTCTACTTCATCTCTCCTCTGCCTTTGACATGGTCAACCACTCCATCCTCATAAAACGGCTGCATGATACCCTGGATATCTCAGACCGGACACTGACTGACCTCCTTCCTAACTGACCGTCCGTCCCAGGTTATTATGGATGACTTCTCCTCAACTACCTCCTTCTACACGTTTGGTGTTCCCCCAGGGCTACAACCTCTCCCCAGGCTCTTTAAAGCTTACCTTGCTCCACTGACATGCATCATGTCCTCCTTCTCCCTCAACTTCCAGTGCTACACAGATGACACTCATCTCTTCTTCAGACTTCCTACTGACCCCTTCCAACATCCCGGACTGCCCACCTGCCATCCAGTCCTCGTGCACTTCCAATGATCTCTGCACCAATGCCAGCAAGACAGAGATCCTTCCTATTAGGACCCCTGGCCTTCTTTCTTCCCCTCACTTTGGCCATCCGCTATGGGCTCTTCCCCTTCTCCTTCATCCAAAGCCAGAAACCTTAGAGTTACCTTCGACTCCTCTCTCTGCTTCCTCCCTTACATCCAGGACATTGCCAAGAAGTCCAAATTTCAACTCTCCCTTCCTTCTCAAATTAATTCTCTGTTTTCTTGCTTTCCCCCAGGAGCTCAATGTTACCAGAGCTCTGGTTCTCTCCAGGCTTGACTACTGTGATAGCCTTCTCTTGAATCTACCTTCCTCCTCCCTAGGACTCCTGCAGCTAATTCAGAATAGGGCAGCAAGACATATCCAAGGCCTCAAGCCCATTGACTGCATCTCTCCTAACGCAAAAACTTTTCACTGGCTCCCGATTGCTGCACGGATTAAATTCAAATCCCTCTGCATCATCCACAAGGCTGTCTGAGGCCGGGACCACTCTTTCTGCAACTTGATATTACTAAATATTCTCCCTCTAGACCTCTATGTCCCTCTGGTACTAACTCTCTGTGTGTGAAGCTCCTCAAGACTTTCCTTTTCACTTCCTCCTTCCCTTATTCCCTCCTCTGCTAACCTCACAGTCGCTGTGATTGGTGACCATGGCCCTTACGTCTCCCTGGGGCCCTGGCCTCCCACACCCAATTGACTCAGCTTCTGCCTACACACAGCACTTGCCGTGGCACCCACTGGCCTACGCCACTGTAGGCCTGCACTTACCCACTTATTGCAGCTCAATGCTCCCTAGCACTTGCTATACTTGGTACTTACATCTGCTGCTCACCCACGAGCATGGACACTCAAGCTCTTACCCCCACTCCCTGTTCCCCTCTTCTCTCTCTGCACTTGCACGTTCTGAATACTCAAAAGGCCTAGTAGGTTTGTCTTTTATCCTCCAGTGTATATTTTGTTTTTCAATTCCCTGATCCCTCTCTGTTGCCATGTTGGGACTTTGAAACACTTGTTGTATAAGCACCTATCAAATGCACAATAAATAAAATAAATTAATAAATGCATGTAATGTCAGGATTTTAGGATGACACAAGGTCTAGTAGGACAGTTTTTCTAGTTTTCTTCATCCCTGCCCCTCCCCCCCACCCTCTCCTTTGGTCTTGTGGTACCTTGAAACACAATTTGCAGTATTGGCACTTTATAAATACCAAATAAATAGGTAAATGAAGATTACCAGTAAGTCATCTAGGCATCAACGCCAAATCCCTCTTCCTTATCCGAGTGCTTACTTTTGAGTTATACCAAAGCCTATGTGCCTTCAGTACCAGAATATAAGAAATGCCCATATTGGCAACATTTTGATGCACAACACACTTAGGGGTTCATTGAATATTCTCTCAGGCTTACTTGGAAAATTGCTAAAGAGCTCAAAAACCAAACTAACAAGCACTGGCTCCGTTCACTGTTTCACAATACAAACAAATGTATGGGGTACAGAGCATGTCACTAATTTGCAACTATCAAACAAAGATACGTCCAGGTCTTCTACCAAGACACTGCAATCTGCCTAGTGGCTTGCCCCTGGATTTCTGCTGGTTGGGGCGCATATACCAACGAATGTGTAAAGGCCATTGTGGATCTGATCCAACTACTCCTCCTCTGAAAGTACATGCCAAATGTGATAAAAAAAAAAGCTGTCAAATTTACAAAAAGAGATCATTCCGCCAGATACATTAATACTCCCCTCTGTCTTCCAAACAATGCAGTGCTCCTCATAAAGTGATTCTGGTGCCTGGGTGAAAGTGGGGATAATTATCTTTTTAGTAAAATAATGGGGAACAGTACTCTTGATTCAAATGTTGGGCCTGCACATTTAAACGATTGATCGATATTATTCATACTTTTAGCTCAATGATACTTTTGTAAAAAAAAAGAAAATTGTACAAAATACTTTAAAAAAAGAGTTTATTTGTGAACAATCGAAAATGGTTCTCTAGTGAAAAGTAAGCCCACTACACCAAACCTTCAAGCTGTAATTATTATCCTACTATGTAGGTCTTCTTCAATGGGAACATTTTGAGATGAATGAAAACTATAAATTCAGTGGCAGGGGATTTAAGAGTCGGTGACCAATGGTCATTTCCAGGATAAAACAAATGTTTATATGGAACAAAATAATTTACAAAACTATTAGGCAAGCTGCTAACCGAGAATACCTCCACTGATATTGTGTGGAATTGCCAACTGGCAAGAGTGTAGAAACTGTGGCTTTTTTATTTGTATTAATAATGACATGATGCAGGTAATTCATCTCAGAAAGTGTGGTTTGCTGAACAGACCCCCCCTTTCAAACTTCATGCCAAAAGAATAATGTACACCTGTGCCCTGCTGCAATCAGTATCCTGATCTGCAGCACCTGCTTCGTTATGGCAAATAACTAGTTTAGAGGTCACAGGTGCTCTGACTGGCAGCTGATGTGACAGCAAAGTCACTTCAACACGAGGCAGCATTTAAAATCTCCACCCCTTTCCCATAACTACATAATTATGAGGAACTACCATCCCAGTGGCAGTTTAATCTTTCAACATAAGCCATATCTATGTTTGTGGTTGATAGCTGGTAATACACATAATTGTTCGATCCACATCGGATTTGTATCATATATATGCCAATACTGCAAGGTCAGATCAGCCATGGACAGGCTGCCTGTGATGAAATCAGCAAGACAAGGGAATGCCTCTTTTTGATCTTTTGTGTGGTCAGGTAACACCTCTCTCCAGCACGTCAGTCCACAGCAGGAGCTGTCTGGGAAACAGGAATCAATGGGTACTCCCTAAACAAAGGGACTAGCCTCAGACCAGGGTGGTGCATACTAAAGGGCCTTTAATGCTATGGGTCTGAGCAGGTGACGGGGGTAAAATAGTCAGAGGGAGCTCATCCAGGATTCCCCATCTGTTTTTCTCTGATTCCCTCCTTCCTACCTGTCTCCTCCACTTCCTAGCACAAAGCACCATGGGTATGATGTAACCAGACAAAGACCCCTTGTCACAAGGACATGGATTGTACCTCTTAAAGCAGCCTTGCTTTTACCTATAAAAGAGAGGGCCTCGCACCCTTTACTTGACTAACATTTAGAACATCCAGGACATAAGAAAGATTTCATTTGGTTCTCTTTTGGGAGAGTTCACCTTTCCAAAGCCCTCAGCTATTGAGATGAAGTAGGATTATTACAAAGCAGAAGCAAGCACCTCTCCCTGCCCAGTCCCAGGGAACAGTGGGCTGACTCTTGATGAGAACCAGGAACTGCCAGGCTTCTTGAAACCTCCCTAGGCTGGGAGAGCAGAACCTGGACAGTGTCCTAGAGCATCTGCAGTGTGTCTCACAGCATCCTGAGGTCCAGATGAACCAATCAAAGTGCATTCAGGTTCTGTTCACTGCATTCAAATCAGAAGGATGCACTGTTGCTGCTTTTATTACTCTATCGAACTCCCAGCCACTGCTGCTGCACCTTTAAACTGACTCGAAGCAGCACTGTACCAGGTAGAGCATTTCACCTGTTTCAGCTCGAGCAACCCACTTGCCGCTGTGGACACACTCTAACTTTCAACCCTTGAACATTGCATTGGATCAGCAGGGTCACCACTTCAGGACCTCGGCCAGAATGGTTGAACCAGCAGTTACCAGCGTTTTGACCCAACAGGAATTTCAAACCAATCCTGGTGAGCCACCCAAACTGCATTTCTCGACTGCTGCATACAAACTGCACAGAGCCACTGTTTTGAAGCATTGAGATACCAGCTCACTGCCTGTACAAGCGAGGCTTGTGCTAATGAATCTGGTTTGACTTGCACCTGAAGCGCTTCCTAGCCTGGTTCGACATCGTCTGACCACCTAAACTTGGAATAAGTTTCTCTTGAATGGCCCCAGCCCCTCTGGTCTTTTGGACCCTAGAGGCTGATTAAATACATTTTGTACATTTCCCCTACAAGACATAACCTTTTTGACCACTGTGTTGCATTTATTGATTTTTTTTACTTCCTGCTAAATATCCAGGGTGCCTGCATCATTACATTCCGCATTTCCCTGTCTTTCTTTACAGTCTTTTTATGGTGTTTTTGGTAGTTAAGTGTTCAATTGATATGAGTAAGTTAAGGAAATATTTTTTATAGAATCTTGGTTGGAAATTCTTTTATTTTAGAACTATTGCACTATTGTTCCTTGAGTTGCTATTGGCTCACATTCACACCCCTTCTGAGTGTAAAGCTTTCCCCTCGGTCCATTTTACAACAAAAGGGGAAGGAGGTATATTGCTTAGCTGTGCATGTTTGTCACATGAATTTTCTATGTCTGCCCATATTGGCCAAGCATCTGAGCTGCAAACAGACCTTTGATGTTTACTGAAATACACAATGCGATCAAAACACGTTTTAATGCAGGCCGTGAGATTTCCATTATAAGCAGACCTTTTTGCTAAAATACAAGTTCATTAGAGTTTTTTCGTTCATCTGAGCTGTGCACCAGTGACCCTGAGCTGAGTACATTCTGAGTACATTGCATCTCTGCATTGGCCTCACCGGGAAGGAAGCCAATGTACTCACAAAACACAAAACATAGATTACGGCAAACACTGAACTATGGATTGCAGTCCTCTTCTGTAGTTCTATAATGTAGTTTTAAAAGGAAACTGTTTGCTGGCAAGTTCCTGAACAATTCCTTATTGCTTTGAAGCACAGGGCCATGTCCTGGGTCATGCTGTGCACAAGACGGTGCTTTCAGCTAAAAATACAATTGTTGGCAAAATCCCTATAAATGCATTGAAGGGCAGAGAATGATCCTTGGCTGGTCAAGTTCACTGGTATAGACCGCTAAAAATACATTGTTGGCCAAATTCCTAGCTGCCACTGAAGGACAGGAAGATTAGGCATGGAAAGGCCTGAACATAGGGCGCCCAGGGATTATATAACAGGGTGAGTCCAACCCCTGAGAGCTGCTGGCAGGGAGACAGAGGCAGTGGCTTTAAGAAAGTGAGACTTTCTTAGGACCCCACTCCTAATTCATTTTCTGGATTTTTTTAAGCCCTAAACTGGTTTCTGGCTATTTTTATTTATGTTGAGCAGAACTCAAATTTTTTTTGAGCTGCTTGGGGAAGAATTTTGCTTTTCTCCCAGGAACCTTATCCAGCTCACAGCATAAAGGCCTAAGAGAAGACACCTAATTCTGGATTGGCTAAATGCTAAGTACCAGTGAGTCCAATGGATATGTCATTATTTTTAAAGCATTCTATCCTCATTTAATGCATTTTTGATGAAAAGCTCATGGTGCATTAGTAAGCGTCTTTATGAATTATGTCCCATTTCAAATTTCTTCCATTTGTATTGTGAATTGTGGATTTTTTCCAGGCATTTTGTTTTTTCCAGTCCTCTTCAATTCCCTACCTTCTATGTTAGTGAGTATAAGGGGCCTCTTTTAACCTGCATTTGATATCACATTGAGAAAGTTATTAAGGTATTGATTATTGAATGAGGCAGAGGCCTTCATGAGATCGCCTATCATGATTTGGTGAGGCAGGTGCTAGATGGCCTATCATATTCTGTGAAGTTGCCTATCACGACCAGGTGAGGCAGGTAGTTAGTTTCTAAGGTGACACTTTGGAGTAGCTTGATGAGTCATAGTCTTGCTTTTAGGTAGAGGCAAATGACAATAGTTTAACTTTTCCATTAACGGTTTATTGCATTTTAAGTGTGTTGTGTATAGTGATGATAATAATTACCATGTTTCTTTATTACATATTTCTCATAATTAAAAATATTATTTTTTTATATGAAAGTGTAAGACACATTCATTGAGTGTTCATTACTGAGTGATATCAGATGACTTTGAACATAATTATTAAGTGTGGGGCATCTATTTAAACTACTGTGCATTGATTTGGTATACAAGGTACATGTCTTTTTAATACACACCAAGGGTTAATGGATTGTGTAAGCAACAGACTATCAATTTAAATAGCCTAGCCTACTGCAGGGTTTGTTGCCTGCTCTCATCTCTGTTACACAGTGACAGATACATGGTTTTCCCTACCCCTAAGCTTACCAGAGCCCTTGTTGTGGTGTGTCATGAACACTCCCCTGGCGGTGGAGGCAAGGCTCTGTGGGTAGGGTTGATGAAATCATGTCATTTGTCTTTATGATGGGATCACTGTTGGTTTGTAGAAGGGTGGGGACTGCGTAAGTCAGAACTGTCCAGTGGGTTTCGCAAATTATCTACAGTAAACCGATTTTGAACAATATTGATTTGTATTAGAAAAACAGCATGCATGTTAATACCATGGTAAAACACTTAATGAAAGAGTATTTTTTGTGCTTGTTTTCAGGTTTTGTGCTGGAATCCATGGCAGATAAAATCAATTTCTCACTGACTATACTGCGTGTATTCAGAGTGGCCAGACTTGGGCGGCTGATTCTGCTGATTCGATCCATTAGAGGAATCCGAAACCTTCTGTTTACATTGATCATTTCCATTCCTGCGCTTTTCAATATTGCACTTCTCCTCCTGATGGTTATTTGTATTTACGCCATTTTGGCAATGAACCTGTTCTCCGGCCTGCCAAGGACAGATATAATAACGGAAATGGTCAATTTTGAAACCTTTAAGAATAGTGTAATTCTTCTGTTTAGACTGGCGACTGCCGCCGGGTGGAATGAAATCCTGGAACAATTGCTTCAAAGTCAAGTACAACAGCCGATTGTCTGCATTTTGTTCATGCTAACATACGTTCTCATTACGTTCATTGTTATCATCAACATGTATGTAGCAGTCATTTTGGAGAATTTCAATGAGGTCCAAGAGCAGGAACTGTCTGGTCTCACTGATGATGATTTTGTGATGTTTTACGCTGTCTGGAGCAAATACGACCCTGAAGCCACAGAATTTATCACATATGATCAACTCTCCAACTTCCTTGATGACCTAAAACCCCCTCTGAAGATCTCAAAGCCAAACTCTGTCAAAATTGCTGCTCTGAATATCCCAGTGACCTCTGACAAAAAGCTACATTGTCTTGATATTCTCAAGGCGCTCAGCATCGTCATCATAGGGGGAGTGAAAGAAACAGCAATATGGAGGGAACTGTACAAGCGAATCAACGAAAAATCTCTGAAGAGGTTCCCAGGCCGCGTCCGTATCCACACCATCACATCCACCCTTATGATATGGAGGGAATTTAAAGCTGCTATCACCATACAGCAGACCTTCAGGCGATGGAGGTTGAGTCGAGCTATTGCTGCCTCAATGCAGAATCAGTAATCAAATCCAACTTCAGTGTTGTCACACTCTGTGAAGTTTAACATATATGAAGTCCAACACATTCAAACATCGGATTTGGACTTTGATTTTTAATGTTTTTTGGTTTTGGTTTTCGGATATCACAAGTAAAATGTAAATTCATAAACAGTGTTTATTTGATCAATGATGCAAATGCATGCAAATGCCTGGAGTGATCATTTACGTGAAACAAAAGTGTGCAATTCTTTTAAAAATATGATTACATGAAATAGTTAACTATAAGGACGTGTTATTAAATTAATAGGCTTACACAGCCAACGTGTTTATGGACTTGCTTGTACGTATATCATATTTATTAGAAATGATGTGTTTTTTTTTGTTTTCATCACTCTAAGCATTGAAAGAGAACATGGTGGCTATGAGTCCATCAACTTTTTCATATGTAGCACAGCTGTACACAAGTCCATCTTGGGGAATTGCTTCCAGGGGAATTCGCAAAACCATTTTTTATCAGAAAAATCAAAACAATTCTTGGTCATCACAGTAGCTGAAGGGATGACTTTATCCATCTTCATTCGTTTGCAGATATTTCGTGGGAAAGAGTGCAATGAGAGATAAGCTTTGTCGAGAATACTAAAATTGTTTACATCATTTGAAAAATCCAGGCCACAATAGGTAAAAAAGAGCAAACTAATTGTGGGGTTTGTTACTAGATTAGTTCTACTGCTGCAGCAGTCTAATTATACGGGCGTACGTATTTGTGAAAGTTACTTGACGAAAAAGGGTAAAAACTCCCTGATCATAAAAATACATTTCGTGATCAAGATTGAAAAAGCATATCGGGAATGGGGAAATGGTTATTGGCAGAGAGTATAAAGTGTTAGTCTGTAGGCTAGTTGGTGTGTCTTAGACCCGGCCTTATATAGACGATGTAGAAGGTTAATTTTCTCTTTAAAGACCAATTTGGAGATATACGAACCGGGATTGCTGAGTATGCAGAAACTACTGTATACTTTGTTCCTTAATACAAAGGTAGCAAATTGTGTTTTCTCCATTTTCTGTCATATCACACATTTTAATTAATGCTCTGTAATGTTCTGTATCTTATAATAGTGTACTTGATCAAAAAGGGGAGTTGGGGTGCCCTTTTGAGGACTGGCCGCTGGGCACCAAAGTTAATGAACAACAAAAGAAGGAGCGCTGCAGGAATACGGTACTCGCAACCTAAAAATTGTGCTAAATAGGTGGGGTACCTTTTCTCGGGCTTAGGCTGAATCCAATCCCGGTTACCTTATTCAATGTATGATTCATGCAAAGAGAACAACACATATGCCGTGACGTCTTCAATGAATGATTTTTATAATTGTTATTCAATTATTAGCAATGAACATGATATTTACATAACAGAAAATACTTGAAAATGAAATTGAATTGAGATTCTCTGGTGTGTGGTTCACTGTACTGGACACATGAGAGTGTAGGGTCAAATTACGAAAGACGGTAATTAACAGAAAACAACCAAATATGCCTCTGATCACATTCTAAAAGATAAAGAAGCAAAATAGTCATTCAGGGTGAACAGAAACCCAGTGCTGAGGGAAACGGAGCGTGTCTCTAAATATATTAGAGAGAAAGAAGTTTTATGGTAAGAGTAAATTCAGAACACCAAGAGAACATTTAACTATTGCAAGAAAACAATTTTTGTCTGAGAAATATACAAAAAAGGTTATCATATATACAGAAACATATATGTATAAACACACGCTGCCCCTAGTCTTGAATATGACTGGGCTTCCTCATTGCAGTATGAATTCAAAATAAAGGCTTTAATACAATCTACCATACACAGGTTTAGATGGCTTTTGCTAGTGAGTCTTATTGGGAAATCCTTGGTTCTGGTGTGAGGGAGTTCTTAGCAGTGTGGTTTATAACAGAGACAACCATTCAGTCCGCTATACATGGGTTTGGATAGCTTTTGTTGATAAATCTTATTCTGAAATCTTAATGGTCCAATTGATGGATCAAAAAAGAAGAAGAACCCTCATTGGGTCTGTCTACACGTGCACGGTGTAGGATACAAACTATATATGGGAGTAGGCTCCCAAGTGTTGGGTATTCTATTAAGTCCAGGCGGACCACTGGTTGTATGCCAAACCTGGGGTCCGGTGGAACCCCCTTCTGAAATCCACGTTTCGGTGGTTCAAGGGAGGAACTTATATTACCACCTTCATCAGGGCAGAGTTAGAGTACCCTATGAGGAAAGAAAAGAAAAAAAGGAAGAGCTTGAGTCGTTGTTCCCGGCATAGTGCCGTAATGCCTGCATGCAATCATAATTAAAAACATGCATGCTTATAATTCTGGGTAGGTTTTGCAAGTAAACTAGAAGAAGCCCCTACTTTGGCAGAAAAATTATTTCTTACCTTGAGGGGCAAACCAATCTAAAGAGATTCAAGATTGGTGCTGCGTGTCAGAACCTGCGGCGCCCCCGCAGCCAAAGAACGGGTGGCCCGAACAATATGTATAGACCTGACCCGGTTCATATATAAAGGCTGTGTCTTGCATCAAAAGTCACGTGCCTGTACAGAGGTAAAAAAATGTGTAGATGGATTATCTACCCTCTATTTCACTGAGGCACAGCCAGTGGATCCCTGGGCTGGCATGAAACGTAAAAACAGCCAGGAGTGTAGGTAAATATGTAAGAACCTACCATGGATGCCTGGTATAATTCCACCAGAAGCTGCTATAAATAGGGAACTGGTGAGTGCCTCCTACTCGCCTCCTGTGTTCGTGAAGTGAGGGTGCCTGTAGCTAGCCACCTATTGACATGCATACCTGCAGGGAGACACAACAAAATATAGCATGTCCACTAGTGTACCAAAACCATTTTGGGGGCTGAACTCAAAGCTATGCAGGCCCGGGGGCAGGCTTACCTAGGACTTGGTCTGGAATTGATAGCCAACGAAGGTGGGCTGGCATATTCCACGGTCTGCAGGAGCTGCATGTCACTCTTTCCTCAGCGGCTCCTGTGAGCATGAATGTCCGATGCGTGCATGTGCGTATGAGGTGTCGTGAATGAAACCCGATGCTGGGTGCTCATTGCTTGGCAACGTGTCAGCTGAGAGGAGGTGGATTCACTTGACCACAGAGAGGTGCCAGCCTGGTCCAACGCATCCAATTGGTCAGTACACAGGGGGTGTGTGCGAGTGTGCCTCAGAGCCGGGTCCCGCCTAGCTGCAGGGCCGGGTGTGGAACATTAGAGGCTACGTGGTGTGAAGTGAACAAAAACTGAGCTTACGGAACTGTGAATAATCACATGTTGCCTTTGGCTACACCCTGTCTCGACGGGCCCTCCTTGTTTGTGTATTTAGACTCACTGGACCTGGAAGTAGGTAAGTGTGGCACATGCCTCAAACATTTCAAAAGAAGCTGCGTTCTGGGCGAAATATCTGGCAGATGACAAAAATTTGAACTAATATGCTAAGCTGAATGGCAGGTCTTCTGTATAAACAGAGGGAGTAGCCACAATCTGGTATGTTCGGTGAGAGTAAGGGGCTGATTCATGGAATTTGTGCACCGAAAAACAGGGATTTGTGACCCATTCTGCCCGCAAAAACAGGGATTTGCGGGCAGAATGGCGCACAAATCCCCATTTTTCGGCGCACAAATTCCATGAATCAGCCCCATAATCTCCTATGTCAGCTGAAGTGGTACACAGCTGGAAGCCGGCTGTCTCAAAGCAATGAACTGGTGCTGCTGGTTAAGGCTAAAGTGGTGTGTACTGCTCATTGAGCCCATTGTCTATGCTGTCCAATCTGTGGATCCAGCGGCTCTCCAGTCTCAATAAATGTAGTTGTGCTCCTGGACTTGATTTGACTTTCTCAAGTATCCACCATAGAAGGTCATCAAGCGTGTGTCTCATCTGCATTTAATGTTGGACCAAAGGTGATGTTTCATTTTTGCAGTGGATTCTCGATCTGTGTTCAGAGATGCGGGTGTTGATGCTCCGCATGATCTGCCCAACATATTGCAGGCCACAGGGGCACTCAATACAGTACACTACTTGTGCGGACTTGCAATTGCTGAAATGCTGTAGTACCCAGGTCTTGTTACTGAAGGTGAAGCTTTCCATCTTTTTCATATATTTGCATGCCACACAGGAGCCACAAGGGAAGTGCCCTGTTATAGATCTGAGATTCCACAGTCCTCCTCGTGCGATTGTCTTGGTAAAAGTGCAATGTACCAAAAATGTGTGAATATTACGAGATCTCTTGAATGCAAAGCGAGGTTCATTCTCTTCCGGGAGGTTGAGTTTAGCCAGAGGCCAGTACTTCCGAATGATGTTTTTGATGGCAAATGTATGGGGGCCATGTGTGAGTACACACGTTAGTCTATTCTCTTGTTCTTCTTCTCGGCTCTCCCGTGGTTCTAAGATCAGCTCACGACACGTGAACCTTGCCTGCTTTTTGGATGTTGTTATGAGTTTTCTTGGGTATCCTCTGTTTTTAAGTCTCTCCCCTAGGTCAGCGGCATTGCTATAGAAATCCTCCAGTCGAGTGCAATTTCTGCGCAGATGCAGAAATTGTCCATATCGCACATTTTCATTCATATGCATGGGGTGATCGCTGGTGAAATGTAACAGTGTGTTACGATCTGTGGGCTTCCTGAATAGGTTACACATGAGTTTGCCCTCCAAGTGGCTGATTTTAAGTCCAGAAAGTGTATAGCTTCCCTATTTTTTTCCATTGTAAACTGGATATCTGGATCACAGTTGTTCAGCCACAGAGCCCAGTTCTTTTTCACTTCCTTCCCATATAAAGATGATGTTGTCGATAAATCGACGCCACCATTTTATATGTGCTTGTCATGGGTTCTCTGCATTCATAATGTTTTTTTTTTTCTCAAAGGCTGCCATATACAGGATGGCCATGCTCGGGGCGAAGATAGCACCCATGGCGGTGCCCTCGGTTTGCCCTCGGTTTGTAGGTACAATTGGTTATTGTAAGTGAAGAAGTTCTTACAGGGCGCCAGAGTCATGAGTTCAATGATAAACGCCGGTGGGACTCTTGATGGTAAATTTGTCTCAGTCAAATATTCGTGGATACAATCAAGGGCAGCTAGTTGGGGATGCTCGTGTATAATGCCTCGATGTCCATTGTGACCAAAATTTGAGAGACAGGGTTGAAATCTAGGTTTTCAAAAATCTGTATAGTGTGGGTAGTGTCACCACTGTAGGAATCTGTCGCACCAATCATGGGTTTAAGAAATTCATCCATACATTTGCACAGAGGCTCTAGGATGTAGAAAATATTGTATTCTTGGTCGTGGTGGTTTTACCAACACCTCTATTCCTATATATATATTCTTTGCTAAATATGGGAGTAAAAAATACGGATTTGCAAATACATTTAAAATACAGGCATTCTAAAAATGACTGCTGCTTCATGGTAAAACCCTCTTACTCCCTCTGTTGACTTTTTCTTCACAGACATCTACAACTTCACAGTATGTGTACTATGTTCATCTCATCCTACAGAAGACCTCATTTTGTCTTTTGTCCCACAAGAAATTGCACATTAGTTCACAGTGACAGCATTGTTATCATCAGATGGCCTTCTACTAGTCACCAACACAATATCAAATTTGTTAAGATGGTTGGTTGTTCAGCTGAATTAACTAGTTCAACATTCCATCTCAGGGATATTATTATATTTCCTTCGGTAGGGAAAGATTAATAACTCTGATTTTCACCATCAATGTTATCACCCAGACCAAGATTTTCCTCCGTTTTCTCTCTCCTGCATTCACAGCTTTATCTCCAAAGGGCTTTATTTTGTTGTATGTTATTATACAGCTGTTATACTGCAGCAAACCCCACTGTTTGCTCTCTGAGGGCCGAGACTGGTCTGGAAGTTGGTTTATTGTGCCCCCTCCATCGATAACATCTTTTTATTTTCGCTTCAGGGGCAACATTCTTTATTGTGCATATACTGAATACTTAGTCCTAATTCTGTAAATGTATCACAATTTCAACCAAGTTATAACCACCTTAAAGTAGTTAGTTAAATCATCAAATTCTTTTTTAAATATTTCTAAAGGAGCATGCACGTACATTGGTTTGTAGCACAATAGGCATTACTATCATGTAAGTGCAGGTACGGACGATTTCTGGAGATCTGGGAGAGGTCACTACTTGCGCTTCTGCCACCCACCTGTACACTATACAGCTACAGGAGTGAGGCAGTCTAAATAAATATGACTGGGAAATGCAAAAGCAAATCCCCAATATTGTGGGCACAAAAAACGGAAAGAAAGTGGAAGGAAAGTGGAGAGGTTTTGAGACAAAAGGGCACACGAAGAAAGGTAAAGCAAGTTTAGGCAAGAGAATATTATTATTGATTCAGAAGGCCTGAATGAAACAATATGGCCATGGTTTACTTACTGTACGGCATGGAGATCGGTAGATACATGGTTACATCATGGTTACATCACAAAGCCGAAATGATTCTTGATAACTGGGATTGTACTAATACCATCCTTATAGAAAATCCAGACAAAGTGAAGTGCGCTTTGATTTGTGTCGATTGGATCCATACCAGAGCCTTGATCAGCAGCTTGAAGCACACTAAAAGTTATATACCATGTGCAAAAACCCAGTAAATATGTTCTCCTGTACATAAGATGCTTTGCAAATTCAGCCTGGCAGTCTGAACTGATGCGCTTTCGTCTCAACTTGATCAAGACCACTGAAATGCAATGCATATGGCAAAAGTTGGACACTTCTGCTGGTGAATGTACTCTTTGTTGCGAGGGTCCTATATAGGATTCTAGGCATTTGTTGATATCCTGTTCAGTCACCTACCCACTTAGAGTAAAGTATTTTGCACATTTTGTCCATGATCCAACCTGGTTTCCACCCCAGCCTTTTGGCACAGGATCTCGTCTGGGAGAACGATTCTGTTATCCATTGCACTACTAAAATTCTTAAATGAATTGAATTTTATAAACAATATCTCTGTGATTGTAAATATTGTTAAAATGACGACTCAATTTTGATTGTGTGTCTGTATTTTATTTGGTTTGGACTAAAATTGATGTATTATAGGAGTAACTGTATATGTTCTATTATCTTGACAACAAATCGATCTGTTTGGTTAAATGTAATTAGAGGCCTTGTTGTCAGGTTCAGTTTGGTGTCTTTTTTCCCGTTCCTATATTTGATGATTGATTTGTTGTTGTTTTTTTTTCCTTTTTTCTTTTTTTCTTTTCTCTCTTATCTTTAAAGGATAGTATTTTCCCTGTTTAGTAGTACTTAGATGTCAATCATTTATATGTTATAAAATGTGTAAGAAGTGCTTTTTTGTGACTATATGCACAATAAAAAAATAAATAAAAAAAAACATGTTTGCACATGTCGAGTCCTAAAAATAAGTGGGGGGACAGATTAACATACCAATCGAATGTGGCTTCAACAGTAATTAGCATACCAAGTTGCCCTCTTAAAAAGAGGGGGCACTCCATCCACCCACATGTACCCTCGACTTCAACCCTGCATGGTTGGAAGGAATTCTAGAAATATCCTTCAATATCCTGACAATGTAAAATAAAATGGATATCAAACAAGCACATAGGGACAGAGAATATTTGCAGAAAGTCACAAGAATCAGAATGGGATAATGGGAGATAGGGACCAGACCTACCCAAAAGATGCAGAATGAGCCATCAATAATGTAAGAGTGAAGAATGCACAGAACAGGGTTAAGTGATGAGGTTTGGCAAACGGATAGAGTTACTCTCCATGTCATATGAAGTAGTGGCGTATGAAGGTGCAGCTAGTCAAATTCAACCACTCAGAAACCAGATGCAAACATTGTTGGTGGTTCCATAGCAGATAATGCACTGACAGAGATCAATAATGGCTATTATTGCACGCCCTGGATCTGTTCACTGTGGCGAGCGATTGGCCAGTCTGCATGCTATTTATTTTTGTAATGATTAGTTGGTTGAAAAAAATTCAACTTTTAACATTTTTATACAAACAATTTCCAAAATAGAACAAATATCAATGTAAAATCACGCACTCAATAGATTCTAAAACAGTGCATCTGATATATAAACAATTAATAGGATTAATATTACAAATAACAGAAGACATTTAATAAACTATACCGGCAACAATTATTCATCACAATCTAATCAAGATAAGAAACATCTAATTTCAGATCTTTAAAATAGCTGGTAACCGCTATTACCATCAAAATCATAAATCCAGTCAAGCAAACAGTCCATGGGCCTCATCAGGGGTTGGTCAGAGTGGTAAAAATGCAACAGTAACTCTATTACTGCCACATTATTGCTCCGCCCAATCCCGAGTTTGGGGGAACCTCAGAGCATTCACCTCCAGCTCTGTGCTGGATTGAATGTGCTGACTTCCCCCCCATTTTTTGGTGCAATTACTGTGGCGTAATTACAGCCACTGTAATTGCAACAAAAATGCCCCATTGAGACCTATTCTTTTTTAAATGGAGGCTTAGCCTGCCACAGCAACTTGGGATCTGACGCTAATTGCTCCGGACCAAGTTGTGGTAATGCTAATTGTGTTGGGCGGTATCCCGACGGCTTTTCCACCCAACTTGTGATGAGGCCCCATATTACCTGACAGAAACAATCCCTAAAATGTCTTAAAGTATTTGCATCTTATACCCTGGATAGACTTACATGATATGAAGTGATGCTTTACAGTTTCACAAACATTCTCTTTATTACAAAATCTGCATATAGCTTGGTCCTCAGATAACATACCATAACTTGCAAAGATTTGTTTCGTCAGAATCAAGTTCCAACGAAAACGAAGAAAGGTTGAACTTGAGAATCTATCAGGATAAATGGCAAGGAATGAAGCTAATATCCCTAGTTTTATAAGATCCCTCGGTAAGTGGTTAAGAGTAGGATATGAGTGGATGGTCTTTGTAGTACAAATTTAACAGATCACGTTTAACTTTTGCTGGAAAATCAATAAGCTCATGGATAATACTACCCATCTCATTAAGAAGATCACTACAATATGTGTCAATTTCACACAATCAAACATTAGCTCTCTCCTCAAGGATCAATTTAAGATCAACAAACAATGAGTTTTCTGCAGGACATAGGAGCTTTCAAAGGAGTGAGAGGATCTTTCAATGAGCCCTAGCTTGAAGAGAGACAACACCCAACTCATACCTGAACAGAAGGGGGCAGCCTTAATACAGATGTCCAAATCAGAGCTGCAACAGGGGACAAATAAGCTAACAAAACCAAAGGGCAAGTGTCTATCCTGTATAACAACTTAGGGCCAATTTTCCCCCCTCATAGTACCATAAGGCAGGCCGCACTGTAAATTTGCCATATCTAGAATCAACCATCTGTAATTGAGTGGACAGAGTAGTAGTCCAACCCTTTAACCAGGATCAAAGCCTAGGTAAGCAAGGCCTAGTGGAGATAAAAAAAACAACAAAACCCACATAGACCAAAGAATACATTTTACCGACCAGTTCAGAGTCAAGTCGCCAAGTGAACTCACACTTTTCCCTACTCAGAGTAGACTGAAGGATTTTAGTTTTGGTAGGATTGATTTTCATTGAGTGTTCGATCGCAACATCAGAAAAAGCGTTAGTTTGTCGCTGAAAGCCCAAGGGGGTACATTCAAAAATGAGAAAATCATCTGCATAAGCCAACCAAAGCTGTTGCAGATGGTGTAATTTAGGGGTAACAAAATTGACTGGTGTTAAAGTTTTACCTATATCTGCCATGTGTAAATTAAACAGGTAGGGAGTTAAAACACATCCCTGCATTTCACTATATGATAAGACACAATATATCAAGACAATTGGGCAGAATTATTTAGGTGGACTTGGATATTAGAGCTGGAATATAAACCAATAATCAATCATAACAAACCAGTGGGAATGCCCAAAGCAAATAATTTAGACCACAACATGTTATAGTCCACAGGGTCAAAGGCAGCCTTAAGGTCCACTGATGCAATATAGACAGATTTGTATTTCCCACTCCAAGCAAGATGATGAATGCAATTTAGTATGAGGCCATTCAATGATGTTCCCATATTTCTCCTGAAACCAATTTGCCCATTCTCCAACCTACTGTAACTCCACAGCCCACAGTTCAAGGTGTGACAGTAAGATTGAGGCAAAAACCTTTCTGTCCGCATCCAGAACAGCAATCAGTCTATAGTTAAAAGGATCTGATCTCACTCCCCTTTTATAGATTGGTATAATATACGCAGTGGACCAGGTGGCGGGGAAAGATTTAGATTTAGCAATATTTTTGAGCAAATAAGATAGAATCTTTGCCTATATTTCAGGGTTAGATTTAGACAGAAAATCTGACACTCCATTAGGACCCAGGGCACGGGACAAACTAAGCCGACCAATTATAACAAGCACTACTTTATAATCGAAGTCAATAAGATTGACAGAGTCATATCGTCTAAATCTAGAGACAAAGCAGAAGGTTCACCCGAGGGTAGGGAGTACTAGTACAGGCTATATGACTCAGTATAGCTCACAGATTGTTCCACAAATCACAAAGATATGCACAACATTGAGCCCTGGGCAGAGCTCTCAGTGCAGTGCTCCCTCTGTTCATGGGAGTGCCTCAATGAGACTAGCCACACCGCCTGCACAATTTGCCTACTCGGCCCCTCCCTTGCCAGGGCTGCTCCTGACAGATTCGACCCCGGTGCTAGAAATCTCAGCCCCAATCCACTCCCCCATCCTTACCTTTGAGATAATGGCCCCAGCCCCCGGCCGCCACACTCTTGCCTGGGACTCACCAGCCTCTCACTCTAATGTTCCTCGGACGGCCACTCCATTACTTTGCTGGGCTGATCGTGCCAAACGTGGCTCGGCTGTTTACGGGGGATTGACTGGTAACCAGAAGAGGCCTTGGAAACAATTTTAAAAGTGGCCCCATATTATACATTTCGAGCAAGCCAAACCCTTTTCCTTGAGAAAATGTGTAAATAAAATAGCCAACCACACAAAAGAGGCCCAGGGTGCAGAGGCCTACTGGGAAATCTCCAGAGTTCCATGTAGGTCAGTCCAGTCCTGGCTGTTTATTAAGCCCATCCCCCTCCTCCCTCAGCACACAGATGCTCATTAGCATATTTTTGATAAACACTATATAGTCTACTGTTTACAATGTGAAGACCGCAATGAGGGGCTAAAAAATGGAATGTCTCCACCTGCTGGTCAAAAGCCTGAACACGTTCAATTAGAGCTTAACTACATTCTTTTTTTTATACACTATGAATGTTTTAAGTTATTTTTTCTTTGTTAATTTAAACAATGATGGGTGCACTAATTGCCTTATATAAACTGATTAAAGGCAATTACATTTTCTCAAGCCCTAATACTGACCAAAGTTTAAAGCACTTTTGGAGTTGCATTCTCCTAATGCCTTAAGTAAATCCTTCACTCTATCCCAGGACGTCTGTGTTGACTAGGTCCAATACTTTTCAGATACAATTCCTAGTATACAGAAAGAGATGCATTATTTTAATCTAGGTATCAATAGGTCATCCACCCCGGAATATCTGTTAGAGGATATGACTTCTGAGGAAAACATTTCCTCTTTTCAGCCAATACTGGATTCTGCCTTCCTTGAGATTATGACTTCCCGCCGCCCAACGGATTCTTCTCATTAACCTTGACCTGCCAGAATCTTAAAAGAGAATAAACTTTGATGGTCTCTGAACTTTGTTAAATGATCAATAGCTCCTTTGAATCTGGCTTGTTGCCTGACCATATGAAGATAGCAGAAATCACCCCTTAATTAAAAAAACATTTGTTGGATACGAGCAACCTAGCAAATGCTCCCTTATCTGAGTAATTTGATGGAGGTTGTCGCAATGTATCAACTGTAATCTTTTGTTGAAGAATTTGGGCTCTTGGATGATGCCCAGGCTGGGTTCCACCCTGGCTGTAGTACAGAGTTAGTTGTAGTAGCAGCAATGGATGTCATTAAATGTATCGTGGATGATAGAGATGTAGGTGTTCTGGTCCTGCAATACCTTACTGCTTCTTTTGAAACCAATAACCGCTCTACCCTCTTGACCCATCCCCATAGTCTAGGCATCAGAGACAAAGCCCTGGCCTGGCTCACTTATATTCTGATAGGCAGAGTTCAATTAATATTTTTACCTCTGATTCTTCAAAAAACTATTACATGCAGGGCTCCACTCTCAGCCCTCTTCTGTTCAATCTTCATATGGGGCTGCCGGCCCATCTAATTCAGTCTGTTGAAGTTTTTTATTTATGCAGAAGTAGGAAGTTTGTCTTAAGGACTGTGTGGAGCAAATGAGCATTTGAAGGAATAGTACTCATTTAAAATGTACCATTCAGAAAACATACATTGTGTTATGCTCCATCCCACTTTCTGACTTACTAGCAATTCTTACCCCTGACTCCATATCAGAGATAGTAGATTTCAATTCCTGGTTTGACCAGTATTGGAACACTGTTCTTGGTCCCTGTCCTACCCAATGCAAGAATGGTTAGGGGCTTTGACTTGACCCCTTGCGTTCTTTGGATTACGCCATCAGTGTGGTCTCTAGAATGAGTTTCTTTCATCTGCAATCTTTAAAAAGATGTTTGGATTACTTTACTTTTCCACACAAAATCCAACTGTTAAAGGCTTTTGTTTTTGGTTGCCTAATTTCATGCAATGCAGTCTAATTGGGGCTGTCTAAAACAGGTTTGCTTGAAGTACAAATAGATCAGAATGCCAGTGCCAGACTTGCTTTGCATTTGGGACATAGATCCCATATTTCAGCAATGCTCCATATGTTAGATTGGCTTCCAGTCAAACAACGATTCACAAGCCTTGTCATAATCAATTCCTCCATTTTTTAGCAATCTATTTCTCCACTCTCCCACGTTTGTTATGCTCAGGATCACTGGGTCTTCTCATTAGATACTTTAGCTGGGTCAATTGTGGCATACCTTACCTACATATGTCGGCCTTACTACAAACCATCTGGAATTTAGGCAGAAATTAAAGATCTTTCTGTTTCCACATTAAGACATTTGCCTCTTCATACCTTGGTTTAGGTATTTGGGGGATCATGATAGAACCAAGATGCCTTTTTGAGGTGTTAGTTTGTGCTATTCAAGCCTATTTACCATAACATACCATAGATCACGCCCTCAGGTTGTGACGGGAGTTACGGACCTGTTCATCTCATTAAATGCCCTACTGCACTCAGTGCTTTAACCCAGTTTTCAGTACACATACAGTCTTGTATGTCCCAATAGCCAGGTATATAAGTCTTAGTGAGTACATGGGCATAATTATTGACATCCAATCAGACAATCAAATTGTTCAGAGTGCAGTCAATAACTACTGGTATTGACTCTGTTCTGAATATTCTGACTTCAAAAACAGAGACACAGCGCTAAATGTTTGTGCAAGATATTTTTTTACAAGGCATTCTCTATCTCATAGGAGCTCTTTTTTACAGCAATATCTAATTTAACTAACCAAAAAGGAAGCTAAAATACATGAAACTGTTTTCATTTCTTTATAGACAATTTACTTTTACATTATTCCTTATGCATGGCCGTGTTAAAACCTTTCCAGTTCAACCAAGTTTGCAATTAAAATTCTGAGCTTTTGACGACAACTTTTGTTTTTAAATATGACCAAATAAAAGCACATTTAATTTACTAAAACAGTGTATTTATTTTACTCACTTTGAAACAACATTTTCTACTTTACCACCACATCTTCAAAACATACAATGCTATGACCAATACCAATATGTGCTATTAGCCTTATAACCTTGGGAGGTATCATTATCACGTAGGGATAATGGCCTTTTCACAACTTGCAGGTGGATCATTTTCCCACAATAATGACCGCTCCCTTTGTATAAGGCTGTGATATAAGTCATTTCAATTTTTCTCTGTTATGTCTTCTAGTTTCAAACAGCATATTCTACCCCCATTAGATGGAATGATTTAGTAGCCAGTAGCCAGAATGCACCCTCCTTTGGCCATTTCCAGGTCTCGTTCAGGGCTTCAAATTGGGTTGTGGGCCCTTACTACTGGGTAATGCCATTGGAATGCTGCATTATTGCTTTATTAGAAAGGTAGGACATTGTGAATGCACCAGACAATGTAGCATCTGTAAAGGAAAGTGAAAGAGAGAGACAGAACAACATTCAATGGACTTGGAGGTTTTGGGTCAATTTCTAAAGAAGAAGAAGCATGAATACAAATTAGAAGGAATCGTAAACAAAGGTACATTTAAAAGGATGCATTAAACAGGGAAAGAAGGTAGAGAAGAAGACGGGGATGTAACATGGCAGGCAAAAGGAACCAAATGTGAAATTGAAATTTTGAACATGTGAACAAAGAATAGAATAGAAAGAAATTAGATTGCAAGATGATCATAGGTAAGATCAAGAAAAGGGAAATGGTGAGCAGTATAATAAATCACTTGGGCAATTAGAAATGAATAGCCAAAATAGTCAGTCACATTTTCTAATCAATGTTTTTTTGGCATCACAGAACACAGTACACTTGTAATATAAATGTACCACTCTAAATTTCAATAACAATATAAATAGGATAAATTCCATCTTTGGAGCTTTCATAGCCTGGGTGAAATGAAACTGTCTGCACTTCAATTCCTTAAAGTTACAGTTCTAGAAAAAGGTTGCAATACCCTGACTGTCAATATACATAAGCTGCATTCACTAGTAAGAAGAACAATCTCAGAATGATTGTGAATAAAACCAAATGTGAAGGGCCTCATACAGAAGACTTATTTTAATAATTGCAAGCCTGTCTAAGAGCTTTATATCCTATATTTGATCCAAAGAATTCAATTACTGTTTCATGCCATCAAAGAATGTTTCAAATAGATCATGTGTCCAGTTAGGTAGCTGACTGTCATGTACATTGTAAAAGGTAAGTCCTGCCCGTCTGTATCTAGCAAGCAAACAGGCATTTAAATTACAGAATGCAATATCTCACCTTACATGATCTTGTTCAGCTTACATTTTCTTCTGACAAGAGATAGTTTCTAAATGTTGTCATCAAGAGATACTCAAGCAAGATTGTACAAAGGGACTCTAGCACCATCCTGTATAAATATGATTGTCTAGATCACCATTTGGCCAATATTAACTGTTTGCTAGTTTCCATTTGTAGTGACGGTCATAGTATTAATAATTTTCGAGCTATTACATTTACTAAGAAATGAAGATTCAAATTTCTTGTGTTGTCCAAAAATATGCAAAGGTTTTCTTCTAAGTCATGCTTTATCTTCAACTTGGTTCCCTCTTAGTATAACAATATTTCTTATGGGTTTTTTTAGATTTTGTAAATGATTTGCATCTGATGATTGACTGTACTGCAGTTGTGGCATTGTATCACTGTACAGCAGCACAAGACATGGAGCAAACTTCATTTGAAATATAATTGGAAGTCAATCAAGATGACATCTCCAACCAAAGGACATGTCACATTTCTGTACAAAATCCCTACCATACACAATTGATTGATTTGTTATTTATCATGTGCCTATACACACGTGTTTAAAGGCACAACAAGGCAAGGGAGAGGGAACAGAGGGAGGCCAATACAGCGATCCTACTAGGCCTTGTGTAATTAAGATTTGCAAGTGAGCAAACAAGATGTGCAGGAGAGAGGATGCAAGGGGAAGTGCACTGAGAGCAGCAGAGCTCTGATTAAAGTGCTGGGAGGCTGGGACTACAATGTGCAATCCCAGCCAGAAATGCAAGGTTAGCCAGGAGACAGTGCAAGTAAGGTCAGGCGGCAAGTGCAAGGGGACTGGTGATGGGGTTGGGGGCTGGTGTCCTGTAAGACTCAAAGGACAGCCAGGCAGCCAGTCAGCAGATATAGCAGGAGCAAGGGAAGGTTAGAATGGTAGAGGGAGAGAGAACGAAGAGGAGAAAAGGTAGGTCTTGAGGAGTTACCAGAACTCAAGGAGGTCCGGCTCAAGGCAGAGAGAGGCAGGGAGACCATTCCAGAGGGAGACACCTGCAGAGGAGAGAGTTCTACCCCCCAATCTCTGCTTGGAGAAGTGACTCACCCACAGAGAGTTAGAGGTAGATGAGTGAAGGGCTCAAGGAAGAAGATACTTAGGAAGAAAGAGTTGAAGGTAGTGAGGGCCTCTGCCCCAAAAGGCCTTGTGAGCGATGCCGAGGGTCTTGAACTTGATACTTACAGCCACCAGGAGCCAATGAGGGTATTTCACAGCTTGAGACACATATACATAGTGTGAATTTGATAGATGTTTACGAGGATTCCCTTATTTTACATACATATAACATAGAAAACGCTGAACCCCCTGCTAGTGTTTTTGGTGGCCGCGGACTGTGCGAATGTCTGGGACGGACGCACACATCAACACGACCCAAAAACTCAGGGGGTATCTTAGATTGTTCTATCATGCTATATAAACACTGAAAAAGTTAAAAAAAACAGCACATAAACATATTGGGGGTAATTCATAGAATTAAGCGCACAAGTGGCGCACGCGGCTGGCGCACAGTGTGCGCGTGCGATAGTCTGCGCCAGCCGCATGCACCAAAATCGATTTTAGCTACCAAAAGCAGCCGCGGTGCAGAGTGGCATAACGACCCTGCAGCAGCGCCAGTAACGGCCCCAAGAACGCCCCTCGCGCAAGGAAAAGCCATCAAAATCCCCAATCCAGCGCAAAGGGCTGCGCTAACCCTGGACCAGTATACAGGGCCGCCACACAGCACACGGCAAGCGGGGAACGTGTATTACTGGGGTTCGCAGGAAGTTTCACCCGCGATTTCACAGGGTACGTGTATTCCTGGGGTGCGGGGAAGTCTAACACGCGATTTCAGCAGGGTACGTGTATTTCTGGGGTGCAGGGAAGTTTAACACGCGATTTCAGCAGGTTTCGTGTATTTCTGGGGTGCGCAGGAAGTTCCACACGCGATTTCAGCAGGGTACATGTATTCCTGGGGTGTGGGGAAGTTTAACACGCGATTTCAGCAGGGTACATGTATTTCTGGGGTGCGGGGAAGTTTAACATGCAATTTCAGCAGGGTACGTGTACGACTGGGGTGCGGGCAAGTTTAACACACGATTTCAGCAGGGTATGTGTATTACTGGGGTGTGGGGAAGTTTAACACGCAATTTCAGCAGGGTACGTGTATTCCTGGGGTGCAGGGAAGTTTAACATGCGATTTCAGCAGGGTACGTGTATTCCTGGGGTGCGGGGAAGTCTAACACGTGATTTCAGCAGGGTATGTGTATTTCTGGGGTGCGGGGAAGTTTAACACGCAATTTCAGCAGGGTGCGTGTATTTCTGGGGTGCGCGGGAAGTTCCACACACGATTTCAGCAGGGTACGTGTATTTCTGGGGTGCGGGCAAGTTTAACACGCGATTTCAGCAGGGTACGTGTATTTCTGGGGTGCGGGGAAGTTTAACACGCAATTTCAGCAGGGTATGTGTATTTCTGGGGTGTGGGGAAGTTCCACACGCGATAGGCCCTGTGCGAGTGGGGTACGTGTATTTCGGGGGTGCAGGGGATTCCTACATGTGAATTGGCAGTGTGGGTCCTCCCAGGTGTTCCCTCTACACCTGAAAGGGGCCCCTAGGGGTCCCTCGTGCTATGGAAACAAGGCAATAACCATACACGAAAAGATGCGCCAGACACGAGGTTCAAATTCCCAATGCTAGGGTTTATTGCAAGCAAAAATAGTCCTAATTGGCCAATTCTGGACTCACGCTCCGCGACGTGAGTTTCCTAGACCTTGAGGGACGCAAGAGAGCGAATTACGTACATCAGTTACATATATACAAAATGCATATCATACAATCAGCTATGTCATGTTTAACACCCTCCTTTATTAAGTTTCTTTGAACTCGGGATGACGATGGACATTTCCGACGGGTATGACAATTATGACACTTTCCATGTCTATTCTAGTAACAATGTGCAATTTAGAAAGTGCGGAGGCATCTTTTACTTGTTGAACAGAACACGGTGGTTCTGTTCTTGGAAGCAAGCTGCACACGGGGGAAGAGCCACATTCCATGCTTTGCTATCTATGAGGTACTATTCGTGTCCTGGGAGCCGACACGCTCTAAAGGGTTTTGCGAAGGGGGGGCCCGTAGGAAGAGCATAATTCAAGCCTTTAGCTGTTTTATTCTAACATATTCTACCATCGTACGAGACTGGCTGGCAGCTGTGAAGTGATTAAATGCCCTGCAGCTCTCCCTCAAGGCTACTGAGAGGGAGCGTGGGCATTCCTTTCTAGGCTACTCATGAGGAGTTTTCAACGAACTCCTCAGTCCCGCGACCTTGCCCTTTTCATATTCAGACAGCAATGTTAACAGTTGAGCAGAGTAAGCAGAAACCGCAAGAATTGCAAGCTGCAAAGCAGTTTTAGACAGAAAGAAATTAGCAATGGTTAACAGGCAAAATGACGATTCTGCTACGTTTAAAATGGCCGCTTGTTGGTCAAGCATAACAGTCTATATTTCTATAATTCGGTGCATAAAACGGTTGCCTACGGCCATCAAGTTACGTCTGTCATTCAAATGAAGGGTATTCACTTTTCCAGATTGACAAACCCTCCTTTTGGCCGTATGCCAAACGTCTTATTCATTCATTTTATCCTCCTCCGATAAGGATAAGTCTGCGGTATCTATGGATGAACCTTTCATGCTACTATCAGCATCATCTTCATCATTAATGTCTATAGCCATGAATTGTTTTACTGTTTTTGTTTCATCAGTGTCTCTGTTATTTTGGCCATGCGTTTGTTTTCCTCTCGACACCATGTGCACACATCCTTTAGTACATCCATCAGGTATTTCAGTGCAAACTATTGGTAAGCATTGTATGCAACAGCAACATGTTATGAATATACCAAGTACCATCATTAGTATCGAAATTAACTTCCATCCCCAAGACCGCAATAATCCCCAAAACCAGGATCCTATCCCCCAACCCACTTCTTCAGTAGAGAGTGTGGAACTTAGGACATGTAATTTCCAGATTGCTTTAAATATCGTAGGGGAATAATCATCTATATACACACAGCATGCATTTTTTACGAGTTTGCAAACTCCCCCACGATCAACTAATATTATATCGAGAGCCATCCTGTTTTGGAGTGCCATTAGTCTTATTCCTTTTTCTTCTAACGTCATATTCAATAAAATATCCATTGTTGAATCTATTGTATTTTTTAATATCCTAGACCGTTTTCTTATATTGTAAGAATTTTCTATTTGGGACAAGAATGGTATAAATTATTTGGCTATATCTATTGCTATCATTCCATCCTCGCTACTCCTTTGAGTTCTACCTTTTGTTCGTCTAGCTACTTCTGCTGTCTCCAAGAGGAACACTCCTGGAAATAGTAGACCTAGGTAGCATGTACCTCCCCAGTTCCTAGGTAACCATGGATATGCTTTTTTCCCACATATAAACTAAACAGGGTCCCCTACGTGCACGGGTTCTATTTTGTGCTTTAAAACCACTGTGTTCAGGCAGTTGCTAAACGTTCCTACTTTATAGGAACCCTTTTTCTGTAAACATAGGGGAGCAGTTTCGGCGCTGTGATCCACTGTATAGGCAGGGGGCACAGCATCTTTATTCCATTCATCCCTCATCTGAAATGTCATTACTGATGTTTCTTCTGCTGGCGGGGTTGGTCTATTTTGCCTATGTAATCTATCTAGTCTTGTTGTCTTTCGTGTATTCTTCCTTATGGGATCTGGTGAAAACACACAAGCTTTATGGAATATGGAACAACCCACAGGTCTCATGATCTCTTCCTCAAATTCATTCATATTGGTCTCATCTAGCTGACCCGTATTACTCTTGTTCCATTTCCCAAAGAACATTGCACTCAATGATACTTCACATGAATAAACCAATGGTAACGGTTGTACATACCAGCCTATCCCTTTCCCACCGTGCTGTGGTAAATGGGCACAAACCCAAAAAATCTTTTTTCTTTAAAACCGCATGGGTCATGTTCATGATGAGCAACAATGTATTGTTGCTGTATCCTTCTCTATGTCTTTCTTCCATTGGGGGCAAAGTACCAGTGATTACATGAACCGGGCTTTCAGTAGCTGCTTTTGGCAAAAGTGTTTCTAATGGGTGCGCGTACCCCAGGAACCATAGTGTAATAGCTGTTATTGTTGGTACTACCATACTTAAGAAACACAGGACCAATGTCCAAATCAGTACCTATTTCCTTTTACCATGCTTTTTCCCTACATTTACAGTCTCTAAATCTATCCTCTTTTCAGCAGGGGTGCAGGAGGAGGCTGAAACCGGTCTTGATTTGTTCTTCATCGTCCTTCTTCTTACTGGCAAAGTTCGTCGCAATTGTCTCTCGTTCTCGATGCCAGAAAAGTTCAATGAAAAATGTCACAGTTCAATTCTGCCAGCCCTTTCACAGCCTAGATCACCTATCCACTCAGAGCAAGATTAGTTGTTCTTTCTCCCACTGCTCAGACGATTTCTGAGCAGTTCTTTAATGATAGAGTACTATGTGCATCCAGCTTGTCCCGCTCTGGTTTAGGACACATGTACTTTTATAAGCGCACCGAAGAGCCGTGAGTCTTGAATTGTCCGACTTGCACAACTCTCACACTTCTCTCCTTTACGCCCCTGGCTCCTACTCCGTCCGTGAGTGGAACCAAAGGCAAAAGAAAAGCACCAAAGATCTGTGGATCACTTTGCCTGTCGAGGCCGCAAATTGTACCGGTTCACTCCTGTTGTTGTATGATCCGTGAATAGTGCTGTTGCACTTCCAGTATCAGGCTCAGTGTCAGCCTGTGGCACAATGATGGGTAGCGATGAGCACCGTGGCAATGATGTAGTTTCTTTTTTTGGCTTTGGTGCATTTGTAGAAACTGGTGGGCGCCAAATGGGTACACGCGTTGTTTCTGCTCATGTTTGCAATGCAGGGTTTGTGTCACTCGGCAGTGATGTTGTTTCTGCTGGGCAATGTTGGGGCCCTTTTCGCCCTCTCCCCTTACTGGCAGCCTCCTCAGGCTCTGTTTCGAGTTTCACTTCTCGCTCGGGCTTTGTTTCAACTTTCAATTCTCGCTCAGGCTGATGCTGTGGCAATGGACTGGCAACGTTTTCTTCTGTTTCTGAGACCGTTTCCTTTCTCTGGTCGTCGGAAGTTGTGAGCAGTTCTGGGAATCTTTTGGCATGTGTCGCGTGGATCCATGCCTTCCGTCCGTCTACTCGGATGGCCGTTTGCGTTGCCAAAAGTACTTGGTAGGGGCCGCGCCACCTGGGTGCTAATGCTGTCTTCCGCTCAAAGTTCTTTATTAAGACCCAACTCCCAGGCTCCAGCGAGTGCCCCGGTCCGGTATATCACACTGGTAACGCCTCCTGCACCTGCTGATGAATCAAACGCAACTTCTGCATTAAAAGGCCACAGTACGTGCTTAACATAGGATGCTCGACCTCACATAATCTTTTGGGATGTGGTGCGCACCACACATTTGCCGGTCTCCCCATTATAATTTCATAGGGGGAGAGCCCAGTCTTAGCCTGCACAGACGTGCGCATGCACAATAGCGCTAGGGGTAATGCATACACCCAACTTAACTTGCTCCGAGCGCAGATTTTAGCTATCTTTGACTTTAAGATTCCGTTATGTCTCTCCACAAGCCCGGCAGAACTGGGATACCTGGAACTGTGGAATCTCTTCTCTATCTGCAGACCTGCACAGATCTGTAGCACTACTGCGCCCACAAAGTGTGGGCTGTTGTCTGACCATAGGACACGGGGCAACCCAAACCGGCAGAAATATTCCTTCAACATTACTTTTGCCGTTGACATGGCAGTACAGTCTTTTAAAGGATATGCCTCCACCCACTTGCTGAATGCACAAATCACCACTAACACATATTTGTAGTTCTGGCTCCTTTCCATTTCTATGAAATCAAAATGGATCACCTCAAATGGCATAGAGGGTGGGCCAAAACTACCTACTGGAGTCACGGTTCCCTTCCCTACATTGTGTTGCAGGCACATAATACAATTCTGCACTAGCCTTTCTGCATTCTTTTTTATGTGCTAATTTTTCCATACTGTGGATAAATGCTGTACCATTTTCTTCGCGCAAATGTGGGTAGGGCTATGCGCCATTGTAACCCTTGCAGTTACGTAATAATTTGGCAACATCCAGTTCTTGGTCTCTTTGTCCACCCAACATCCCTCCAAATCTAACTCAGCAGAGCCCTCAGCCCACCCCTGAATCTCTTCGGTCGTGGCCTCAGCCTGCATTTCTTTGACTGTGGCAACTCCATTCTCTATCATACATGGTACTTCCTCAGTCTGTACTGCCATTTTATTTCCCAAATCTGTGGCTGTTTGCTTCGCAATCCTGTCTGCAAATGCGTTTCCCTCTCCCACTTTACATGTTACCTTTTTATGCGCCTCGCACTTCACTATAGCTAGGCGCTTTGGAAACGTGAGTGCAGACAACAATCGCACAATCAAAGGGCCATGCTGAATCCTGGCCCCATGTGATGTCAATAAACCCCTCTGAGCCCAAAGTCGCCCAAAGTTATGAACCACACCAAAGGCATACTGGCTGTCAATATAAATATTCACGTTCAAATTCTCAGAGAGTTCACAGGCTCGGGTCAGTGCTATTATTTCTGCGGCTTGTAACGAATTGTAGGGGATTCTTCTGCTTTCTACAACACTCTCTAGGGTAGTAATTGCATATGCGGCCGTTGATGTGCCATCAGGTAATTTAAAACAAGAGCCGTCACAAAATAACTCCCCATCTGGCTCTTTCTGTGGGATGTTGCTCAAGTCAATTCTTCCCTTTGTTTCTTCTCAGTGACCATTAAACAATCATGGGGTGGTGATTCATTGTCACCAATTTCTGCTATGGGCAGTGGCATTAATTTTGCAGGATTCAATGCGCTACACCTCATAATTTGGATGTGGGGTGCAAACAAGATGAGCTCATATCTTGTCAGTCTAGCTGAGGTGAGGTGTTGCGTCTGTGTCCTATTTAATAGAACGTCTATAGCATGTGGCACCATCAGAATTAAAGGGTGCCCCAATACCATTCCTTCCGTTTGTTTCACTGACGCAGCAGCCGCTGCGACGGATTGCAAGCATCGTGGTAGTGCGCGCGCTACAGGTTCCAGCGCGGAAGAATAATAGCCGCATGGCCTATTTCTTCCACCTTGTTCCTGTGTCAAAACCGCCAACGCACATCCTTCACTCTCACTCAAAAATAGTCTAAAGATCTTTTTATAGTTAGGAGTGCCTAAAACTGGCGCAGCACACAATGCAGCTTTCAATTGTTCAAACGCTTTCTGACATTCCTCATCCCACTGTAAAGGCATCACTGCATCCTTTTTAGTTAACTTTATCATCGGCTTCACAATCAATGCAAAATTACTGATCCACTGCCGACAATAAGAGGCCATGCCTATTACAGCTCTTACTCCTTTTTGAGTTTTTGGAATAGGCATACTAGAAATACTTTCTAAGCGTTCTGGTGTTAATCTTCTCCCTTCTTTCGAAAGTAGGTAACCCAAATAAGACACCTCCTTCTGATTATACTGGAATTTCTTCAAACTTGCCTTGTGACCATGGGTCGCTAAGTGTGTCAATAGCAATACAGTACTTTCTTTGCAGATCTCTTTTGTGTCAGCAGCTATTAATAAGTCATCTATGTACTGCAAGAGTACGCAACCTTCGGGTAATTCTAGCATGTCTAGCTGCTCTTTTAGCGCTCTGCTGTAAATGCTCGGGCTTTCTGTGTATCCTTGTGGAATGCATGTGAATGTGAATGATCGACCTCCTAGAGTGAACGCGAACAGATATCTACTGCTTTTATCCACTGGAATGCTAAAGAATGCGTTCTTCAGATCAACTACACTAAAGTATTCTGCAGTGGCCAGTATCATTGTCAGTATCGTTGTGACATCTGGGACCAAAGGGAATTGTGGGTCTACCATTTTGTTTAATGCGCACAGATCAATTATGAAACGATAGTGTACTTCATTGCCTCCTTTCTTGTAAACTGGAAGAATCGGGCTGTTACACGTGCTACCTGCAATTTCTTCAACCACCCCTAATCTTACTAGGTCAGTAACAATAATTTTTAATCCCTTCTCACCTTCAACAGAAATTATATACTGGGGAATTCGTGGTAGTGTGACACCTTCTTTCAAAGTTATTTTTGCTGGCTCTATTTTCAAGCATCCTACATCGTTATCATGCATTGCCCACAGACAGGTTGGTACTCTACTTAGCTCATCTGGTAACGCTTTTGACATAAATTCCGTCACTGGTGCATCGTGAGGCCACATAGTGAGGAACACCCCATCTGCCGTACAATGTATGACTGCCCCCAATTTTCTCAACAAATGTAATCTTAGCAACTTCTCTCCACAATTTTCTGTCAAAAGAAATGGACACTGTTCCGTAAATGGTCCTATTGTAATTGGGACAGCTTCGGACATGGGGTTTATTACTGGTGTACCTGCGAACCCTACAGAAACATTCTTTTGCCCCGACAGTGGGATCTCCGGAACCAAGTGGTGGTCTATCGAGCACTTCTGTGCCCCTGTATCTACAAGGAAACGGTGCTCCTTATTCCCGACTCTCATTTCTACATAGGGTCCTCTCTGATTCACGGGAATAGACACTGGTTCCGACCCCTGCCGTGGGCTGTCCTATCGCGAAAATAACACATCGTCCAATGTGTAGTCACCGCTGGTGCTATAATACGTGTTTGGCTGTGTATCAAAAATATTCCCATTTCCCCCTCGGTGTCCTCCACTCCGATCATTTCTCTGTTGGCCCTGCCCGCCCTGACTTTGGTTCGAAACACTGTGGTTCAATGCCTGGTTCTGTTGCGCTTGGTTTTGACCATAGGATTGGTTTTGAGTACCTCCATTGGTATATCCCTGCTGCTGCTGCATGCTATTTCTGCTTGGGCCGTTGGACCCCTGATGTCCTCTATGAGGCCTTCTCTGACCAAACCCACCTCTATTCTGTAGGTGCGGGCATTGCGCTCGCCAGTGTCCTTCCTCCTTACAGTACGCACATTGATTTATTCCAATGACACCCCATGCATATTATTGAAATTTCCTCTGCCTTGTGCATTTCCTCTACCTCTATAGTATCCAATGACCTGCTGCAGTAACACCCTCGTTTTTAAATTTACTCTATCCTTCACCTCTCTTTCTTTCACCACATTTACCCTGTTCTCATAATATTGGGCTATGTGTAATATCTCACTCACCGGTTTTGCTTCCCAGGAACTTTCCGACGTCATTAACATATCTTGAATTGGTGATATTAGTCCCCTCACATATTTATCAACAAATAGCCTTTTCCCCGACTCTGTGCTCGCATCCTGCCCACTGAAGTCTGTGAATACTCCTTCAAATCTATTGAAATAATCCGTTACTGGCTCATCCTTGCATGTACACATGTAGTTAATTTGTCCCACTGAATCCTTTTTTCTGGAATTATTTCCCTCAATCTCCGCATTATCCGTTCTGGTAGATCTGCCATGCGGGTTCCCGGATTTTCCCCTACTTTTCTATTTTTGTACTCCAATAGTAAATCCGCCCATGTGGCGCCAAAAGCCCCCACGTCATCTACCGTCCTCATCTGTTTCCATATATCTGCTGGCAAAATGACTGGGAAAATCAAATCTATATCGCTCATAGTAAGCACTGCTGATCTCAGGGTTGACTCTACTTACTTGTAGAAACCTGCTGGATACTTTCTTATATCGGGACTCGTCTGTTTTATAGTATTCACCTCTTGCCTGGAAAAGGGGACATGCACATACTGGGTGGTGAAATGGGCTGGTGTTACCTGCGCTCCTACGGTACCCGTCGCAGGGATCTCTACTTTTGGTACAAACGTGGGCGGAACCTCTCTCATTGGAAATGCCCCACTTACGATCCCTCCCCCTTCTCTTAGGTTCAATAGTATTCCTAAGTCAGTGATAAGCCTGTTTCTCCTGTACTTCGCTCGAATGCTGTCTTGTATACCGCTAATATCTCAGGTGGGCTGGCCTTATTATTTTGTATAACCTTCTCCATCAAATGTTCAGCCATCGATTGCAGTGCCTTTCTTTTCATTGGCATGGAATCTTCGTTAAATATGTCATGTATGACCATTGTTGGGATACTAGGATTCGACACCCATTTTATCGCTTCTCGTATACACACTTTCAGCTTGTCGCCCCTCTGTACAGGTGACATTGAATGTCTCTGCTGTATGTATGATTCTACCGTCCCTCTCCCCTCTCTTCTAATATCCCAACCCCTGTATCCAGGTGCAGCAAACATTTCGGCATATTCATTATCCAACTCATTTTTCAGATCAAAAAGTCCGTTCACATGTTCCTTTACTTCTTCATCTTTTATTCTACAACATGCTAATTGGTTAAAATCTAACAATCGTTATGGCGGTAATTTGTCAAGTAACTTTTTCCATTCTCCCACCAAAAATGTCCCCATGCATTCCAACACTACCTGTCTCTCGTTGCTTCTTCGGTACCCATACAATGAGGCCCATTGTTTCCTTCTATGTACATTTCTGCCTCTTGCCGTAATTCAATCTTTCTTTCTTTGCTGATCGCGCTGCAAGTTACCCGTCCAAATCCTGTTCCTTCAGACCCACCTCTCGCCTCCCCGGTCTCAATTTCGACTCCGGGAGGGGTGGATGGAGCTGAATATGTCTCTGGAGCGGGAGGTGCGGATGGGACAAGTGACACAGGTGGCATCTGTGAAGGGCCTTCCTGGGTGCTGGGAAATTGTGTGTCCACGGTCTGCGCTTGTGGGAGGGCTCGAGCTGTGGGTGGGGCTTGGGTTAATGCTTGCATGAGGGGAAGTGCTTGGGCTACGGGAGGGGGTATGAGAGCTACTGGTTGGACCTGCGCAGTACTACTGCCGTGTTTAGTTTTGATTCTGGTTTTGGGCCTCGACCCGTGTTAGTTAACAAATGTTCCATTAATTCGTCTGCTATATGTAGTTCCCGCTGCGGGTATATTCCTTCTATGTTCATTTCGTCACATCTCCCTTCCCGTCTTAGACTTGCCATCCACTCCTCCTCCTCCTTTTCTTCTGCTACCTCAAGCTTCGTTTTGTGCCTACGTGCATGCTTCTCTCTACTCCTAAGTCGGAGCATTGCTTCCCTCCTCCAATCTTTGACAGTCTCAAAAGCTGCGGGTCGCGCTTTTTTCCTAATCAGCACCCTTTCTAGGTTATCTATCCTCGCAATGTCAAAGCTACCATTAATCGGCCACTGATGTTCAGGTTGCTTTCTAGTTTGCCTATGCCAAATTTCACAAAATATTATCGCACCCACACCATATTTTGCATACATGTCATAAGCCGGCGTTCCCCCAGGCGGTGCACTTTGGCCATATTCCAAGGACTGTCTACCGCAGCTGAAAAGCCCCGCTAAAGTGGACAGTACTCCAGGCATGTTTCTTTAACCTTCCCCTTTGGTAAGCTAACCTTTACCTGGACGTTTGAATTTGCAAAATCAACACTCTACCAAAAATCAGGTTTTTATTTGAATCGGGGAATGACTCACCTGATAAAACAAGTTGCCTGTCCTAACGCAACCTCTCCCAACGTCGTGTCTGTGCTTCTCTGGCTTCTGCCTCATCTCAGGACCCTCGCCTCCTTTGCCCTCTGGTCCGGTACGTCGATCAGGGATCAAATGTGTGCAGATCTGCGGAAGGAATCTCTCTTGACTTCTACAGGGCGCCCTGTACACCTCTTGATCCCGGCTCGATCGTCCCGTCCTCGCCGTTCTTCCACCTTTACTCCGTTACAACGTATACGATGGGGCAAGTGGGGGAGGGTCCCTATTCGGGCACCATCTTGAAAGGGGCCCCTAGGGGTCCCTCGTGCTATGGAAACAAGGCAATAACCATACACGAAAAGATGCGCCAGACACGAGGTTCAAATTCCCAATGCTAGGGTTTATTGCAAGCAAAATAGTCCCAATTGGCCAATTCTGGACTCACGCTCTGCGACGTGAGTTTCCTAGACCTCGATGAGGTACTATTCGTGTCCTGGGAGCCAACATGCTCTAAAGGGTTCTGCGAAGGGGGGCCGTAGGAAGAGCATAATTCAAGCCTTTAGCTGTTTTATTCTAACATATTCTACCATCGTACGAGACTGGCTGGCAGCTGTGAAGTGATTAAATGCCCTGCAGCTCTCCCTCAAGGCTACTGAGAGGGAGCGTGGGCATTCCTTTCTAGGCTACTCATGAGGAGTTTTCAACGAACTCCTCAGTCCCGCGACCTTGCCCTTTTCATATTCAGACAACAATGTTAACAGTTGAGCAGAGGAAGCAGAAACCGCAAGAAGTGCAAGCTGCAAAGCAGTTTTAGACAGAAAGCAATGAGGAATGGTTAACAGGCAAAATGGCGATTCTGCTACGTTTAAAATGGCCGCTTGTTGGTCAAGCATAACAGTCTGTATTTCTATAATTCGGTGCATAAGACGGTTGGCCTACGGCCATCAAGTTACGTCTGTCATTCAAATTAAGGGTATTCACTTTTCCAGATTGACACACCCTCCACGGCCCAGTGGGTCACCGCGGTCAACGAGCCATGCGAGAAGACGTGCAGTCTCCTCATGAAAAGACTGCAGGTCACCTCGCATGGCACGTTGACGCAACGCCACCCCACCCAGGACAGGCTCAACCCGGTGCCGGATAGCCACATCCACAGGGAGAGGAAGGCCAGTTGGTGTAAGCCAATCCCCTCCCTGAGAACGGGTCTGGACGTAGGCATCCCTGCTGGTGCAAGATGATGCAGTGACAGGATCAGGGACAGGATTGCAGACAGGCACCTCCGCGGCGGCCTGTGCTGCCTCCTGTCCCTGGTCCTGCACTGCACCACTAGCACCAGTGGAATCCCCACCTCCAGATCCCGTCTCTGTCCCTTGCACGGCCTCCTCATCCACCAAACCCCCCACCAACCTGGATGACTCCATGCCATCTTCCTCCGTTGGGCCCTGTGGGGTCTCAGCTGCCCCTTCTGCTGCCGAGGAGTCCAACTCCAACCTCCGCCTCTTGGACCTCCCCTCGGCAGCTGCGGCCTGGGACGCGGCACCGGACTCCTCACTCTCCGACGAGATGACAACCTGGGAGGGGAGGCAGGCCTTGCGTCTCCTGCTGGCGGTACGATCCCTGCCGCTGTGCTCCACAGCACCTTCTCCACCCTCTTCATCAGTTGACGCTGCAGAAAGGGAGAAATAAAACACAGGCATCAGGGCACTATACAATGGACTCATACACACATGACAGTTGTACATGAGTGGCATTGTCAAACATCAGACATGGCATCACAATCCCCAACACACATGTCATTTCGACTCACACACATGAGCTATTCCACAGACATATCACAACAGCCAGCACCATCCATACACATACAACAGCATGAGCAGCCAAAGGTGAGCCAGACATCACATGAAACACAGGGAGTGTACTACACATGCACACACACCACCACACTAACATGCATGTGTACACCTCCGCCAACTGTCGCAGTGTTGAGATCGGCATCCATGTCACATCAGTCTTCCACATATCAGTGTCACATGCATCCATGTTGCATCACTGTTGCACCCTTGTCAAATACACAAACATGCACATGTACACGGTGCAGATACATGCAGCTGGAACCAACATCCATGTGTGACATCACAACCATGCCAACTGACGTGCACAGTAATCCAAACATGTGTGCTCACACATCTGCATTTGGCTTGCATGCTTACCCACACATTCACCATCCATGTGTCTCACACATGAAAGGACTTGCATGTGTCAGCCTCACAGCCCTGTACATACACATCCATACATGGCCCTAGAAAACCACATGTACAACCTGCACACTACTGGCACACCACCATACGCACAGCTTCCAATCAGTATGCATGTACACTTGCCGCTCAACTCCAGATGGGTCTGCCTCTCAAGGACCTGGACGTGGAGCGCTGGGCATATGCATTCCAGGACCCTCATCTGATGTTCCGACAGGTGGCCCCGGCGCCCCTTAGCATCCGCTGCCTTCAAGAGGCTCTGGGCCTTGTTGAGGGTCCTGGACCTGAAGTCCTCCCAGCGCTTCTTGACATGTTGGAAGTCGTGGACTGCCACCCCCTCCGCGTTGATGGCAGTCACGATGTCCGTCCAGATCCGAGTCCGTCCTTCCTTGTTGGCGCATCTTGTTCCGAAGAGGGCATCATACTGCCCCAGGACTTGCTCCACCAGGACACCAACTTCGGTGGCAATGAAGCTTTTGGCCCTCTGCCTCTCTGGCTGGGGGTTGCCAGTGGTGCCAGATGGTGTAGTGCCCGACATGTCAACCCCAGAGGCAGGTGTGGGTGGGCAACTGGGTCCTGGGGCTGGGCTATGGAGCGATGGTATCCCAGTCGGGAGTCTTCAATTCCAGCAGGGGTGGTCACAGCAACTGCACCCCTGGCTGAGGTGCAGGCAGCAAATAGCAGGGCACGTGGGCAGCAGGCAGTCAGGCAGCAGCAGATGGCAGGTGGGAGCGTGCTCGGGGCTCTGGGGGCAGTGATTCAGCCTTTTGGGCAGGAGCATGGTCTTCCGTGTGTTTTCACGTGGCCAGCTTGATACGGAGTGATTTGGCACGTGAAAAATGTGCACGTCAGCGTGTGATTCGAGGAAAGGCCCCTAGCGCATAAGCGCGTCAGCACTCGTACGCGCTTTCATTGGACCAAAGGCCCTTCAAGCTTAAGCGCCTCTGTGACGTGACGTGCGCGGGTGTGTGTGGGTATTTCCCTCGTTACGTTAGCATAGTGGATCAGCACGCGTGAAAAAACTGCACGTCCGCGTGTGAATGCGTGTAATCCGAGTAAAGGGCCCATGCGCGTAAGTGACATGACGTGCGCGGGTGTTTCCCTCAGCACGGGTTAAAGGTGAGCGGGGGCAGCAGTTCGCTGACCGACGTGTGTTGCTGCTTCCTGTTGTTTCGCGCGTCATCACAACTTCACAGCTATCACGGACGTATCTCTTCTTTTGGCGGGGGTATTGGATACGCGTGTTTTTCTGCATCGCGATAGTCAGACGGTGAGTCGCACACGCTATTTTTCCCACTGCGGGTGCCCCTGTGTATCGCATCCATTTTCGAGGTCATAGTAGCCGGCGTGTCCCACGCGTACGCGTTATTCGTGGTACTGGGTGCCGGGAGGTGCAGCGGTTGTCCAGCCAGGCCTTGCAGGAGGAACTCTATGTTACACGTGCTACCTTGCAAGAGGAAGCACGTGTATCACGTGAGGTTCTGCATGCAGACCTACGTCACATCGCTATACAGAACCAGGCTCACCCGTCCGGCAGACTTGCTGCCGTCGAGGGGCAAGCTGCGGCTAGGCGTGGCCAGGCTACTGTGCCACGTCCACCTTTCCAGGATGAGCCAGACTCGGATGACCATCTATCTCCCACATAGTTCGGGCTGTGCAGGCGTTGAGCCCATGGAGGTTTTTTTTTGGCTCAGCATCATCGCATGTGGGTGTTGAGCAGCACCCCCTCCTGGGTCGTATGTGGCCATTTTTTATTTTTCTTTTAGTTTAGTTAGTTAAGTTTCTGTTTGATAGTTAGTTTAATTAGGTAATGTAGGTTTTTCATAGTTAGTGTAATTAGTTTATATATTTTAAAATTGCTTGTCTATTGTGCTTTCATGTGATGGTGCGGTGCATTGTGGCTTTTGAAAGCATCCACTGTCTGTTCCAACTGGGCCCTTCAGGCTTGTCTTGTGTATGTGTTTGCTGCTTGGGGTCCTTGACTCACATATGCCACTCCTGCTTCCCTTATTCATGGGCACGCAAGGATGGTTCGGTGTAACAGCCTATTACACAAGGGCTTTGGACAGTCATATCTGTGGCATGTCTGGTGCTGTGTAACTTGTGTTAACACCCCTAGTGGGGATGATTGCGGTGTTATTGACCACTGTTCTGCTTTTGCTAGATGGGGTGTTTCATGATTAATGTGTACATTCTTTGCTATGCATTGTGTAGTATGTTTCTTATCTTTACTGTACACGTGCTTGTTGCAATTCATCCGTAGATAGTGTGTTCCACACTTTGGATGTGAAAGACGGACTGATGGTGTGATTTCTGATGTACGTCTCTGACATGGTCCAGTAATGAGATGTCTGAAGAGACACACAGAGATGACTCTAAAGCATGAATCATGTGTTTCATGCCCTTTCTGCAGGGGGATGAGCCTCCAGACCACCTTTGCCAGAAGACATACTCATTGGACGTCTGGATTCTGGACACGTTTGTTGGTGCCCACATGCACATGTGTGCGCAAGCAGAGGCACAGGGATTGCAGACATACATCCTAGAACTGCTGACATGTTTCAAGGGACTCCAGGCAAGGTGAGCAGCACAAGGGGGCCACAACACAGCAAAGCTTCCACCAGGCCAGTTGAACATGCAGGCTTAGTAACAGCACTGACGGTGAGCTTGGACGAATATTGGTGTTGAAGCGCACAATACAGCTCAGATGTGTTGGTGGACTGATGGCTGTTGATTGTAAGGTTGTCTGGGACACCTGCAGGGGCAGTGGCACATACCCTCCGGTACACCAAGGTCCATTGAGGCACTTGTATCAACCATGTAGCCTTCCGAGACATGGAAAGGGGCAGCTCACAGGGACATACAGCAAGGGACATACTCGGGTGCAGTGCATTTCATTTCCATGTACTTTATGAAACATGCACTGCCTATTTTTTTTCGGTCATGGTGGGACACGACTTTTTCTGAAGTCATACCTTGCTATATGTGTCTGTCTGCTTACCCAGGGAACATTGCATGCTGTGTGAATCGTGACACATTGGTGCTCCATTTGCCACGCACCCACCGGCGCCTGATTTACTGCATTGACTGTGTATGAACCATCACAGGGGGAATGTTACGTATGGGTACGAAGCATCCACACCAGATTGTCTGTTTGTAGAGTAGTTTGTTGCTATGGGGCATATTTGGTGGTCTGTTTGTGTGTTATGGGCATGCACAGATTATTAACTGTGGCTCTTTGCAGCATTGAAGTGCTCCTGTAACCGGACCTGAGAGTGCGCAGGCAGGAGGCCAGCACTCAAAACCAGAGCTGAGTGTCTTGTTGTTTTTCTTTCAAACTGCTCTACATAGGCTTGCTGGGGGGTGCACTGATGCATGGATGAATGTGTAATTCAATTTGGTATGTTTTTTGTTTTCCCTAATCACCTCGAGTCCTATCCAATTCTAAACCCTGTACCCTCTACCTGGTGTTCCTGCTTCCCGTACCTATCCAACCAACGTTCCCTAACCCTCTTTCCCCGCTGGGGTTGCGGATGCCTGTGTAAGCCCCAAGCTTGCAGGCGCCAAAACCCTAGAGGGGGTGGTTGGTTCGTGGCACTCCTGCGCCTGGACTCCGGAAGGCCCTGACAATGATGTACAAGTTTGTTATGATTGTGTATGTGTTAATGCAAGTACTACATTTTAGTGCATTCCCTACTTTCACGTGTCATTCCTCCTCCCCTCTCCTGCCCCTCATTCCAGTTATCCAGTATGCCAACACCTGTCCCGACTGCATATCCCTGACCCTCCTTCCCCACCAGGCTCTCAGAGGCCTGTGTGAGTTTGACCTTGCAGGCACCCAGGCCACGGTGGGGGTGGTTGGTTCGTGCCACTCCTGCGCCTGTACACGGGAGCTGTGCCAGTACACATCCGTTCGTGGTGCATCATTCTATGTTATGTGCCACACATGGTTCACATCCTGTTGTAACATTGTTTTTCTGTGCTACCTTGTTTGTTACATCATTGTGGTAGTACTTGGACTTTGTGAGGTACTGCTACTTCAAGTCATCTAGTGGAGGATGTTCTGGTTCGTTTTTCTGCCTTGGATTTTGTGTCTTTGCAAATGAAGATGGACTCTGAGGGTGCAGGCAACTTTTAACACACAAGGTGGGAGATGGTGACGAAGGGGAAGGGTGATCCTGTGGCCAGGTGAAATTGAGGGTTGAAGGCTCCATGACCCAGGTGCAGTTGTTCAGTGGGTCATGGTCATTTGTGAGGGAGGGGGTGTTTTGTTGTTGATAGTTGCCTTGCCCTGCAGTGTGATGGGAACCTTGACATTGTAATTGTGGTATCCTATGTACATGATGTGTTCTGCTGATCAATGCATGTTCATGTGTTCTGTTTACCTTTCAGGTGTGAGGGGATAGTTGTGGTTTGACATGCTGGGGTGTACACATGGTGAATGTTCACATGTGATGTGTAGAGGACACTGATGGTCACTTGATTGCACATGCATATGTTGAGTGCATGTCCTTACTGACCCACACACTCGCACTATGATGCACTACATGTACAACCACCCTTCGATATCCACGTGTACACTCTGTTTGCCTTCTGCTGCCCACTGTGTCCCTGCAGCACATGTACTGTGACCAATTATGGATCCTGTACATGCCTAATTTGCTTTTTGATGTGGTTTGTAATTAGATGTGATGCTCAGGGTGTGCATCACACACAATGCCTGTTCACTGTGCTGTGCGCTGAGCAGTGTGTTGCAGGAGTTGGACACAGCACACAGAAGCTGCAGTGTTGATTTTGCAATGCACAATGTGCATGTATACAGGCATTCATTGTTATGTTGCGGCTACTACTTTTGTGATGCATTTGGGAATGACTTATTTTGGGTGGGAGGTTGTTGGTCAGTCATTTCATCTGATTCCATGTCAGGCATCATGGTCTGATGCCAATTTACATTTTTCACATGGCAATGTGTACCTTATTGGTACTGTGTTGGTGTATGGCTATTGCTTGCCATGTCATGTGGTTTGGGAGGGTTTGAGTGACATAACAGTGATGGTCATGGCCTGTTTTGCAGGTGTGGTGATTCACACCTTGCATGTCAGGGTCAGCCGCTTCTCGAAGCAACGAGCTGGGGGTAGATCTCTCTCCGCGGCAGGGGCCTCCTTCTGGAACAGCCTTCCCGCCTCCCTGAAACTTGAGGAGAACCATCTCCGGTTCAGGAAGCACCTCAACACCTTCCTCTTTGCTTCTGCTTTCTCTCTCCCTATCCCTTGCTAATTTCTTCACTGAAACTGCACTGAATCTGCAACTGGGCCACTCTCACCGACCTCGGTCCCTGGCCCAGCCACTCTCCACTTGCACTGCCTCCCTGGCAACCCCTGCACTGCGGGACTGTCTCTGTATCCCTACAGCACCCCTTCCCAGCACTTGTCTGCACTTACCTTTGCACTTGCCACCAGCTGGCCTATTTATTTATTTTGTATTCTACTTACCCTGTACTGCACTCCCCCCCTGCCCTTCCCCTTGCACTTTTCCCTTCCCCCTACCCCTGCACTTGCGCGATCTAAATGACACCTGGCCTAGTAGGATCGTTGTCTGTCTTCCCTTGTTCCCCCCTCCCTGCCTCGTCGCGCCTTGAAACACTTGTGTATAGGCGCGTTACAAAGGCCGTATCATATCATATATCATATGTGTGCCTTTTGGTCACACAAGATAGCTTGTGTTTAAGTAGCTAGGGATGCACACAATGTGGCACTTCCATGGCAACAATCTCAGGGTGGTAAGGTTGTGACAGTTGACTGTCTCTTTGTCATCATCGATTGTCACCAGGTATGTGCCAGGCCTGTGTGCACTCCGCAGGGGTGGGAGTTTAGGTGAAAAATGTGGCCACAAGCTGGGTCTGGGCTTCCTCGCCACGTGCCCTATCCCCTCCCATGGGCAGCGCCTGTGCCTGTAGTTGGGGATGTGGGGGCACCACCATGTCCACCGGTATGACCTGCAGTGTTGCAACATTGTGCAGGACACATGCTGCCACAATGATCCTGCACACTACTGGGGGTGCATAGAGTAGCTGCCCGCCAGAGCGGTCAAGGGAGCGGAAGCGTGACTTGAGCACTCCGAATGTGTGCTCCACTATGGCCCTGGTTGCAATATGGGCCTCGTTGTATCTTACCTGGGGTGATGTGGTGGGGTTCAGGATTGGCGTCATCATGTGGTTGCTCAGAGGGTAGACACTGTCCCCTGGGGAGGTGAAAATGGTTGTGATTATTGGGGTTTGTGTATTTGTGTGTGTGTGTGTGTGACATGCATGCATGTGCAAGGGCATTTGTACTCACCTAGGAGCCATGTGTCGCCATGCTGCCCAGCTTCCAGGGCCCGGCTCAGGGCGGACATTCTGTTTATGAAACTGTCATGGGTGGAGCCAGGGTAGTTTGCATAGACAGAGGTGATGATTCCCTTTGCATCGCATACCACCTGTACGTTGATGGAATGCCAGTGCTTGCGGTTTCGGTAGATGTGCTCAGTGGCCCTAGGTGGACGTAGGGCCACATGGGTGCAATGTATGGCACCGAGCACTTTGGGGAAGTGTGCCACCCTGTAAAAATCCAGGACAACGGCCTGCCTTTCTGCGGGTGTTCTGGGCATGTATATGTGCCTGCGGACTGAGGGGCGCGCTGTCATGATTGCCAAGACGTGGTGTAGGCAGCGTGGCCTATGAGACCCCCCCCACTATGGCAGTGGTCCGCTGAAATGACCCAGTGGGCAATAAATGCAGGACATTGAGCACCTTCTCCAAGGGGCTCAATGCTTGGGAGCAAAGGGTGGGGGATGTAAGGTCATCTTCCCACTCCCTGACCCGGTCTAGGATGATATGGGGTGGAAACCTATACCTGCCTTAGACCTGGTCGTCGGGCATCCCAAAAAGGCTTGTCCGTGGTGAGAAAATGCGTGCCCTGGCTATTCTCCTCCTCCTGCGGTGTCCCACGATCAGTGCTGCGACAAATTGGGCATTCATCGTAGCTGTATATACGTGTTTGTTGTTTGCGCGCACTTTTATACTGTGCGCGGGGACGCTTCCGCCTGCCTTCGTGTGGCATACGCGTTGACGCCTGTGCGCGTCTTTGCCGTGCGCGGGTTTCCCGTATTCGAATCCATGAATACGGGTTGTTCGCGTGCGTGTGGGCGTTCCGTGTAGTTCCCTGCAGTACTTCCCCAGTTACGTCTTCTTTTTCACACGTTGTTCCCCATCCGCGTGTTACGCCCACTGTTCCGCCCACTTTTGTTGTGTGCGCCGCGCTATGTGTGCTTTTGCTGTGCGCGTAGCACACACCGTTTGTTGACGTGTGTGCCCGTGTGCGACATGCATGTATTTGGCGCACGACCAGCGGGAAACTAGCGCAGCGCCTTCCTTGTATCGAACGCGTGCGCGTGCGCTTGATTTCTCACGCTTGCGCCACCTTGCGCCTGCTTGCGCTGGGATTTCCGGCGCACGTTTGTTCCATGAATCGACCCCATTATATGTAATAATACATAAGAAATGGAACCTATATATGTAACACATCAACCATCCATTCAAATACCATATGTTCTAAAATGGAATACACCACAACAAAAAAGATATGCCTCCAACATAATTACCTGACAAAAACTGCACAGCTAGGAGCAACAGCAGACCTACACAGCAGTAAGAACACAATTTACCAGAAAGTAATAAGTAAACTTCATTTTTCTTATATATTTCTAAACTTTCTGTATTTGGTACACTAAAAGTAATATTTTTTTTTTACACAGAAATGTCCAGTACTTTGGAATGGCTTGAGGAACATTTCCCACGTGAGGAAATGTCTGAAGACAGTGATACTAATGGTATACACTTCTCTATATAAGCGAATTAATAACCATTACTTTGTGTGTACTTAACATATATATATATTTTTAACAGACCATACAAACATTGAAAATTATACACCAAAAGAGACATTAGAAAATACTCTGCAGCGCATGGAACATAAAATGGACATGCTTATGGAAAATTTCAATCTTTTGAAACATTTTGTGGAGCACCACATAAAAGAAAAAAATAAATATCATTGTCCGACATGCACCTGTTCCCCCTCTCCATGTCCCAGTCCACTATCCCCAAACCTTCAACACCAAGAAAAATGTTTTGATGAGACATCCATCCCTTCATCCCCTCCCATTCATCCTCTCCAAACCCCTAATTCCCCTGTGTTCTTGTCAGTTTCTGCTTCCCCGTCTCTTTTATAAATGTTACATCTGTAAAAAAAATTAATAATAATATGTGTGTTTTAATTTAGTCCGTTGTGTCTTATTTTTTTTAAAAAAGGCAGTTAAGGTGTTCGGGGACAGCACGGGTGTCCGGAATGTCCGTAATTAACCAAAATGCAGGTGTCCTGAGGACACCATACCTGTCCATACTGTCCGCATGCAAGATGAAACTGGTCTTAGAACACACTAGGTGTTCGGAATGTCCACAATTAACCAAAATGGAGGTGTCCTAAGGACACTATACCAGTCCGTACTCTCCGAAAGCAAGATGGAACTGTTCTTAGAACACGTTCAGTGTCCGGAATGTCCGCAATTAACGAAATGGAGGTGTCCTAAGAACACTATACCCGTCCGTACTATTCGCAAGCAAGATGGACTTAGAACACGCACGATGTCCAGAATGTCCGAAATTAACCAAAAATGGAGGTGTCCTAAGAACACTATACCTGTCCGTACTGTTCGCAAACAAGATGGAACTGTTCTTAGAACACACTTGGTGTCCGGAATGTTCGCAATTAACCCAAATAGAGGTGTTCTAAGGACACTGTACCTGTCTGTACTGTCTGTAGAACATCTACACACATGCGCACCACACCCATAAGTCCTACGAATATTGTGCCTGTCTGTAACTGTCCTTCTCACTTGCATCGCACTTTTAATTGGTTTGAGGACCCAAACAATGTCCGTAGAACACCCGCGCGCATGCGCACGACCGTTCATGTGCATTTGGTGTCCTGCGGACACCGGTTCCCTTTGCGGACGTGTTCACAATGTCATCATGTGACCACACCCACGCTGCGTGTGTGTCCTGAATTGCGGACACTGTTCGGGACTGCGAACATTTTAAAAGTACTTTATTTGGACAATCCAAAGTATTTTACAGTAAATATTCACCATTGCACATGTCCCAGACAATGACCCTGCCTTTCTACATACTTTCTGGGACTTTTTGAGCCTTTTTGGGGTGTTGATTCTGTCCGCCGACAGCACGGGTGTCTGCGGAGTGCACCCCTGCACCCCTATAAAAGGCCACACCCCAGAGCTCATCTTTATGCTGTCTTCCTACTATTGAAGATTACCTGCTTTTGCTGCCTTTGCTGAAACCTGATGGCATCTATGGCTGCTGTTGATCGAGCTGGTGCTAGATCTGCCTCAGCACCACCCCCACTCACTCCACCACCACCACCTCCCCAAGGGCCTGTGGAGGGGAACAAGCATGAGGATATAGAGGAGGATGAAGAGGATGAAGAGGATGAGGTAGTGGAAGTCCCTACTACCAGCACTCGCCGTGAGTCTTGGGTGTGGTGGTTGTTTACCATTCATGGTGACGTACCAAAAGCATGTGCGAACAAGGTCACCTGCAACCAGTGCAAAATGGTACTGGGTCGTGGGAGGCCTAGTTCGTACAGCTTTGGTACAACATCTATGAAGCGACACCTAAGATCGTTCCACGGTGGGGTCATTCGCAAGGTTGTACCTTGTGATCAACGTAGTAGGTTGAGTTCCTCTACCACATCCTCCGTTTCTGCTCCTGTCACCACAAGAGACACTCCTGTGGGACAGCGCATCCCTCCAGCTGCCTCACAGGCCATCCATGATGCTGTTGACACTTACCTTTCGGTAAGGGGGGAGAGTCTTCAGAGTGCTTTCGAGACTACGGTCAAGGAGCATGAGAAGGTCTTCCCACTACCTAAATAAGTCCCACCCTAATCTTCTTCTCTCCACCTGCCCTTTCTTATCCCCATGGTTGGTGTACCCTCCTCCTTTCCCCTCCTCTCCTAGTGTGGGGCATAGAGTCTTGGGTACATGGCCATTTGGCCTTGCACCCAAGACTCTATGCCCTGGCAACACCACCGCAGCATATCACATTCATATTTGCTTATAACTTTGGGTGACAAACAAATGTATAAGGAACAAAGGTATTAGATACTATGGATGTGATATGCTGCTATGGTTCTCCTTATTATTGTATACTTACTGTTTGGTCTAGTAACCGGAGTACATGTATTTCTTGTTAATTTCTGTGATAAAAGAAAATAACATGTTAGTATTAGTATTTTGTAATGACTTATTACATTGTATAATCAATATACTTTTTTTTTTTTTGGACCCTCATATTTAGTAGATTACAAATCAGAGTACTGTGCAATTTGCTCAGTTTCTGTATTTGTTGCTAAAATCATTGGGTCTGTGGGAGAAAAAAAAATCCATGTTGGATTAAAAAAAACCTTTTTCTGTTATGCTACAGTTTATTTGTTTGTTTGTTTTCAGTGTTCACTTGTTGTTTCTGGCTAATGCTTTATACTTTGGCTTGTTGCATTTTTTTGGAGCAGTAACATATTATTTATTTGTTTTGATATTATAAAATTTTGGAGCAGTTAGATACCAATTGGCGTATTCTAACTGTCTATTTTTTTTATATATTTTAGTGGTATTGATTTATCTATTTGGATATTGTTAAATTTTGGGACAGTTAGATACCAATTGGTGTATTCTAACTGTGTATTTTTTGGTCTAATTTAGTGGCATTCATTTATCTGATTAGTTGTTTTAGAATCTTTTAGCAGTTAGATAGCTTTTGGAGTATTCTAACAGTTTATATTTTTTTAACACAAGTTTACTTAGCGTTTAAATACAGTTTAGTTATCAAATTTTGGTTTTAAGAACATCAAATAAGCGTTTGTAAGATGTCCTGGTAATCTCTGCTTTAGAGTAATGGTACTATCATTACATTCAAACCATCCACATTTCTTTTTTATATATGCAGTGTAGTGCCCTGAATTGGTTGTGGCTCCTGCGTGGTATATTATACCTGAAGGTTTTCTTACCAAGTGATATTTGACCTTGTGTGAATCCAGTCAGTGGAGCGATTATCCGAATTGCAGGTAGAGCATAATCTTCCATGGTTTGCATTTTGTACAAGTCGCTGAAATGGAATGGATTCACAATTTGGTATTGATATATATATGAAACGTTCATTGGGGATTTCTTCTTGTGTCACATTGTTGCAGTGAGTGCATGTATGTTTCCACATGTATGAAATCTGAAAGATTTCATTTATAGGTATGTTTTTGTTTTCCAGTACTTGTAGTAAGTACATTAGAAATTCTTGTGGATCTTCCTGTGAGTTTATAGTGAATTTCACCATTCCAGCACAGTAGTCCAATTGTTGTATTATTCCATAAACACTATACGTGTTGTCAGGATTGTTTGCTGCATTTCTGTGAAGTGCTAACATTTGCAAACAGAATGGGTCTGTACTGTGTAAGTAAATGTTGTCAACAATTGGTGGTAATTGAAATAGAATATTCATTGCTAATTTTGCGTAGCAACTTACACCAACTATATTTGAGAATTTAAATGGTCCAGGTAGTTGTGTATCTAACTGCTGTTTTTGGAGTTTGTCATCCTTCTTTAAAGAAGTACCTGGTTTACTTTCCCTAATTGATTCTTTTTTGCTTGTGGTACTTGATGAAGTATTAGTTTCTTTTACTCTCTTTGGAGGATTTGCAGTGACATCCTGTTGCATTTCTGTTTGATTTATTTTTCTTTTATAACGGTTTACTCTTTGTGGAACAGAATATGTGTTTAGGTGGGGGGTGTATAGTGAGCGAAGTCTATTGTATTCTAAAATGCATGGAATATCAGCGTTTATTTTACTTGCATCAAAGTTGATTAGAAATAGACCGTCAAGTGTACGTAAGCGTGATAGTGCTACATAGCTCATGCCTTCTTTAAAGACTGAGTTACCAATATCTATCATTGCTTTGTCTAGGGTAAGACCTTGTGATTTATGAATCGTGACTGCGTATGCAAGAGTTAGAGAAAATTGTTCTCTGCGTACATACATATATTTGAAGAGAAGGAATCTAGCTGTTGAGCGTCCTATCCTTTTTACTTCTAAAAGTTTGTCCAGAGCATATTGACAAACTGAATTTTGTTGTCGCGTGGGTATGTTTGAAAGCCAACATCTGTACCCAGTGCTCCATTAACTAGTCCTTGGTCCACGTCAAGGTTACGTTTAAGCATTACTCTGCAATTTAAGGATAATTTTAATATCTTTTCTAAGCCTGCTGTGTTTGAGATTGATTTTTCTAAACTATTCAGTCTTGTTGTAGCTTGGTCACACATGGGTAGTGTCATACCATGTACATCCAGTTTGTCTGTGGCGCTAATTTCCATGATTGGTTGCATTTCTTTACTTAGCATGATTTCATTAAATTTGAAACAGCTTGCAAGAGTTGGCATTAAGGCCATACAATTGACATTTTTGTGGGCTAATTGTTCCATAACATCTGTAGCACATGCATTATCGCCATAAAGTGCATTAATGTGCCGGGTTTTCAATATTGCTTCTGCTTCTTTAGAAAGTAAACCAACTCTCAAACTTTTTAAAATGTTGGCATAAGTTAGATCTGCAGATTGGTGCATGTTTTCTGTTAATTCTCTGTATTGGAAATGTTGCCAAAGGTTGACATTTCCAATGCTGCCAACAGTTTTACGGCAGAGTTTGTGCCCTAATGTTTTAAAAATAGGTTCCCCTTTTACTGGTGTTAATTGAAGTAGATCTCCAAAAACAATAATGTGTTTTCCTGCAAAGAGCTCTTCATAGTCTGTTTTGAGTACTTCTTGTAATCTGAGGTGAATCAAAGCTGACATCAGGTTGGAGACCATGCTCACTTCATCTATTAATAGCATTTTCATTTGTTTCAATACTCTGCGTAATTCCATTGCAGCTTCTGCAGAAAGTTTGTAATAGTCTAATCTGTTCTGGTGTTCTACTGGTAATAGTAGTAATCGGTGTAATGTAACACCACCTATGTTGTGGGCAGCTAAACCTTTGGGGGCAGTGACAACAGCTGACAGTTTGGTGTTTGTCAATTGTTGAAGGAACTTACTAATGATTTTGATTAGGAATGTTTTGCCAGAACCAGCTTCACCACTGACGTACAGTAGTATAGGTTTATAATTATGGCAGGAACATTCTTTATTTTCATGTTTTACACCATGTGCAATTTGTTTTGTTACTTCTTGAAAAATGCTACTTTGCTCATTGTTTAGTTTTGATTGTAGTATAATTAAGTCTTCTTTATCTTCATACTGACACATGGTGTTTTCTACTTCTATCATAGCTAATTCTGCCTCATTTATTATTAGTGGTTCTCCCAGTGATTCTTGGCTTCCTGTCACAGAAGGTTGACTACTGTCAGGAGTGTCCTTATCTAGTTGGGCTTGAAGTTCTTCTTCGTGTTGCTGTTCGTTGTGCAACATTGTTATGTACGGTGTAAAGTTTACATCAGTTATAGTGCTTTCATTTGCTTTGAAAGCATCCTCACATGAGTCATAGTTATCTAGTAATTGTTCTTCTTTTCTCCATGGTTTGAAGAGTTGTAGCAGGGACATGTAATATACTTCTTTATGTTGAGGAGTCTTTAATGACAATTTGATATGATTAATTAAATTTGGTTTAGTGAGTTTAACTAAGCTGCCTTCACAGTTTGTCACTCTATATTTACCTTTTTTTTAATCAGGTTTCATATTATGTTTGTATGTGTAGTTTTGAGCTATGTGGTATAGACACATGTTTTCCAAAGTATTACTTCTGTTTGGGTAGTATGTGTCCAATAAATTGTTTTTTAAAATGTCTTGGCTGTTGGGATCATGTTTGGCTATTGTTTCTATATCTTCATATGTTTCTAGAACTCTTTTTCTAGATTTAGCTGGACCAAGACTTAGCCATACTATATTTTCAGATTTACCATACAATGCAGTACCAGTTAAACGATCAGCTGCTTCATATGATCCACATTCTCTATGGGTGAGCATTTTTATGCCCAAGCTGTATAATTTCTGAGACACTGTTTTATCTGATGACAGGTCATTCCAGAGGTCTTGGAGCTCTGTCTTTTCTGTTTTAGTTGAGTATGCTGTGACATATCGTGCAACTGCAGTAGAATTGTCTGCAATGTACTGCACATCTATGTTTGCATTCCATAAGTGGGCAATGATTGCATTATAATCATTGATATATTTTTCTTCTTCTTTTCTTTTTATGTAATATGTATTTTCAGGTGACTTACCTTTAACACTATGTCTAACTGAAGACATGAGGTTGTTCACTTGACCTGTATTTGTAACTGGTCTAGGGAAACCAAATCGGCATTTGGTGTAGTATTTCTCATTGTTTTTGTATTTGCGACGACAACATTTTCCACATTTGTGTCTTTGAAATTGTAAAATTTGTGCATGAAGATCACTATTTGTGGCTTCTGATGGAATTTCACAAGTGACATATTTTTCAATAAACGGTAAAATAGTGGCATCACTGTCTTGACCAAATTTAGGAGCAGCTTTAATCCATAAAAGCATGTGGATATGTGGTGCTCCTCTGGCTTGGTATTCTTTTCTCCAAAAGAAGTGTTGCACTTCTCCAAGGGGAGAAACAGTTTTATTACAAATAAAATGTAGCATAGCAATGAAGCGATGGTGAAAATATCTTGAAACATTAACAGGATCCAAAGAACAAAGTTCTCCAGGTGTTAGTATATTTATGTTTGTTTTGTTTTTATTTGATATGCGTAGGAAATCATGTAAATCTTCCCATGCATATTCTGCACAACTTAATGTAACAAACCAAGTGGGTGGGTCAAGGTTTCTGATCATACAACGTACATCTCCATGACGTCAAAACCAGTACTCTTTAGTACCACGCATATTTTCTAATAGATTTGGTATATTTGATTGTAAAACCTCATCCTTTTGTTGCACTTTTTCTAATAATTGTGTAGCTGTCATATTTTGAAAGTGTGATCCTGATTTTAATATGTGTGCAACTCCGTAACATAAAGTTGCTAGTTCACTTTCAAAGAGTAGGTGGAATATGTATTCCACATTTTGTCTAAATCTGGGATCTTCAGAATACATCCGTAATGAGCGGTATTCTGAAGCTGATATTTGAATAGGTCTATCATCATACCTTCCTCCTTTGCCAGTAGGAAAGAGTAGAGGAAAAGCACGTGCTTCTATACTTTTTTCCCATATGCTGATTGGCGATCCTTTTGTTTGACGCATTTGGTAAACTTCCAGTACATCTTCTACGGTGTCATTACAGTGCAAAGGATGAATTGTATAATGGTATAAAGTATTTGATATTGTAGCAGGATCTAGTAGCTCAAATTGGCCAGCTTCTTGTGTTTCTTGAATTATTTCAGTTGTATCTTTCAAGTTTTCTTCAATATTAATTTCTTTGTAATATTCATTATTCTCTTTAAGATATTGGAAGGCTTGTCTAACTTTACATAAATCTACCAGCTGTTGCCATATTTTTTTGTCTTTTGTAGGTACTCCATTTACTAAGATAATTAAAGATTGCTGCATTGGACGTTGCACTCCTAGAGTATGCACATTTTCTTTTAGATCTAATGGTAAATAAACTACTTTTCCACAAATGCCTTTTACCAATTCAGAGGGAGGTAATTTTGCTGTTTTTGGTTGAAGGCATATTATTGCTTGAAATGGGTGTACTGTTTGAATTATGATGCTCTCATATAAATTAAGTTGTTGTAGGGGTTTTGGTACTGGGTATAATTCCAAATTATTTGTGATAGCACGTGAAGGAGTTTGGTTGTTGTCAAGTTTTGTAGTGCAGTAACTGCAAAGTATTAAGGGCTCAGTTATTTCGTATTTGTTTTCTGCTACAAGGTAGAGAGCTAATTCAAACCATTTAGAATCTTCATTGTCTTCTATTTTGTATGATAGGTCTACAGTTTTTGTGTTACTTTTATAAAAAGTTCTACGGCAACATACACATACATGGTTTGGTACTTCAGCTGATGTACTTTTAAATTTTAGTATTTCTTTTTTGTATGTGTTTAGCAAAAGGTTGCCATGTGTAGAACTGTTGCTTAATTGGTTTAAAGCTATTTCATTCTGTAATTGGCTTTCACGTCCAAAATATTTTTTCTGGATATAGTGAATTTCTTCAAGTAGGTATTTTGCTGTACCATGTAGAAGGATGTTATTTAACTTTGCTAGTGCTAAAGCAGGACTTTTAGCATAGTACAGTTTATAGACTAGATTTCTTATAGTTGAATGATGTGTTGATATCCTTTTGATATCATGGAAAGTGGTTTTACAAGTAGGTCCTGTAATGCAGGCCAATGAATGCCCTTGTAGTCCTGTGTACTTGCGCACTGGACAGGTATCCATATTTTGCAATAATTTAATTTTTGTCTTTGCTTTTTCCATATTTATTGAGGAATTGGCGTAAAGATTTGAAACATTGTTTGGGAATGTTACACATTGACGTGCATGGCCATTTGTACACTAGACGTTCTGATTCAGTTGAATGGAGGGGTAATTCTAAGTTTTCAGGGCATATTTTTGTAAGGAGTACTTCTTGTTCCATTATGGTATTATTCACTTTTTCATAACCTCGACCACTGCTATGTCTGGCAATTGTATTTGTTTGCTTTTGTTTGTACGCTTCTTCATTAAAATATGGTTCTGTGCTCGTAGTGTGATTCCATTCACCTCCGCAGATACTTAAGAAGTTCTTTCTGTTGACATTTTGCTTATTGAGAAGTCTTTTTTGTAATTTAGTTATTAATTTTGTTAGTGGTTTCATTTTGTTTAACAGTAAAATAAATAACTTTGTTTTGAGAAGAATTGCACTGTCCATCAACGCTTCTAAGATTAATTTCCTACGATAGGTTTTAAGCATTGAACCTGATTTCTCTCCTGTTTTTATAAGATTTTGAAGGACTTTGTGATGGTACATTTTGGCTAAAATACTTTTCTTGGTATGCTTACTTTGCACTTTATTAAAATTTGAAGAAGTTGTTTTATCTGTAGTGATAGCTGATTTTCTGTTAATTGTTTTTTGGATTGTTTTACATTTTGATAGAGGAGGCAAAATGTTTGTACTTGAAACTTCTTGTGTTTCACTAAATGACTGTATTAGCTGTTTTGTTTCAACTTTTTTTTACAAATTCTGCTAGAGATGGATGCTTATGTTGGACACTTTTATTTTCATGTACTCTACTTTTGCGTTGCTTTCTATGGACTTGACTTTTGTTAGGCATTCTTTAGGGTCTGTTGAAAAAAATAAAGAAGATATGGGTTGGGGAGTTCTGGAATGTATGTGTGCTGTGTGCATGAGTTTTTGAGTAAGATGATAAAGATGTATGTAATGGTGTGTGATTGTGCATTGGGAACTACAACTAGTAGGGATAGGTATTCTTGAATTTATGTGTTACTAAACTGGGGTTCAGATGACAAAAAAAAGTAAGATAGTGGTGTGGAAAAGTACAAATAGTAAATCTAATGTATACAATTAAAACAGTTGTTTGTTCTATAATATGAAAATTGTAGCGGTTCAGTTGGGTAATTTGTCTGTCCAAAAATAGGAATTTGTGGGCCATTCTGGCTGTAAATCGCTGTTTAAGACATGGAGGTTTTTGGACAAAATGGTACACAATCTCTATTTTTAGGCACAGAAATAGCTTGTAATAACGTTATAGTATGTTTGAGTAATAATACAAATATTATGGTGATATTCTACTTACTTTTTTTCTTAAATTAACAGGTAACTTCTTAGTTCTTCTTTGTTCTTCGAATTCGGCTGCTTCTTTTCAGGAGACTGGTCTTCACTGCAAATGTAAAAGCTTCAAATTAGTAACTTTGTTTGTATATAGCGCTGTTTTTAATTTAGATATTGATTTTTTTAATTGAAATCCTCAGTGCCTTCTTTAAAAACATTAAACTAATTTTTTTACATAAGATACATTGCATCAGTTCAGTACATATGATATGTTCTTAATGAACAAATTGTATTGAATGACTAACTGTAGCAAAAAAATATCTTTATCATGTCTTGTGAAATTTATAACATACCAGTGAATACCACTATTTCTGTAATTAAGCTGTTCTAGGTAATAGTGCCTCAATGTCACGTCTAAATTAAAGTAATTAAGTAAATAAATAAATAAAAACAAAAAAATATGAAATTGTATAAGTATTTTTTTTAAAGATTTAAACATAGATTGTGCTTGCATGCAATTTTGTTTGAATATATGTAGTCTATATATTTCATTTAAAAAATGTTAGTTTAACATGATTTGAGTGTGTGTGTATAAAGAAAGTAAATAGTATAAAGGTTTATAAGTGATAGTTGATTTTAGGAAATTGAAAAAAATACAGTAAATTCATTTTACAGATTACACAAGCTAAAAGTCTGTTTGAAAATGTGTTCATCTACTGTACAGAAAATATGCATACCTGAAGTTTGTGTTCATGCATATGGATATGCATGGAGCTGCAAGTAGAAATCTTGTAGACTTGTACAGTATTTCTGGTAGATGGCGCTTGCCAATGATATGACACTTGTACTCAGAGAGATTCACAGTACATTTGCAGTGCTGATCTATGATGTTGCAGTTAGATGTAGAGGTCTTGAATGTGATTGGTGCATGGTCATGTGATTTCTTAGCTACATCCAATGAGGGAATGGCAGAGAGAGTGAAGTGGAAATGGTAGAAGGGCTGTTCATGTTACGATATGTCTGCGGACATGGCGGTAGTTCGCGGACATCGGGAGTTACATCCGGGGATTTTTGAGTTCAGAAGTCATGCAAATGAGAATGAGTACTAAAAGGGATTGGTCAGGAAAGTTTAGTGGGTGTGTTGTGCCAGAAGAGAGTTTCTCATATACTGTTTTTGCTGAGAGAACAACAGATAACTATGTCTGTGTATTTTAGGAAAAAGATTGTATGGATTTTGGGAGATTCATGGATATATTGGTTGAAGGTGCATGCGGAAAGCTGTGGAGTAGCTGTAGATCTTGGATTCCCACATGTGGAAGTACACTGGCATGGAGTACGTGGAATGAAGTGGTTGGACTTGCTACCTCTCTGTGCTACTTTGGAGACAGAGCAACATCCAGACATAATTGTAATTCATTGTGGAGGGAACAGTTTAGGACATGTGACTGGAATTTCTTTGCAATTTGCTATGAAAGAAGGACTTGGGAAGGTTATGGACATGTTTCCTAATTCTCAAGTGATATTTTCATGGATTGCGCAGAGACAAATGTGGCTTCGTTCTTCTTCATTTGGTCCACAAATGGAAAAAGCAAGGCGCAATGTTAATAAAGCTGTTTGTGCCTTTCTAAAAGATTTTGGCATGTCTTCTTTTCACAATGAAAATATTCTGTTTCGTAGTACAAACATTTTTCGCAAAGATGGAGTCCATCTTACTTATGGTGGCAATCAGATTTTTCTGGGAAATGTACAAAATGCATTGCAACCTTTTTTGGAATTACAACATCCATTTTGAAGTAGGTGTTAAGCATTTATACTTGTTGACTTACAAACACCTCCCAAAGGCTCTTTTTAGAGCCACTACTTCCTCCCAGAGAAAATTGCAATGTTTGTGATAGGGTAGCAACCCAATTTTTTAAATGTTCGCAAACTGTCCGCGGACTTCTAAAAAATGCAAAGGGCCCTGCTTCATTTATTTTCACTTCTATTTTTTAACTGTCAAAGGCGGCTCTGAAAAGAGCCTTATTTTTTTTTTGATTTTTGATATTTTTTATTTTTTTTGGTTTTTTATACACAACACACTAGGAGAGGAGGGGAAAGGAAGGTAAAGGGGGGGACACCAACCACAGGGAAAAGACAGGGCGAGCTGAGAGAGGAAGATGTAGAGTGGGTTTTATTTGGGTAGTGAGCAGATCTTCTCGTGCTCTGAGACGATAGTCTCAAAAGCACTACGAAGTCGCTCCCCCTGCAGAGTACTGTGTCACAGTACATACATACAACTGTGACCCTCGAAAGGTAAGGGTCATCAGCATTCTGTATGGCCTGTGAGGCAGCTTGAGGAAGACGCTGTCCCACAGAGGTGGTCCTTGTGGTGACAGGATCAGAAACAGAGGATGAAGTAGAGGAAATTCAACCTGCTACGTTCTTCACAAGGTACAACCCTGCGAATAGCCCCAGAGTGAAATTACCTCAGGTGTCACTTCATAGTAGTGGTCCCAAAGCTGTATTTACCGTGCTTCCTGCGACTGAGTATCATTTTGCACTCATTGCAGGTAACACGGTTCGCACGAGCCTTAGGAACATTCCCATGAATGGTAAATAACTGCCACACCCAAGACTCATGCCTAGTGCAGGTAGTAGGTTTTTCCTCTACCTCATTCTCATCATCCTCTTCTTCCTCCTCTGCATCCTCACTCCTGTTCCCCTCTTCATTCCCTTGGGGAGGTGGTGGTGGTGGAGGGGGTGGCGGGTGGTGCTGAAGCAGGTGCAGCACCAGGTGGCAGTTCAGCAGCCAGGGATGCCATCTCGATGATGGTGTAATCTGCAGGTGGCAGCAAAAATCCCTGTGTTTTGAAGAATAGCCAGAAACACAATGAGAATAAGCTCTAGGGCGTGGTCTTTTATAGGGGTGCTTGTGCACGGTCCGTGGACATGCGCGCTGTCCGCGGACAGATCGAACACAAAAAAAGTTTGAAAAGTTTCAAAAGGTATGTAGAAACACAGGATTACTATGTGGGACTTGTGCCATGGTGAGATTTTATTGAAAAATATTATGGATTAATTGAAAATTTACTTTTAATTTGTTCGGGGACCCGAACAGTGTCCGCATTCAGAACACGTGATCAGCGTGGGAGCGGTCATATGATCCGTTCGTGAACAAGTCCGCGAAGGAAGCGCATGTCCGCAGGACACCAAATGCACGGAGATTGGCTAGCGCATGCGCGTTGATGTTCTACGGACACTGTTCGGGTCCTGAACTAATTAAAATTGCGTCACACGTGAAACAAACATTTCAGGACACTACGTGTGTTCTTAGAACAGTTTAAACCTATTAGCGAACAGTAAGGACAGATATAGTGTTCTTCAGGACACGTTCAATTTAGTTTATGTACGAACATTTCAGGACACCAATTGTGTTCTTAGAACATTTTCAACTTGCTAGCGAACAGTACGGACAGGTATAGTGTTCTTTAAGACACCTCCATTTTCGTTTAATTACGAACAATTCAGGACACCGCGTGTGTTCTTAGAACAGTTTGAACTTGCTAGCGAACACTACAAACAGGTGTAGTGTTCTTCAGGACACCTCCATTTTCGTTTACGTACGAACATTTCAGGACACCAATTGTGTTCTTAGAAGAGTTTAAACTTGATAGCGAACACTACGGACAGATATAGTGCTCTTTAGGACACTTTAATTTTTTTTTTTTACGAACATTTCAGGACACCGCGTGTGTTCTTAGAATAGTTTCATCTTGCTAGCGAACAGTACGAACAGGTATACTGTTCTTCAGGACACCTCCATTTTCGTTTATTTACGAACATTTCAGAACACCTGCACTGTCCGTGGACACCTAAATTGTTTTAAAAAAAAAACGAAACTATTTACAACACAATATAAAAAGTTAACTTTATTTAACATATATTAATAATTTATGACAGAGAAGGTGAGGCAGAAACAGAAACAAAAACAGGAGAATTAGGGGTTTCAACATGATTGTTATTAGGTGAAGAAGGGATGGAAGTCTCATCAAAACGTTTTGGGTTATGGAGAGGGTTTGGGGAAAATTTACTGGAATATAGTGAGGAGGGACAAGTACATGTGGGGCAATGGTACGAGGTTTTTGGTTTAAAATGATCTTCCACAAAAGTTTTCAAATTATTAAAATGAGTCAACAATAAATCCATTTTTTCTTCTATACAGTATTTTCTATTTTGGTCTGCTCTGTACAAAAAATATATATATATATGTTAAATGTATACAAAATAATAATAATTAAATGGTTTATATTATAAAGTGTTTACCATTAGTTTCATTATCTTGTGACATTTCTTCACGTTTGAAATGCTCCTCTAGCCATTTTTTTTATCTAATACAGAAAGTTTATAAATATATGAATACAATTAAGTACACTTACTATTTCAGGTAAGATATGTCCTATGTACTCAGTGGGTCTGCTCTTGTTCTCAGTTCTGTCGTGTTTGTGAGGTAATTATGTTGGAAGCCAATTTATTTTCATGTGGTATATTCCATTTTAGAACATAGTGCATTTAAATGAATGGTTAGTGTGTTGTATTTATGGGTTACATTTCTTATGTATTAGTACATATAATGTGTTTGTGTGCTTCTTTTTGAATTTGTTAAATGTTCCTATGTCATGATATAACAATTAAACATACATCCCCAGAGTTTTTAGGTAGTGAGTTCACGGACATCAAGTACAGTAGAAGAGATTCAGTCAGTTCCATATGATATGTATATAAAGTCAAAGTCATTATTGTTAAGATGCACTACTGAAAACCTATGAAATTCAGTGAAAAAACTTTGTTAAAGGGCCGTTATGGTTAAGTTGCGCTGCTAAAAACCAATGAAATTCAGTGAAAAAACTTTGTTAAAGGGACATTATGGTTAAGTTGCGCTACTAAAAACTTATGAAATTCAGTGAAAAAACTTTGTCAAAGGGACGTTATGGTTCCAAGTAAAACCGAAAAACCCTTGAAATTCACCAGTTATGGTAAGCTAAGCAACCATAACTCGCTCCACCACCGTGCACTGCTAAGACTAACACCCAGGACATCAAAGATGACATCACAAATGTCATTGATGACATCACTGATGACATCACATGTCTGGCTCACTCTTTTTTCTTTTGCTGACATATCTAGGCCACATGGTTTTCTTCAGTAACAGTCAGAAACTAAACATTTTATTTTATTTGTAGACGTATCATTCAAGTAGTTTTTTACAGTAATTCCCTTAGAGTCCAGTCACATCATATGAAACATATACATATGGGAAGACACAAGCTTGAAAGACAGCAATCCTTTTTGTGCATAAAGATAATCAATAGACTTATGAGCACTTTCTGATAGTTCTGTTGTTTTTTTTATGGCTGTACTTTCCCTGTATATGGTCATATTTGTATACATTGTACTCACATTACTTTCCTTAGGGTCCAATCACATCAAGTAATACATATACCTAGGGTAAATAGCAGCTTTGAAACAGAGCAATCATTTATTTGCCTGAAAATAATCAGTTAAGTTATGAACTGTTTCTGCTACTACTTGTGCTTTTTTGTTAACTTCACTTTCCCTGTATATACCCATATTGGTATGTGTTCTTGTGTCTTTGTGTTTTGTCTATAGTAAGGCAATTATGTAATACATGTGTTTTATTGGCTACTTATTACATATTTCACAGTACACAAAAATCTATTAAGAAAACAATTATCATTTCATTATTCAACATATTAACATTACAAATATTATACCTTCATCTTGTACACTGCACACAATGTTATGTTTCTGTATGAGTAGCTTAGTATACCAGATAGAACCCCATAATAGAATGCTATTTATATCAATGCATCGTTCAATGCACTAATTAGGATGTGATATTTATTGCAATGATCCTTGACACTTGTTTCGCAACATTATAATAAATATCCCTTGTACACATATTTCATGAAAAGTACATACACATGTGATGTCATCATTGATGTCATCAATGACATTTGTGATGTCATCTTTGATGTCCTGGGTGTTAGTCTTAGCAGTGCATGGTGGTGGCGCGAGTTATGGTTGCTTAGCTTACCATAACTGGCGAATTTCAAGGGTTTTTCGGTTTTACTTGGAACCATAATGTCCCTTTGACAAAGTTTTTGCACTGAATTTCATAGGTTTTTATCAGCACAACTTAACCATAACGTCCCTTTAACAAAGTTTTTTCACTCAATATATATATACACACTTCGGTATCCTCCCCTCTCACCTGTATTCATTCTGTGTGGAGCTCTCCATCCTGGTTTCTACAGGGACGCGTTGAAAATGTAATACAATGGAGTCTTATAATGCTGAGGACTCAATAGTTGTTTGCATAGAAAATACCTATACTTTTCCAGGAAATGTCTTTGGGTAAAGTATCTTGGGAGAAAACGCTGTATTCTTTATATCATGCAATTATTCCTATGTTGTAGATATCTCTCTTTCTAATAATTAACTTTTCTTTTGCAGGTTCTCAGAATTCGGAAAGGATTATGGCTGCGGATGACTACGAGGTCACTTAGGCTGAGGAAACGCTAAACAACGTAATTTCAACAATACGGAATAACTGCAGTCTTCAGGAAAAGCGCTGAAACAACTGTGCTGAGAGAAGCTATTTCAACTTTCTTTTGTATTTTTCTTTTCAGTCTGTTAGTTAATTAAATAGCTCTGTTTTATCTGCAGATTTTTTGGAAAGCTGAAGAAAATCCTTTCGGAATGGTGCGGAGGCGGCGGAAGAAACTTCTGACTGCAGATACTGCGGCTTTGGATGAAAACTGCTGTCGGATGATGCTGCGGCGGTGAGAAAAACTTCTGACTGAGATACGGTGGCTTCAGACGAAAACTGCTGTCGGATGAAGCTGCAGCTGTGAGAAAACCTTCTGACTGAGATGCTGCGGCTTCAGACGAAAACTGCTTCAGATGATGATGCGGCTGTGAGAGAAACTTCTGACAGGAGCTGCCGCGGTAATAAACGATCACTGCTGACTGAGATATTGCTTCAGAGAAAAGTACAGTTCGGTATGATTTTCTATGAGCTATGAAATTCTGTTGTCTTTCTTCTGTAAAGTGAATGTCTTATATTTCTCTCCTTTGATAGGTTCTGTGAGGAGAAAGCATCGGTAGAGTTACCTGCTGTCAGCAGGGAAGACACGAAGCAAGCGCGTCAGTGGAGGCGGGGCTTAAGTAGCTTCCTCTGCAAAATCAATGGAACGCACTGTCAGATCTGAATGGATCTTGCAGCAGCCATGTTTGGAGTATAAGGCCAATGTTAACTCTATGAAAGTCTATGGAAACCGATGTTGGGAGTGGTGCAAATGCTATGTATGCCAGTCTAACACCCACTTTTGACCCACTGACTAAGGTAATATTCCTGGTTTAACTGGGATGCCTGAATGTACACTGTGCTCATTGGCTGGAATCATGACAATAGTTAACATATTTATGCAATGTGTATATTATATTACAAAGTGGGTACTGAAAAATATTTTTTATTCTCAATTTTACAGTATACATTGTACCAATGTGCGCATGTCATGGGGTGAGTGTTTATATTCCCCGTTATGACGTGGGTGATGACAGGGAACATTTGGCTATGCTACCCACCAACATCATTAAAATAGGTGGAGCATATCGTTTTGACTAGTGATGCTAGCTTTAGGGGCGGGTGAGCTGTATTACTGCTGCAAGGGCACTTGAACCTAGGGTGATAGATCAACAGATAAGATTTCCACAAGATGGCAGTGCCCAGGAAGGCCTGATGAAAACTAACGTAAAATGCATAGGATATATTTTTAAGCTGGAACTATGTATGATCGGAAATACATGCCTGATCGATTGGAACAATACAATTTTGGAGCGAACTACCCCTTTAAGAGAGGAATTGGCATGCACATTTATTATAATGTGCAGAAGGGATTTGGGCATGCCCGAAGGTTTATGTTTGCATAATTGTGTTCTGTTTACATCATCAAATACCAAATCAACAAATGCCATATATAATGGAATGTAGTTAGAAAGATATTGGTGAATCAACATAGTTAACAGTAGACCATTGAGACCTGTGCCCAACCCTTTTGGAAATTCTGATCGATAAATGTCCATCCTACCAGATCCTGAAGCCCATCCACTATTTGTTGGAGTAGCAGGTAGGAAACATTTTTACAAGTAGTGTCCAGGAACGTGATGCAACAATATTTGGCAGTATCTAGCCAATCTACTTTTTTACAAATTGGAACAACAATATTAATTGCCATGTAAACAGCATGATGACCCACAATTGAATTATCTTTAAGGCTAACATTCGTCAAGCCATCTGGACCTGCGGCATGAGAATTCTTTACAGTCTTATTTTCCCCAAACAATTTTCTCAGAAGTAAATGGTAAATACTAAGAGAATACAGACTGTTCACAGAGGATACATGAAGCCACATCCATTTTTTGGGAGTATGATTTAGCATAGTGGGTAGAACAACTAGAGCCAAAAATCGGATTCAACTGCAAAGCTTGTTGGGATATGGTTTGACCGTTCACTAAATTCCAGAAATAGTAAGTCTATTGTTTAACTAGAGTAAAGGGCATGTGCTCACCATCCCTCTGAATCATTGTATATTTAGGTGCTTTAGGCCAATTCTTAGTTTTGATTCAGCTTTTGTGACATAATACCATAATTGTTTTTTACTGAGAAAACGCAACTTTCTACCACAGGTCCATCATTTTCTGAGTCTGGAAAATGTTTGTGGATATTAGTAGCTTTAGGCACTGAATAAGAAAGTCATTTATAATTGTAACTGTTTCTAGGACAAGCGTGCTGCCCCTGAGCTATCCTCCCGAAAAAATACTTTTTTACATCAAGAAAAGTGTGTTGGGAAACTCTGAAAGAAAAATTATGTGTTGTTTGTAGCTAATGGAGTAGACTCCTACTAAGTCTAACATCTTTGCATTCAAAGTGTTGATGTTTTTCGGGATCCAACTCAAATGACTCTTTGCAGAGTTAATTGTGACAGCAGACAGACCCATCTGTCTTTTGGCTCCTTTTGCCTTAAGTCGGAATGCACAGTACAAGATATTATGGTAACTAATATTGGTGTCTACTACCTCAAAATGGGTACTATTTGAAAAATCAAGTTAGAAATACACACATATGGCCTCATTACAACCCAGGCATTAAGGATTTAACAGCGCCGGCGGCGCCGTTAACCCATTACGCCTGATTATCATTTTAACGCCTGCTTTTAGCAGGCGTTAAAATGCAAGGCGCTAACCCGCCTTGGTGCTAATTACGGCACCGTTATTTACGGTGCCGTAATTAGCGCCTTCCCCACTCCCATTATGCCCTATGGGGCAAAAATGGGAATGGGGAAGGGTAAATGGGGAATGGGGATTTACCGCCCCACTCACCTTAGAATGGGGTGGTAAATCCACCATCCACCATGGTGTAAACAGAGTTTACACCGTGGTGGTAAAGTAGGGAACTTACCGCCTGGGTTGTAATGAGGCCCATAGTCTATGATTGAGGATGAAGAGCCTCTTTGCCAGGTACATTTCAGGGGAATATCATGCAACATATTACAATAAAATATGTTAATGTTGCATTCTTTAAAATCCCAAAAATATCACTGCAGGAAAGTAAGAAGGAACTATGTGGAACATTATTGAACTTATCAGAAAGTTCAGGACCCTCTATATAGACACAATTCAAATCCCCTGCAACAATGATGTTTCCATTTTCATTATTCCCACACCACTCAAACAAAATATTATTTAGGTTCTCCAGGAGTTTTCAATGTACAGAAGAACTTGGGTTAAGACAGATGTTAACAATGAGAAGCTTATTTATCCAACCCACATCTGCACTCGTTATGACTAAGGCCCAGAGTCCAGGAATTTAACTGTGTAAAATGTATGTATGAAAAGGCAGGCAATTATTCAGAGCTATCATTAACCCTCCAAATGGTCTACCCTTACGATCCTTTAATGCTGGCTGCCAGAAGGTAGAATATCCGTCAATATAACGAATGTCCAAAAGCCACAATTCTTGTAATAGTATAATATGATAGGCTCTAAAATTAATTGATACAGTTTCCTTTCTCTGTAATTGCAAACAAAACCTGGCATGCAAAGATCAAAAATTCAAAGAACTATTGTTAAAGATTAATTACAGGTTTAAAAGGGTATACACATTGGGTATTGGGTAACCATGACCAATGCTCTGCAGGCTGATATTTGGGAGCAATTCCATAATTCATGCAAATAATTTGTTTCCCAGGTGCTACATTATTAGAATGTATGCTTAAGGAGCTGTTCCCTAACCTTTTGAACATCGTGATTCAGCATCAATTTTCTATTGGAGTTAAAATGTGTTTCCAAGGGAACAAAAAATTCAGAACCCATCTTCATAAAAATATCAGATTCATAAAAAATCACATCATAGACAATTTTCCTTTTAAGATAGATTAAGACAAAGGAAAGGAAGACACGCCTGAAACAACAAAGAAACACAGCCTCCCTGAAGATTGATGGAGTCATGAAAACGTGCGTTTGGAGGAGAAGCTTAACTTGACTGGTAACAGAGCTCCTGCCTTACCAATATTCAAACAAAATCTGTCATTTATCCTGACCAAAATGTCCCAGATCTAAATCATCATATATAATGGTATGGAGGCAGGAAATTGAGAGCAGCATGCTGTGAATGTTACCTCGGTTCAAAAGTATGACCTGTTCTGATTTTAAAATAGGTTCAATACCAATACATACAGGGAGAGGGAAGGTACCTACCTTAAAGGATCCTTCTGGCATTTATCAACTGGATATTTACCAAGTGTAAATGGATTGATAATCTCATTTATAGCAGTTCTTTCATATTGTTGCCTGTCATGATTAACAGAAGATGTAATCACTTGACCGCTGTTAGTATTAGGTTCATCTATATAGGTAGTAATTTGGTTGACATACTGACATATTAAGGCGATTATATTTAGTGGCTATAAATGCAAAATCCAAGCACTTGGCATGAGAGATTACCAGAGCAGTGACTGACTACCTTTAATTTAATAAATGAAAGGGAGATTTGTGGACAGTGTGAGCAGAAGAATACCACATAAGTGTTTGGTCTAAGACAGGAAGTCAGATCATATTTAGTGGCTGTAAACAAGTGTGCCACCTTTCAGAGGTCACACTAATCATTTGTTGCTTGCAAAGTTGGGGAGTGACACATCCTTCAATTCTTTTGAGGGAAGAGAGTGCATCCAGGGTATGGAAATAAATGTATTGTTTTGTAGCCAGACCAAATACTAATTGGAGAGAAAAATAATTATATTCCATGGTAGGTAGGATGGGATTATATTCAGTGGTAGTAACTGGCTGTCGCATATATTAGTTGCAAGGCCAAAACTAGTTAAAGAGAAAAAGTCATATACATCATGGCATGCAGGAAGAGTTTTCATTCAGTGGACGTTTCATTTGAGTACTATGGAGGAGAGAATCACAGTATTTTATTTATTTATTGGGTACATTTATAAAGCGCACAAAGCAGCCCTTAGGCATTGCTGTGTTGTTACAAGATGGCTTTCTTAGTTGCAGTGGAATGAACAGAAATAGCCAATCCAAGGTTCGTAAGGTTTACAGGGGAACATGGTACCGACAAGTACATGTACAAGAGTTGCTGGTTACAGTGGAATGAGAAATTAGAACATGGCATTGTAGATGGTTCAAGGGTTACAGGTGAACCGGCTACTACTAGTAATGTATCATAATGTACCCTCATGTAAGAGCTAGCAGTGGTGCTGGTGTGTGTGTTGTTTAGGTGAATAGCCTCATTTTCAAGGCTTTGCGGAAGGCAGTATGAGGGTTCAATCCTCAGCGTGGGTGGCAAGGCATTCCATTGTCTAGAGACGATGAAGGGGAAGCTGGCCCCACTAGCCTTGGTGCACTTGGCCAAAGGGGTGTAAAGTTGGGTGGCATAGTGTGCTCTAGTCGGCCTGGGAGAGCCAGCTCTGACTAGTTTGTCAGTTATATATGCAGCGGCAAGGTGCATGAGGCACTTGTGTGTAATGGCAAGTGTCTTGAAAAGGATGCATTCTTTGACAGGGAGCCAGTATGTGGCGCATCTAGCAGCTGACGTGTGGTCCCTCTTAGGTATGTTAAGGGCGGGGTGGAGAGCATTATTTTGAATTATTTGAAGTCTGTTTATATTTTTTGCTGCAGTGCCTGCTAGAAGGACGTTGCAGTTATCTAGTTTTGACCCTATCGTGGCTCTGGCAATGATATGTTCTGGGTAGATATGAAAGGTTTGACTGCATTGATCAGCTTGGTTGAGTAAGCTGCTGAGGAATTGGTTGCATTTACTTGGCGTGACATGGAGAGTGTGGAGTCAAGGTATACGCCAAGTGTCTTAACGGAGGTTGAGACAGGAATCTGAGTATTGTCAACAATGAAGGAGGTGTTCTAACTTTTGAGTTTATTGAGTGTTTCCTTGGGACCAACTATAAGGATTTCGGTTTTCTCCGTTTAGGCAGAGGCCATTGGCTGCCACCCAAGCCTGGATGTCTAGTGCTTTAGGGTCTGCATCGTAGGTGCCAGAGAGGGGGAGGAGGACCTGCATGTCATCAGCATAGTTGGCGTAGGCTATACCAAACATGTCCAGGATGTCAAAGAGTGGTTTGGTAAAAATATTGTGAAGGGTGGGGGAGATACAAGAGCCTGCCGGACTCCACGGTGAATGGTGGTGGGTGCTGCGCAGGCTTGGTCTGAGAACACTCTCATGGCTCTTCCTTCGAGGAAGGAGGAGATCCAGGTAGTGGCTTTATAGGAAAACTGAGCCGCTGTAGTGAGGTGTCTGCAAGGGTCTTATATCCCACTAAGTCAAATACCGCAGATGGGTCGAGGAGGAGTAGTGCTGGTTTCCCTTTATCCATGATTTAGCATATATATATATTTTTTTTTTTTGAAAATTCAATTTTTATTAAGGGTTTGTGATTATAACATAGGCAATTCAATAGTACAATCAGCAGAACATGAACAGTCACAACGTTTATGTCCCCCCTTTCCCTCCCACTCCCTCCCCACCTCCCACAGCCTCCCTCCTCCCTTTCCCACACCATGGCTCAATAAAAAATAATAATAACCACGGGGTTCAATACATTATCTTCACAAAGACATATCGCCAATATAAGGTAAGCTCAGAATAGGGGTGAGGTTGCTCGAGAGGCAAGGGCCATGGCCTGGAAACAACATCTCCCGCATCAGTCTGTCCCTTCACACTCTGGGAGGTTTATTTTAGACAGAAACATTCGAGTCCAAATGGGCCATTCCAGGTGTTGCTCGAGTCTTATGCCGATCTTCCATATTTATCAAAGAAGGGAAGCCACAGGCTCACAATATTGGACCTAGACTCATCTATCAAATAAGTTAAGAATTCCATGTCATAGATTGCTCGAACCTTAGAGACCCACTCTCTCTCCCCTGGGGGTTGAGGCGATTTCCATTTTTGGGCCCAACAACACCTTGCCGCAACGAGCATCACATGCAGCATGTGGTCATGTTTCACCTTCGGTCCCCCTTCCACTTCAATGCCGAACAACACCAACCAGGGGGACAGGGTCCTTTCCACCCCGCCTAACTCTTTAATCCAGGACAGGACCTCATTCCAATATGTTTGTACCATACGGCACTTCCACCACATATGTATGTAGTCCCCTTTTTCAGTGTGACATTTCCAACAGTGTGGATCGTAGCCTCTTCTCATCTTGGCTATCCTCTGCGGGGGATAGTGCCACCTGTGGATCAGTTTAAGGGCCTGATGGTGGTATTGAGGTGCAGCCATAGAGCGATTGGCCTGTCTACATATCTTGGTCCATCTCCTTTCGGTGATGGGTGTGCCCAGATCTTTCTCCCATTGTACTTGGGAGGATGGGGGTTCCGTGGGGTGGTAAACAATAAAAAGCTGTAGAGCCGTGATATTACCCCTTTGGTCCCTTTGTGTGTGATAAGAAATTTTTCAAAGTCTGTTAGGTCACGCCTAAGGGTATCTCCCCATCTGCTTTCAGTGAGGGCCCCTTTGAGTTGCAGGTAACGAAAGGGGGAGAGGTTGGGGAGGCCCAAGGCCTCTTGCAGATCCCCTAATGATATAAACACCCCTTCCAACCATAGCTGTCCAGCTCTACAAAGGCCCGCCTCATACCATTGTTGGAAGGCTAGTGGCTCATTGATTCCCAGAGTGGGGGAGCCCAAATGCAGCTCAGGGGCGAAGGCCACGTCGTGAGCCACTGAAGGTAGCCCCCCTCCCTTCATATTGTCCATAGCACTCAAAGTACTGGATGGTTCAAAACTCTCCTTGGGATACTCACCCTGGGAACCCACAATCATTCATCTAGTGTGACCGGGGAGAAGAGCAAATTATCCAGGCCCACCTACTGCTTTTTCAGGCCCATCACCAAGTGATCCACCAGGATTCGCATCTGTGATGCTTTATAGTAGGTGTCTAAGTCTGGGTAGTTAACTCCGCCCTCATCCTTGGGTCTTATCAAGGTGTCATAGGCAATTCTATGGGATTTTCCTGCCCAAAGGTAGCAGAGAAGGGTCCGCTTGATTTCTAAGAGGAAGGGCTTTGGTATCTGGGTTGGGAGCATTTGGAGTAAGTATAGAAATTTGGGGAGGACCACCATCTTTATGGAATTAAGGCGTGCCATCCATGAGAGGCCAGATTTCGTCCAGCGCTCAAGATCTCGTCTGATTGCTGACCAAAGAGGGGGGTAATTTGCCTTGAAGAGGTCCGCCAGATCTGTTGGTATTTGGATCCCCAGGTGACAAAATCCCTCTGGTTGTTTACAAAATGGGAGGTCTTCAACATATCGCTTCTCTAGGTCCTTAAGTTGACCTGTTGGGAATGCGACTGATTTGTCTAGGTTTACTCTATAGCATTGCTCTAGGCTATGTAGCACCTCAGGGACTGATTGGGACGGGTTAGAAAGATATAATAGGACATCATCGGCAAAGAGGGTAACTTTATGGTTGGTATCTCCCATTTTAATACCCTGGATCTTATTGTTTCCTCTGATGGCTATGGCCCAGGGTTCCATCACTAACGCGTATATGAGGGGGGATAGCGGGCACCCTTGCCTTGTACCCCTGCCCAGTGGGAGGGCTTCAGACTCGCTCCCGTTAACTACCACTTTTGCTGAGGGGTGAGAGTATAGAGCTGAAATCCATCCCCGCCATTTAGGTCCCATCCCCAGGGATGGCATAACCCCCTCCATAAAGGCCCAGCTCACCCTATCGAACTCCTTCTCCGCGTCTAGGGACAGGAGAAGAGCACCTTCCATTCTGATTCCTTTTGAGCTCAATATATGCAGGGTTTTACGCATGCTATCGGCCCCCTGTCTGTCCAACACAAAGCCGACCTGGTCGGGGTGGATCAGTCTGGGAAGGCATTATTCTAGGCGTGTTGCCAGGATCCTAGTGAAGATCTTTGCGTCCGTGTTTAAAAGTGAGATGGGTCTGTACGAACCGCACTCCACCGGATCTTTGCCACATTTGTTTTTTTAAGTCCAGTATGGCACATTCGGTGCCATGACCTGGACGGAAGCCTGATAGACGCTTACCTAGAATGCAGTTAGTTTCTAGGAACTGTTGGACCTGAATGTTGGCTGCTTTGCCCAGAATTATTTGGAGGAATGGTTCTATAGTGATGGGATGGTAGTTGTTAGGGGAGGTTGGGTCTAGGGATTGTGAAACGGTAAATGTATAGTGCTTCCTTTTGACTTATATTGGCCTAAGCCTAGTCACTCTACGAGGAAAACCGTGTTGCAAAGTTCCGATTTTGGATTGACTTCGCCGTCATTTTAAGATTCATCCGCCATTTTGATTTCTGTTCATACATTCTCTGTTCTAAAATGGTGGACTGTGTTTTCAACTTACAACCAAGCCTCCCGACCTTTGAGTTCTGTTAATGTTTAGACTGTCCAAGAGCCGACTGTTTGGATTAGGAAACAAGGCCTTGTACTGCATATGAACTGTTGTCTAAGCATTGTCTGCGCTCACAAGACTCATCCGCGAATACACATCTGGAACAATGTAAAGCAAATCTTGAGCGTGGACATAAACTGAACTCAATTGAATTTGAATTGTAAAGGGAGCTTGCTGTAGGATTTGGGAACATACATTGTCATTGTACCACTGCGGAAATGCAAACATGTGTAATCCCTTCTAAAATATTATGTGAACCGAATGTGAACTAGGCTCGAACTCTAGACCACAGATTATTAACGTGAAGAGGGGCTGAACAATATTATTCGAAATTGTATAAAAGCACAAATGTTTAGACATCCTGCACTCTCTCACCTCTCTTTGTCAGGCTGGTATACGTTGCAAGGTGTGGAGAGCCAGATAGCTACCTGTGTTTCATTGTAAACTGTACAGTAATGAAAGATCTGTGAATCTTTTCAGCCCGTGTTTGGTGTATTTCATTTGTGGTACTAAGCCTCAATATATTCTCGTTCTTACAGATGGCCCCCGAATAGGGACCCTCAAGATTGATGCCATCTCGTTGAAGAGCTGACGCGGCTATCGGACCGGGATCGGACAGTGAAAAAGGGGACCCCTTCTTGGATGAGACACGACACCTCAACAGTACTGCACGACCCAATCCCCGGACGGTGAGCACGCGGTACGAGGCGGCATCTTGACGAGGGTCCATATATCGAGGCGGGCAGTTTTGCCGAAATCATCAACCATGAGGGTCCTTTGTTGTCCTTAGTAATCCAATCCGATCTCCCTTAGTCCTTTGAATCAGGTGAGTCGTGCCCGATTCCTAAGTATCCTGATATTTGATTTGGAGTATTGCCCTTGCGAGTACAATTATTGACCAGGTAACACCAATAATATGACATGCCTGGGAAATTGTCTGCCTGTTTCAGGGCGTTATTCCGCAGAGACAGACAATCTTTGGAATTTGGCCATCCGGCACCACACGAGGGGTCGCCGGCATGTACTATGTACTGTAAGTACGGCATTGGTAGTATAGTGTTCAACGATATTTGGCACAGACAAACTAGACATGCTTCTGAACTTCAGTGGCCAATCAATGGTAGCTTTGAGATTTCTCGTATAGAATATTTGGAATCTATATTATCAAAGGAAAAAGCTGGACCTGCAGCATTTGATATATTACAAAATTGAAAAAAAGAAGCTATGCAGCAGCTTAAAAGTAGAGAGAAACATGTGTGCCGACATATGCCGAACGCCAAGAAAGCGTTGTATGATCAGCAAAATCAGTCAGAGTCAGTTACATGGATAGGGATTTTCAACTTGCAATACAAAAAATATATCCGTCTAAAGATTTTCATGTATAGGGATTTTCAACTTGGAATACAAAAAATATATCCGTCTAAAGATTTTGATGTATCAGATGAATTGATTGATAAGCTTTTAAATGAACGAAGGCCTGGTGCCACTGTGCCACCTCCTTATGTACCTATTCTTGCTGCTTTACCTCTTCCTGCTGTTGTTCCTCCTCCTGTAGTAATTCCTGCTCCTCTTATTACTCCTCTTATTGCTCCTCCTCCGCCAGCTATTGCTCCGATTCCTATTGTTGTTCCTCCACCTATACCTCCATCTTTGCCTGCTGTTGTGGTTCCGGTAGATTTGTCTTTTACGCGAGTGATAGCACCTTCATTACCTATTGTACAAGATATGGAACGCTCTCCCACCAGAATTGCGTCAGATTGACTCTCACGCTGCCTTCAGGAAAGCCATCAAGACTAGGCTCTTTGTCTAAACAGATGTCTGAATAGCCATAAGCGGATGCACTCACTCACTGTATGCCTCCCTGTAATGCCGAATGTAACTGTTCACTATGTATTTTACCATTCTGCACCAAGTATTTTTGTGGGGCTGCATTCTTGTAACCTTGAATCATGCCTTCTTACATGTCCTTCATAGCGCCTCAATGCCCAAGGGCTGCAGTGCGCTCTATAAATTAAATAAATAAATAAATGTGTCTACATTTTCTCTTCCAAGTGGTTCTGCTCCAATTGTAGTTGATAAAGGAGCAATTGGTGAATCAAAAATTGTAACTCGTAATACTGTTTCTAAAGAAAGAAAGTGAGACCTGAATGCATGGGCCAAACAGTGCATGGAGAAAGGTGAACAATCTGTTGTCTTCGCTACGCTCTTTAATCTAGAAAGTTTTCCTGAGAATTTTTTTTTTATTGAAGGGATGGGAATTCATTTATCCGTAATGTGGAACAGACTGAATGATGTAGATAACCCAAGGGTTGAGGGATCTGAATGTTTTAGCATATTCAAGATATACTGCAGAGAAAGTATATGAGCACTTCAAGAGGGTATTTGAGTTTAGAAGGGAGTTAGAAAGGTTACGGAATGATGAAATAAATGGTGAAACTTTGAATGCTATTTTTGTACAAAAACGGTTCCTTCCTCCTTGAAAGTCGATGAGTGAAGAAACACAAATTTGCACAAGAGACGCACTTAGATGGATTTCAGATATGTCGATATCTCCCGTGGAAGAATATGACACGTATAGTCAGTATTCGCCAGAAATGCAGAGGAAAGTGATGCAGGTAATGGTAGAATTCCTGCAGGATGAATTTATAAAAAGAAAGATTTGTTGTCCCGCGGAATTATTGAATATCTACAAGAGAGCCTTTTTATCTGACACTCCTTCTGCTGCTTTAGCGCTCGATTTAGTTTGTTGCTCAGTAAGCGTTCGGAGTTGCCTGTTACTCATTTACCTATGAGAGAGGTTCCTCCGACATTTGTCCCTAAAGTCGAGGTCCCGGCTAATGCTGCAACGGGTGTATCCACCTTTGATATTGATGCACATTATGTATCACAGTTTGTTCATGTCCCGTTCTCAAGACAGGAGGTGAATACCATTAGACAATCAATTCCAGATATTAGGAAAAATCTGACAGGGTTTTATAAAGAGATAGAATCTGTCTTGCAGTCGTCAGTGTTCACTTTGGGTGATATAGACTTGCTATTCCCTGTGCTCCTACCTGCTGATTTGTGGAAAGAGATTAGGACTGCAGATGATGCAGCAGGGTTAGGTGACACATGGGATAGTTTTGTTAGACAAGATAGAGAAAGGAAAGCTAGTGAGAGACCACCCCAGGTGAAACTGACATTAAGAATAGTGACGAAATTGAAAGCTTTAATTCCCGAAAGAAGGATTATTTGGGACAAACTTACTGCTTGTATCCAAGGAAAGTCTGAGGGTGCTACCGAATTCTTTAATTGGTTTGAACAAGTATTTTCCGATTTTAGTGGACAAGATCTAAGCACTGAGTCTGGAAAGCGATTATTTGTGGACAAATTTGTGTGTAGATTGTTACCTGACATCCAGTCGCAAATTATGACTTCTGAGAGCGCTTGGCAAGCTAAGTCACAGTCTGAAGTGTTGCATATGGCTCAGTATTATGAGAACCGAGTAAATAATGAAAAGGATAGGATTGAAAAGAAAAAGGGAGACTAGAAAACTAAGGTGTTGTTGAAACAAACAGTTAGAGGACCTAGAGGGGGTAGTACACAGTTTCGGGGACAGTATTTTCCACAAGGTAATGTGCCGTTGGGTCCTGTACTCGCGAACCAATGCGCTTATTGCAGACAAGAGGGTCATTGGCGAGCACAGTGCCCGATCCTCCTGCAGAGGTCGAATAACACATATGGTATCATGGGTAGATGATCCAGAGGCCGCCCTGGGGGAGGGGGTCTTGGTAGAAGCCAGTTTTCTCAGGATTCCCAGTCTTTTTCGCAAGATAATCAGCAACCGAGATTGGATAATAGAAATATTTTTGATATCCCTCTACTGCTATCTCTCTGAAGACCTTCCATTTGATGATAGATTGTTTCGCTAGGATTGCCCGAAGCAGGGTTTGGAACCAGCGCCTATTCCCGTCAAGACCCCTACGTTGAGATGATGGTGGGGAACAGGAAACATCTATTTTTGATAGATGCAGGAGCACAGAAGTGTTCCATTGACCATTCACGGGTTCCAGACATTCCACTGTCAGGGCAAACTAACGTTTCTGTTGGGTTTTCTGGTACGCCAGTGGTTAGTCCGGTTTCATTGCCGGTACCGATTTCACTGGGTCCATTTACGGATCATTGTCCGTTTCTTTTGACATCGAACTGTGGTGAGAATTTGTTGGGGTTGAATCTGTTGAAGGAATTAAATGCGGTAATTCAATGTTCTTCAGATGGAGTGCGTTTGACGATTTCACTACAGCAATTTTCTACCTCATAGTTTTTGACTAGACCTTTGCCGCCGGAATATAGTGACGTTCCGGAGTGTTTATGTGCGATTGATGACAATGATGTTGGTGTTTTGCAGATTGAGCCTGTTAAAATCGTTTTAAAACAAGGAATAAAGTTGCCACGAATTCCACATTATAAGATTTCGGTTGATGGTGAGCAAGCTTTGAAGAGTATAGCCCCCGATTTTGTACACCGTGGGGTAATTGAAGAAATTGCAGGAAGTTTGTGCAATAGTCCGATTTTACCAGTGTATAAAAAAGGGGATAATGCAATTCCTTTTCGTTTTATTATCGATTTACGTGCAATCAATAAGATTGTTGTGCCACAATTTACTATTGTGCCTGATGTTACGATGATATTAACGATAATTCCAGGTTCTGCTACTCATTTTAGTGTTGTGGATCTTAAGAATGCCTTCTTTAGCATTCCTATACACGAGGATAGCAGATACCTGTTCACGTTCACCCTATGGGGACGCTCGTTTACATTCACCCGTGTGCCACAAGGATACACGGAAAGTCTGAGCATTTATAGTAGGGCTTTGAAAGAGCAGCTCGACACACTTGAGTTGCCTACTACTTATACATTGCTTAATATATCTCCGATCTTCTTTTGGCTGCCGATTCTGAAAGTGCCTCTAAGGAAGGCACTGTGTTTTTGCTTATTCATCTAGCAAAACATGGACATAAAGCTTCACTAAAAAAGTTCAAATATTGTCGACAGGAGGTCGCCTATTTAGGCTATCTCCTGTCAAAGGAGGGAAGAAGATTGACACCTGAATGAATTAAAATCATTTCTAGCATGTCTGTCCCAAATGCACAGAAGGAAGTCAGAGCCTTCATAGGAATGGCTTCTTACTGTAGACAGTGAATCCCAAACTTTTCACTAGTGATCAAACCAATGTTGGTTTTGACAACGAAGGGCATTTCTTTGCCATTGCCGTGGGACTTGGAACACCAGAAAGCTTTTGACCTGCTCAAGACCGCACTGTGTTCAGCACCAGTTTTGAGCACACCAAATTATGAAAAGGCCTTCGAGTTGTATGCGCATGAACATGATGGATGTGCTTTGGCTGTGTTAACACAGGAACATGGGAGGAAGAATAGGCCGTGCGGTTCTTCCCCTCCACCCTTGATCCTGTTGCATGCGCTTTGCCGAGATGTCTGAGAGCTTTCGCTGCTGCTGCTTCTGTAAAACAGAGCGAGGTTATGGTCCTAAGCCATGCTTTAACCTTGTTGGTACCTCACTCTCTAGACGTTCTATTAAACAGAACGCAAACACAACATCTTACTTCCACACGATTAACGAGATACGAATTGATCTTGTTTGCGCAGCATATACAAATTAAAAGATGTTGTGTATTAAATCCGGCTGAACTGTTACCTCTTCCGCAAGATATTGCTTGCAGTGACTAAATGTCACATGACTGCCTTTATACCACAGAACAAGAAACTAAAGGCAGGATTGATTTGAAAGATATACCTCTGAACGATCCACAAGGGGAGCTGTTTTGCGATGGCTCCTGTTTCAAACTTCCGGATGGTACATCCACTGCTGCTTATGCCATCACTACACTAAGCACGATTGTGGAAACCAAAAGAATTTTGCATAACTCTGCGCAGGTCGCAGAGATTATTGCATTGATTAGAGCTTGTGAACTTTCCGAAGGGCTTAGAGTGAATATATACTGACAGTCAGTATGCTTTTGGGGTAGTTCATAACTTTGGTAGACTTTGGGCAGATAAAGGTTTCTTGACCTCACATGGAATGAAGATTCAATATGAGACCTTGATAGTTCAGCTACTCTCAGCGCTTGCACTTCCCACTCAGCTAGCAATTATGAAGTGCGTGGCACATCAGAAAATCATAGACGATGTAGGAAAAGGGAATGTTTTTGCTGACCAGATAGCCAAACAGACTGCTACTGATCTATATTCAGAAATGTATACTACAAGGGAGCCCACAAATGTTGGTACTATAGATGGAGGAATTGATTCCATAAAAAAAAAACAAGCTGATGCCTGTTTAGAAGAAACCAAGCAATGGGCTGATGGATTGGCGAGATTAGATGATGATGGGTGTTGGGTGGATAACTCAGAAGCAAAAAGGATGTTGCCAGACGCGTACGTCACTATGATGATTTCAATGGCTCATGGTCCCACTGACATATGCGCTCGGAAAATTTGCAAAATGTTAGAATCTGTCCGGGTGAATGTTAACATCCCGAAAACTGCTGAGTGTTTTGTCCAGAGTTGTATGGTCTGTCTACAGCACAATGTGGGGAAGGGTACATCGACACCAAGGGGTAGTTTTGATCCACCTTCTGTCCCGTTCGAGGTAATTTACTTTGACTTTATTGAAATGGAGCACTGTAATAACTTCAGATATGTTTTGGTAGTTATTTGTGCTTTCAGTAAATGGGTCGAAGCCTTTCCTGTGAAAGATGCCACAGCAACGACAATGGTGAAAACCATGCTTAAGGAATATTTTCCTAGGTTTGGTTTGCAGAGGGTCATCTGGTTGGATAATGGTCCACATTTAATGCTGCTGTTATTCTGCAAGTATGCGCAGGAATACAGATCAATAAACGGTTCCATTCGGCTAGACATGCTCAAAGCGCTGGACTGGTAGAACGACACAATGGTATTTTGAAAAACAAACTCGCTAAGACGTGTGCCGGCACCAATTTGAAATACTGATAGTGCTACTCTCTATGCACTCAATTCAGCAAACTAGGACTGGGCTCTCCCCCTATGAGGTAGTGATGGGGAGGCCAGCTAACATTTGGAACCTTCCCAAACTGAAATACTTAAAGGATGTAGAACATGTACTTCTTTCTGAGTATTGTGAACGGTTAACTCAAAATCTGTATTTCATTTATCAACAGGTGCAAGAAGCCCTCCCAGTCAAATACGAGGGGACCGGTCACAGAATCCGACCCCGTGACTGGGTGCTCACTAAATTATTTGAGAGAGCATCCTGTCTCGCACCACAGTGGAGAGGACCCCACCAGGTCCTATTGGCCACACAGACTGCCGTACGAGTAATGGGGAAGCGAGATTGGATTCATGCGACGCATGCCAAGAGGACACCTTTCCCGTTGACACACAACGGAGAAGACAAGGAGAAACTTACTTGCTCTGTTCCCAACGATCGATCAGCATTGAGCAGCACCGAGGGTGTTTTGAAGACATTTCCTGAGCCTGCAGGGCCTGGGGAAACTGCGGCTTTGTCTCCAAACTCTTCTATAGATCTTTTTGCACCTTTGTCCGGTTCTGTTGCCAATTCATCACTTCCATCAGGAAGCAACGACGCATTGTTTGCAGATCACACGGTACCAGGAGTCACAAGGTACAATCTGCGACCACGGAGCTAGACTTACTGCACAGCACGGCTGTGCCCTCAGGGGAACAACCACAGCGCTTGTCCTTTGCCACTCTTTTTGCACTGAAGGAAAAGTAGGTGGCTGGGGACCGGGAAAGACTAAGAAACCACGTGATCAGGAGATCACCAGCAAACGGACTACAGAGTTTTTTCGCAGGAATCTTGTCCGGAAAAGAGCTCCAAGGAACAATGCCTGTTATGGTCCCTACTTGTGCGGAACAAACAGCTAACCAGGTGGCCAACAATGACATTGGAAGATCAAATACATGGTCTTTTAAGACATATTGTCTTCTTGTAATTGCGTTAACCAGTTGTATGATACTAGTTGTCTTTGGATTTTGGTATATGGAATAAGTGCGCACACTTGAAACATTCTTACCTACTGAGAATGTTCCTACTATGTCTACACCTTTTGTGCACCTGCACACTCTATCTCCTAGGGACTCCCAACATAGACAGAGCTATCATAACAACACACTACTGTTAATAATGAATGTAACCCATGCGATTTTGAATAGGACGAACTGTTGGATATGCTCTCACTTACTGCAACATGGGGAAAAAGGGTTGGACTGCTATATTCATCCTTTGCCTTTAACTACTGCATGTTATGCCTCTTTAAGGGCACTATTCTTTGGCCGGTGGAATGATAGCATCTCAGGGAATTTTGATGGGACAAATTTGAATGAATTTGAAAGGCGAGTCCTAACGCCTCTGGGGTGCTCACTCTTTGCAAATAGGAGCAAGCTCAATGTTGCTTCTATTAAGCCTTCTGATAGACTATCCTGACCTTTTCATCTCTTATCTCTTTTAAGAGGGCTCCTATAGGGAACAGGGATGCCACACCACCTTCTTATACTGTTAATCATAGCCCCAACTCTGTTTCTTTCTGCATTCAAAGGAATGGTATTCAGTCAATGGGCGATTTCGAGGGTTGCCTCAATGTTGCAAACTTGACCAGTGAGGACAGACCTTTGTATGTAGGCAAACCTGTCTACTTTGTTTGCCGTAATGAGGCTTATCCCTGGCTACCTAGGGATTGGCAGGGAACTTGTTATTTGGGGATTCTGCTACCAGGGGTATATGTAGCCAGTACTACTGAAATCTCAAGGGCTCGTCCTAGGCGGGATGAGAATGGTGATACTTCTTCACAAGTTCTGGGCGATGTAGCAAAATCTTTTGTACCATTTTGGGGGCAGATTATGAATTCTGAGGATATTAGGAGATTGGCAAGAGTACTGGAGAGAACCATCAACCGGACCACTGACATACTCTATAGCATGACTCTAGAACAAAAGGCAATTAGATTAGTGGTGCTACAAAACCGGATGGTATTAGACGTCATCTTGGCTGAGCGTGGTGGAGTATGCAAATTAGTGTGGTCTGATTGCTGCGTTTTCGTACCAGATTCCTCCCTGACCATATTTAAGGCAATACAAAATCTGCACGTCCTAAGTTCAGAAGTGCACATAGGGAAAATGGGATCTTAGTACTTGGTTCTGGGACTTCTTACGGTCTTGGGGATGGAAGCTACTTTCAGTAGTATTGATAATCCTTGGCATCTTGCTGTTCTGTTGTTGTTGCATACAGTGTCTTCCTGCCAAATGTTCAATGTTAGGGGGATGCTGCAAGTAAACAGTAATAACACTAGGACCAAAAGTACATACGCCTGAGAAGATGACTAATGTATTTGTGATGAAGGATATTACTGAGAAGAACCTAATGGCAATTGATATATCTGGCGAATGTGATTCAGGATGAATGGACATTGAAGCGTGAAGTTACAAGTAAAGCTCTTGGCTTAGGCCAAAAGGAGGGTTTGTGAAATGGTAAATGTATAGTGCCTCCTTTTGACTTATATTGGCCTAAGCCTAGTCACACTACGAGGAAAACTGCGTTGCAAAGTTCCGATTTTGGATCGACATTGCCGCCATTTTAAGATTCATCTGCCTTTTTGATATCTGTTTGTACATTCTCTGTAATAAAATGGTGGAATGTGCTTTCAACTTGCAACCAAGCCTCCCGACCTTTGAGTTCTGTTAACGTTTAGACTGTCCAAGAGCCGACTGTTTGTATTAGGTAACGAGGCCTTGTACTGCATATGAACTGTTGTCTAAGCATTGTCTGCGCTCACAAGACTCATCCGCGAATACACATCTGGAACAATGTAAAGCGAATCTTGAGCGTGGACATAAGCTGAACTCAATTGAATTTGAATTGTAAAGGGAGCTTGCTGCAGGATTTGGGAACATACATTGTTATTGTACCACTGCGGAAATACAAACATGTGTAATCCCTTCTAAAATATTATGTGAACCGAATGTGAACTAGGCACGAACCCTAGACCACACATTATTAACGTGAAGAGGGGCTGGACAATATTATTTGAAATTGTTTAAAAGCACGAATGTGTAGACGTCCTGCACTCTCTCACCTCTCTTTGTAAGGCTGGTATACGTTGCGGGGTGTGGAGAGCCAGATAGCTATTTGTGTTTCTTTGTAAACTGTACAGTAATAAAAGATCTGTGGATCTTTTCAGCCCGTGATTGGTGTATTTCATTTGTGGTACTAAGCCTCGATATTTTCTTACAGGATGATTTTTTAGAAGCGGGCATACTCAGGCTTCTTTAAGGCAAGGGGGGACCAACCCTCAAGCCAAAGAGGCATTTATGAATGCAGTGAGGAATGGAGCTAGGGTGGTTCCACAGTCTTTGATGATATTGACAGGGCAGATATCACATTTACAGTTGGAGGGTTTGATGTGTTTGAGGAGTGTAAGAACATCCAGGTCTGTGACGTCTTTGAATGAGAAGCAGGGTTTGACTGAGGAGGGATTGTTAGTGGTGGGAGTAGTGTAAATGGGAGATGTAGAGGGGTTTTGGCTAGTTCTGATTTTGTTCTGCAAGAGGTTTATTTTGTTGAGCATGGCCGATCGTATGCTAGAGCACCACCGTTCATCTTTGGAGATGACCTGCATGATGGGAGCTGTTGTCACTAGTTCTCTGAAGATAGCGAACATCTCCTTAGAATTCGATTTTGCATTAGTAATTCTGGTGTTAAAAGAGGTGGCTTTGGTATGGATGATGGCTTTTTGTATTGAGTAGCTATCTCTTTGAAATCTTTTTTGGTGAATTCTTGGGGATTTGCTTGGCATTTGGAGAGCGCAGTGCGCTTCAAGGCAGGTAATTCGAGAAGTTCTGCGGTGAACCATGAGTTGGCATGTCTAACTGATTTTGCTTTTTCTAGAGATAGTGGGGCTATGGATTCAACGGCATTCTTGAGAGTGATGTTGTAGCTTTCTGCTAGCAAAATGGGGTTGTTTGAGAATGGGTGTCTGAAGACCGGAGAGTCAAGCTGTGGTAGGAGGTTCTCTTTGGTTAGTTTGCAAGAGCTCCTAGCAAAGGTGGCTGGTAATGGTGTGGTGTGTGTTTTGCTTTTAGTCGGTTTAGGGATGGGGAAGAGGATAGCATGGTGGTCTGTCCAGGGGCAAGGAGAGTTTGAGGTAACTGAGGCATTGCAGTTGTGGTCCAAGATCCAGTCTAGGATGTGGCCTTTTGAGTGGGTTGACTAGTTGGAACCCCTTGGTATTTAGGCCTTTAGCTAGAGAGTTGGCATGTGGGTCTTTAGGATCGTTGAACCCCAGGTTGAGGTTGCCAAGGAGAATGGATTTGGTATAGGCTTTTAGGATATTTCCAATAGGTGTAGTAAGATCTTGTGGCAGTCGTCTGATGGACTTGGGGGTCAGTAAATTATGTGGATTGAGATGGTGCAGCTGGGCAATAAGGAGAGCTTGTGGGAGATAGAGTCTCTATTCCCATCTGGAGGAAAGTTAATTTGCCTGAGCTGTTGGGATTCTTTGGCTATAAAGGCTACCCCCCCTTTGTGTGCTGGCAGTCTTGCCCAAAGATGGTGTATCCTTGGGGGAGTGCTAAGGAAATAGCAGGACCAGATGCTTTGTGGAGCCATGTTTCCGTGATTGCTAGAAGGTCTAAGTTGCCAGTGATGAGAAGGTCCCGGATCTCTGTGGTGTAAGCTGGTATGGAGGGAGCATTCATGAGGGCACATTGGAGGGGTATGGGGGGTTGGCTAGTGCTGGTGGTGGATAGGCCGTGTGGGCGACCGTGGAGTGGTGATGTTTGAGTTCCATTGTCTGTCGCTGGTGGTGTTGTGAGAGTGAGGTTGGGAGAGTAGGTGGAGTATGCCTTGATGTCCGCATGCAAGGTGTTGTCGTGGGCCTGGATTGGCTGCGTATTTGGTGAGGAGCTTTCTTCTTTGGAAGATTTGGAAGATAAAGTATTGTCAGGAGTGTCATTCGGGCTGGGAGAGAGGAGGCAAATCTGGTGGATGCTGGCGCCTGAGATGGTGAGAGTGGCTGGTTTCTGCTGTGGCTGAATGGTCTGTGGGGGAGCAAGTGCAGCTGTTCTCTTTATTAAGTCTTGGTAGCAGTGGGGTGATGGGTGAGGTGAGTGTGAGCGCAGAGTGGGGGCAGTGTTTTTGGAGTGAGAGGAGGCGGCTCTGGCATGATTATTGGTAAGGGGATCCATAGCGGTCCCAACAAAGAGAAATGTGGGAGTACCTGGATTCAAGCTGCATGATAACCTAATGATTGTTGGCAGTTTGGGTAGAGAAACAACTTGCCTGGTGTGTGTGTACTCTGGTGTTGCTAGAGTTGGACTGCAATAGCTTGAGTGAGCAAGCGTAGGATCCAGTTAGGAGGGTGCAGACGCCGGAGCGCTAGAATGAGGCATGTATCATTGCAGAGGTTTTGTGAGGTTGTTTATATTTTTGCTGGGCGGGCATGGAGCACTTTGCTGAGTGTTGGGTTCATTGCAGTAGTAATTATGCCTTTGTCGGACGTAGTGTAGGGAACTGTATGGGAGGAGTGTAGGCCAAGCAAGGGGTTTCTGTGGGGGACAGGCCTAAGGTACACAGGCTAGCGCAGGGGTTATCTGTGGTAGCACAACATGAATAGTCTGCGGGTCAGGTATATCTGCAGGGGTGTGGGACCTGGGTCGGGAATTATTAGGTTCAAGCTGGGGTATGTAAGTGGCCACCTGAGCGTGTAAGAGTAGCCGGCAAGTAACACTAGCTAAAAAAGCATAATATACACAGGTACACAATGAGTGCCTTACCGTGCTTCAAGTAGCCGGTGAGAAAGCTTAGCAGCTACTACTAAGCAGTGAGTTCTCGAGTCTAAAGGTCCATCTGAGAGAAACCGATTGCTGTCACTTCGGAACATCAGGCAATGGCGGAATGGTAGATGGGTGCAGTATGTGGAGTTGGCTCAAAAGGCTTGTACTGTCTTGGTCAGGCTCAGACACGAGCCTTTGGTTGCAGGGCCTTGGTTGGTGTTTGAGCTCTGCTGCAACCAATCAGCTGGCTCGAGTAGCTCGATGCTACTTTGGTTGCTAGGATACAACCCACACAGCCATTTTGAATCTTTCCTTGCTGCAGCCGGGACCTGGTGATATCAGCGTCACGTGGAGGCAGTGGCCGCAAGTGGGGGCTCGTAGATAGAAATCCAAATTATTTAATAATATGTCTCAATGACGGGATGCCAATCCTACATAAGGTGGTGGTCCAGGTGCTCCTGCAGCATGGTCTACTGAAAGGGGGGAGTGCTCCTGCACCCATGAGCTCAATGCAGATCTGCTGGTCTAGGGTCAGACAGGAGCCTTTGGTTGCGGTGATTGACCACCTTGCACAACATAAGCATGTCAGTATGAGAACACCACAGAATACTGGGAGGGAGGCAGGTAGTTAGCTCACAATCAGCAGCTTTAAATCAGGATGCCATCTGAACATGAGTGGAATGTTTCAGGCAGCACTCAAACTGGTATTATTTCCATGGGGTCACCCGGGTCAAACTTTGCAAGTTTTTTTCCTGCAGTTGTAGATATAATTTATAACCTCTCGTCTCCATAAAGACAAGAGAGTAGAAACATGAATTAATGGTTGGAACTTGAAGAGCGGGAGCAGATTAGACTTGTAAGAAAATGGATTTGTAGCACAGTGTGGTTAGAGTAGAATTACATTGGGATTAGGTTAGGTTGCAATTTATCTTTGGGGGCTTAGGGACACTTAGGTGGAGGTAAATTGCAGGTGGAAGGACAGTAAAATCACATGCAATATGTAGGTAGAAGAGAAGGCCCAAGCACTAAGAACCCTATTTGCATTTATTAGCTGTAAGAGGAGGCAAAAGCACCGGGAATCCACATGCGTTTAGTGGCTATAAGAGAAGGCAAAATTACTGAAAAATGCACTTGCAATTATTAGGCATAGGGGAATGCCAAAGTACTGAAAACCCACATTTACGAGAGGTAGCAGAAGGCACCAATGCATTTTATAGGAGGAGAAGATCAGAACCCTGCATGCATTTACTAGGCATAGAAGGCTAAAGCACGGAGAATCCCACGTGCATTTGTTAGGTGGAAGAGAAGACCAAAGAACTGAGAACCCCAGGTGCAGGTTGTAGGCAGACACGAGGGCCAAAAGACTGAGAACCCTGCATGTATTTATCAAGCAAAGGGGAAGGCCCAGCACTGAGAATCCCAAGTGCATTTACTAGGCATAAGAGAAGGCAAAGCACTGAGAATCCCATTATATGATATGACATATGATATGATATGATATGATATGATATGATATGATATGGCATTTATAACGCACCTGTACACAACTGTTTCTAGATGCGACAAGACAAGGAGAGGGAAACAGAGGGAGGACAAAACTGCGATTTTACTAGCCCTTGTGTCATTCAGATTGCACAAGTGCATTTACTAGGTGTAGGAGAAGTTCAATGCACTGAGATCCCCATATGCATTTATTAGGTGCAGGGGGGAAGGTCAAAGCACTAAGCCCTCACATTTATTTACTATGTGTGGGAGAAAGTCTAAGCACTGTGAACCCCAAATGCATTTATTAGGAGTCGGGTAAGACCAACACACTGAGACCATCATGTGTATGTATTAGGCATAGGAGAAAGACAAAGTATTGAGAACCCCATATGTATTTTGTGGGCAGAAGTGAAGGCCAAACCACTTACAATTCCATGTGCATTTTGGAGGCAAATGAGGTTGTCAAAGCACTGAGAACAACCATGTGGATGTTCTAGGCAAAGGGGAAGGCCAAAGCAATGAGAACCCCACATATATTTTCTAAGTGTAGGAGAAGGCAAAAGCACTGAGAACCCCACATGCATTTAGTAGAAATAGGTGAAGATTAATGTACTGGCATTTGGTAGGTGGCGTAGAAGGCATAAGCATTGAGATACCATGTGCATTTTGCCTGTCAGAGGAGAAGGCCAAACCACTGAGAGCCACAAATGCATTTTGCAGGCGAAGGAAAATGCCAAATCACTGAGATCCCCACATGCATTTATTAGGCGTAGGAGAAGGCCACAGCAATGAGCCCCAACATTCGTTTAAAATGTACAGGGGAAGTCTAAAGCACTAAATACACAATTTGCATTTATTAGGCAGGGAAGGCCAAAACACTGAGAACCCCACATGCATTCACTCAATCCAATTGTGAATTAAAGAAACATGTCTCTACGTACTACAGGAAGCAAATGTGGTAGAGGGCGGAGTAAGTATCAGTGGAGGAATGTGTATGGTGGGTGATTTTCACCTGATACAGTAGCAGCTGTTTGCATCAGAGAAGCCCAGGCTGGGTCTCTGCACGTGCCACACCGGTCACTAGGTAGCCTCATATCTCGTCCTATGTAAGGAACAGTGGAATATGTATCAAAGGATCTGGTGCATCGGGAAGAAGTGCTATTGTTAATTCAGCACCTTTGGAAAGTAATCAGGTCCCAGAGGATGAAGTTCACGAGGAGGAGGAGGAAAATGAGTGGGAAGTTGTGCCACCACCAACAAAGTTGCAAGAGGGGGGAGATATGACATCAGTTCAGCAACAGAGAGAACATTCCTCTGATGAAGGCCTAAGGGTGATTCCTCAAATTCCCCACCTCTGATTTCTTTGGAAACAGAGGACAATGAAGACCATGACAGAGATTATCCTTCATTCCCTGATTAAAAATCATCAAGTCTCACACACCTCTAATTTCACAACAGCACAGATAGTGAGGGATGCCAGGAGACAAAAAATGTGGGTCTAAGAATTGATGAACATATGCACTTGTCAAGTGCAAACATTGTACACAGCAAGCCCTCCTCAGGCACACCCCACATGCCAGAGTACAGCCATTTCTAAAAACTGCAGGAAAAAAACACATCTTAGTGGTAGCACAAATTATGGTCAATCACATCAACAGCACCTGCTGCTCAGTAAAGAGCACACACATAGAGCAACCACTGCCAGGTAAACTGAGCAGTCTCCAAAATGGAGAAGAGGTTAGGACCCATCTCAGCAATTCCACAAATCAGGAGTGTGGAGTTATTTGATGTTGAACAATCAACAAGCGTATGTTGCTACCTGTCATACATGCAAGACACGTGTCTTCTGATGGAAGCTAAGTACCCATTTGGGCACTCAATCCTTCTGTGCCAATTGGCTCACTCTATGTGGTTTACAAGTAGGCATTGTGACAGCTGATAGTGGATCTAATGTTATAGCTTCCCTCAGGATATGCAAACAGATGCACATGCCCTACTTTGCCATTGCCCACCCAGTTCTGATCACCTGCCTCATAAGGCAGAGCCTGATACAAGATTAGTTGGTGCTGTGTAAGTATGGCCCAGAAGACCTGCACCTACTTTAGCCACTGTTACAGTGCCTGGAATATGTTAGAAATTATGCAGTCATGTGACCCTACCCTTTACAATACGATGAATACTTCAATACTGACTCTGTGGAATTCAAACCTCCATATGCTTCAGCATCTGCAAGAACAATGCAGTGCAATGACCGACTACTCCAGCAATTAGATCCAGCAACTGTACAGTGCTACCTAACACCCACACAGTGCAACTGTTGGACAGTGTTTTTGGACACCATTAGTGCATTAAACTATATGCTCAGAGGGGTGCTGACTGATATATATGTTGGAATTAGAATTGTCTAACATAATACAGGAACATGAATGGTCTAATGATGCAGAAGTATAGTTATTCGTCTATGAATCTGCTCTCAACATTCCCACAGAATCCACGTATTGTTGGGAGGAAGGGGAGTGACTACTATCTCTTGCCATCTTTTCTTGACCCATCTAATAGAATCCACCTGGAAACCTGCAAGCAGCAGTAGTGGTAGATTGTATAGCAAATTAAATGTTTACTTCTTCTTTCACACTCAATACATTTGGTTCTATCAAACAAGGCTACGATTCTCTGAATACTAGTACCTGACTCACAAACTAGAGGTATTGCCTCAATGTATTTGGCTCTACCAATTAGCAGAGCGGCACAGCATGCTCTAGATAGTGTTGCACTCTTGGCTCCTTCTTTCTGGTTGGTTAACACCAACAGTGGATTCAGAGTTGGTTCTGCCTCATTTTATTTGTCTCTACCAGCCAGATGAGCAACTCTTTGAGTCCTAGTATTGAGATCTTAAACTGTAGGTTATGTCTCCATACTTTTGGCTGAGTCACACATGCTTTTTTCTATCACTACCCTCTTGCCTGATCATCTAGAAGAGGGTAGGGTGGTAGAGCAGTTTGTCTTCTCCATGGCATTCACTAAAGCTCATCATCCAGCTCACACAACCCATGCAACCTGTGCCTGTATTGATCAATGTTCTATCTCACCTGGTCTGCCCAAGTGGCCTACACACTGAATTCTACAAACTCCAATAGGAGGATATTTGTGGGGCAAACTCTGTTCAGCTGAGCACTGAAATAGACTAAGTGTTAGGACTGCTGCTTGGGTAGGGGAATATAGGCTTACCCACAGCCTATTGCATGTCCCTATGAGGTCAATGGCTTGTTTGACTTGAAGTATAGTAATACACAGTTGTTAGTCATCAGCACTAGTGGTTAATTATGATTAGAACAAATAAACAGAATATATTGCCGTGCTAGGTTGAGCTTGTATTCCGAGATTGAATATCCATATGGTTGGTTTACAAAGTTCAGATGCCCATGTGCCAACACGTGATTCGACCTTGTAATGGTCTTTAGTAAGCCTGGGCTCACAAGATAAAATCTCTTTGCCTCAGTATGCTGTTCCAAATAGCTAAAGTTGTGGTCCAATTAAAAATGATTCTTTGGAATATTGCAGTCCTGTTCCTCAGTGGGTTGCAATGCTCCAAAGTCAGAGTCTCCTGGGTCTTGTCCATGAGTGGGATGCAACACTTAAAAATCACAATCTCCTTGGTTATGAGAGGCTCAGCCTTATAAGGGATGCTGCATAATGCTAAGCCTCCAATAACCCAGGAGTCTCTGATTAAACAATTATAGAATCTCATGTGTTTACATTAGCAATAACTGTTTGGGTTTCATTGGCAGAACAACCATTCGCAGCTATTAAACATGACCTCTCTAGTACACCAGCATTACGTAAACGTTACAAAGAAAAGTCGTTAACACTCTTTTACCATAAACAACATTGGGCCTCATTATGACACAGGCGCTAGCCGTGCCTGTAAAACTGGCACAGCTGCCGCCAGACTCATTTTATTTCTGGCCCCCAGGAATGGGTAATTACCGGGGCATTGCAGCCGCGGCAGACCCAGTAATTGCCAATTCCCGGGCACCAGAATAAATTACTCCCCATTCCCATTTGAGTCCCATTTGACTCAAAGGGAATCGGGAGGTTGGATGCACCAGCACCATTCGTGAATGCTGCCGGTGCATGCGACATGGTCTGCTCGTGGGTGCCGGTCCCCCTGCCACGTCAGACCTGGCGGACGAAAAAGGCACCCGCTCACAGGCCTCGTAGTTTTCCGGTCTGGTAACAACGATCCCAGCAAGTTTACCGGTTTTGTTGTTACTGGACCGGCAAACCTACAATGAGGCCCATTGTTTTTTTTTGGCTGTACTGACACACAGGAACGGGTATGAAAAAGACTATTCGCTTTTTACAGCATTGCACCTTTTCACAGGTCTGTGGCTGCCTGAAAGTCTGTCTTTAGGTTCTGCATTAACTGTTGTAGTACAACATGCTGTTACTGCCTTGTTGCTAAACATAAAAATCCAGTGCCTTCTCATCTCAAGAAATAAGATTTGATATTGCCAAATTCCATATACGTTACTTTGACTCAATTCCCTGCCCTATACCTTGCCTTATTATTATTGCCTGGACCAACATTGGACATTAATATGGCTGCATTTCTGTCACATCCCAATTTGCTCATCTCTGGGATGATATTTTTTATTTTGTAGACAGATCATGCCACCATGATTTAAAAGGGAGGGTGATTGATGAATATGAGTTTTGTGCTGTTGGGTACTTGTGAACCACAAAGACACAGGACTACTAGATGTTATTCTTATATTGGGATCATGAGCAGCAAGCCAAAACTGCACCTGGTGAAAACTAGGGCACAATCTCGCTACCTTAGTGGTATTTCATTGGTGGTATCTCATTGGTGGTTTGGAGTAAAGACTCAGAATACACTTACCAGGTCACCTGAAAGCTGCAATATGGGGAATAAGCTCCTTATGATTTGACCCACTTCACAGTGTGTTGGTGCACCTTACATTTTACTGCAGGTGGTAATAGAATACCTATTTAGCTGTGTACCTCTCTATGCATTATCATGTGTAATTAGTGCACACAATAATAGACTAAAAATGTATCTAGTTCTTTCATGTATTTTATAAGCAATTGAAGTTCACACAGCACGAAATATGCAATGCAATGAGTTCAGCATGACATGTTCTGTAATACAAGAATGAAAGCACACATTGCAAAATCACATTTCCCCTTGCAGCAATAGCATTATAGAGGAGCAGCTGAATGCCTCTTGAGGAAGTCCCGCCCCATCCCTCCTATATGCTGGAAGCCAGAAATCGCAACATGCGCAGCACCAGTGACCGTGCCTATTCCAAGGAGCCTTCGAGAAAAGGTATCCATTGAGAAGACCGTATATGATGTATCCGCATAGAGATGACAATCTCTTGGAGGAAATCCCTGAAGGAATATGAAGATGAGAGGACAAGAAGATGGTAGCATCACAAGAAGAGAGCTTGATGGACTGAGAAGAGTGGCTGAAGAAAAGGATGTATGGACAGTATAGAATTTGATGATGAAATAAAGTAAACTTTCATATGCGGAATGATGATTGAACATATGAAGAGCACTTCAGAAAATACAAGCTGTTTTTTAACTGTATAGATGCATCAATGCAAGTAGACTAAGTGATCTTAAAGGCTAGCTATATGTAGTGCCTAGGCTGCAGCTGGACATCAGTGTAAAATATTTAGTAAGTTCGGACCCACAAAGAAGGAAGGATCGGAAAGCTGTGTCGCAGCAACATGAAGTTAAGAGCTTGGAAAGGCCTGGAAGAGCTGCCTGACCTGGTATCAGAGGATGAAGTAGCCAAGAACTGGTAATCTATCTATAAAGAACAGGAACTGTGAGAAGTTGAAACCTCATGTTAAGGTGCAAAGAAAGTACACCATGAGTGCCAAGTTTATTAATTGAAGACAATTTAATGATGAAAAACAAGCCGAAATATGGTCTCCTGTCACGTGGCCTATGGATAGAAATAGAAGGTAGACATGCTGCTCTAGACTTTAGATAGCGTGTGCCTGTACTCCCTTTTCTTAAAGTTGCAAGGATACTATGTAAGGCCAAGTTCAAAGACAACCTGAATGGCAGAAGGCATGAGTGATGAGAGATATTGGGCTAATTGGGTAGGGAGACATGGTCAAGGTCCACCCACTGGCACCTGGGGTACTAGCTTACGTGTGCTAGTTATCCAAATGTTCCAGAAGGGTACAAGCATGCCAAACATTATAGAGGGCCATATAACAATGGAACTTATCGTTTGAGAGGCAATGATATACTGTGTACCTAATAACTGATGAAGATGACTTGCACTAGGGGTGGGCATAATTTACCCACCTGACTGTAGAGATCCAATCTCAACCTGTCCCTCTATAGAAAGTATACTTAGATGTTCCCTTTGAGCGTATCACAACCCCCCTAGATTTCTCTTATTTGCCACATAGTATGATGCAATGTATGACAAATTTGTAATATATAAATGTGTTTTTTCTGCAAAATGATTGAGAGCTCCAGCGAACGTCTGTCGATGTCCATCGTAACTCCCTGCTTTAGATAATTGATCATAAAACAGGCAGATGAGACTTTTTGCCAACTTCCTGAATCGATCTTATTATTTGGTGTAAGAGTTATTCTGCATCCCATCCATGTATGACGTGTTACTGATTCAAGGAACCCCTGGGTTCAGCAGATTTCTTCCGTACAAAACAGAGCTGCAAGTAACCGTTTCCCCGCGATACAGCTTTTTCTTCCACAATAAACTTCAATTACGCTTCTAGCATTGGCAGGCAAAAACACTCCTCTCTATGGCCTTGAAATGTATCTTTCATATTATATGTGAAATTTGTTTTTTGGACGGTGCAGGAACACATGACAATAGCTGTCTAGACTTGTAAGTCTAAAATGTTTGCCAGCCTACAGCTGCCCACAATATCACACAAACACACAACCTCACTTGGTACTTTATTCTCACCTACAAAATGCTTGAAATGTTCATGCCAGGAGCTTCAGGGAAGGATAGGTTCTGTGTGCCCTCGGTTTGCTAGGATTGCCCATCCATCTCTGGCTGCTGAGAATCTCTCTCACCACAGGTCACCTGGTCAGTGCTCACACACAGAAAAGTTCTTCCCATTTGCTTCTCTCCCTTTCAGCAGGAGAAAGTTCAGCAAACACACTGTAGTCTCCGAGAGCCAATCCTTTCTTCTTTTTTCTTTTCCTCTCTGTGTTTCCCTTTTTAAGTTCTTTCTCTTCAACCTGCCCTGTCATGTATCTTCTCCTACAGAATGGCTTTGTGATGTCACATGCCAATCAGACACCGCCTCCCAAAATGGCCAAGCATCTAGAATCTTCCAGAGAACATGTTTTTCTTTCCGTTCATCTTTCACCAGAGTTTCAGGGCAGCAAACGGATGCCAATAAATTACATTTCTCTATGCTGGCTTCCTGCAGCAGAACACAGACAATGGAGCTACTTTGAACAACGTGACTTTTCCTATACCTCAGCTCATATCTTCATCGCAAAGGCAGCTTTATTTCTTGCATTTTTCAAGCAACACCGAAAAGCCCAATTTGTACCAATGATCTGCACCGATGATTTGCACCATTGAGCTATGGACTGAGCTGCCTTAAATATCAGTAAGGGATTACGGATTATCATGTTAGGGTGTTACTGATAAGTAATTGTACGTTTTATGCTTCATTGCCACTCAGTCCATACTTTACAATTGTGTGATTCAATATGCTATTGTACAGCTACCATGCAAAGCTGGGTTCAAACCCCCTTTTTCTTTGTTTTATATAAATTCACAGTACTGACTCACACCAGATTAGCACCGGAGTCTCACACCAGAGCCTCACACCTCTTGCGATCTGAGTTTTTGATACCATTCTGCCCCAGCTGAAATTCAGAGACTCTTTTCCCTACAGTCCCCCTCGGGGTGTAATAGAGTGTCCCCCTGTCCTATGTTTTACTGTACAGATAGCTGAACTCATAGCACCCATGATTGCTTGCACACCTGCAAAAGGTCAATCTATTACTGTGTACTCACTATACCTTAGGCTATGCTATTATTACAGATTGCTCTGGAAACAAAGGGGATTCCTTCATTCAGCAGGAACTCCTGTGAAAAAAGCATTGTATGATGCCCTTATCTTAGCTATTGAAATTGCCATTGTTAAAGGTGCTGCATATCAACTCTTTATGATGAAGTTACCCAAGGGAATGCCTCTGGAAAAAATGTGGCAAAGAAAGCAGCTCATCCTCCTCTCAGGCTTTAAATTTGTAACTACAAACTGATGGCACCAATACAGCCCCTTTTGCCTACCTAAAGGACCTTGCCAAAACACAGGATGAGGCACCTACCTATGTTCCTCCTATAGTCAACTCATAGTGCCCAGGGCTATAATGCCTTATTGTTCCCGTGTGTACTATGAGAGGGGGAGGGTTGTGGGCAAAGGGAGGATAGTTGCTTCTATAAATTGAGGCTTGTATGCCCCAGATTCTTCTTCCTTTGTTTTACACTATGTAGGACGTGTGTTATGAGCCAACAACATACTATGAGAAAGACAGCAACAGCGGAGAGAGTGGCACAACCACTTTAATGTCCCCCTTTTCCAAAACTCCAAATTGACTGCATCCAGTTACTTAAATAGTGGAGGTTTTGTAAATGTTCTTTTCCGTCTAGACAACTTTTTAGGATTGGTATGGTAAATGCTGTTAAAAGCAAGACACCAATTCTTCGTGGTTATGGGTTCCGTTTTTCTCAACAAGTATTGGGGTTTCAGTCAATATAAACAATGGCTGGGCCACCCATTTCACTGGCCAGGGGGTGAAAGAACTCTGAACAACCTTGAAAATACAGCAAAATCTCCAATGCCCTCACCACACCCAGTTAGCATGGGCGGTGAAACACCACAGTGGTATATTGAAGATTGAACTAGTGAAACTGTACAGTGAATACATCTGAAATGGGTAGAGCAGAGCCTTAATCCATAATGAATATGAAAAGGCAGTGTAATACAAAAACAGGACAAACACCACATGAGATTCTTATGGTTCGAGTGATGCACCCTTCATCCTCACCCCTGCTAGCTATAACTGTAGCAAATGTTCATTTAAATAATGATGTGCTGCTCAAGTATAGCAAGGTGAAGATAAAATGTATTAAGTCTATTCAATGACAGATTAAAAGTGCATTTAATAGGATCTGGACCAGTTGTGCCATGTGCTAGAACCAGAGGATTGGGTCTTCGGCAAAGTTTACCTACAAAAGTCTGCTTTAGCACCCTATCAGGGGACTTTGTTTTCTAAAACAGCAGTGAAATGTCAAGGATTGTCCACCTAGATTTATGTGAATTAGTGAAAGATAGCAAAATCCTGCTCTCGCACATCATTTTTACTGCCTCTTAAACTTGAGATGTCGTGAATGAATAGGTTACAACACTAATCCCAAATGTGAAATCTAATTGTAAACACAATTGTGAGTTTATCGAGTTTACAAAAATAATAACACCGGCAGAAGTGGACAGCTGGCTGTGGTGGAGGAAATGACAGTTGTAGTATGCCACTGCAGGAACCGTATGTATGGAGGAACATGATTTTGTGGTGTACAATATGTCCTAGGTTTTTTTCTCACTGGAGTTGAGTGTACAGACAAACACGTTTTCCCAGCTTGCTGTGTACTTCCCAATGGGTAACATTTGAAACATATACAATTATGCTGTCCACAATTACTACCGTTATGCCTACATCTACTTTGCCCATGTTGTAAAGCGTATTTATATGCAAGCATTATTATCTAACTGAAGTTGGTACTCATTTATCAACTTCGGAAATATGAAAGGCTTGAGTGGCCTTGCCAGGATTGAAACCTGCAACCTGCAGATCACACACAGATCTCATCAGCGAGTGCCCAATTCACTGAGCTTCTTTCTGGCTAAAAGGAACAAGGGAATGTTTACAAGGGAAAGTTATATGATGAAAAGCAAGGTCAATTTCAAAACATAACTTCTGTTATTACTGATGGACAATTGGCCAGTATGGAAGCTAACATTGATTAGTTGCTCATAGTCTCTGATCTTAGTGCCTTGACTAACACCCTGCTAACAAACTTGGATTTGAATGTCCCCTCTACAGGTGAATGGATCAATTGGACCATGACTTGTGCAGAAGTCCAGGGCTTTTTGAATCATCAATTATGGACAATCTATGATGACATCAGGTCTGGCTGAAAAGCCTGAAAAATTACACTACAGCAGTCATTCAGAAGTGGCCAGCAGTAGGGGAGTTGATGCGGCTTGACGGCTTGGTGTACCTATCTCCCTTCCTCTAGTTTTGCTCCAGCTTCGACTTCTAGATTTTCTGGCTCACCTTTTTCTGTCTTCTCTCTGCCCGCTACTACCTGTTAATACCCACATTTCTGTCTTTCCGACCTGACAAACATCTCAGGGGAGATCTCACCTCACCACTTAGCACAGAATTCATGCTCCGGATACAGACTGTATGTCTACCGGAGTGCTGCAGCCTTAGCAGTGGCAGCGCTTACAAGTATTAAGGCATAAAGGAGAGCTTAGGTGCTAAGATAACGTTGCACCAATCCAACTGCTCAAAATGTAACATGTACGCATGGTCAAAGTTGAGGTGAAGTGGGGGTCATAACACCTCAACCTGCAACCTGCATTTTGTTTCCCAGATAAGAGCACACTCCAAAGCCAGTCTTTTCGGCTACTATGCACTATTAGAGTCTTTCTTTCACATATATACCTCTGACCAACTCACTATTTTTCGTAAGCCTACCAAGCCTGAAAGGGCCCGATGTTATTGCCTGCCGGATCACATTGCTGAGGCTTGTGAGAAGCACCACCTACCTGAGCGCCAGAGCACTCGTGATGATTCTGAGCGGAGCACCCTTGCTGCGTAAGCCCACTGTGAATGAAGGGTGTTGCAGTTGGGGGGAAGGTGCTTTACATTCCCAAGGACTGAGAGAAGCTGCTAATAACTGACCGCTGCAGCCCTGAAAAGATCCTGCGTAAACCGCCCCTGTGGCAGAAACCCACCGTGGTTGAAGGGCGCTGCTGTTAGGTTCTACCCATCACATTCCACCGGCCTGCAAGAAGGTCCTCTTATCTGACCGCAGGAGCACTCATGAAGATCCTGAGCAGGCTACAGTTATGGCGTAAGCGGTAAGCCTGCTGTGGTTGATGATCGCCACTGTTAGGGTCTGTTTGGGGTCTGTGGCCGGCCTCCTGGATCTTTTATATATCATCTTTGTTGCACTGAGAGAATAGTGCATACTATGCTACAGAGGTGCGGTTTAATGTGTGTGCCTTTTTTAGGCCCAAACGTACAGTATGGGGTCAGGTTCGGCTAGGGAACGCGCCCATCTGGAACTGGTACAACAGGGATATCCAGGTGCACAGCACATAGAGACAGAGTGTACAAGCAGGGGACACTATGCAGGCAGACAGGCCTCAAGGGGAGCTCCAGGTGCGCTGGTTGGCAGCAAAAAGGGAGAACACCACAGTTCCCAGCAATCCCCATAGTGCTTTTAGGAGGAAAATACAATAGTACCCAGAAACCCCTCTAGTTTTTTAACGGTAACCAGCAAGAGGTATCAGATCACGGGAACCATTTTAAGGGCTCTCACTGTAAATAGTCGCACACTTCTCGCGCCCCTGCTTGGCGTTGTCAAACAATGGCGTCTTACCTGCACATTTTCTGAGGCTCCACCATCACCATCCACCGTCGTTACTCTCCGACATGTGTCCCGAGCGAGCATGCAGGATCCTGCATCTGTGAGGACGTTAACGGAAACAATGAACAGTGAGACAATAACCAGATGTTGCCGCGCATGATAGTATTACTTAGGTGGATGCTAGGCCCCACCTGAGCACCATCGAGGCGTCTGCATGCCTATTGGAGGAAACAGAAAGGACAACAGTTGTATGCATGTGCATAGCCTATCTGCTGCATAGTAAGCAACTAAAACCTAGCCTTGGAACTAACACAGACACTAACTTGCTAATTACAACGTGGCTGGCTTCTCGTGAAAGAACCCCGAAACTGACAGAACAGGAGTGAAGTAAGGTCTTGAGCTAGCGCTGTTTGGAGCTCCCTTGGGTCTAGAATGGGATTTACCAGGCACTCGGACGGGAAAGGATTGAGGTGTGGAGTGGGCACTGGAGTGAGGGTTGGAGATCTCAGTTGCTGGGTGCTAATTGTCATTTTGTCTTACCACAGGAGCCCGCAGACCCAGAGAAAAGACCCGACCAAGGAAACGTTTGGGGGAAAACTACACTAAATCCCACCACTCTTTTGGTGTTCTGTGTCTGGTGCCATTACCAGAGCCTGGCGGCAGCCCGATAGTAGGGTGCGCCGTTATTTGCTCGGAAATGTTTCATTACTGTGAAGGGAGGGGTGTCAGGCTTCACCTGCCCCTTAACCCACTCAGGCATTCGCCACAGCATTGGCTCTTGTGTTGTTTGTGGCCATTGAAAGTATGCGGCTTTGCAGGCTTATTTTCTGCTTAGCCACCCTTTACTATTCTGTGGGGCCATGCCCGCAAAAAGGAAGTCCTGTCCAGGCACGGTTTCACCAAAACAGAAGAAGAGATCGAATCCTGCAATGGTCCCCTTAGAGAAAGCACATTAATGATGACATGATATTGAAGTGCTCGTCAATGACCTAGGCCCGGTTACACAAAATGTGACTCTGGGTAATGACAATGAGCTGGCCAAAAGAGCTGCTAAAAAGCCTAAGCAACCAAAGGACTGCACTAAACTAGAACAAACTAAGCTCGCTTTTAACAGATCGAAGGCTTCTTGTTTGCCAATGGAACTATAATCTTACCCAGTCTCGTTGTGGATGACCTCCTGCAGTTTGGATCTCCACGTCCATCTTACCTACTGTGGGGTCTTAATTCATCATTATCATATACATTTTATTTCGGCATTGCACCATACAAGTTACATCATAAACAATTCCACCTGACATATCATTTTTAACATAGCACTTCTTAACAATGTTAACATAAACTAAGATAAAAACGCACATGCAAGATCCAAAAAACCTTAAGAACACGTAGAATCAATACATAAAATTAGACTTAATCTTCTAGTTAAGATGTGACCACAACAGAAAGCTAATAAAATACAATACCATTGTGGACAGTCATGTAAGCAAGATGACAAAGAAAAACAGCTCAGTGCCTACCAGTGGTCCCAAATACATCATCATCATCCAATCTAATTTCCGCCAGGTCGAAAGGCGCAGTACAAAATACACGAGCCACAATACAACTGGTAAGCAATGCTTAATAGTAGTTCACCAACACCTACAATACATCTAAAAAAAACTGTTTTAGACTGTGATTTCTTCTTGACAAGCAACAAAAAAGGCAATGTTACGATTCTCTGACTGTTTGCAGAATTTCATGGCCTCTCCTATTCTACGAATATTAAACACATTGTAAAGAGGCTTTAAATCTCTAGCTTTCAGAATCTTAACCCCTTCACATGTAAACATAAAGTGACATTGTTTCCTCTCTAAGCCTACACATATGAGAAATACTACTAGCAAAATACTTCCATGATCGACTAAATGTTGCCACATTCAAGGTGAACATTCTACATTTTATGAAAAGTGTGCATGCATAAGGGGGATAGACGGGATCCAAAAACTGACCATTTCCGAAAGTGGGTTTGCATTCCATGTATTGAGGACCCCTGGGTAACTATAAGCAAGAGGACTCCATCCTGGAGCAACACAGGTTAATAGCTGCCTGTTTAACAATGGTTTTAGAGTTGCTATTAATTGTGTGAGGGCTGTCCCAAAAAGCACTGAAACTTAAAGCCATCCCCCTTCAAGAGAAGAGACATTACATGTATAAGGGCCGCCTTGTATTTTGATAAGTCTGGTGTCCCCCAGATTCAAACCCAATACATCACTTGTCTGAGCCCTATCTCATCGGTTATTGGTCTAAGGTCTGTTTCCATGTGCAAGAAAGCATAAGGAGTACTTAAGGGGAGCAAAAGCGACCTCACTAAAAACACATTTTCAACAGTTGCAAGGTCCAGAACCTTGCAAAATCCCCATATATCTTCCCCGTATAATACAGAAGCTGAAGCCTGGCTTCCATAGACCTCCAGAGCAGGTGATACAGCACATTGTATGCTCCAATGAAAGATGTGGTAATTACACTGCACACCTGCAGTTACCATAGAAAATCATATAGTCTCCTCTCAAATCGATATTCTCGTATTGCGGATTTACCAGCTTCGTCCCCAAATGTAAAATCTTTGGCTAGCCAGCCCGCACCCTGCGAAGCCCTACCCGCAAGGACTACTCCTGCAGATTATTACCCAATCTGGGGATAAAGTTTGTTTAGCTGGAAACAATGCTGCCGTTTATCCAGACACCATTACAGATAGCGGTGGCAACTCTGACCACCCCCCTCAACATTACCTGCTTAAGGCAAACATCTCCGTGTCTGCAGTCAATTCTCTGCGTCTTCCACTTTGAGGCCACTTTGAGGCCAGAGCTAACTGCCATTTGCAGAGCTATTGAGGATTTTAAATCAATGTCATTTTTTAGTAGGCCTGGCAGGAGCACTTCAACATAATAATGCCAAACCGCAAGCGCCTTGGAAAAAGGCAAGGTACCTAAAACCTCGCAGCAAGGCTCCAATAGTGAACTTGCTATTACCCCACTGCTAAGAGTGATCAGTAGTTATGAATCTACTAGACCTTTAATTGATCCACAAGGACAAAAATAAATAGACAAATACACTAACAAACACCTGACTGGGAAAATCCCAAGAAAAGCATTCCACAGTGTAGCGACGCATTCTGTTTTTTCCCTAAACAGCAAAAAATGTTTCAAGAAGTTCGAAGCACCTGAGTCCGGTCCATCCAACAGTTTCCTAAGGGTTATTTTTCCCAAATTGTGTAAGCGTTCAAGACAAGATAATTATTTCCTGACAAATAAGGTTATTCATTGGTTACGCCATAAGCCGGACTGCATGTCGATCATCAGGGATGGTGTAGTGGGAGGCCACGGGGGTGTCCATGACCCCCGGTCGTCACTCACAGACATGACTGAAATCTGTTTTAAACACCCAGTGTTGGCAGATGGCCTTCTTGCTATGGACTCCAGATGTTTACCCCCGGCTGATTTCCAGGTGACCTTAAAGTATAACTGGAACTGGAATTGGACTACCAACTCTGGAGCCTCTATTCCCCAACACGTCCCCTACAGCTCCTGTGGCACCAGCTAAGAACTCCATCAGCCAAACTGCCTATGTTCTAGCTCTGGCCTCATGGAAGCCAAATCAACTTGACATACTGGATCCAATGCTGACAGCCCCCACTGTGAATGGCTACTCTTACAAACACCAGCTGCTCCTGAACACATTAGAATTGTTTCTTGGAACTTTGCACGTATCCAAAGTAGAATGGCCGACACGAACTGACATCTGTTCTTCGATCAATTCCAGATTATCTGTTTCCCAGAAACTTGAGCAGCTGGATGTATTTATAAAGTGGGATACACTTGTCGCTTTATTCCAGCAATTGAGAGCAACAAGGGTAGACAGAGTGGGCGTATGTTAGTATGGATAGACTCTTGGTTGAATGTGCCCTTAGAATGTTTTGAAACCGGGTCCAGATGTTGTTTCGCAAAATATGATTTTTTTTTTCTGGACATGAAGTTTCTTTATTAAATATTTATGGAGGGGACAATTTGCAGAGCAAGAACATTATGGATTTGGATAAGCTCAGCAACCAGTGAAACCTAAATCCAAACCGTGGTTCTCTCACAACCTTGCAGCACTGAGAGCAAAATACAGGGCTTCAGAACGAAAATGGACAAAAAGTAGAACCCCTGTGATGGCTCTGACCACTAAAAAAGCACTGAAATAATATAAGGAGGCTATTTAAAGCCAAGTCAAACTTTCTGTATAACAACATTGTGCTAGTCAAAAACACACGTAGAGAGCTTTTTCATTTCACGCTAATTGTATTCCGCTTGATAACGCCTCGTTGGCCACAGAACCTCCAGTTAACCAACCCAATACTTACAATATGCTTTTCTCTAAAATAATTAAAGCCATCCAGGAGAAAATTGATCAAAACAGGTCAGCAGTCCAGAATGAAAATTTGGCATGTGAGCCTGAGTGTTTCCAATGATCAAAGGGAAAACAATTCAACACACGGAAGACCAGTTTGATTTTAAAATACAAAAAAGGTAGCAGGTGCCCCTCTCTCAAAAGAACATGGCACGATAACCTGTTCTGTTGTTTTACCCACTGTGAGAATCTGCAGCCATTGCTTTTAGCTCACTCTACTTTTCACAAAGGAGGAGTAACTATTTGCATATCAGTCTTTGTCCCGCCCACAAGGGCAGTTCAGCACCGAAATGCCAGGCAAACCTCCTTTGAACAAGAGTACCAACAGCAACCCCATACACGTGTTTCAGCCTTGTTGGGCCTCATCAGTGAGGTGGAGCTGTGCCTCGCTGCGTGCAGTGAGCAAGGAGTCCACGTCTGGGTTCCCTTCAGTAACTTAGGGTGACCAACCCCCAGTTCCGTACAAAAATGCAAAAAAGGTAGCAGGCACCCCTCTCTCCAAAGAACATGGCATGATAACCTGTTCTGTGGTTTTTACCCACTGTGAGAGTCTGCAGCCATCGCTTTTAGCTCACTGGACTTTCCACAAAGGAGGAATATCCATTGCATAAGTTACTTGGGTAACTGCTGTGCCTGCTAAAACTCTTCTGAGCGGCACCCAGAGGTAAACTGGGCAAGCGCACTTGTGCACAGCTTAGAGAGAAAATTGCCACCCACAACCTCTGTGTTCATCAAACCCACGCCCATGCCTTATCACCCTATACGCAAATCCAATAATGTTAGTCTATAACTATCATTAAATATTGCCCAATAGTCATAACTAAGAAGTACCACTCTCTATTAGACTATTGCAAGTGCAGACAACAGTAAAATAAAAAAGGAAAGTCTTCACAATGATTGCACTTCAGAAATACGCAAAACAATAAAAAGTTGTTCCCATTCATTTTAGTATAAGTGTATACTAATGCTTGGAAATATAACTGAGCTTCAAAAACCGAGCCCGAGGGCCATAACGGGAGTTATGCGCAATGAAGACTGAACTAAAGGCCCAATCACAGCAAGGGCTTTTATCAGGTTTATGGGCACATAACTCCAGATAAGGTCCAAGGGCATGGTTTATAAAGCTTTAATATAACCCATGTGTCGAGAGGGTGGATGGGTTACAAAACGGAAGCAATGTGCCTGAGGAGGTTCCAGGAGTTTCCTGTAAACTGTATGGTTTCCAACCAACTGTATACGTAGAATCGTGCTAAGTGAATGTTATGGCCTACAAATCTGGGCAGAGCCACATTTGTCAGGTGAGGCCTAGCCAACAAATGGATAGGCAGTTTATGGGGGCGGAGCAAATGTAGCTCACATCTGTCATGTGTGTTCTGGCTCAAATATGTGTGCTCTGGGTCGGCAGCACTCAACTTAAAGTAAAGAACATTTGAGCCACACCGGCCCATAGGACCCAGAAATTGGACAATGGGAGTGTGATATCACTTCACTGGTTCATACTGTTATAGCAGATCGTGGAAAGAGAACAAAGTGAATTTAGCATCTGATTTAACATTTTCTTCAACAAATGTATTTACCCGCTCCACTATATTACATGTTTGATTTATAGCATGTGAAAGTATCTCTCTATCCCTACTCCTCACTTATACATTGACCACTACCTTCCAATTTACCTTTTTAAAACCTAGGACCTATGTAACTTCATAAACAGAAGAAACACAGCAAACACTGTGTGAGATCTGCAGCACCTCACATGGTTGATTAAAATGCTTCTTATTATCATGATAACACAAACTGCTTTACATTGCACACGAGTATACCATTTAAAGCCTAAACGTCTACTGTTAAGCATTGCAAATCAACAAAGGTAAGGTGCTACAGTTGACTAAATAACAAGGATTCATAAATACTTCAGTACCCCACCCAAAACAGAAGCTAAAGGTTTTTGAGTATTTTCTACAGATGAGGAAATCCTGAACTTTCTATATAAATATAAGCCTCTGTCAACTCCTTGTCCGCCTCTGGTATGCTCCCCGCCCCCGCAATGTTGCTTTGTATCCCCAGCCCCTCTGGTTCCCGTGTTGTCCCTGGGTTCACCCTCCCCCCTGTGTGCACCCAAGCCCCCTCTGTTCCCCATGATGTCGCTGTGTGCCCCCAGCGCCTTTGATCCCCTGAGTTGTCGCTGTGTACCCCCTGCCCTCTGGTTCCCAGTGGTGTCGTTGTGTACCCCTCTGGTGCCCTGTGCTGTCACTGTATGCCAAGCCCCCTCTAGTCCCAGTGATGTCGCCGTGTGCCCCTACCCTCTCCAGCTCCCTGTGTTGTCGCTACGTACCCCGGCCCTTCTGATCCCCCGTAATATCACTGTTTGCCCTTAGCCCCTCGGTTCCCCTTGATGTCACTGTATACCCACAGCCCCCTCATGTCCCTGTGTTTCACTATGTGCTCAGACCCTCCTCTGGTTCCTGTCTCATCACTGGGCTCCAGTTCCCCTGGTTCCCCATGATGTCGCGGTGTGCCCCAGCCCCCTTGTCCCCTATGATATTGCTGTGTGCCCTCTCGCTTCCCTTGTTGTTGCTATGTGCCCCCAGCCCCCTCCAGTCCCCCTGATGTTGCTGCGTCCCTCTGGCCCCTGTGATGTCTCTTTTTGCTCCAGCCCCCTCTGCCCCTCCATGCTGTTGCCATATGCCCCCATCCCCCTTCCCGGAATTTCACTGTGTGCCCCAGCCCCTCCAGTCGCTGAGTACTGTTCTCTCCTGTCTTTGTCATGACAAGGGCACTATCTGGATGTCGCCAGTCCAAGTGCAGTGGCTAGTCTTCACATTCTTGTTGTTTATGACCTGTGGAATGTATTTGCGTTCTCCCTTGTTCCCTCCCTTGTCGTCAAGCGCTTTTGAAGAACCATCATATCATATCATATCATATCATATCACTGTGCTTACTCTCTACTCTACAGCATCACACAAACAGAGTGCAGCTACACCCCTCGATTGATTCGGCCTAGCTGCTCACATACAAACACTATCCCATGAACACCTCATCATTCTAATAAAATGCAGCTATATCCCACGAAAAAACTGCATAGCTGCACACATAAGTGTCCCACAGGCCTAACACAGCCAGAACCCAGTCTTGGCTTCCACCCGCCAGACTGCATACATTGAACTGATACCAGTACCACACACAATGCTACAACGCAGCTACCATGAAGCAATTACATCAGCTGCACACTTAACTGGTGCACACAAACACGCTTCTACACCCTACTCTTTCAACGAGGGCGTTCAACCTACCAGCACTTTGAGGTCATACCAATGACATATAGAGTGCTATATAAATGCCATATCACATAACATAAGTAACACCTTATTTTAGCTGCCCATACCATTTTCTCACACTTGTTCTTCAGTATATTTGAATATATTCATACATGTTTCTACACTGTAAAAATACTATTGGTACAAAGATATATGCATGTTTTAGAACATAGGAAATCCTATTAGTGCTCTACTTCATTATGAATAGAAATGGATGAGCATCACAATGGCATTTTACACAACACTTACATTTGTGCTATACTGCACTCTTTCATATTTACATTAATGTATATTGGTCTCTCCTTTCCAGCCCCAATCTCTACCTTCTGATACACTGGGTTTATAATACGCGTTAGAGCAAATGCTAAGATAGTAACACTAAATGTTAGTCTATGACCACAACCAGATGTCAGATTGTTCGGGAAATGGACAAAGGCTATGGGCACGACAATCCTGCCACTGGCCATGGCCACCAGGAATCGAATATGAGGTTAACGTTGGCAGTGGGCCTGGCCTGCTACAAAGGTCAATTTCAACTATGAGTTGCTTATCAGGGCCTGCAACATGGCTGAGGGCCATGGTCCTAAACCCTAGGCCATGGTGGATGATCCAGTCATGGGGGTATAATGAACTTGGAGCACGGCACAGGCTATGTAAAATGAATATTTAGGGTGCCTTGGTGGGGTTGGGGTCAAGATTGAGTCTCATGTATCCAGAGATCGAAGTGAGTTGGAACAGTTGGGGCTAGAGTTCCACTAATTTTATTTTATTCTGTTAACAGTTCCACTACCTTTTACAACCATATTCACCATTCCAAAACTGTGCTTATTGAAGTGAACATAAACCTCTTCACTTTACCATCTTATAGCAGTTTCAATTACCCTGAAATCTGACTGTACATTTATGAACCCTAAAGGACTTTACCTCGTTGGATTCCAGTTTGTTTCATCTTAGCCACGGGAAGATAGAAGCGGTCCTTCTAACACTACGAAATAATCTCTCCTCACACTCAATCACCCGTGATTTTTTGAAAACGTATCAAGTTGTTATTCAGCTAAAATGGTAAGACAGTATAGTTTCAAAAGGGCTATTCCATTCACAAGTGATGTTATCTTATTATCGGGTGGCTATATAGGATTTGCCCATGCATGCCCCTGGACACATGTAAAGTTGCAGTAGGAGTCTTATTGACTAGTCGCTTGTAGTCGCTTGGACTATTGCAATGTACCCCAGGGGAGTGGGATACATAGATTAAACGTATTAGTAGATGGGTTTCTGGAAGTAGGAAAAAGTAATCATGTTTAACCTTTTCACAGGAACCTGGTGTGGCTTCCAGAATCCATGCGGCTGCTTCTGCCTACCTTCAGGATAGCATCACTTGGTGTATCCCAGGATGGAACCTTTTCTCTATGGAGGATCACAACCTAGTCATAACTAAAACTCTCTGTCAAGTCAGGAGAGATACGATTGTCATTATTGGGACCTAGGATGTGGAAAAAAATTACAGAAAATTCTGTTCATGACAATGCAAGCTTTTTTGAGTTGTAGGGCCCTGGTAAAGTGGCATCTGTTCAGGTAGATGTTAGGATGTGGTGGAGTTAGGATCAGCAAGTCTAGGCAATACATAAATGATCATATTGACTGATCTAGAAAAAAAGCAACACAATATAGGGATACCACCTTTTTTCAGCTGTTCCACCCACTTGGTTGTTAACCCAACCCGGCTGGAGTGCCATGTTCCGTGTTGCACTGTGCTCCCATCTACCCTGTCCTCTGCCAAGGTCACAGTCACAGGTTAACCTTGACTTTGTACTTGACTAGGAGAGAGCCCGTGGGAAGTTTGGTAAATTGGCCGAGTGTTTTCCATGTGGCTTTATAATAGATAGTCCACTGACGTTGCCCGTGAGCCTGCGGTCTATCAAGGGCGGCAACTGGTTTGCCGCCTTTGGGGGATTTGCATTATGCGGGCGACGCCCGCTGGCTTGGGGTAGCGCGGCATATTGGGACAGTAGTATGCCCGCTCGAGGTGAGGTGACATGGCGGTCCGCCTCCGACCGGGTGCCGCGGCTGTCCCATGGGTGAGCGTTCCCTGGAGCCAGAAACCGCTTTTCGGTGCTGTAACCGGCCAGCGAGGTTGGTGCACACTGTGGACAGATGCCACTCTATGGTGTTTGAGTGTTTAGACAGGTCTGAGGTGGGTGAAAAATCTTTTTTGTGCTTTTCCGATCCAGATTCGGTGAGCAACACGAAAGTGGGATCCCTTTCCAACTCTGCATACAGATCCATCCGGACAGATGTGAAGTTGTCTTGATTGCAATTGGGAACTCCTGCCTAAACACTGATAAGGCAGTTTTATGAGGTAAATATAACAATGTGCACAAACTAAATTGCAAACTCCAAGCAACTATCAAATATGCATATTACATCAGGAGCAATTTATGCACAAATAGCCATAATTGACTCTGATATTATATTCTTGTAGATTCAACAGAGTCACTGGTAAAGGAACTCATTGGCATAATGGAGGGTAATACAACCGGTTGGAATTAACGAGACCATTGCTGCGAGATTCAAATCTGTGGAACTGCCTTCAAACTCGTCTGGCAAAGTACCGCTCGACAACTACATTCCTGTGGGTAAGAAGCCGTTGGCTAGAGGTCACAACAACTTAGAAGCAGGTAGCACATAAATGATTAAATATCAGAAAGCAAATTGTAGGTGGAAATGGTTTGAGAAATCCCACCTAGGCTTTTCAAAGGTAGAATCCATTTGGAGGGGAAGATATATAGGTTCTAAACTATGTCACCCCTACATGTGTTTGGTTCTCTGTGCGTGAGGGGTTGGGGGAGTCCTGGCTGGTTAGGCAGTGGGCAGTAACACAACCCTTGTCAAACATATAAGAAATGTGTTTTCTTTTTTCTTTCCAAATTTGAAAGTAATTAAACTTAGCGATGCCTCAAGATGGATGGGGCACCGAATAGGTTAGGCATATAGCCATGTTTTTAATTATCAGTGGTTTACTATATACAATGAATTGCTATAGAGATTTATTGATATGTTTTTGTTTTTCACTGTCTCCTTCTCCTTTTCCTTTTCTGCAACTCATTTTGTCAATTGAAGGATTGGAGTATGAAATACACAAGAATCAATACAGTGGAACATCTGATAAATGAACTCTATCACACACCAACTTGCAGTTATTTTTAAGAATGTATTTTTATATTTGTATATCCTGATGAGGTGCACTGGTTGGTAATTGTTCTACCGACTAGTTGCCTGAAACTCGAGTCGACAAGACCAGAGGTCCTACTCCACCCAGGAGTTGGACTCTACTTGAGTTACATAGAAATATTGTGGCAATTGCATATATTTAAAGAAATATGACAATATATACCACCTTTAGAATATATACTGGTGCACTTTATGAGATGATAAATACTGTTTAGCATCTGTTTAGCATCTAAAGGTCTATGGGTATAGACTGGTTGTTCTGATTTAAGAACATACATTAGAGATTGTGTTTGTTTGCACAGTTACAAATGATTTTGGTGTGAATGGGGATCAAAGGGTATGAGAGGATTTGTTTGAGATATATGGTCACTGGTTGGTGTGGTGCTTTTTTACAATTTAGATTTTAATGTTTGTTCAACCAATAATTGTCATTTTTGTACACATTTCCTACGATAATGTTTGTCAGATTACAAAAATGAGAAAATAAATTAAACAAACTAATTATGTCCTTGTCTATAAAATACTTCTACAAGGAGTCTTCCTTGGTGGAAGGGATTGTTTAGAGCGTTGGTACTTGTCAATTGACAATTGTACCTTTTGCATAAGGTCACAGTCACACAACTTTTTTGGTACACTTCAACCACTGCATGTACCACAAAATATACACTTTCAAACAGAAATTACCAACTGAACTTTGGTTGATAACATAAAAAGGGCCAGTGTGTAGTAGTTTTGAGGTGTAGTTTGAGAGCAGGAGCTTGGCCCTTCTTTACATGGCCCTGTTTTTGTTGTGGGTTTAGTGCAAGTATGAAGTTCTTGGTTGGAAGGTTCAACATTTTAGGAAACGACTGATGTTACAATTGCTACTGTAGCCTCAGTGTTGTCTTGGACTGATAATTGTGAAAGGGTAATATCATTTTTGTATGTCTGTAATGAAAAGAAAACAATCTATATATATAAAAAAGTGAACATTTGTGGGTTTGTGGGTTTGTGGCTTCGTGTATGTTCTCTAGACAATTCCATACCTTTTCACCAATTTGCACCAAATTGTGCACAGTCACCTGTTGGGACCCTTCAGACATGACTGGCTACATGACATCTGGATTTCAGCAAAAGTGCACTTTAGGGTGTGGGTTTGTGTGTTTGTGGCTTCGCACCTTTTCCCTAGACAATTCCACATCGTTTCACCAATCTGCACCAAATTCTGCACGGTCACCTAGTAGGAACACCCAGACATTATTGGTTATATGATATCTCGACACCCCAACCCTTTCACGGGATTTTAGCAAAATTGAACATTTGAATGTGGGTTTGTGAGTTTGTGGCTTCACGTTTGATCCCTATTCAATTCCACACCATTTCATCAATCTGCACCAAATTGTGTACAGTCACCAGTTAGGACCTTGCGGATATTACTGGCTACATGACATTTAAACACCCCACCCTTTTCCACCGGATTTCATCAAAAGTCTCTGGGTTTATGGCTTTGCGTAAATTCCCTCTACAATTCCACACTGATTCACTAATTTGCACCACATTTTGCTCAGCCACCTATTAGAACCCTCCGGACATTACTGGCTACATTACATTTGGACACACCACCCCTTTTGCCGGATTTCAGCAAAAAGTGAAAATATGAGTGTGGGTCTGTGGCTTTGCATATGTTCCCTATACAATTTCACATTGTTTCACCAATCTGCACCACATTTTGCACAGTCACCTGTTAGGTCCCTCCAGACATTACTCTGGCTACATGATAGTTGGGCACCCCACCCCTTTCCCTGATTTTAGCAAAGTCAAAATTTGTTTGTGGGTTTGTGGCTCGACGAAGCGTTGTTCCTCATACAATTCTGCACTGTTTCACCAACCTGCACCAAATTTTGCACAGTTACCTGTACCTATGAGGGAATTAAAACCCGGGCAATGCCCGGTATATCAGCTGGTTACTTCTAAAGCATGATATGGAAAATATAAGAAATATCATCTTGTTCTTTTACCCTCATAGATAATACATTGTATGTACGATGTTTTTACAACATTTATGTATAATATACTGTTGTTGTATCAACATATTTCTAATCATTGCATCATTTGGAAAAGATATGGGATGGATAAAAAGACAATATTTTACTTTGAGGCATAATACTTTTTTTGATAATGGTAGATATATGTTTTGTAGTTTACTTAAACATGTTGGACACTTGATGGCATATTCTAATGGTAATGTGTTTAAGAACTACATTCTGTTAGCATAGGTTAATACTTTTATTTCAACTTATTATTGTGTTACTTTGCTGCATGGAATTCTTTATTTTTTAAAGCAGTTAAATACTGATTGGCATTTTCTAACGATAACATTATAGAAAATATACATTAGATGTACAATATTGTTTTTTCCTTTTGTTCAAAGGTTTTATTAGCATATAGGAACAAAAACAGAAAACAGACAGCACAACCCACTGCCCCCAAGGAATAAACCCCTGAAAGCATACAATGAAAGCACACCCAAATCGTCCCGCACCCATCTCCCAAAACCTCACAACTCTGCTTAGCCAAACCGCCTACCCAACCCAGTTCAAATCCTCACATTGGCCCATCCCAGGAGGCCGAGTGGCCAACGCCTACACCTTCAGCAAAATGCTGCCATGTCCAATGTCCGAATACAGTCTGCATAATCTAAAGGCATCTGATGGTGACAGCGACCCTGCACCACCCTGTAGTGTTGGAATGGAGCCAAATGTGCTCCCACAGTACCTCCAGGCTTGGTCACTCAAAGCCCCCTCCGAGGGGCGCTTAGTATCAGACAGCGCTTTCCACAGCAATAACTTGGAATCATGCATAATCCCAGTCAATAAACTGTCAGTAATCAGAGACTACACGTAGCAAGACAATGGAACCCCAGGTGTGCCCCAGAGCAGCATAGTGGACATCCTGAAGTCTGCCACTCCTTCAGGCAGGTCATATCATCCATCCCTCAAAGCCTTGATGTATAATATAGTTATTGCATTTTGGTTGAAGGAATATTAAGTGGGCATCTATAGGTTTGCAGGCAATCTTTGCTTTTGTGTAACGATATTGTTGTTACATTCAAACAAATCTCTTGTGTGTTTTACATCTGCAGTATGGGGGCCTGAAGTAGTTTTGTCGCCTGTTTGGTATATTCTGTCTACCATGGTGAGTGTTTTTCACCAAGAGAGACTTTCCCATAGGGGAAGTTGGTGAGTGTACAGTTATGTTTTGTTCCATCTGCTCTGTATCTTTGCAATATTAATATAACATACTAGACATGAGTATATAATTTTATAGTTGAAAGAATGTCTGAAATGCAAAATGAGCACAACATGTTATGATGTGCTTCATTTAGAAGTTGTTGAAAGGGTATAGTATCACAATTTGGTATAGACAAATACACAATCCAATAATTTGGAAAATGGTCTTGGGAAACCGGGTTGAAGAGTTTGCATGTATGTTTCAAAGAGTATGTAATCTCTAAAATTGTATTTACGGAGATGTTTTCTCTCGGTAGACTTTCTTGTAAGTAACTGAGAAATTTGTGTAGATCCTCATGTGTATTTATGGTGATTTTAATAATTCCTGCGCATTGATCCACTACATATATTACTCCTTGTAGGGTGTAGATGGTGTCATTATTGTTTGTGGCATTTCTGTGCAGGAGAAGAATTTGTAAACAGAGCTGTTCTGAGCATCACAAGTAAAACATGTTCACACTTGGTGACATTTGGAACTGCAGATTGATTACTAGATTTGAATAGCAATTCACTCCAGTCATGTTCAGAAATAGAAAACGACTAGAGGATGTGGAATAACATCAGTTTAAGATCTGTGTGATTGTCTTTCTTTTCTCATGGGGATTGTAGGGAGGTCTTATGGAGTTGTATTTCATACTAGTTTTCATTTTGAAGATTTCATGTTTCATTTTTCAGGTACTGGGTACATATCAAAGTGTGAAGTGTACAATGCGCATGCTTCTTAAATTCAAGGATGCAAGGGATTGCTGCTTTAATTTAGTTTACATTGAAATTTAATAAAAATAGACCTATGAGTGTATATACACATGAGATTGCTACATAACTCACATCTTCTTGAAGACTTTATTGCCAATGTATGCAAGTACATTGTCAAGGGTTAGAACTTTTGACTTGTGTACTGTTACAGTGTATTCAAGAGACAGACCAAACTGTTTTCTTTGTACATACATGTCTCTGAAAAGAATGCAATGTGCTGCAGTGTGGGAATTTGTTTTAGTTTCAAGTTTGTCAAACTCAATGAGGGCACATTGGATATCATTTCATTTGAATATGGTTGTTAAGCAACAACTGTTCATATTGCTTCATTAACTAAACCTTGATCTAGGTCATGTTGACTCTGAGTAAAACTTTGCAGTTGAGACAGAGAGTTAATATGTTTTCTAATGTAGCTGTGTTGGATACAGAGTTCTCTAAGAGATGTAGGCGTGCAGTGGTTTGTTGACACATAGGGAGTGTTATGCCATGAACGTCTATTTTGTCTATGCTGTTGATCTAGATATGGGTTGATATTAATCAAACGTATTGTTGATTGTGCTGTGTTAATTAGTATATCACTTGTGGGACTGATGTGTTATGTCCAAAGAGTTCATGTAAAGGTCTGCTTGTTAAGGGTGCATTTACCTGTTCAAGAAGTACACCAATTCTTATGTTTTTTTAGAATTTGACACAACAATATATTTCCTCCAAACAATTCTTCATATCCAGACTTCTTGCATTCTGAGATGAAATAGGGCTAGCATTAGAAGAAATGTTATATGTTGTAGAATTCTTCCTACTTCAAATTCAGCTTCAATGTGTGATACTTCAATTTGTTCTGATGCTCAACTGGAAGGATCAGTAGCCGGTCTACATCTCAAATGTTATAAGCAGCTAGACCTGTGGTGGCTGTAATAACACCTAAAAGGTTGTTGTTGATTTTTTCTTGCAAACATGTACCAATTGTTTTCATTAGAAAAGTTTTGCCAGAACCAGCTTCACTAATAGTTTGTAAGAGCAGAGGTTTGTAATTATTGCAATTACATGTATTGTTTCATGGTGTAATATAGGTTTGATTTCTTGAGTGATTTACAGGTAAATGCTGAGTTCTTCATCATCTTACTGTGATGTGAGCACTGATACGTCTTTTTCAAATTTCTTGGATTGAAGTTTCGTCATTGCATTGTCTTCATCATTTTAAATGAATGGTTTTCCCAGTGGTTCTTTGGTAGAGATGGCAACTCCCTTCAGGAGTTTCTTTAACAATTTCTGTTTCTATCTGTTCTCTTTGATGAGGCTGATTTTCTAATATTTTTTTCGTATGGTTTACATTTGACATGTGTTAGGCTGCTTTCAGTTACTTAAAAAGCAGCTGGAAATGTATCATGTACACCTAATAATTCTTCCTCTTTACTTCAAGGTTTTTATAATTGTATTAGATCTATAAAATAACAATAATTATGGCCTGCTGATTTGAAGGATAGTTTTAAATGGTTAATTAGAGTGAGTTTTGAAAGTCTTACTGGCCTTCCTTCACAATGTAAGACTGCATATCTCTCGGCTGCCTCATTTGCTATGACATTTTATTATGTGTAGTATTGGGGTACTTCATGTACATACATGATTTATAATGAAGGACTTCTATTTGGATAGTATCTGTCAAATGAGATTACTTTTTAGATATATTAGTTATTGCAATCTTTTTTGGCTAGGTATTCAATGTCTTTTTTTAGATGAAACTGCTCAATGTTTAGCCATATCATATTTTGAGACTTTCTGTACAGCTTCATACAATCTACATTCTCTATGTTGGAGCATTTTGATACCGAAGCAGCACAAGTTTTGAGACATTTTATTTTAAGATTAAGAGCCTGTTTCACAGAAGTGTTGTGTAATGGCGCAATCCCATAGAAAAGCATTCTGTGAATCAGGTCCTAAATGTCATCCCATGGATCTTTCAGCTCAGTTTTCTTTCATCAATAAATTGAAAGTATACATTAGCATTCCACATGAATGCAATAATGGGATTGTCAGCATTATGTTCTTGGAGGCTTCATCTATCTCAATGGCATATGTTTTTAGCAGACTTGCCTTTGAAGCTATGTCTAAAAGCATACATTAATTGTCTGACTGATGGTGCAAAGTGCTCTAGGGAATCCAAAATGACATTTGGAGTATTATTTCCCTATGTTTCTATATCTGTGTCAGCAATATTTGTTGCGCATATGATGTTAAAAATGCAAGGATTGAGTTTGTTGCTCATTATTTGTGTCTTCTGTAGGGATGTTACTGGTAATTAATGTTTCTAGAAATTGTACAACAGCCTCATCACTGTTATTGCCAAATTTATAAGCATTTTCTTTCCACCACACCATGTGAATATGTGGAGCTCCTCTAGATTGATACTCTTTTCTTCAACTTTTCCTAGTGGAGGAACATTTTTATTGCAGATAAATAGTAACAGGCTCATAAAACGGTGGTGGAAAGAATGTGAAACACGTACTGGATGCAGAGAACAGAGATCTTCTCTACCTTTAAGGCTTTTCCTACTTTATTTTGCTGACATATAAATCATCCCTGTTATATTTGGCACAACTGAGTGTAACAAACCAGGTTCGGGTCCCAGATTCTATAGCATGCAGGAAACCCCATTGTGACATCAGAACCAGTATTCTTTTCTGCCAGGCATATTTGCCAAGATATTTGTAATATTTGACTCCGACATTTCATCTTTGTCCTTTTTCTTTCGAAGTAGACCCTACCTGACATATTGTTTAAGTGGGGTTCAGTTTTTAGTGTGTGAACAACTCCAGAGCCTAGAGTTTCTAGTTCCCTTTCAAATGAAAGATGGAAAATGTATTCAATGTTTGGATGGTATCTTGGATCTTCAGAGTACATTATGGGAGAACGAAACTCTATGAGCTGATGTTCAAACATCTATCATCATGTCTTCTTCCTCCTTCTGTAGGCAAGAGTAATGGACACCAGTGAGCTTTAAAACTCTGTTCCCACACATTCATTGGAGAGCCTTTGGCTTGATGCATTGGGTATGTCTCTAAAGCATCTTCCATGGTGTTTCTTGAATGTAGTGGATGGATTGTGTAATCTAGTGCATTGGATGATTGATTATTAGCACATGGAAATCGCTATTGACCTTGTCTCTTCTAATCAGAATGTTAACTGTGTAGTTAGTAACTACTGGTATTGACTTCATTCTGAACATTCTGTCTTCAAAAGTAGAAAGGGAAACAACAATACAATTTCCAGGAAAGATTTCTTTTAAAAAGAAACCTCTTGTCTGTGAGGGCTTTGTTTGCTGCAGCTTGCTGTTTAACACATGAAAGGGAAACCTGAAGCATGGGAAAACACTTTCACTATCATATAGAGAAACTGTTTCATTTTACATACCACCTTATGCATGCTTACGTTAGACGTGTTTCTGTTCAGCAAAGTTTGAAATTACAATTTTTAAGTTAAGAAGAAAACCTTGTTGTTTAAATGTTACAAAATAATCCACATTTAATTTACTAACTCAGATTGTCTATTTACTTTATTCAGTATTATCATCCTGCAGGGGGCAGGCAATTAAGGAGCTGACAATGCCGGCTATAACTCATGGTATTGCCTGTGATTTAAGCCTTCTTGGAAGAGGGAGGGTGCCATCCTCCATGCCAGCACAAGGTAAGCCTTCCCATGCTCGCTCCTGCCCGCCCTCCACCATTTTCCACCTCTCCCATGCACTTGCCCCTGCACCCCCTGCCTCAAGTCCTTACCCCACTTACTTATGGCTTCCTTGTCCCTCGCTAGCACTATGAACACTCTCTGGCTGGCATTTCCAAGTCATGGAAATGGCCTTCTTGGAAAGGAAGAAGGGACTAGTAGTCGTAGTTTCCTTCTCCCTGTCCCTGTTGAGGTGACTTAGCTTTGTGGTTTTTTTTCTGTAGAGAAATAGCATCTGTGCAATTTCTGCACTTAAAAAAAACCTCTAGTTGCATCCCGGGAAGTATACTGGTGTGGTAATAGCTTAATGCCCGTCTGTGGGGGTGGGAGTCTTGCTGGGCCAGGCATTGAAATATTACAACTGAAGTGTAATAACTGATCGCAGAGCAGTTGTGATGTCATTTTGCTATTAAATGTCAGATGTAACATTGCGATGCCTGCTCCTTCATCGAGGACAGAACACAATCCCACCTGAAACAGAAGAACTTATTTAAAGCAATGACAAATGTTTTCTATGACACTAATAAACAAGTAACTGTTTATTGTACAATTTTCATTTTGTGCACTGCTAGAGTTTAACATGTGTTGTGCTGGTAGTTTGCCTGTTCTGATACAGTTGCACCTCCTGGTTTCTTGTCCCACATATCAGTTACTTTGCTGGTGTCATGCTGTATCAGTTGTTAAATTCCCACAAGGCCACCATGGAATTAGAAGAATGGATTTGCATATAGCCTTGTATTACATTTCCGTGGTACTTATTTTGGGTGATTATATGATACGGAGAACGGGGTGAGGCTAATAAATGTATTGCTAGTAGCACCCTACATTTTAAACTTTATTTCAAATATTAATAATATACTGCTCTGGGGACTGCATGTGCCAATAATTATGCTGGAGTCTTGTGCTAAGGCTCTTGATTAGCTTGGTACTATAAATTGGGCTGTGCATTGCTAGTGGCCTGTGAAGAACACAACATGGTATTATTGGTTTAGTATGTAAGTGATTTCAATCTGGCACACACCCAAGTCTCGCCCAGCATGTTGTGCACAACTGAAACCCTAATTAATTTGTATTTATAAATTCAATATGCTGAATGATATACCACTCATATCACACCCTTCTCCTGAGACACCCCCGGTCACACTGAACCAGGAATCAGGCTAGTTTGCAAAGGTAAATATTTATTTATGTAATTAAAATGTAATCACAATATGTTTTAATAGATAAACAACAATCACCAATGGGGTGACAGAACACAGAATAATATCTCTAATACACTATGAATCAAGTAATGAGCACTGAAAACATATGCAGCACAGAAAAGAATACTTTTGTGTTGGTTTGGACAGATGGCACTATGGTTAAAGTTTCCCCCTGCAACACCGCTCAACCCCCGAATAGGCAATGTAAAGAGATGGGAGGAGAGAGAAGGTATTCAGGAATAGCACAAATCAAACAGAATATCAGTCCCACCTTCCCCCATAAAACACAAGAGAAAAACGGAATTGATTTTTCAGCTGTCAGCAGTGCTTTAAAATTGTCTTTAGAATTGACTGGGCAAAAACACCAAATGTGATCAAAAATACTTAAATTGTTATAAATTCCTATGGGAGCCGCTTTGAACCGTTGCGCTCAATCACAAGCAATGATTTAGTCCAAATAAAGCATATGAAATCTCAAAGTCCAAGTCAGAAACAAATTAAAGCTATTTCACACGTGTAAAACTTTTCAAAGATAGTTCTAACAATACTGGTTCTGAATGAAAGAGGGGATGGGTTTGAGGTCGGAGCAAGACAATGTAAATATACTATGGGTCACATTTCTTCCTATTAATACTCACAGGATAAGTTATTAAATTGGATCGTCAGCTCTGGTCATTGGATTGGGTCTGGTCTAGGAAAGACAGCACATCAGGCACAGTACTGGATCAGCTAGGCCGGTCGCTGGATTTGCACAGGATCTGCCCTCCTAGTCTGTGGGTATTTTAATCAGCTGGATAGCGAGTTCCTCAGGCAAGCCTAGTGTTGGCAAGCCAGAGAATTTCAGGATACTGGTTCACAAGGCCTTCTCACACCACACAGCTCTTCACTGGGTGGATAGAATACATTTGAGGATTTGGGCCTTGCTGAATCAATAGTTCTCTATTGCTCGCAAGAGTTTTGGCCTCTGGATCTGGAAGAATATTAAAGCTGGATGTAAAATGCTGGATCAGAGTGCTTTGCCAGAATCAGGAAAGTCAGTGGATCTGTGAGTCCCTATGTGTTGTCAGCTGTCTCTATTTATGCTTTAAAATGACATCACAAAATGGGTGTATGGGCCGGCTTAACTAAGCTTGCCCCTGTGAGCTGGGATTGGACCAAAACTTCATCTTCGCCTTGCATTTGAGTGATTGGATCAAGGCTGGATGATGCCACATTTTATGGTTTGCTTTACAGTCCTCAGAGACCTTGCTTTAGCCACTGGTCTCAAAATTGGATTTTATACTAAATAAACATTTCTACATTGGTCACCTTTATACAAATCACACACAAAGATGCCATATTTTATGTAGCATCTGTTCCTCCAAATCCCGCATCTGTGGGGTCTTGTTTCAACTTTCTACAGAATTTTGTCCTTTTTGCTATTAACACAATTTCCAAACCTTATGCAAATTTCCACAAATGTGTGTGTTTAACATAGGGATGTGCATGTAAATTTTCACAATTCTACCATTAATATATTAATGGATATACATACTTTTGTTAAATGAAGAAAGTATCCTTTCACAGAAAGGCTATTCTGTAATGTTCATGTTTGACTATGGGCGAATGTATTTATGTTTGATGCAACAAATTTGGTTTTGCTGGATTTAAGAAGTTAATTAGCCTAGCTGGGCCTTCCTCCCAGCAGAAACTCACTGGGGAAGATGGATCATTCTGATTTCTACAATGAGTTTGTCAGAGAAGGTTGATAGATGGCTGGAAAATAAGGCAGCAAAAGAGACAAACACCCTGGGTAATGGAACATCTGCTCTGTAAAAGGTTTCCATTGTAGAGACTATTAAATTAACAGACAGAAGGTACGTGAGAAGGATCAATGCTCAGGAAGAAACCTGGAGGTGTTGTTATGATATGATATGGTATTTATAATGCGCCTATACACATTTGTTTCAAGGCGCGACAAGGCAAGGGAGAGGGATCAGGGGGAAGACAGAGACAACGATCTTACTAGGCCAGGTGACATTGAGATTGTGCAAGTGCAGGGGAGGAGGAAAGGGGAAAATTGCGAGGGGAAAGGAGGAGGGGCAGTGCAGTACATAGGATAAACAGTAAAATAAATAAAAACAATAAATAAGCAGTGCAGCCAGCTGGTGGCAAGTGCCAGGATAAGTGCAGAAATCACGTGTCAAGTGCTGGTAGGGGCCTATAGGGATACAGAAACAGCCCCTGAGTGCAAAGGTTGCCAGGGGGGCAGTGCAGGTGTGCAACTGGTGGGGAGTGGACCTGGGCTCGAGAACAGAGGATAGCCAGGTGCCCAGAGTCATTGAAGAGTACAATGTCAGATGACGACCATGGGCTAAATGAGGTGGGTTATGTTCGTATTGATGGTTTTAAATGAGGTGTTTTATAAAAATGGAGGGCCAGCAGATGCAGTTGACATATGAAGAGAACAGCAGAGACAATGTAAACAGAGCCTGGCTGGTCTGGTGGAGTCCAGTGCTCGAACCTTGAGTTATAGGGTCAACTTCTACTCAGCAGCTACCCAATAGAATCTGGCTGTGGTCTGTACATAGGGTGGGGGTGATGGTGTCATGATTGACCAATTGGGGCTCATTCTGGCTCTTCGAATTTGGACTGAGAAGGTTTTTCTTTTCCTTTCTGTCTGCACAGATTTGACTAAGGCTTGTATTGTAACAGTGTAGGTTAAGACTACAGAGGTACTAAAACTGAACTTTGAGTGCAAATGTGATGTTGGTGGTTGGGCAGCGCTCTGTAATCATTGAATTTGTATGTTTGATGTTTCGTTGGTGTTTTTTCTCCTGTCCTTTTACTATAAATACATATATTGTTTGAAAAAGTCATGAATGGGCTCCGTGGTAAGTGGTAAACGTTTGACAAACTGCTGAGTATAACGGGTAAGCACTTTCTGCAGAACAACCACAAAGTTAGAGCCATAAGCAACCTCGATAGTCAGAGATATGGAAAAGAGACTTTGAGCAATAGTCCCTAGAGCACTAATCATACGAATGTCATTTGGTGTCTGCCGGGAAAGGAGAACCACAACTGGGCCTATTAGGCAAGCTGAATCCCTGGCATCCGCAACTGCTGAGAGAAGGACCTGCAAGGAGTACTAAGGACTGAGGAGCCAAAGGCAGTAGGGTGGACATCAGAGTCTGGGTGCTGGACCGCTCCTTGGCACCTCATTGCCACTGCAGTAATTCTTGTGAACTCACTGATTCGTTCATTGTGCTCAAGCCCTTCTTTCTTGATGTACAGGTGTGTATTTCTTGTACTCATCAGTAGCTCACCCTGTTCTCGTTCTTCCCAAATGTTGCCAGGAGCAGCCCCCCATGTATGGTTTCTGCCCATTCTTTGCGCATCTGACTCACTCGTTCAGAGGGTATGGATACTGTAGGGGTGGGAACGAAGCGCATGTAACACAGGCAAGGAATGCTGAAGGTATACCACCCACTTCCATCTAGAGCCTGCCCATATGTCTGAAGACCAAAAGAAAGGAAAGGATCCCAATAGTCACCTAATGTCCATACCCTTTGCACGTCTTTGAGTAGGTCTGCAAATATTGCCTTTCCCTGTATCTGATTACATTTTTTAAAGCATTCCGTTTTCCACTAATAAGAAGTTGTCTTTTTCAGTTTCCTTTATTCAGACCACATTGGTCCCTCCCTATGTCTAACCCTTGTGCTACACACTTGTTCATTCTAATTATGCTCACACCCTTCACCCGGGCCAGGGGCCAGATTCCAGAACTTTGCCCCGGTGCAAGGGCAAAGTTGCATGGTATTAGCACTAAGGCAAAGTTTGCTCTATTTTTAAAAACACTGGGACATATTAGAAAACTATTGCACCATGACAACTGCACCTTGGCATTGTATAAGCACCTGGGAAAAAAATTGCCCTCGTGCAAGAAAGATACATTTTGGATGCATTTTTTCACCAGGGCAAAGTTTGCTCTAGTGCCAATACCATTCCGTATTAGCACTAGGGCAAACTTTGCCCTGTTGCAATAATGCCGTGAAAATCTATCTTTTTTCCCCAAGAGCAATTTTTGCCCTGATGCGTACACCATGCCAAATTGCACTTGTCATGGTTACAATAGGATTCTTTTTTTTTTTTTTTTTTTTATTTATTTCATTTAGTTTATACAAAACTTTTTGAAAAGAGATATCCCATGCCCCTCCCACAGTGTGTCGGAGAAGTGCCATGAGGGTCCCAAGCCGCGAAGAGGAGCTAGTCTGTGGAGCTACTAGAATCCAGCTAGCAGCCACTTCTAGACTCTCAATTCTCGTTAATGCCGCAGTGTCTCAGTGTGTTGCTGTTTTATTTTCCCCTGTTTCGCTTTGCAGCTACTCCGACACACCATCATGGGCCTCACTAGTTTACATCTTTCGTATCCAACTTCAATAGTGTTTCTAGATTTTGTAAAAAATTTGATAACCCAAAGATTTCTTTTTCCCTGGGGGTGTGGAGTTTGCGCCACAGGTCCTCTCCACATAAAGTGTCATACTGTAGTACCAGGCGGCCTAAATGGACAGATCTAAGATCTTTCAGGCTTTCACAGTACAATGTAAGATGTTTGAGAGTCTCATTTTGTTTCTCGCAAAAGCGGCATTTGAGCATAGCTGTTACTTTTCGTGCTCTTGTCGCTTGGCTTACTCTTGTATTGAATAGGTTTAAGCGAAATTTCATATAGATCATTCTATGTCGAGCATTAGGTGTCTTTATCAGGTATTGCAACATCTGGTTGCGGTCTTTAGCTTCAATGGGTGCGTCGTCAAAGAGCTTGTGGCGATTTCGAGCATCCACTGTTTGACACCAGTCTTGTTTCCATAGTTTTTTCTTTACAAGTGTTGGATTATTTTGCAGTGTAAGTTGCTTTAGCTGATTATTGCAACCAGTTGCCCATCTACACAGCACGGTTTCAGGGTTGCCTTTAAGTGCTTCCTGTAAGATCTTAAACTGGGGAGTACAGTCTTCTGTAATTATTTTCCGGTAGATGGATAGCATGTTCCATAGCACTCGTGCCTGCAAGGAGATGAGATTTAGCTCATATCTGACGCACGCACTCGAGATTCCTTTCTGTATGTGCAGAACTCGTCTCCAGTATTGGTTTTCCAGCTGTGGCCACAAGGTGGCAGAGGCGCCTAGGGCGCTTTCCGCGCCGTATATGAGCGTGGGAGTGACTTTTTGGTTGTAGTGAGCTAGCACTGGTAGCAAGGAGAATTTTCCAAATTTTTTATTTATGATGATCCCTTGGCATGCTAGTTGTCTGCATTTTTGTATGATGTTCTCCGTCCAGGGGGCATCATTTATGTTGCTGTTGAACCAGACTCCTAGATACTTGGCCTTTTTCACACATCTCAGGTTGTCATTACACAGCCTCCAATTCGGAGCACATTTTAAGTTCCGTTTTTTGTTTCTTGTGAGGTCTTGCAGGATGATTATTTCTGACTTTGCAGAGTTGATTTTCAATTTGTTTTCTTTTACGTAGCCCTCAAGTGCAACGAGCTTCCTGGATAGGCCAATTGGGGTTTGATCCAATATTACAATGTCATCTGCGTATAACATCCAGTTTACAGTCATCCCATTGATTTTTGGGGGGAATGATGTGACAGCTTCAAGGTATTCTCCAATATCGGACAGAAATAGTCCGAATAGTGTGGCTGCCAACGGGCATCCTTGTTTCACACCTTGATTTGTTTTTATAGGTTTACTCAGTGTTCCACCATAGTCCAGCCTTACTTTGAGTTCTGTGTTAGAGTGCAGGTCTTTTATGGGCTGGAGCAATTTCTCCGGGCAGTGCCATTTTTTCATCTTAGTCCATAGCAGCTCTCGATCGATGGTGTCGAAGGCACTAGACAGATCAATAAATGCAACGTAGATCTTCCGGTTTTGACGAATGGCTTCCATCTTCAGGAAGTTTAAGATAGTTAGGTTCAGCCCGCATCCGACTCCTTTTACAAATCCTGTTTGGCGGGGATCGTATCTTTTAGAGTCGTTGATCCATTTGAGTAGTTGGATTTGAAGTTGCGCCGCAAAGATTTTCCCAATTACGTCGAGCAGGGCTATCGGCCTGTAGTTCTTGGGGTCTGTTCAATCACCCTTTTTAAAGATCGGTACCACAATGGCACTCCTCCAGGACGAGGGAATCATTCGCGACTGTATTATTGATCTGAATAAGGAGTAACAAAATTCTGCCCATAGGTCAGGGAATTGTTTCAAATGTAGGTTTGTTAGGCCATCTGGGCCTGGTGCTCCTGAGGTGCTCAATCGGGCGATATTCTTGTATATATCTTCTTTCTTTATTACAATTGACCATTCTTGCTCTTGACGTGGGGCTGTTATGGTCTTTGTTGAATTGTTGTTAAAGGCCTCTGCATAGTGGCTTACCCATATGTCTTCTGGGATCATGGATTTTATGATGGCACCCTGAGGGGTAGAGATGTTATTCAGGTAGCTCCAGAAGTCGCTGGTGTTCCTATTTGCAAGTGCTTTCATCATGTGTTCGGCGTCTCTTTGCGTCATTATATGTTTGTGACTGATAAGCCAGTTCTTGTAGGTCTGTTTCAACCGTTTAGCCTTATCGTGACGACTGGGGACTCCATTGTTTTTGAGCAGTCTCAAGGATTTTTGCAGGTTTTTTTTCTTTAGGTTCAGCTCTGCGTCCCAAACATGTACCTGTTTGAAATTTGCTTTTGCCTTACCAGATCTTTTTTCTCTGTAGGTCTCCAATAGTGTTGTGTATTCAGTTTGTTCTTTCACTGGTTTTTCTCCCAGTGCTTTGCACAATGAGCTCACATTGTTCGCATTGAGTCTCAGCCGATTACGACCTGGTCCAACTTCGAGACGAAGTTTTGGCAAGACGTTTTCACGGCCACGGTTATGTGGCTTCAGATATAGTTTTAGAGTACAATGGTCGCTGGCCTCCGTTTCGATGATGGTTAGGTGAGATATTTCACACCTCAACAAATCATCGGCAAACATGTAGTCGATTGTCGATCTTGAGTGGTTTCTTCGCCAAGTGTGTTGAGCGGGCATATCTCCTGTTGTTTGCCCGTTCAGCATGTGGAGGTTCCACGCCTTCATTTCCGACAGCCAGCGCTTGGCGGCTAGTAGGGCATTTGTTTCATTCTTGTCGTGGGCAATGTGATTTTTGTTAATCATGCAGTTTATGTTAAGATCTCCACATATAATAATTTGCGTGTCTTTGTCGTTTCTTTTGCTGTTACAGATGAGTTCTGAGATGGTTTCCAGGAATCGGTCAAGATCTATGGCTAGGTGTTGCCAATATATATTTATCAACATGAGTGAGTTTACTTTCTTCATTGGGCTCGCAGGCAGTTGAATTTTGCATACCTGTATGTACGCGGACACGTTGGTTGCAGATAGTATGCGAACTTTGCTTTCAATTTTTGCAAAGATTGCCATTCCGGACATGGGGCGTCCTTTGATTCCTTTTATCGCTGGGTTGAAGGCAATCTCAAAACCATCTGCAATCGGAGGTTGCATTAGCCATGTCTCCTGAAGACACAGTAGATCTATGTCTTTCAGGTCGTTTGGAAGTTCTTCAAACAAGTGCGTATGCCCGCGTGTATTCCATGACGCTATGCATAGATTGCCATTCGCATTTAACTTTTGGCGTTAGCTGTTTTTTGGTTTGTTTATGGTTTTGGCAACCCAGGACCAGTCGAGATCTTCATATCGTGAATTGGGGTTCCTCCCGCTTATAGAGTTCCGGTGCTTCATCATTGTTATGAATGATTCATCCAGTGTCTTTGAGGTGGCATCGTCAGGTAGTTTCCTTAAGGTGACAGATTTACTCTCAGTACTACGTTCTTCCGCTCGTGGAGCGGGATTACTGCTTGATGTAGTTTTACCTGCTAATAGCAGTTGTGAGTCCGGCAGAGGTTCCAGCTCCTTGGGGGTCCGAATCTCGTTTATGTCGGTTATGTCGAACCCCATTGAATTCATTATAGCACCGGTGTTCAGAAGTAAGTCCCGAATAATTTTGGATGCTATGTGTAGAATCACACAGTTGTTGTTTTTATCGTCTGCAAATTCCACAATTTGAATATCGTCAGAGGTAACAGTACGCAATTGCGGGATGTGATGTAGTAGTCTCATCACGTTTTTCCTGTTCAACAGGAGACCGTCTTGTTCTCTCTCTATTCTTTCCAGTCGCAGCATGTATCTTCCCATTTTCTTTTTGCTTTGCAGTTGGTTATCATGAGCTTTCCCACCAGCGTCGTTGAATCTTTCAGTGAACCGAGTGTCTACAGTCACAGATAAACCCATGTCGTCAACGCTCTTTTTTTGTGGAGATCGATCTTTCCACAGTCGTTGGATAGGGAGATTGTTATTTTTCTGGGTTTCGGTTCCGGATTTACTCCTACTTAGTAGACAGAGTTTAGATATGTCGGCATCTATTGAGGCCAGTTTGGCCTCCAAAGCTGTGAGGTTTTGCTCATATTTTAGGAAGTCCATGTTATGAGAGGTGCTGGGCGTGACAAGCGGTTCACATTTCTTTAGCGCTATAGTTGAGACTCTTCTTGCTTCTAGCGTGACGCACTCTAAGTCTCTGTTTTCTGGGCGAGTTGTGTTAGTTCCGTCCTGATTCAGCGTATCCATCATGCCGCTTCTGGGTTGGTTTATTGATTTCTTCTCGGCTATACAGCAGGATTTTAAAGCTGATTTGCTTGTGAGGTAATTGGACGGGTGGTAATTTGTGGCTGACAATGCCTCTTTACTCGGTATTGTGCTGAGATCGATGTTTATGGCCACACCTGATGGTGCAAAGTCTTTGTTCCGTTCCGCCTCTGGCGCAACGTTTACATCAGCTGGATCATCCTCGCAGTCCTCGTACGTTGAGAGGTCAAGGAGATCCTCTGAGAGGCTCTGTGTTTCAGTGGGTGGGGATCCAATTAGGTCCTTTGTGGTTCCCCAGCCTTCAGTTTGTTGGAATTTGGTTACTTTCTGGCTGTTCAGTTTATCCGGTATGGAGGGGGTCTTCGTGTTGCCAGCAATGGACTTTGCCGGAGCGTCCACTTTTGGCTTGGCAGATGTTGCTGTGCAGAAGCCTTTTATGTTCCTTAGAAAGGAGCGCGCACCTGATCTTGTGTGGGTTTTTCTTATCTTCATATTTTTCTGTTTTTTTCCCGTTGAGTGCTCCCTCACTTTGGTGGTTACGCTGGAGTCTAGTGATTTGCAGAAGATGGAAAACGTTTCTTTTGGGATGGCAGCCGCGTTGTTCGTTGGATCACTTCTGGAGCCGCTCTCGTCTTTCTCTTTTGATGGATTCACTGAATTTTGATTTGTACTGGGGGCCTCTTGAGAGGCCGGTGTAACAGAACAAGCACCAGAACATGTAGAGAGCTCAGGTGTCGGGCGGTTAGCAGGCCCGTAGTGCTCGTCGTGCAGTTGAGATGTGTTCGTTTCCAGGTCACCTTCTGGATTTCGGGAAGCATAGTCTGAGGGGACAAACCTCTCATTCAGCTGCGCTTCGTCACTTGTACTTTTCGCTTTGTCTTTCAGAGAGATAACGACGTTTAGTCGTTTTAGTTTTTGTTTGCACTTCATGGGTGCGTTTTTCTCGCGATCCTCTTCACTCCTTGTATCTTTTAAGTTGTTCTGTCCGACATTCCCTATGTCTGGAGATGTGTTGCAGGTGTCTTGGTTGGATGCATTTACAACCTGTAACATCTCCTCAGTCGCGACACAGGAGTCTTGGTTATCTTTCGGAGCAAGCCACTTACCGGAATTGTATGGCTTCTGTAGTTTTAATAGTCCAATGGCTTCGCGGGCTACTTCTGCGAATAGTCGTTTGTCCGTCGCACTGTTCTTGGTATGTTCCGTTATTATCCTTATATTTGCTTCAGATCTTGAGTGCTCATCTAGATTCACTTGTTTCATTAGGTTTAATTCTTGTTCCACATTTATCATTTTCGAGTTTAACATTGCCAGGAGCGTGGATTGGTCCTTGATGTTCTCGTTCAGTTGTTCATATAATTTCACGTATGGCAGCATCGATATGGTGTGTGCGGCCATTATCAGGGAGTTTAGGTCTCTTGTAATTTCCCTCGACAGGCACTCCGCCAGATACTGTGTTGGAGCACTTGCCTTTTCTTGAGTGCTTGCCTTTGATTTATCGGCTTTGTGTTTCCTTCTCTGTGTCTTGCTTTTCCTTGAGCGCAAACCCACTGGGGTGGACCCATCTAGGGCTAAAGAAGGGATGCCATCATGTGTTGCTATGATCTGGGGGGCTAAATCACTCACATTCATATGTCTTTTTTGTGAGGGGGACAGCTGGTCACTGTCGTCATCGTTCAGGGAGTCAGGTCTTTTCCTTTTCATCAGTGGGTTCGGCCACAAAATGCTCTTTTGATTTTTCCCTCGTGTTGTGGTGAGAAGAGAGGAGACGTTCACCCTCGCAGGATTAGATGCGCAGCTCTCCGGTTCATTTATTGTTGGGGACTCGTGCTTTTCGAACAGTGGTAGATCAGCGGTTTTCTCGGCGCTCTGTTGGTTTCCCAATCTTATGTTGATTTCTACAAGGTCTTTTAGGACCTTGTCCACAATAGAGATCGAGCTCCGCCGGTTGGGGCTTGTCTCAAGGTTAGAGACAAGGTCCAGGACGCTAGCCGAATTAGGCCAGTCCGTTCTGCCAGAGCCAGGTGCTGCTTGCGAGGTCCTTGATAAGTCGATACTATCAGGACCGGTTCCATTGCTGTCGTGCGCGGTGGGGTCATTTTCGTTAGGGATCGCCGTCGAACTGAGCGAGGTAGGGGGCCAAACTTGTGCTCCGGTGGTGTATTCGTCTAGGATCGCACACCTCTCCACTATGTTGTTGCCCCCTACTGGACCCCTCTTGTTATTTGTCGCTGCTTGGCCTGCTTGGCCTGCCAGGGCTTGTAGGGTCTTGACACGTGGGGGCTCGCCTGCGCCCTCACCCTCTCCTCTGTGGTCGGTGGGTGTTTGTTGCACGTTGTTGTGCAGTCGACTGCCAGGTTCGACGTCAGTCTCACCTTCTGAAAAGACGTCTGGCAATATGTCTGGGGATGTATCTGGTAATATATACCTGTGGTGATCGCCCTCCGAAATCAGGCCATTGGCCGAGTGTCTTTGCAGTAGTGAGGGTGCATTCATTACATTCATTACTGTTTTAGGGGAGTTTGTTGTACGGCAGTCAAAGAAAGGTTCAGAGCTTATGGATGATAAGGAAGGAGTAGAGGCGCTTACCCTTTTATGATGTTTGCCGTTGCTTGCCAAAAGGGGGACCCGTAACTCAGAGGATCCCCCTCCACCGGCAAGGAGACGCCTCTGTTGTCTTGTTAGCGGGTGGGCCACCTCGCCTCCTCCTTGAAAGATCACAGCTTCTTCCAGGATCAGCCCAGATGGGCCGGGGTCCAGCGTAGTCATAGGATTTTGCGGTGCGGGAATGCTCCCCTGCACCCCTGGCAACACTGACAACACTCTGCTTCACTCCGCGTCGCTCCGCGACCGGAGCAGTGTATTTGAGGCTGAGGAAAGGACTTCCTCACAAAACGAAGCAAATGGGTCCAAAAGCAGCATCTTCCACACTGACAACACTCTGCTTCACTCCGCGTCGCTCCGCGACCGGAGCAGTGTATTTGAGGCTGAGGAAAGGACTTCCTCACAAAACGAAGCAAATGGGTCCAAAAGCAGCGTCTTCCACACTGACAACACTCTGCTTCACTCCGCGTCGCTCCGCGACCGGAGCAGTGTATTTGAGGCTGAGGAAAGGACTTCCTCACAAAACGAAGCAAATGGGTCCAAAAGCAGCGTCTTCCACACTGACAACACTCTGCTTCACTCCGCAGGATTCTTCAGCTAACGTATGTGGACCAGGGCCGTGAGAGCTGCGCTGCTTGCATTAATTGCCACAGAGAGGGTGCCCCCACCTTGCGAGATTGGCAGGAGATTCCTGGGAACCAAGTGAGCTTGGGTTCTCTCTGAAATGCTCTCTGGTAGTGATGCTTGAACATTGCTATACAAACTTTTCACCTGATGTAGTTCTGCAAACGTTGTACGTGATAACACCTGGGGCCAGATTACAGAAATGTTTCACTGGTGCAAGTAAAGCTTTGTACTGTACTAGCACAAGGGCGCAATCCAATTATTTGAATGCATTTTTGCATGAGGGCAATGTGTGCCATAGTACTAACACAGATTGGTGCTAGCACTAAGGCAAACTTTGCCCTGGTGAACAATTCTTTGGCAGAAAAGGCGTTTGCCCTGGTATTAATGCCGTGCATAATTGCACATACACCAGTGCAAAGTTTCTGCCTTTGGCCCCAGGTGCCAAGATGCCAAAGCTAGAACATAATACAACAATGTTCTTTCCATCAGTTGCTACTTTTATATTCCATGCGATTGCAATTAATAATTCACAAATGTACCAATATAAATCAATGATTACTGTTTCTTTCCACCACCTCTGCATTTAAATTATGTTGTAGTTCCTTCCAGGTATTACCATTATTATAAACTGATTGTAATTGGTAAAACACACACGTGAGGACAATTCATCTCTTGTTATTACGGAGCACGTTTATTAACCTACCACTTTTGGCAATGCCTGCTGAAACCAATTGTTCCAATATAATTAGTACAGAGAGTCCTTCATGAAAACTAGCATCACTCTCTCACCCCACTCCTCTCTCCCTGAGCAGAGGTTCTCTCTTGGCGACCGCAATTGGATGGCACCTTGCTCCGTTTATCCAAAATGCATAGGTTTCCAGTTATGCAACTTTTCTGTACCAGGATGTATCCATCACGGCCCATCATGTGCAGATGTACTCAGTCCAGCTGATTGAAAGACAGAGCAACCACAGGGAAGCAGGCAGCTTCTGGGTCAGGCTTATGTCTGGATCAAGATAGCTTCCCAAATAACGCAATTTTGCCCTCATTCCCCAGTGGGCCTAGTGGAAAAGATGAAACACTGCCAGCACTTGCTTGGTTTTTTGCTCAACCCTGGGGAAACCTTGGCTTTTGTACAATGGCCAATCTGAGTGTCTATGAGCACTGTGTGCACATCTTCCCAGGTGACGTGCTTCACAGGCATCCCCGTATCCTTGCTAGTGCAGAGTTCTTGGAGGTTAGGGCGTGGAATTTTGTCTGACACTTGCCTTCATCCTAGCAATACAGGACTACTCTTCACATATTAGAACTGTGTGCCCACAACTCACAGGCCGATTCATGGAATTAATGTGTGCCGAAAATGGCAGCTCAAGCGTGAAAATCGCAGCGCAAGCGTGCCAAAGCCACGCACAACGATTCATGGAAGTCAGTGCGCGTGTAAATCCTGGGATGTGTGCTAAAATCGTGGGTGGCGCACGCGGGCGCACACGTCATCAAACGGCATGCGCTACGCGCACAGTGAAAGCGCACATAGCGCAGCGCAGACAACAAAAGTGGGCGGAACACGGGGCGTAACACATGGAATGGGGAACAACGCGTGAAAATGTGGGCGTTACGGGGGAAGAACAGGAGGTAAATGCTCACAACGCCCACACACGCGCCAACAACACATATTCATGGAATCGAAAAGGGGAAAGGCGTGCGCCAAAAAAGACGCGCTAATCTGGAAACACGTACGCGAGCAGGAAGCAGGCGTAAGCAGCCCCGCGCAGCATAAAAGTCCATGCAAACAACAAACAAGCTCAGAAGCTACAATGAATATACCGTTCCTCACAGCAGTGGTCATGGGACACCGCAGGAGGAGGAGGATAGCCAGGCCCCGCATTTTTTAACCCACGACCAGCCTTTTTGGGAAGCCTGATGACCAGGTGTATGGGAGGTACAGGTTTCCACCACACATAATACTCGACCTGGTGAGTGAGTGGGAGGATGACCTCACATCACCCACCCTGTGCTCCCAAGCACTGAGCCCCTTGGAAAAGGTGCTCAATGTACTGCACTTTTTGGCTACTGGTTTATTTCAGCAGACAAGTGCCATAGTGGGGGTGGTGTCACAGGCCACGCAGTCACGCTGCCTACACCAGGTGTTGGCCATCATGACTGCACGCCCCTCAGTCTGCAGGCACATATACATGCCCAGAAAACCTGCAGAAAGGCAGGCTGCGGTCCAGGACTTTTACAGGGTGGCACACTTCCCCAAAGTGCTAGGTGCCATTGATTGCACCCATGTGGCTCTACGTCCTCCCAGGGCATCTGAGCACATCTATAGAAACCGCAAGCACTGGAATTCCATCAACATGCAGGTAGTATGTGATGCCAAGGGAATCATCACCTCAGTATATGCCAACTATCCAGGGTCCACCCATGATAGTTTCATTTTCAGAATGTCACCCCTAAACCTGGACATAGATGCTGTGCGGCATGGTGACACATGGCTGATTGGTGAGTATAAATGCCTCTGCACATACATGCATGTCAGATACTGAGTAATGTGACAACCCCACTAATGATACCCATCATCACCTCCCCAGGGGACAGTGCCTACCCTCTGAGCACCTACATGACGACGCCAATTCGGAACCCCACCACACCACCTGAGGTAAGATACAACATAGCTCATATTGCAACCCAGGGCATAGTGGAGCGCACATTCAGAGTGCTCAAGTCACGCTTTCGCTCCCTTGACCGCTCTGGTGGTCAGCTGATATATGCGCCCCCAGTAGTGTGCAGGATCATAGTGGCAGCATGTGTCCTGCACAACGTTGCAACCCGCCGGGGCCTGCTGGTGGACATGGTGGTGCCCCCACATCCCCAACCCCATGCACGGCCGTAGGCACATGGGAGGTGAAAGGGCACATGGTGAGGCAGCCCGGACCCAGCTGGTGGCTAATTACTTCACCTAAAATCCTACCCCTGTGGAGTGCACAAAGCCCTGGCACATACCAGTGGACAATCAAGGATGATGACATAAGGGACAGTCAACTGTCACAACCATAGCAGCCTGAGATTGGTCACCTGGAAGTGTTACATTGTGTGCATCCCTACCTACTTAAAGACAACCAATGCTGTGTGACAAAAAGACACACATTCATGCAGCATGAATGACTACACCCTTGCAAAATACCACTATGAAACTAGTGCCATGTCACCCAACCCCTCCCATCTCAGCTACCCAACACATCATGGCATGGCATGCAATGTGAAAGCAACCAAATGAATGCACAACACATGACACAAGTGTCACAAAGTGCACTGTCCCTAATGGAAACAGGCCACAGACAATATGTTCCCAGTAATCAACAAGAAACAGCACACATGAACACATACTTACCAGCAACACAAAACAGCAACACAGGATGAAACAGTGGCAATATATGACAGTCCAAAATTAAAGTAGTGCAAGTCTCACAACCTGACAAAGCCAGCACATCGACCCCTTCCAACTGCAGGGTGTTGCTGTCAGGCAAATGTGTCAGTGTACTGCATACAACATGAACTGCATCTCGAAAGGAGACGGCCTTGTGAAGACATGAAGAAGGTACATGTGAATAAGTAGAAAGACATGGATGCACAAGCACACATCAATACACCATGCAGTGTTGAATCCAACAACAATCCCCACTAGGGATGTACACACAGTTTTGACTACAGACTGCCCACACAACTCATGGGAGCCCAATGTCACTGTGTAAGTTACTGTCACTTGGTCACACCCTTTGCAAGCCCATGGAAAGGGGAAGCAGGAGGGGTGTGTGTGTCAGGAACCCAAGCATCTAACCCAAAGACAGGACATGTCTGTATGTGCCCAGCTGGAACACACAGTGGATGCCCACGGGAGCCACACAAAGCAACACACTGTAAAAAAAAAGAAAAATCAAAAATGGCCATGTGTGGACCGGGGGGGCACCCAGGAGGTTCGAGGACAGGGTGCACCCCAACACCCACATGCGTGGATGTTGAGAGAAAAGAAAATACCTCCATGGGCTCATGGCCTGCACGGCTATGCTACAGTGGGAGAACTGCCATCACTCTCTTCACCCTCTGCTGCTACATCAGGAGGTGGCCGTGATATGGGAGGCAGCCCACGCAAAGCCCTGGTATGGTCCTCCATGGCAGTTCTGGAGGATGATGGTACGGAGATCCCCATGAAGCACCTCATGGGTAGCCCGCATTTCTACCTGCATGGCCTTGCGTGATGCCCGGATCTCCGCACGGGTTTCCTGGAGCTCTGCTGAGAGTGAACTTGTGAGCTGCTCCAGCTGCTGTTCTGACCTAAAATTTCGGGAAGCCTCAAGTTCACACAGAGTATCCCTGAGGAACTGGTGTTCTAACCTCAGGGCTTCCCTGTGGCCCTGTAACTCTACAGATATGGCTTTGAGCAGAGTCTCCAGTGCCGCCTGTCGGTCCCTGTTCGACGCCAACATGTCCTCCCTGTGTGAGTGGCAAATGGAGTCTGTTGCCTGCTGCTGGAGCTCCATCTGCCTTTCAGGGGGGAGAATGGAAGTGGCCACCCTATCCATTGCCTGAGCCATCATTTCACACAGTGCTCCCTGTTGTGCTGCTATACTGTACATGGAGTTCTCCCATACAGTATTGCCTGGTGGCGCAGGGCCACCGCGTCGGCTGGCACCACACCTGTTTGGGGACAAGCGATCTGCACCTTGCTGTGCTGGCACTGCCTGAGAATGCAGGACTGCATTCCCCCTTTGATCTGCAGGCCCAGGAACAGGAGCAAATGTTGTGGCGTGTGACCCTGCATCCGTAACCGCCAAAGGCAGAGTCACCAACACTGACATCCCCATAGAGGGGTCTACCCCTGGTGCAGGTGGGTTGGACAGAACAGCATCCCTTCCAGAAACACTCACCTGCGACGGCACATATGTCGCACTATACGATTCAGCACCTGAATCATAGAGGTCTGGGGAGGTGTACCCAGAGACACGCATGGACAGTATGGTCTGCAGGAGGTTTGGTTTTCACCCACCACCACCCCACGTCCTCCACTGGTGCCCGGTTGTGGCTGAGATCCCTCCTGGGTCTGCAGCATCTCCTCCACCTCAACAGCATCAAGTGCCTCATCACCTGCAAAAACATGAAAGATAACAAATGAAAACAGGCATGAGCACCATAGCACACACATAGGCCTGACAAGCCAGAGATCCAGTACATGAATTACACATGTCCCACATGACTATAACCCTGGCATGCATGCACTGTCAATGAGTTGGAAGGGGAGGTAAAAAGCAGACACTGAGGACTCCAAGATGGAAAAGCAACACATTTGCTGCATGCTGGATAGCACTGGCTTCACACATTAGCCTGTGAGTGGCATGTCCAATACACATACATGACACATGCCAACACACAGATGGCACGTAGCATAGCCATGGTACTTTTCAGAAGTACAGCCATATGTTAGGAAATAAGTACTGTCACCCATCCATGTGAGATGGACATCATGAGATACAACATGCAAAATAGTGTTACAAAACACGCATGTGCTACACGCAGCAACAGATCCAGTGTTCAATTATACAGTGATGGCAGGCAGATGGATACATCAATGGTTGGTCACTTCAACATGACAGAAGACAACAGTCATTTTCAACATTCAAACAGGGCCCATATATTTTTGTGTGCAGGCCATTACTCAATCAGCCTGAATGGTTAAATCATTCCCATAACAAGGTAATAAATGTGGGCCATTGTGGGGTGTAATCTATGACAGAAGTATGTCACATTTGTGGCAGTAGGGCAGAAAAAAGCGTTGCAAAAATGGCAAGGATTGAAACAATCAGGCTGAATGAACAGGAAAATATTGTGAACAATGTTGTTGCAAGATTACGGTTGAAGGGCAACTGCAGCAGTCTGGTGCAAATTGGCTACTGTGGTCAGAAGGGATACTGTCATACCCAAACCCAAGGCCGGGGAATGGTTTGGAGGAACCATATGGGTGACCCATACCAGTCATGACTACACAGCCTCAGCTGGCACTCAATCAGAACACATCACCCAAGCAACATACACATGAATTGCACACACATGCATGGGCACTCACCGGACAATGTTTCAAGACCTGGTAGCTCGCCCATGCCTCGGATCATTTCCTCTGTGACGAAGGTTCCAGCGACAGACTCATGTTCAGTGAATTTGTCGTCCTCTGGTGGAGACCCACCACCAGTCACCAGAGTAGAGGCATGATTGGAAGCCAGCTTGTTCTTTGCTCTGCGTTTCAGGTCATTCCACCGCTTGTAGCAATCATCAGCTATGCGCCTCACAAATCCAAGGGCACTAATGCGGTCTGCGATGGTCTGCCAGTAGGCCCTATGTTGAGCAGGCGTAGTCTTGCACCCTGCAGTCACCACCATTTCGCGGCTATGGGCCGAGACATAGCCCACAAGTGCATCTAGTTCGGCGTCATTGAAGCTAGGCTTCCTTGACGTGCCGGACTGTGTAGCCGTGCCTGGGGTCCCAGCCTGTAGTGCAAGAGCACCCTTCTTCTTCTTGGAAAGTGGTGCTGATCCTGAGTGGCTTACGCCGCTCTGGTTGGTAGAGGCAGAAGCGCAGGTGGACTGGGTACTCGAAGTATGCAAAGGCACAATGACCATAGGTCTCGGTGCAGGCATTGGCTGCAGAGTGATGTTGGCCTGACCAACATCGGTGTGATGGACTTGGACCAACACTATCCTGGCTGGGAGACTCGGAGCTGGGGTGGATTGAGCTGCAGCTGCCCCTGCAGCCTCCTCGCCCTAGCTACTTGGGGCGGCAGATGACATTGCTGCCCCAGATCCATGTGGCCTGGTGACAGCAACTTTCACAGCCACACGTGGCTTAGACTTGGTGACCTGGAAGTCAACCTGGGAGTCATCCTGTGCCAGTTCAGTTGACAAAATGGGCCGGTTTAACAAGGGGTGAGCTGGGATGGTGTCAGCTACATTTCCCACAACCATTGGGGGGCATATGTGGCCTCGATAGGTCCTCCAGACACTGGGCTCTAGGGGCACCCTGCAAATCCTGGCCATGTCCCCTACCGCACCCACCTCGCCCACCTCTTTGAGCTCGGCCACCATTGCCTCCCTTACTGCTTGGTTGCCTCCCAACCATGGCACTGATGTTGCTGTGCGTTTGGGAGTTGCAGTAAATAATTGTCCTGGGTAATTGGAGTGAAAGAGGGAGGGTACTAGATGGAATTCGTACCCTAGTGCTCTAGCAAGGCTGTCTGTGACCCCTGGGGGAAGATGACGGGTCACGCAACGCACAGGCACCCCAAAAACAAAAGTAAACATGCAGGCAACCCCTGGTAGACCATGTGCGTGGAAAAATGAACCCACACTACACTGTGGCACCCAGAAACACACAAATAAGCGTACGTGTGATACACGCAGCCTACGATGACCTCTGATGTGGTACGCGACACACGGGGCAACCACAGTTGGAAAATACGTGCGCGACTCACTGTCTGCCTTGAGAAAGAATGTGAAAAAGATGCGCATGTGCACGTTGGCAACACCCCCGCCAAAAGAAGATTTGAACGCTGTCTGAGGAAACAGGAAGTACGAACTGGAGCCGTGGTGAAGTGATCGCGTGTGAACCGACATGAAGTATAAGAATCACCCGCTCGCTGTCCACAAAAAGCGCTTACAATGAAATGGCATCCTGCGCGTACCTTTTGAGCCAGCCCACACGTGCAACGTCATTTCCTCCAATCACACGCAGTGACACTCATGCAGTTTTTTCACATGTAGAATAAACATGCACCGTGTTGTGGGAAACGCCTGCGCGCATAACATCACAGACGCGCTTACACGCTAAGGGCCTTAACTCGAATTTCACGCTGACGTGCAATTATTTCACATGCCAAATCACTCCGTATCAAGCTGGCCACGCAACAACACACGGAATACCACGCTCCTGCCCAGAAGGCCATTTTCCTGCCCCCCCAGAGCCCCGAGCACGCGCCCTCCTGCCATCTGCTGCTGCCTGCCTGCTGCCCACGTGCCCTGCTATTTGCTGCCTGCACGTCAGCCATCTGCAGGGGTGCAGTTGCTGTGACCACCCCTGCTGGAACTGAAGACTCCCGACTGGGATACCATCGCTCCACAGCCCAGCCCCAGGACGTAGTTGCCCACCAACACCTGCCTCTGGGGTTGCCATGTCAGACACAACACCATCTGGCACCACTGGCAACCCCCAGCCAGAGAGGCAAAGGGCCACCAGCTTCAGTGCCAGTGAAGTTGGTGTCCTGGTGGAGCAAGTCCTGGGGCAGTATGATGCCCTCTTTGGAATTTCGCGCGCCGACAATGAAGGACAGAAGAGGATCTGGATGGACATTGTGACTGCCATCAACGAGTAGGAGGTGGCAGTCCGCGAGATCAAACACGTCCGGAAGCGCTGGGAGGACTTCAGGTCCAGGACCCTCAACAAGGCCCGATGAGGGTCCTGGAACGCATACGCCCAGCGCTCCACGTCCAGGTCCTTGAGAGGCAGACCCGTCTGGAGTCGAACGGTAAGTGCACATGCGTACTGATTGGACGCTGTGCGTGTTGTGGTGTGCCAGGAGTGTGCAGGTTGCACATATGTCTTTGTAGGGACATGTATGGATGCGTATGTACAGAGATGTGAACCTGCCACATGTGATTCCTCACAAGTGTGAGACACATCGATGGTGTATGTGTTGGTAAGCATGCTGTGCAAATGTATGTGTGGGTGCACACATGAAATGAATTATGTGTATGTACTGTGGAATGGTTGTGGTGTCACACATGGATGCTGTTTCATGCTGCATGTATCTGCACTATGCACATGTGCATGCGTGTGTATTTGATAAGTGTGCAACTGTGATGAAACATGGATGCATGTGACACTGACATGTAGAAGGCTGAATGCCAGATGTGACATGGATGGCGATCACATCACTGCGACAGTTGGTGGAGATGTACACATGCATGTAAGTCTGGTTGTGTGTGTGCATGTGTTGTGCACTCCCCGTGTTGCATGTGACGTCAGGATCACCTTCGGCTGCTCATGCTGTTGTTTGTGTATGGATGATGCTGCCTGGTGCGATATTCCTGTTGATTTGCTCATGTGTGAGAGTTGAAATGACATGTGTGTTGGGGAGTGTGATGCCATGTCTGAATTTTTACACTGCCACTCATGTGAAACTGTCATGTGTGTATCAGTCCATTGTACAGTGCCCTGATGCCTGTGTTCTATCTCTCCCTGTCTGCAGCGTCAACTGATGAAGAGGGCGGCGAGGGTACTGTGGAGCAAAGCGGCAGGGATCGCACCACCAGCCGGAGACGCAAGGCCCGGCTCCCCTCCCAGGTTGTCATCTCGTCAGGGAATGAGGAGTCTGGTGCTGCATCCCAGGCCACAGCTGCCGAGGGTAGGTCCAAGAGGCGGAGGTCAGAGGTGGACTCCTCGGCAGCAGAAGGGGCAGCTGAGACCCCACAGGTTTCGACGGAGGAAGATGGCAGGGAGTCATACAGGTTGGTGGGGGGTTAGATGGAGGAGGAGGCCGTGAAGGGACACACACAGGGTCTGGAGGTGGGGATTCCACTGGTGCTAGTGGTGCAGTGCAGAGGCAGGGACAGGAGGCAGCACAGGTCGCCGCAGTGGCTGCAGATGATGCAGTCCTGTGACTGCATCATCTGGCACCATCAGGGATACCTACATCCATACCCGTTTTCAGGGAGGGGATGAGCGCACAACAACTGGCCTTCCTCTCCCTGCAGACGTGGCAATCCGGGACCGGGTTGAGCCTGTCCTGGCTGGGATGGCGTTGCATCAACGGGGCATGCGAGGTGACCTGCAGTGTTTTCGTGAAGACACTGCAGGTCATCTCGGATGCCTCGTTGCCCGCGTTGACCTACTGGGCCGGGTCACCAGGGCTGGATTCCTCTGTATGCTGGACCTTCTTCCGACCCCCTTCCTCACCTGAACCCTCTATGCGCCAGCCGGCCTCCATGCCATCTTCCCACCCATGTATCACCTGGGTACCCTGTGGAGCTGCCTCTGACCCAGCGGCCAGGCTGGTGGAGGACACATCCCTGCCACTGTCGGGTGTCGGACGTCCAGCATGGGTGGCCACCACAACAACTGCACCCCAGCCGGAGGAGGACGTGCAGGCAGCAAGAGCCAGGGCACAGGTACAGCAGCAGCAGCAACAAGGTGGGAGCGATGATGGCTCTGGGCCATCGTAATCCGTGGGGCAGGCATCAGCCACAGGGCAGGAGGACCCAGGATTGGGAGTGACTTCTGTGTGGCAGCGGTTGGACCAGGCCATAGGTGCAGAGCGGCGGCGGGTGGAAGAGGCACGGCTCACAATGGTCAGGGCGGAGAACTCCATGCGGAGGGCGCTGCGGCGGGCCGAGTGCCTCGAGGCAATTCGTAGGGAGTTGGAGTTGAACATGGCATCGTTTCTGCGAACCCTCGAGGCCATGGAAGAGGACCGCCTCCAGGACATAGAGCAGGAGTTCGATGATGCCCTGGCCAGGGAAATCGGAAAGTGAGCTGTAGGACTAGCCCGCCGCCATTGTATATAGTTTTTAGTGTTAGGTTTCATTTTCGTTTTGCTTTATTTTGGGGTGATTGGACTATGCCCCACACTTTTGTATACAGTTATTTCTTAGGTAGTTTGTTTGATGGGTTTCATTTCTTTCGTTGGGCTCATGGACCCATAGAACATTCGTTGTACATAGTTGAACATTGGATTTGTGAGGACTTATTTTTTTTATTCACCATGGATCATTGGATTTTACATTTTACTTTTCCTTTGGATTTGCTTTGGAGAGTTTGGACAAATTGTCTTATGAATTTCTATGGATTGGTTCTACATTTCATTTTAGTATGTTTTGGACATGCATTTCATTTCATTTTTTTATGCTTTCATTTTATTACATCAATTTTGTTCATAATACATTTTCATATTTTACTTCCATGTGTGGTATTCGCTCATTGGGTTCATGCATGTCAAAATGTGGGTTTACACAATCAATGGCACCCAGTGCGTGAGTGTGATGGACATGTGTTGATGTACATAGTTGACTTTTGGTTTGTGTCATGAGATAGGCATGTCAGTGTAGGATGGATTGGGAAATTCATTGCATCTCAAGACTGGGGTGGCATGCTGTGGGATTTTGGTGGACATGAGGGCCATGATTGTGCATCTTTATGACGTGTTAGGGGGGGACATGAGTCAGGGCCTGCTGGCAGGTGCCTGTTACTGCTGGGTGGGGCGGTGCAGGGGGACATGAGTCAGGGCCTGCTGACAGGTGCCTGTCACTGCTGGGGGGCGTGCAGGGGGGCATAAGTAGGGGCCTGCTGGCAGGTGCCCGTCACTGCTGGCAGGGGTGCAGGGGGACACGAGTCGGGGCCTGCTGGCAGGTGCCTGTCACTGCTGGGTGGAGGGGTGCAGGGGGACATGAGTCGGTGCTCACTTGGGCATGGTGACATGTGGGCTGGCTGGGGGGCATGGCCAGGGTGGATGGGCTGCCTGTGGGGCATGGTCAGGGGTGCAGGGTAGTCCCTTGTGGTGTTGGCTGCCTGCAGGCCCTGGGGAGGGTGGTGAGGGCTCACCTGGGAGGACACACACTGCCAATACCCGTTGGGGCACCCCAGTCATACAGCTCGCCCAAGGCCTATCGCGTGTGAAACTCCCTGTGAATCCCAGTAATACACGTACCCCGCTCGCCCAAGGCCTATCGCGTGTGTAACTCCCCGTGAACCCCAGTAATACACAAACCCTGCTCACACAGGGCCTATCGCGTGTGAAACTCCCCGCAAACCCCAGTAATAAACGTACCCCGTTCGGCCAAGGCCTATCGCGTGTGTAACTCCCCGCGAACCCCAGTCATACACGTACCCCGCTCACAAAGGGCCTATCGCGTGTGAAACTCCCCGCGAAACCCAGTCATGCACGTACCCAGCTCGCGCAGGGCCTATTGCGTGTGAAACTCCCTGCGAACTCCAGTCATACACGTACCCCGCTCACCCAAAGCCTATCACGTGTGTAACTCCCCGCGAACCCCAGTCCTACATGTACCCCACTCGCACAGGGCCTATCGCGTGTGAAACTTCCTGCGAACCCCAGTAATACACGTACCCTGCTCGCACAGGGCCTATCGCGTGTTAAACTCCCCGCGAACCCCAGTAATACATGTACCCCGCTAGCCCAAGGCCTATTGCGTATGTAACTCCCTGCGAACCCCAGTCATACACGTACCCCGCTCGCACAGGGCCTATCGCATGTGAAACTCCCCAGGAACCGCAGTCATACATGTACCCGCTTGCCCAAGGCCTATCGCGTGTGTAACGCCCCGCGAACCCCAGTCATACACATACCCCGCTCGCACAGGGCCTATCGCGTGTGAAAGTCCCCGCGAACCCCATTCATACACGTACCCCACTCGCACAGGGCCTATCGCGTGCGAAAGTCCCCGCAAACCCCAGTAATACACATACCCTGCTCGCAAATGGCCTATCGCGTGTGAAAGTCCCCGCGAACCCCAGTCATACACGTACCCCGCTCGCCCAAGGCCTATCGCGTATATAACTCCCCACGAACCCCAGTCATACACGTACTCTGTTCGCACAGGACCTATCACGTGTGAAACTCCCTGCGAACCCCAGTAATACACGTACCCTGCTTGCACAGGGCCTATTGCATGTGAAACTCCCTGTGAACCCCAGGGATACATGTTCCCCGCTCGGCGATTGCAGTGTAGCAGCCCTGTAAGCTGGTCCAGGGTTGGCGCGGCCCTTTGCGCTGCATTGGGGATTTCAATGGCTTTTCCTTGCGCAAGGGGCGTTCATGGGGGCGTAACTGTCGCTGCGGCATGTTCACTGCGCCAGCGCTCATTATGGCTTGGGAATTCCATGAATACGCGGTGCGCCAGAATGCTGTTTAGCGCACACGGCTGGCGCGCGCTGGCGCACGCTCCCTCTCTGCGCTGCTCGCGTGCGCTGCCTCTGCACTGAAATCTATGAATTACCCCATCAAACTGCAGGGTTTCATAATGCCATGGAAAAATGTGTTGGGATGTCGTTCACCATCAGTCGACACAATGGACATGCGCACCCCCGATTCAACAGTGGCGCGGCTCTGGCACAAGTACACACTATTAGAGATGTTTCCCCATCAGCAAAGGGAAGGGAGGAAGCTTCATCTGGAACAGCGTACATACCATTCACCCATCCGCATAAACTAAACAGCAACACACCACGGCCCAACACACACACATCCGCCCTAAACCCTCCTGCACTCTCCTGCACCCAGTCAGCATCACTGACTGAAGTAATGACGGTCATGCTAGTGTGCATGCTACTGAGGTACGCTTAGGCACCCGCCAATGAGCGAGGGTTCACCGGAGACTTCTCTGGGCTAGAAGGGAGGCATGTTCACCTGCTTATAAAAACACTGCCAGCCCGATTCATGGAACTGTGCAAAGTGTATTTTTGTGCAAAGTCAGGGCAATTGGACATTTCTGCAGTACAAAATGACTTTGCACTGACTTTACACTGCAAAATGCACTTTGCACAGTTCCAAGAATCAGGGTTTGTGTCGGCAGTGCAACGTCACTTTTCAGCAGTGCAAAGTCACTTGGAGCCGTGCAGAAATTCCATGAATCGCGCCCTCTGGCTGCATACTTGGGTATCCCCTTCAGATTGCAGGATCCTGACTGCTTGGACATAGTGTAATCCTTTCCTACTCTTTTGTGGCGCGAGGGGTCATAATACAGTCATTGTGTTTGCACTAATGGCCAGGCCGTTCTAGAATTTCTTTCGCCTTTTTCTGACTGTTCATCCCGCACCCATTGCTGTGTTCTATTTCTGCTCTTTTTTTGTGTGCTCCTTACCACTAAACACTGAACATCTCGCCCTCTTTCTGTTGCGTATTAACCCAGTCGCTCTTTGACCATTCTCTCTTCTGAAATCCATCCTGTCTCTTCTCAGCTCTCCTAAACCTCCATGCTACCTGTAAAGAACATAGTCCTAAGTATGCACCAATGTGCCCTTCTCCAACTCTGGCCAGTTCTTGGGTGAACGCCAATGGATCACATCAAATCAAATGAAAGTAATTGAAACCTATGCATCTGTTTACATTGAGAATGCCTAGTTCATATTTTTATTTTATAGTGATGTCAACTGAATGCAAACGAAAGAGCGACTTGCAGACAATAATTCTACCAGACATTGTAAAATAACAGGCCCCTGCTTATAAACAGTCAAACATGGACTGTTAATGAAAGGGCGTTAAGGCTGTTTTGTGAAACATGTAATGAAATGTCTCTGGGAGTTACTCTGTGATGATAAACTTTCAGGTGAAACGTGTAAAAAAATGTTAATTCAACACATTTTATAAGCACACGTTAAAGGTTGCTTGGGGGAAAAACAAATGCGGCAGTTTCATCTGTTCCTTGGCCTAGAAAGCAATATGCCATTAAATGGTTAATTCTGAGAAAGCTTTGAGCCGGCTCGATGAACTGTGCTTGGCCACAGGATCAGGAGTGGATGTTCGTTCCTCACTCTCAAGTACACTAAAAGAGACATCACATTTCAAAGAGCGAATAAAAAGAGAAAACACATGGGCGAAACTATTTTTATAACTAATTGAGGATATCGCTCCACAAGCAAGTGTTTTTTTTATTTTTTATTATTAATGTAAAACCACATGTTAAACATTTGAAAACAGATGTGTTCCATGTGTCATTTTGGGATAAATCATTAAATGTAATCCTTTCGGAAAAAAAGCGAATCCTGTTTGGGGAGGGACATTTAAGCCAACAGTCATGTCGTCTCGGAAGAATAGCTCAGGGGCAACGTTACTTAGCACCACAGGTTCGATCCCCGGGCCCGCGCTTAGAAACCTCTGGGTATTAAGCGCGTTATAAATAACCTATCACATCCTATTCAAATTATTCTTCGAATAATTATGATCAGCTTTTGAAAGTAAATGCTGATATGGGTTAAAGGTGTAAAAAGGGAATATTTTCCCACACTGGACTGCTAGGTGTGAATGGGCAGTAGCAAGATGTGGGGTAAGTGATTCAGACACTCAATTTAATGTTTTAGTTAAAGGTACCATTATTTTATATTTATTTATTTTCGATGTGCTTTTTTCAGTTAAAGTTATCTTGGCAATACAAGAGCCCAGGAGGCTGGAACAGAGACATTCGTTTGTGGATCAGAACTGGAAGGATTCCACAGCCTTCCTGGAGGCTGGGTGTTTGGCTAACACAGATGGGTGCCAGAAGGAAGTCCCACATATTGCTGGCCTGAACTAAGAGGTGGCATTCACCTTTATTTGCCAGGTCGATTTTGGGTGCTATGAGAAGTCTTTGTTATCTCATCTCTGTGTTCTGTTTGGCGTTCGTTTTGGGCATTTTTCAAGGATTAAACTAATAATGCTTAAACATGAGTTCCTTGTTTAATGTTCGGCCAATGGAGGGTTTAGAATCCTGGTGAGATGAGATCCCGCCATCATAGGCTGAGGACGCAGCCGGCAGCTCCATTTTATGCATTTCGCCTTTGGGAGAGAGTGAGTTAGACTCTAAGGTAGTGGTCAGGATGGGATAAGATGGAGGGCTTCACAATGTTTGTTCTGCTGTTCTGTAGGGACCTGCAGCAGAAGAAACAGTGGTTGACTCTGACGCTAATTTTGCATCAACTATGAGTTTGGAATAGGTGATAATTGCCTAGTTTCTGAATTGTTGTACAGGATGGGGCGGGGGCAATTGTGAGTTAAAATATAAAACGCTGAAATAATTGAATGTAAGAATTTCTGTTTGGGGGTATGAGTCCTGAATTGTATTCTGTTTGCATTCAGTCATTCGGTAGCCTTTGTCATATAGTTGATGAAGTGGTGGTACATTAGTTGAAGTTGTCTTCTTATTTTCGTGGTATTGGGGGTGCAATCCAAATGTGAAGAATAGGAGGCTAAAATAACCGCTGAGACCAGCTAATAGTTTTAGGAGAATGAATAGCGGGGACAGCATACTTCTTTTCATGTGAAGGGTGGTGTTGCTGCTGATTGTGTGTGATCGGACAGTACAGAGTTTACCCAATGTGGTAACAGGTTTCAGTGTCCAGCCTGTGAGCGATGCCCCAGCTGAAAGGCCGAATAGGCTAATGCCTCAGGTGCAATTAGAATTGAATATCCTCCAAATGGCATCTGTTAGAGCAATAAGGAAAGACAATGGCTTGCAAAAAACAAATGTTGGAGGTGAAGTAGTCACTGAAGCCCTTAAAGTACATTAGGCACAAGTGTCATCAGCGGCACTATACACAGCTGAAATGTGGGATCATGATTAGTGCTATCGAATTGGGAGAAAAGAGCTTTTTTTAAATGTGCTTTGTATTCCTAAAAGTGCCCCTACAATCCCTCTCTACATAGAAGTAAGATTGCAGCCAATGCAATGTACTGCATGCTAAAAATGATGTTCTTCTGGGTGCTGATCAATACTGCAGAAGCTTTTTTATGGGAATTTACAAATCTGTTGTAGGGCTCACATTGGAGCAGGATGACCTTTATGAAAATCAATTTATCTGACCTTTACTAGCTTTATCAGTGGAATAAGAATTGTAATTCTTCTACGATATTAAAGGACATAATTAAGGACCTGTTTGAAGAATGGGCAATACAATATCTTATTAATAGGTCAGTGGTAGGCCCACAATCCTTAATCATGTATGTTTTTATGACTTGTTTAGGGTGCAACCCATATCTGAAATGGATTGCATGTCCTCACAAACAAGCCTTGTATGTTACATTTTGGTTGTATCTACTCCCACTTCCTATAGTGGAGGCTAAGTAGCAGCCAGCAAGATCTGCTAAATGCATGGCATGCACTTTTTCTACATCAATTTCCCCTTATTTTACTTCATTGGCCCATTTACACTGAGGATGGGAGCAAATTACCTATTACATTTATGGCCATGAATAAGGCAGTAAGTACAATGCAAGTACTTGTGTTTTAAATATCTAATGTGGCAATTGCTACCGCAAACATTTTGGACTTGGCCGGCATCTTCAATACAGACATGAATTTAACTGCATAAGCTGATATGAATTAGTGTTTGGCTATTAGCCTTTTTTCTATTTTGATATTTTATTTTACTTACATATATTCATGGAAAAACCGTTAGTTGCAGGGATGTTAAGGTGACCAATACACTGTAACAAAACCCTTAAAATTCAAGGAAAAAACTTTAGTTGCAGGGATGTTGAGGTGGGAACTTAATGCAACAAAACCCCTGAAATTCAGCTAAAGTCACCTTAACTTCGCGCCCCCTGTTGTGCAGCCTATGACCACAATGATGACATCTAGAAGGTGAGCACCTCAATCGCCTCAACCCAAGGGGGCTCACCACTTGAAGAACGAGTGCATGTTTATACATAAAAGCTAATTTATTGTACAATTATCCAGAGAGCAATTACATAGTGTTACAGGACCAAACTAACCAAAGTCTCAACAAACCACATCAGTTGACATCTTAAAAACATTTTTGCAACAGTTAAAACACTTGCAGATACTGTATTTCAATCCACCCCCCACATGGGATAGGATAAAACCCTCTTCAAAAAAATCCCATTTTTCTTCATTTTCTAGGTTTTCATCTGTAGCCCTTATCTTTTCTACCATCTTTAGCTCATGTGTAGATCACACCTCCTCTTAGGATTCGCCCATGGTGGGTGATGACATCATCATCATTTGTATGCAACATTATCATCCTTTGTATGCAAACATAATTCATTACTAGCAATAAATGGCCTAAGCCCTTTTAACCTTAATTTTTACTTGCACATGGTCTGAATAAATACTTCAAGCATTATGAGGAAGGCTGGGTAAATAATTTCTCTTTATGTTAGTGATGCAACCTCATTCCCCAAATCACTGATTTAATTGGAAAATAATCTAAAGAACTGCTGCTTTATCACACATAGCACATCTGAAAATACCATTGCAACTCCTGGTGTTCCCATTAGTTAGCCTTAGGCATTGACTAACCAGTGTTTTACTGCCAGCCACAACAAATAGTGAAACTCCTGCTTTTACGCTCCAATTCATCAGAAGATTACCTCTGCCATCTGCAATGTTTATCAGACCCTAAAACGCATGGCTGGTTTCTGCAGCTAAGCTGACCATGAAGGCTGTGAACATATTTATTGACCCATTTCCTGGCCTCTTAAATATCACAGAATCAGTTTCTCAACAGTGAAAGTTCACCTTGCAAACAACCCCAACTACTGTGTTTGAGTCATTTGTAAAAAGGCCACTATATCGAGATTCATGCATTCCCCACGTGTGCATCATGTTTATGTTAAATTTGGTGGTTTTAACATTTTATCTTTCTGCACGTGTGCAGGCTAATATGTATAATTCTAAACAAACAGCAACGCTAAAAGTAACATATCACACCCATAATTACATACACCCGATATATATATATCATTTCAACATCGCACTCAGTTTGCTCTCACCACCAGTCATCAATAAGGTGCACACAAAATAAACCCCTCATAATCATGGGAACCCTTTCTGACCAGCCCATCACATCACAGATGACATCACTAACTATGTTGCAACAGTAACGAGCACTAAACATGGCCTTCAGCTACGGTCAGCGGGCATAGCCAAATATGTTGTAACACATTAATGGGCCACTAGTCATGGCTTTTGGTCTTGAACACTGGCCATAGCCTTCAGGCATGCCCAATGTATATTTTAAAACACTAGTAGGCCACCAACCATAGCCTTTTACCTTCATCAGTAGCCATGGCCTTCAGCTGCGTCCACTGTATATTATATACACTAACCAGCCACCAGCGATTACCTTCAGCACAAAGCTGGCCAGTGGCCACAGCCTTCGGACGTGACAATTGCAAATTCTAACATATAAATGGGCCACTAGCCATGGCCTTTGACCATGTCCAGAGTCTACAGCCTTCGGCCATGTCCACTGTATATTTTAAAATACTAACGTGCCACTAGCTGTAGCCTTTTGTAGTACCAACTGTATATTTTAAAATGCTAACAGGCCACTCACCATGGCTTTTGGACTTGGACAGTGGGCATCGACTTTGGTTGTGCCCACTGTATATTTTACAACAGTAACCATCATTAGCCATGGCGTTTGACCATGCCGACTGTATATTCTAACATATTAGTGGGCCACTAGCCATTACTTTCAGCCCTGGCTGGCGGCTACAGCTTTTGACCTTGTCCACTGTATATTTTCAAACAGTAATGGGCCACTAGGCATGTCTTTTAGCCATTTCCACTGTACAATGTACAATACTAAACGGCCACCAGGGATGGCCTTTGCTGATGGCCACTGACTACAGCCTTTGTCATGGCTAAGTCCATGGCTTAAATTGTTATTAAGAAAATCAACGTTTTTATGAGCTTACTTATAAATGATGTTATGTCTGAGGCCATTGCTAATGTAATCTGGCATATATGATTTAATTAATATTGTAAGTAGTGATGGCACCAGTGATGTCAAAGCTTATGTAATTAGTGATTTCGTCGAATGATTTTACATCGTGGGACTTTTCATCGCCAACCCTTTCATCGCCAAAAACTTTTTTGATACTTTTTTATAGGGGGGGTGTTTGGTGCGGTTTGGGGTATGATTATTTAAGTAAGGGTGGGTTTAGGGGGGTAAAGCCCCCCATAAATACATTTTAAAAAAGGAGTTTTTGGCGATGAAAGGGTGGTGATGAAAAGTCCCACGATGTAAAATCATTCGGCGAAATAACGTACAACCGTCCCCTTAACGTCCCTGCAACTAAAGTTCTTCCTTGAATTTCAAGGGTTTTGTTATTCCATCTATCCCACAATCACTTTCCCATCCAAATACATGTGTTTAGAAAAACCTTTGTATACGTATTTAACTTTTAAAATAGTTTACAGTTATATTTATTATAGACAATGAGAAAGTCATTAAAGTGTTACAGTAATTTTCCACAAATGCTACACTCAATATATTCAAAAACAGAATGTTTTAGGACTATGTACCACACACATATATACTTATGTAAATTATATTATTTAAACCTTTTTTCATTCCCACGGCTCTGAGACATAACATTGCACAACATAGCATAACATAACATTCATGGTTCCTGCGGCTACTGTCATTACTGACATTGTACCCGCGACTACTGTAAAGGCTATCTGCAGCTAAAATTAAAAACATAAACATATGTGTTTTTTAAACACAAAGTGCATTAAAAAGATCAGTTAACTATTATTGAGCGATTTATCCAATGTGTGTTTTTGTAGTCTACTTTTATAATTGAAAACCTGTCCCTGAATAGGGCTTTTTTGGAGGAGAGGGAAGGAGGGTGATGGAACTGGTAAGGGGAAAACATTAGGATTGACACATGTAACAAAGGGTAAAAAACAGGAACATTTATTTGTCTATGCATTTTTCATTTTTTGAGGTTTTTGTGTTTTTTTTTAAAGGGGGAAAATAATCACCACTTAAAAAAAAAAAATATATATATATATATATTTCTAGCGGCGGTAAGTGACCTGGTGTTCTAAAATGGTCCTTCTCCAACCATCTAGGGTCGCCTCTCCCTCCACAATCCAGTTGTGACATCTCAAACACATTACCTGATAGGGTACCACCTAATTTGCTCCAATCAAACTGTCCATATGGATGTTTTGGTTGAATGTGGGTAGTACCATTTGTTGGAAGCCTAATATACGGAACAGGAGTAGCAGGGGCTGCTGGGGTATCTTCTGCTCCTCATGTTCGGTGTATTAGGCTTTAGGGGTTGCTGTCCCCCACTTCCTTGACATGGGAAGCAAAGCACTAAACAAAAACAAATGACCCTTGTGCGTCAGCTGCGCTCTGTGTTTGAGGGACAGAACTGATGCCACGGGGCTGTGGAAGAAGCACCAGCGGCCAGCGAGAAGGTAAGTAGGGGAGGGGGGTTTAGTATAAGGCTGCTTCAGTTGCAGGGGTTTGGTTTGTTTGACGAAGGTCAAACAGCTGCGGTGGAATCGACTACGAACAATTAAGCCGCAAACTGTTTCACTTCGGTCAAACAACTCAGATCCACCTGCAGTACTGTAGATCGGGTGCAAACAGGATGGCATGAGGTTGGGTGGTGCAACAGAAATGGATCGCAGTGGTGCAAAGGTGCTTTTGGCCAGCAAATACCGTTGAGCAGATCGTGGATCATGGGCTCTTATCTTGTAATGGAAATAAGCCTTCCTATAGGGTTCCTCCACATCATCCCAATGGACAGAGATGAGATGCTGAATCAAATTAGAGGTTTCCAAACAATGTGAGGGTTTATTTGACGGTCCTCTCTGCAACACCTTCCAACAGAAAACACACTGAACTTCCCCAACCTCTGTCTTACTGTGTTGCTCCTTCACATGAAAATACTGTCATCTATCAGCGACAGTTTTCTGGGGATACTGCTTCTTCCATGGAGGTAAGGCACTACACACCCATGCCAATTATTCATCACTGCTCGTCCCAGACATACCTAAAACTTGGGACTGAGGAGGAAAAAACAAAACCGTAAAAAAGCACAACCCAAAAAGGACACTGCCAGTCAAAATGGAAAAAGTTTAAGAAAAATAAAATAAAACAAGCTAAAATAAATATAAAACTACAAATGACTGGACAAAGGAGAAAGGTATAGGAACAAGACTGTTAAAAAAGTAATCTAAACATGTGGATACTATTCTTTAAAAATCAGTGGAGGCTCACAAAGATGGAAGACAAAAAGCAATGAGAAATAAAATAGGGTGCTTTTGGGTGCGATGAATAACCGCGGCTACAAAAACAACCAATCACAGTGCGACTTTCATACACGTGGCTATCACCTGGTGACGCCTAAACCATTGGCCAATGACATCCCAGAACCACTTATGCGCCTATGCATACTCGTACACACGTCAATGAGAATGACCAATCAGGCAGCACAGTTCGTTGATATTGCTACGCACATTCGTGCCTTCCGCACCAACCAATTGCATTGTGTTCACTGTATAGCTGCGTCATTGAGAGGGCCCAATCAGACTGCATGGTTCATTAACACAGCTATGCACATTTGCGCCTTACAGGCTAACCAATTGGATTGTGTGCACTGTATACCCACGTCAATGAGTGGGCCCAATCAGACAGCATGGTTCATTAACTCGGCACTGTGCATTCACATCTAAACCATCGACCAATCAGATGTCACGCTCCATGTACGCTCCTACGCATACTCGTACCCGCGTCAATGAGAATGAAGAATCAGGCGGCACGGTTCGTTAACACGGCTAGGCACATTTGCGCCTTCCGTGCTGACCAATCGGATTGCACCTGCTGTATAGCCGCATCAGTGAGAGGGACCAATCAGACTGCACAGTTCGTTAACACGGCCTCGCATATTTGTGCCTTCCATGCCGGCCAATCGGATTGCGTGCACTGAATAGCCGCGTTAATGAGAGTTCCCAGACGGGTGGCATGGTTCATTAACGCGGCTGCAGGCATTCACTAGCCAATTGGATTGTGTGTACTGTATAGCCGCATCAACAAGAGGGCCCAATTAGGCAGCACAGTTCGTTAACATGCCTATGCACATTCGCGCCTTCCACACTGACCAATCAGATTGCTTGCACTGAATAGCCGCTTCAACGAGAGGGCCCAATCAGGTGGCATGGTTTGTTAACATGGCTGCATGCATTCACGCCTTCCAAACCAACCAATCCGATTGTGTGCACTGCATAGCTGCGTCAATGAGAGGTCTCATTCAGACTACGTGGTTCGTTAACACGGCTATGCGCATTTTCACCTTTCCTGCTAACCAATTGGATCGTGTGCACTTTTATGTCGCGTCAATGAGATGGCCCAATCAGGCGGTACAGTTCGTTAAATCAACTATGCGCATTCACGCCTAATCCATCCACCAATCTGATTTCGTGCTCCATTTACGCACCTACCCATGACCCGTAACCGCATCAACGGCAGAGCCCAATCAGGTGGCGTGATTCGTTAATCCAGATACTGGCATTCACGCCTAAATCATTGACCAATCAGATTTCACACTCAACTTACGTGCCTACACATTACTTGTAGACGCGTCTAAAGCTTCAACCAATTATGTGTTGAGTTCCGTAGCTGCCGCTATGATGATAACCCGCGCGTGCAGAATTGACCAACCAGAACGCATGCTGTGGTAACACAGTGACACATGACTCATAGCCGGGCATACAAATCGCACACCTGGTTGGGTAAATGGGATCAGCCACGAATATTCTCCACACCCAAAGACAACTTCTTTACTTTTCCTCATTGCTTTTTCTTCTGACTACTGAGCTGCTTGTCTGTAATGTATAAGAAGGTTTTCAGAAAACTCCTCATTTTTTCCCATCCTTCTTGGCCCTCCTTTGTCCATTTACCGCTTTCCTTTGTCCTATCATTTGTTCTGTTTGTAAATTCATATTTTTAGTTAGTTCTTTAAAAATATTTTAATTTTTTCATTTTATCGAAACCAAAAGTTAATGGCAGGAAGGCTGAAACATGTCTCGGGTTGCTTGTGTTTCCGTGCAGAGGAGACCTGGCCTAGCATTTCGGACAGGGCTGATCCCATTGGTGGCAGTAAGTGACTGATGTGCATATGGCTGGATCCCTTTTGCAATGACACAGTCATACTAAAAATAAGTTGTGTGGAAGGAAGCCCAGAGCAGTGCCAGTTGTTCAGATTAATTAAAAACCTTCCACCCATCACATTTGTATAATAAATCATTACCATGGGCACAATTATGGGCAACCCTGTGGACCATTGTTTTTTAGCCTGCCATGCATTACAGAAAGTGAAAGACCATATGCAAATCCGGCTTGGTCCCATCCCAAAAGGGGCAGTCCAGCCTGAACAACTAGGTCACATCCCTTCTGCATGAGACCACAAGCATACCCAGACAGGTTTCGGCCTTGTTGGGTGTCATCAGTAGGAGTAGCATGGGGTTCTAGGCCCCGCAGGCGCGTGTGGTTGGCCCAATCGCATCGTTTGCAACGTAGCTGCAGATATTAAGTTAAAAAAATCTATTTACATATGTATATATGTGTATATAATGGGATAATGGAAGAACGGTGCAGAAACATGAATAGATTCTTTAGCAGTACAATGGGTGGGTAGTGGTTAAGATGGTGGGGGTAGGCTGGGCTACGGTAGAGAAGGTATGGTGAGAGTGTATGGACAGGGAAATACATGGTGGGGATATAATGGTGGTACCAAAGATACAAGTAGGAGGAGTTGGTGGGGGTAGTCAGGATTAGGTAAATTGGGAGATAATAAAGAGGGAGGGAGTATAGTGGGTGGCTAGGGTAGAGAGGGTGGGGGACGTTGGGTGGATGTAGAGAAGATGGGCTACAGTAGATGTGCAGAGACACAATGCATAGTTATAAGAGCAGCACTAACATTTTTCAAATTATGTAAAGTTAAGAAGAATGCACTTTATAAACACTTTAATGGTACAATTAACTGGCACTTGATGTGAGCTGGTGGAAAATAGTGCCAATATATATCATCTGATAGCAGTGGTTAATATAGCTGACCCACACAACACTGCAAATAGACCTTTAAATGTGTACATATTTACGGACACTTACTTTCACATCAGTTACACACTCAGCATGTGCACAATGTGGGTTCTGCAATTATAATGAGAAAAGTGTCCAGAATGGTGTCTTTTATACTTTCCAAAATCAATAGCACAAAAAGAGGACTATAGTAAGCAAAGTACTAAAGTGTCCAACACATTTTCACTGCAAGCGATCACAAGCAAGTACACAATTTCAACACTAGCACCAATCAATTGCAAACACCAAAACAAATAGACAAGCAGCTTTTTATAGCCACGGCTATTCAATCCGCAGCTATAAACAGCTTCTAGTAGCTGCAGATAAAAATAAATTTTTTACTAACTAGAAAAGACATTGCCAACCTTTAAAAGTTCAAATCGACAAGGATAAAGATAAGGACTTGGAATCATAAATACATGTAAAAATGTGTGGTATAACAACCACAGAATAATATGACTACTGCACAGAAATGTATGGCTTAATAACTGCATGTACAACAGCAATCAATCAACTGACGTGATACATTAATGCACCTACGTACACCTGGTGCATGCTGTATTCCCACAGGTATACCAAGACCTTATTATGGTATATGTTTCGTAGCCATGGCACTCTGGAAAAACAAAAAAAATGCTCCCTTGCACCTCCAAGGCCTCATCAAGTGCCCCCAGCATCTCTGCCAGCTCCCTCCGCTTGTATTTTGAGATATATACAGTACAAGAGATAATGGGAGAACAGAGAAGAAGCATTAATAGATTCTGTAGCAGTAGAGTTAGGGGAAAGAGGGTGGGGTAGTCTGGATAAGGGGGGAAGAAGGTGTGGGTAGAGTGTATGGATGGGGAAAGATATGCTGTGGATTCAATGGCGGTACACAAGATGTAAGAAGGGTGGGTAGGAAGGGGTAGTCAGGGTTAGGTAAAATGAGAGAGAATAAAGAGGGAAGGAGCATGGTGAGTGGCTGGGGAACAGAAGGTGGGCAGTGTTTGGTGCATGTAGAGAAGGTGGCATATAGCAGATGTGCATAGGTAGAGACACTAGCCACTGCCACAGTAATATGTGCACAGTGATTAGGTCATAATTTGCACTTTTCAGTCAGTAAAAAACAAGAATATATCGTTAATTAGAGATTACGAGGCAAGTGCTTGTGGTCTTGTGGGTAAGCGTCTGCATCGGGAACATGACACCTTGAGGAAAACCCTGGTAGCCAAATACTTGAGCAAGCTTGCCAACCTAAAAAAAAACAAGGGGTGTGTCCTCCCTCTGAAAAAAAGATACACTGTTCACCAACATGTGTCCTGCAGCCACAATCAGGGGAACATAACTGCACCAGTGTTCAGGATTGCAAACTCTCTTGCCACATACTGAATAATTATTCACGACTTACTTAACCTCTCATCATTTCCCTTCCTCGCCCCCATATCTAGCAACAATAATCTGCTTTATAAAGATAACCTGAAAGGTACACATACCATAATGTCATTAAATACATTAAACCTTATAGGACATGTTAGGCAAAACAGTGTACAATTGTGACATTATTCCCTCATCTTCACTAGGCCACTACAAATACCATAATGCAATTCAGCAAAAGGAAACAAAAATGTTCCCTTAGATCTCTCAGGGAGCACTGGTACCACAAAGATGGGGTCGACCCCCCGCCTCAGGGGGCCAGCCACTTCCCCCCTTTTAAGATAAGCAGGTTCAGTCCTGATTATTGCATGGCCGGGGGTCTTGGATGCCTATCAAGTGGGCAGATATATTTCACCCCCGACATCACTGTAGCTGTAAAAATACCATTAAAAACAACACTTTTCTCCATAGCCACGGGTACAGAACTACAGATCCTATTTGTAGTTATTTTATAGCTGTGATTACCAGGAAACATCCAAGCCCTGACCAAGTGCCCCCAGAAGCCATTCCATGTACCATGTGCCTCCACTTCCCTGATGGCCTCCTCACCTCCCCCTCTCCTATTCCCCTCACAACACACGTTGTTTCTGAGGCTACAGAAAATCTTTGCGATGCACACTCAATCCCTAGACCCCCTCCAACTTCCAAATTTGACTTGGTGCCCTCTTATCTCCTCCCACATCCAGACTGATGCCATGTGCATGTTTTTTTACTTGAAAATGTTCTTTGCCTGCGTTTCATTTTGCGATGCCCTTGGCTAAAGATTTCGGCTATGTCTCACATCAAGCCAAAACAAAGATGGCGGTTGTTTCATTTATGAACACGCAGTTTCTCTGCAATTTAACCCAAGGTATAGCTATGTTTTTTTGGAGGCGGAGTGATCGTTCCACCATCATGATGTGGCCCGGTCAAGATGATGTTCATGAAATGTTGCTGATTTTTGTGGTGAAAGAAGATGCTAGCTTGTTTCATAGCTTTATTGATGGTTCAATGAGATTGGGTAGGGTTTTACCTCCTCATAGCATATTAAGGATACTGGGGCTCATTACAAGGTAGGCGGTAAGGGGTTAAAACCAGGCGTCCTTAGTGGGTCCTTAGCGGGTCCTGCTAGCAGGCGAGGATGCTAACAACGGGCCTGTTATTAAAGGGCCTGTTGTTAGCATCATCCCCATTCTCATTGAGCCCAAGGTCGGAATGGCCCGGTAATTCCTCATTCAAGGAACCCAGACCCAGTACCTGGTAAGGGGGTAGCCATGCCGCTAAAAGCAGCATGGTTACCTCCTACCTCGTAATGACCCCCACTGAAAGGTTTTGTTGAGGTGTTAAGTTCCGATATAAGACAGAGAGCAAAGCAGAATTATTTGGCTTCAGGGGTTTGGGTTTTCTGGGGAGCTATTTCTCTTTGGCGACTTTGGCCTGAATAAAGTACCGAATATGCCATTTCCCCTCTAGTTGTTGAGCAGCTCACCATTTTTGTGAAGGATGTTCGGATTTGCTGATTATTTAGGTGTTGAGTAGATTGTTGGAATCCAATGCTCTATTAAGAGGATTTTGGAAATCACAAAGATTTGGTAGCATCTGGAAGTAAGGTATAGAGATTCTTAAAGTGTGTCTTTTAAAAAACAGGACCAATATAAAGTTCAAGGCAGTTTCACCCAGTCAGATGTGCCTCCTGGCTGTCATCTTTATCAGGGAATCTGGTCAAATGTAAGCAAGTCCTGCATCAGATTTCCTCTGGACAAGGCCTTTTCAGGGCTTCCAGCATTTATCTCCAAGGTATATCCGATTGCAGCACCTCTCCTGTAGAACATAATTTCCCCATCTGCAGACTTGTCAGAATTCCACATCTCTTTGTATTTCCTATGTGTTAGGACTAATATAGAGGCTACAATATCCCATGCATTGTCATCTGACATAACAATGTTTCATTGGTTAAGTTTTGTCATTGGATCCCTTCAGATGTTGACACTCCCAGTGAATCACTCCTTTATTGATATAAAGCCACACTATTTAGCCATGTGACAAGGGCATGTTCTTTCTAGATTTGGACCCAAATCCATGTTTCCGCCATAGGTTTGGTTCTGGACCGTATCCACTTTTGAGGCAAAAATGATCAGAATTGCAAAACAAATCTGCATTTGTAGACCTTAGCATGCCTCTATAGCATAAAAGAAGACATAGTTCATAGTTATTAAATTAGGTTAATGTACTAATTATTGAAATATATTACTATATCATGTTCAAACTTATATGTTCCCCTAATTCTAAAACTGTATTCGCTTTCTCAAACGACCAAAATTTTGCCACGATATGGCGACAAAATGCATTTGGTGCTTTAGAAACATACATGCATTTTGTTTCTGTTTATTCTATACATGGAGATTTCATTTCAGCTAATTACTAACTTTAGCAGGGCTAGCTTGTGTCTCTTGGAATCTAAGCCATCCATTAGGCATGGACAGATGGAACTTCATTGCTCAGCCATGTCTGAAGTTTGAAGTTGAGTGGGTCTAAAACTCTTTGAAGCATTGGGCTGTAGAAAGCAGACCTCAACCATAATAACTGCTGGAGAGAGGAAATGTCATCCTCATAAACACTGTATGGGACTATCAACCTGAGTTTTTGGGAATGTGCATTGAATATATGTATATATATTTTTCTGAGTTCAGTTGTGTTCACAAGGCACTACATATTTGTTATGCTCCACATAGTGTATTCTTCCTGATTTACAACACACCCTGCACTGTTGGCAGAGCTCTATTTATGAACTGTTTTCAAAGACATGCGAAAGACTGAGGGCCTCATCACGAGTTGAGCGGTATCCCGGCGGTAATACCACCAGGATACCATTGGGGCTATTAGCGTTACCGCCAACCTCCCCCAGCGATATTAGCCCCGGATCACAGGCTTGGCAGAACAGTAATTCCCATTCCTAATGGGCCCATTTCAGAATTCCCCATTCCACATTGGGCCCAATGGGGAATTATCAGCGCTACTACCGCCAGCGGTAATAGCATGCGATAATAGCACCGAAAATGGTCGAATTCGCAGTGAATTTACCCACAGCTTAGAGATGGGGAAAATCCTGGCAAACCTGTGTTTTGGCAGACACTTAAATGTGGCAGTAATAGTGTGACTGCCGCATTTAAGGGTTACCGTTAAACTTGTGATGAGGCAGTGAATCGTAATGATATTTATAGAGCACAGGAGGATGATATCGTTTTTTCTCTCCTGTAGCAATCTGCAATGTAAGTTACTTAACATGTACTTGGCATTATCAGAATTACTGTAATTGTACTTTCTTTCCACATTATGGGCACGATTCATGGAATCGACAAGGAACCTGCACGAGCCGTGGGACAGAAAAATATTGTGCGCCCCACGTATTCATGGATTCAAAGGCGCATTACTAGCCATTGTGCAAGTAAAAACAAGCTGTGCAAGGAACGCTCACAACATGCCCCCGCGCACACCAAAAAGCAGGCAAAAGGCCAAACCAGGGGCAAGCCTCCGCATCCACCCCTGACCCACGATCCAGTACACCTGTGAGAAGGCACACACTCCCAGGCCAGGCTGCACTCCAGCGAAATTGCGTGACCTCACTTCGCAAGGCCAGGCTGCACCCCAGTGAAATCACACACCTCACCTCGCAAACCCAGGCTGCACCCCTGCGAAAATGCAGGCCCTCCCTCGCAAGGCCAGGCTGCATCCCAGCAAAATCTCACACCTTAACTCGCAAGTCCAGGCTGCACCCCTGCGAAAACACGGGCCCTCCATCGCAAGGCCAGGCTGCACTCCAGTGAAAAAGTATGCCTCACTTTGAAATCCCAGGCTGCACCCATCCGAAAAAAAAAAAACAGGCCATCCCTCCCATGGTCCGGCTGCACACCAGCAAAATCATATGCATCACCTCGCAAAACCAGGCAGCACCCCTGCAAATACACAGGCCCTCCCTCGCAAGGCAAGGCTGTACACCAGCAAAATTGCATTCCTCACCTCGCAAGCCCAGGCTGAACCCCTGCAAAAACACGGGCCCTCCCTTGCAAGGCCAGGCTGCACCCCTGCGAAAACATGGCCCTCACTCATAAGAGTCCACCCCCATACACCCCCAGAACTCATTCTGGCCTCATATATCCCCTACTGCACATCAACCACTCTAGCCCAGACTCCACCCACCAGCCCCCTCACCTGTGACACCTCCCAGGGAGTCCCCTCCAGTCTGGCCACCACCCATCAGCCTCCTCCAGACTGGAAACCACCCACCAGCCCCCTCAACGGTGACACCCCCCAGACAGCCCTCTCCAATCTGGACACCACCCACCAGCCCCCCTCACCTGTGACACCCCCAGCTATCTCCCTCCAGTCTAGACACCACCCACCAGTCCCCCTCACCTGTGACTCCCCCCTGAGCAGCCCCTCCAGTCTGGACACCACCCACCAGCCCTCACCTGTGACACCCACCCGAGCAGCCCCCTGCAGTCTGGACACTACCCACCAGCCCCCTCCAGACTGGCCACCAGCCACCAGCCCCCTCAACTGTGACACCGACCAGGCAGCCCCTCCATTCTGGACACCACCCACCAGCCCCCTTCATACTGGACACCACCCATCAGTCCCCTCACCCGTGATATCCCCCATGCAGCCCCCTCCTGTCCAGACACCACCCACCAGTCCCTCTCACCTGTGACACCCCCCCAAGCAGCCCCTCCAGTCTGGAAACCACCCACCAGCCCCCTCCAGACTGCATACCACCCACCAGCCGCCCTCACCTGTGACCCCCCCGAGCAGCCCCCTCCAGTCTGGACACCACCCACCAGCCCTCACCTGTGACACCCACTCGAGCAGCCCCCTCCAGTCTAGACACTACCACCAGCCCCCTCCAGAATGGCCACCAGCCACCAGCCCCCTCAACTGTGACACCGACCAGGCAGCCCCTCCAGTCTGGACACCCCCCACCGGCCCCCTCACCCGTGATATCCCCCATGGAGCCCCCTCCACTCCGGACACCACCCACCAGCCCCTCTCACCTGTTACATCCCCCCAGGCAGCCCCTCCAGTCTGGAAACCACCCACAAGCCCCCTCCAGACTGGACACGACCCACCAGCCACCCTCACCTGTGACCCCCTTCCCCGAGCAGCCCCCTCCCGTTTGGACACTACCCACCAGCCCCCTCCAGACTGGCCACCAGCCACCAGCCCCCTCGCCTGGGACACCGACCAGGCAGCCCCTCCATTCTGGACACCACCCACCAGCCCCCTTCATACTGGACACCACCCATCAGTCCCTTCACCCGTGATATCCCCCATGCAGCCCCCTCCTGTCCGGACACCACCCACCAGTCCCTCTCACCTGTGACACCCCCCCAAGCAGCCCCTCCAGTCTGGAAACCACCCACCAGCCCCCTCCAGACTGCATACCACCCACCAGCCGCCCTCACCTGTGACCCCCCCGAGCAGCCCCCTTCAGTCTGGACACCACCCACCAGCCCTCACCTGTGACACCCACTCGAGCAGCCCCCTCCAGTCTAGACACTACCACCAGCCCCCTCCAGAATGGCCACCAGCCGCCTCAACTGTGACACGGACCAGGCAGCCCCTCCAGTCTGGACACCCCCCACCGGCCCCCTCACCCGTGATATCCCCCATGCAGCCCCCTCCACTCCGGACACCACCCACCAGCCCCTCTCACCTGTTACATCCCCCCAGGCAGCCCCTCCAGTCTGGAAACCACCCACAAGCCCCCTCCAGACTGGACACGACCCACCAGCCACCCTCACCTGTGACCCCCTTCCCCGAGCAGCCCCCTCCCGTTTGGACACTACCCACCAGCCCCCTCCAGACTGGCCACCAGCCACCAGCCCCCTCGCCTGGGACACCAACCAGGCAGCCCCTCCATTCTGGACACCACCCACCAGCCCCCTTCATACTGGACACCACCAGCCGTCCTCACCTGTGACACCCACAGGCAGCCCCCGCCAGTCTGGACACCACCAACCAGCCCCCTCCAGATTGCACAACACCCACCAGCCCACCTAACCTGTGACACCCCCCCAGATAGCCCCTTCCAGTCAGGACACCAGCCACCAGCCCCCCTCACCTGTGACACCCCACAGTCAGCCCCTTACAGACTGGACACCACCCACCAGCCCCCCTCACATGTGACACTCCCCCAGGCAGCCCCTTCCAGTCTGGATACCACCCACCAGCCCCTCCAGACTGGACAACACCCACCAGCCCCCTCCCCTGTGACACCCCGATGCAGCCACCTCCAGTCTGGACACCACCCACCAGCCCCATCTTGACTGGTCACCACCTACAAGCCCCCCTTACCTGTGACACACCCCCCAGGCAGCCCCCTCCAGACTGTACATCACCCACCAGCCCCCTCAGCTGTGAGACCCCCCAGGTAGACCCCTCCAGTTTGGACACCAACCATAAGCCCCCCTCACCTGTGACATGCCCTCCCAGGAAACCCCCTCCAGACTGGACACCACCCATCAGCCTCGCTCACCTGTGACCCCCTCCCTCCAGAGCGCCCCCTCCAGTCTGGACACCACCCACCAGCCTCCCTCACCTCTGACACCCCCCCAGGCAGCCAACTCCAGACTGGACACTACCCACCAGCCCCCCTCACATGTGACACTCCCCCAGGCAACCCCTTCCAGTCTGGACACCACCCACCAGCCCCCTCCAGACTGGACAACACCCACCAGCCCCCTCCCCTGTGACCCCCCATGCAGCCACCTCCAGTCCGGACACCACCCACCAGCACCATCTTGACTGGTCACCACCTACAAGCCCCCCTTAACTGTGACACACCCCCCAGGCAGCCCCCTCCAGACTGTACATCACCCACCAGCCCCCCTCACCTGTGACACCCCCCAGGCAGCCCCTCCAGTCTGGACAACACCCACCAGCTCCCTCACCTGTGAGACCCCCCAGGTAGACCCCTCCAGTTTGGACACCAACCATCAGCCCCCCTCACCTGTGACATGCCCCCCCAGGAAGCCCCCTCCAGACTGGACACCACCCATCAGCCTCCCTCACCTGTGACCCCCTCCCTCCAGGGCGCCCCCTCCAGTCTGGACACCACCCACCAGCCTCCCTCACCTCTGACACCCCCCCAGGCAGCCAACTCCAGACTGGACACCACCCACCAGCCCCCCTCACATGTGACACCCCCCCCAGGCAGCCCCCTGAATAAATATATATATATATATATATAAATATATAACAGAGAGGGGTGTGAGGTGCACACTCTGGTTCCCAGCTAGATGTACCTTTCCACAGTCCAGTTGATGTTCTCCTCCTAGCGCATTTTCTTGCCTCTTGCAATCATCAGGGAGGCAGTCTGTGTTCAGGTGTTTGTTCAGGTGTTGATGGTTACTACCAGTGATGGCCTCAGGGAATTCTGGTTGCTGTAGTCATTCAAGTAGGCAGGAAACAACTCACCCTCCAATTACAAAGTGTAAAACCCCAGTTGGGGGGAGGGGGAAAAACCAACAGTGTGGCTCTCCTGAGTAGGGGCATGTGTCACCCCGGTGCCGCCGTCTCTGGAGCCCGGGACTCCCAAAAAACATTTGACAGAGAGGGGTGTGAGGGGCACACTCTGGGTCCCAGCTAGATGTACCTTTCCACAGTCCAGTTGATGTTCTCCTCCTAGCGCGCTTTCTTGCCTCTTGCAATCATCAGGGAGGCAGTCTGTTCAGGTGTTTGTTCAGGTGTTGATGGTTACTACCAGTGATGGCCTCAGGGAATTCTGGTTGCTGTAGTCATTCAAGTAGCCAGGAAACAACTCACCCTCCAATTACAAAGTGTAAAACCCCAGTTGGGGGGAGGGGGGAAAACCAACAGTGTGGCTCTCCTGAGTAGGGACATGTGTCACCCCGGTGCTGCCCAATATATATATATATATATATATATATATATCATATATATATATATACCAATAGTATCCACTATGATGGAGCAAAATGTATGAGTTTAATTAATTTTAACTTGTGTGTATCCAAAAGCAGATATCACAATTATTTTGAGCCTCTGTAGATACTGTAAACAGTCCTTGTTGTTAAATCAAATTTAATAAAGCATTTATCATTACAAAACAAATATTGTTATCATATTGAGTTGGAAAGGACATTACTAATAGGAAAGGACATTACTAATTGGAGAAAAAAACAAGAACCAAAAAATGATGAGAAGCAAACGTTGAGTCAAATTACAACAATGAACCAAAAAAACCTGGTTACAGTAATGCAATGTTCAAATCTTGAAATAAACACAAAGGATCAAACAACATTAATAGATAAGACAAATGATAATCAATGAATGCATCCGACTTTGGTCATAATTAATCAAACCAAAAAGAAAAAGAAGGAAAGAAAAAGCTGCGGCCTTTATTAGTATTCCAAGTTCTGCAGTCCCATGAATGCAGGTCTGCCAGCACCATGAAGTGGACCACCAACATGTCCACCACAAACACGATCAACAGGAAGCACTGTGGATCCATTCTGGACTGGAGCATCTGCTGACACAACCTGCCACACCTTAATCAGCCCACCCCATACACATGTGACAAGTGATTGCAATGCCAAGTGGCATGTGCATGTTGGCCATGGCACATTTCCAAGGCATCATAGCACACCAACTAAATGTGTATTAAAGAATTCTCCAGATCCACAATGACCACGTGCATCACTTCTTAACCATCAGTGACCTGGGTGGAAATGGTTGTAAAATACCTGTCAGAGAACGGTAACATGACAGGGCCATGCATGGGTGATGGAAGGGCAGTCAGAGAGTGCATGAGTTACTGAGACAGGAAAATTGTATTGCCACACTGAAAGAGCAAATATGGCTCACTACTGCATTCCAGTGGTAGAGGTGGAGCAACACACGAGGGAAGGCAATGTGTGACTGCACATGGTGGTGAGTGTGTCTGCATGACATGAATTTAACACAGCAATGACAAACAGATGTGCAAGTAATGTGACCATAGCACACCTCCACAGTGAGCACACCTCCCTCCACCCCATCCACACTGGTGCCAAATGATGGCATGCTGCACAGATAAATCCAAATGGAAACACACAGTGCAGACCCAGTCAGCTGATGGAGCCACCCCCACATGTCGTACATCCATCCAGCCACAACCATCACAGCAACAACAACAGACATGCATGCACGCCCCAAGACACATGACTTGCAATGGAGAGATACACTGGCTGAAAAGTGAACAATCAAAGTTGCTGACACACAAATTAACTGCATGAAGCGTGGATGTAGCAAAATGAATGAAGTATTGATTACAAATATGTACAATTAAAATGGGGAATGAAGGTCCAAGCAGTCCAGGGGAAAACATTAAAAGAAAAAACAACCCTATCGCTAAATAACTATATACATACAAACTGGGCAGGAAAGTCTGCAAAGTCTGGGGCAAATAATAAATGAAAAAAGGAAACCTGCACCTAAATAACTATGTACAAAAGGCAGTGGGCTAGTCCTCCTCTCTAATATCTCTTAGGCCTTGGACCAGGGCTAACGCCACATTCTCCGCTGTCAGGTGTGTCTCTGTTGTTGCCTGGAGGGCTTGCAGGTTGTCCAGCATCTGCGTTTTTTACCGCCCGCACCACCATGCAAGTGGTCCCCAGTGTGGCAGCCCGCCCTCTTGCCTGACGCAGTGTAATCTCAGCCGTGGCCATCATAACTGTTGCTTCCCATGCCTGCTGACTCTCTGCCATGATCTGCCCTTCATATTGTCTGAACATGGAAGACATTGAGTTCCTCATTCCCACGTGTACCTCCTGCCTTACACTTTCCGTCAATCACTTTTGGGTTGTCTGCCCTGCAACATAATGCCTCCTTGTCATTGCCACCTGCTGCCACAGAGCTCAGTGCCTAATACATTGGTATGTCCTCTGAGCTGATGACAATCCTCCGGGGCATACGGCACCTGCACTGCTCCCAGGTGCCTGTTGTATCTCCATTGCCTGTAACCCTGTCAGTGCCTGGGTAGACACGGTGGCCATCTCAGCTTCTGTGCCTGGGCCTCCCACCTCGGGCACAGATGTGAGCTCCACTAGACTAAGTGTAGTGCGTGGGACTGGTGCACAAAGGGCCCTGCTGGTATGTTGGCCAGAAGGCACTTTGAAGGATGACTGGTGCACATAGGAGGAAGACAAGGAGGTGGTTGCAGCAGTGAACAGCCCATGGAGTCCACCAGGGACCAGGGCTGCTGCAAGCAAGGCCACAAGGTGGTATAGCTCACTGTGATGATGGGCAAGCACACTACGAGTAGCCTGCCCATCATCACAAATGACACCTGTCTGCCTCGTCAACCCAGCCAGCAGGGGCAGCACATAATCCCAGATTGACACACCAGATGGCAAGTGGGTGTCGTCTGGGTGGAGACACCAGCCGACAAGGGGTCTGGGTCTGGGTGGAGGCCTCCCGGCAGGTGCGCACTGCTGTATTCCATGCCCCAGGGACAGAATTTTGCACCGGCACCTCCACAGTGGCATGCACAGCCTCATGCCCCTGGGACAGGGCTGCAGCAAGCACGCCCACCTCAATACCCCCACCTGACCCCATGGCCACCTCCTCTACCTCCCCTTCCATCAATCTGGATGACTCCAGGGTGTATTCTGCCATGGATGGACCCTGTGTGGCCTCACATGGCCCCACCGGTGCTGAGGAGTCCTCTCCCATCTTCACCTTCTTGGACTCACCCCCATGCCTGATGTCACCGACGCTGCCACAGCCACAGCACACCCTGAAAAAGAGCTGTCCCGAATGCGTGGCTGGGGTCTGCGTCTTTGTCTGGTTGAGGCATCCCTGCATCCATGCTCCACAGCACTGCTTCCACCCTCTTCATCAGATGCAACTGTGGAAAAGGAGACACAGAACAGCAACATAAGTGCACTGCACCAAAGGCCGGCATTGCATCACCAACATTCACGGGAACATGACTTGTCAAAGGAACAACCATCAACCTCCATACCCACAAACATGAACTTGCATTCCACATCCATGCAGACACCAGCCTGGTCATCACTCCACACAATCACATCAAACTACATGCCACTGTCACAACCATTCAATTGCATAGGCTATACATGCATGCATCAATTGCACATCCACATGTGAGGATGCCATAGCACCAATACATACACATGTCATGCACACACATCAACTCAGAGTGCCCAAGCAGCGCCACGACCAATCACAACAGAGTCCCAGGAACTGCAATGCCTCAACGTGACTAAGCCAGGCATCCGAATGCATGTGTTACATCAAGGCAAGAGAGATGCCCAGTCACACATTCACATTTTGGGCACATACTCATGAGCTTCATGCATGCACATGATGAGGGCAACACTACCTCAACTGGCACACTTGCCATCCTGGCACTTTTCAGACACAAGTAACATTGCATGTGCATGGACTGCTAGACAGCACTACAACACATAATGCAAGTAAGAGCACATTTAAAATCCAAATATGGTTGAATGCACACATGGAGAGCAATGTATGGGGCTTGCATGCAGACATCCGTCTCTGAAACATACTTGCTGCAAGTCTAAGGGGGTCACTGCCAACATGCTAGTCCATGCATATCACACATGCACCATAGAGCAGTGCACCACATGGCTACTCACCAGTTGACTCCAGATGTTGGCATAATTCGCAGATCTGGGAATGCAGCACTGGATAGAACCTCTCCAGGACCTGCATGTTGTTACCCGACAGCCTGCACCTGTGTGCACGGTTCCCCTATGTGGTAGCACTGGTCTGGATGTAGTGCAGGGCCTTGTCATGGGTCCTGGATTTCAGATCCTCCCAGCGCTTGTGCACGGTCTTAAAGGTGCAGGCTGCCCTTGTTGACCGCAAATGTTGATGGCATCTATGATCCTGTCCCAGATCTGCTGACTTCCTTCCTTGCCGCACTGCATCAAAGGGTTAAAGAGGGCATCATAATACTACATAACCTTCTCCACCAGGATGTCAACTTCCCTGGTCTTGAAGTTGACATTCCTCTGCCTCGCTGCCATGGGGTTGCCACTCTGGTCCGAGGATGATGGTGCTGAGATGGCAACCCCAGAGGCAGGTGTGGGGGGGCAAGGTGGTCCTGGAGCTGGGCTGTGGAGCGGTGGTGGTGTAATGGCACAGCGGGAGTCCAACAAAGAAGCTGAGGTGGACACAGGGACAGAGACAGGAGCATAGGCAATGGCTGGAGAGCAAGCACACCAAACGCAGTACAGGTGGGCAGCAGGCACACACATGTCATGATCTCTGCTTCCAAAAGGTCAGGGTTTTCCCAACTCCCTTGGAAGCAGATCCATAACCCAGGTTCCGAGTGCCAACCAGTGCCAATTGGGACCTTTTGGACCCAGTCCTGGCGCCAGTGGCACCAGGCTCATAAATATGCCCAGTCCCAGCGCTGGAAGCGCCGGGCTCATAATGCTTGGGTGGACTTACCTGCAGCAGACCATGCTGCTTACTTGCCTGCCAGTTGAGTCTCTGATCCTCTTCTGTTTGGAACTACTTTTCCTGTTGGGTGGGGCAGGAGCCACTCCCTAGATTCAGAACACTGGAACTCTTCTGGAAAGCAGGAACTCTTTTCTTACCTAGGCGTGGCTGTGGAAGGAGACACCTAAGCACTACAGGAGGCTATTTAAACCACACCCGATGGATGAATCTTGCTTTGCGTTATTCTGCATCCTCAGCAGCAGAACGCTCATCGTGTCTTCTGCATCTGATCCTGGGCCTAAGGAAAAAGGCTTATCATTCTGAATCCAGTCTTCAGCAACACCTATAAAGACAAGAAAGAACAGGTTAGCATTACGGTCTTCAGTGACAGCTCTTCACTTACCTGGTCCATCGGCTGTCACCAACGCCTCGCGCTGCATTCCGGCATCTGAAAGACAAAGGCTTACCTACTCTTCGTGCGCTCCGGAGGTCTTCACACTGCATTCCGGCATCTGAAAGACAAAAGCTTACCAACTCTTTGCACGCTCCGGAGGCCTTCGGCGCTGCATCCCGCATCTGAAAGACAAAACAAGGTGCGTTTAAAGACATTGGGGAACTTTAATACTCACGTGCCATTACTCCTTTCCACATCTAACCCAGTGGGTATTCCGGCACCCTGCAGCCGCCCCGAACTTGTACCTGCAAAATAAAAAGACAGTTAGAGCGCATCGTGAAGCAGGCAACAAGCGCTTACTTACGTGCTTCCAGGCGCTTCTATTCATCACACGGGCTCCATATTCAACTCACTTCAGCCCGCCATCCGCCATCGCCGGAACCCTGCAAAACAAGAGACATCATTACTAAAGACTTTAAAGACATTAGAATTACTCGAAACTTACCGTTCGTGCAGTAAACGACGGACAGCAGTCCTCTGAAGTCAAGAGGCCTGCTCCCCTTATCCAGTGAAGAAACTGGTTACAGCACCCTGCCTCGAGGCAGATGGAGAGCACGGCGTTCACTTACCTAAGACATCTTACCCTTCGAGCCAGACATACAGTGCACAGTGGTCCAGCCCAAAGAGCCAGCCGTGTGTTACACATCACCTTTGAAGATACGGTATACGCCCAGTCAAGACCGGCGCCTCTACGGGAATCAGGTGAGCGTTACACACACTGTACAGGCAGCAGAAGATGGCAAAGTTGGAGGCAGCAAAGGCCAGGAGGAGGCAAGTGAAATGGCACGGAGGCAGGAGCGTGGGTCTTCGTTGTCTCACAATGAGGGCACCTGGAAACAGAGTGAAGGGGCTTTGCGTGTAAGAACCGAGAAAGGTGTGACACGTGAAAACAGAGGACAGGTCCTCAGCACGTAACTTAAGTGACACGCTCTGCGTGCAGGCATTCAGCACGCATATTTGAGAATACATATGTATTTTGGGGTGCCACGCATTTCATCCACTTCAGGGACCATGCATACTTCGTATTTCGGGGGGGGGGTTTGCCTCTGCACATACTCGCATTTACTTTTGAGTTTTTTTAGGCTATGCATATGCATTTCTTTCATCTCAGGGTGCACCTGTGTATTGCATACCACTATTCTGACTTTTCTGGTAACTTTCTGGGCTCTGCGTATGCATTGTTTGTGTTGCTAGGTGCCACTGCATATCACATACTGCTTTTTTCTTATTTTGGAAGCTATTCTGGTATTGTGTACACATGTTTTGTTTGTTTAGGGGTGACTGTGCATTACGGCTACTGTAATATCCACACCTGTGGTACATTTGAGCCTTGCTGAACCACCGAACTATGTCTCTCATCGCATAGACTGCCCCCTCACTCATATTGCCCAGGACAATAACTTGCTGTGCCTTACATATTTCCGTTACACCTGGGACATGAGTGGAAAGGTGCCAAGAGGGAAAGTGGGCAGACGGGGCCAGGGTCAGTGGCATGCCACCCACCCAAGAATGATAGATTCCCACCAAGCATGCCGCGAAACTATCAAAACTAAACTTTTTGTCTGAAAGGAAAATGTCTACTATCAGCCTGTAAACTGACTTCACTGTTATATGCATTTGTTTGTAACTCTTATCATCCCTGTATCGTACACAGTCTGAGCTTTTGTAAACAAGAGACCTCTGGTCGCCTGTAACCTTTACTTTACTTTACTTTATGCTTATATCGTGCCGTAAGCCCGCGGGTATCAGGGCGCGGGGAGCACAGAGAAGTACCATTTACAGATTGGATCACGCAAATATTGGCTGGGCCTATCCTGCACTGGGATAGGGCGCTAAGATGTTTCTAAATTATTGGAATAAAAACGTTTTCAGAGCCTTCCTAAAACTAAAGTAGTTTTCTTGTAGCCTTAAGTTCGCTGGTAGCTCGTTCCAATATTTAGCTGCCTTGACAGGAAAGGATCTACCCTTTCCCGTTGCCCGTTTAGCCACTGGTATATTTAGGAGACCCGTGTCTGCTGATCTTAAGCATCATTCAGGGTGCATACCAGGAGAAATGTTTTTTAAAGTAGGCCGGTGCCTCCCCATAAAGGCATCTATGAGCGATTGTCATAGCCTTGAAACTAACTCTGTCCTCTATTCTGAGCCAATGTAATTCCTTTCTACCTTCAGGTATGTGGTCCCTTTGTTTTTTCTTTTTGATTATGCGAACCGCATCGTTTTGCCTGAAAAAACCTATGAATCAAAATTTCGTACAAAATTGTGTAACAGTGCCTCGATGCCCACGGGCTGCAAGTGCGCTCCACAAATGCAAATAAATAAATTAATTAAATAAATGCTGTGGAAGCAGCTACCCACGTCCAAAGGGGTCAGTGACGTGCTGTGGAAGCAGCTACCCCAGCCCCAAGGGGTCAGGGACGCGCTGTGGAATCAGCTGCACCAGCCCCAAAGGGTCATGCCAAGCCCGAGGCCACTTTTTGTCCGCCATCTGGATCCCAAATTGGTCCCAGCCGAACAGGCATGAACACCTCATGGCACCTGTGGCAAGAAGGTACAGCAGGAACAGGCTCAACCCCATGACATGGCACAGTGCACTGGCACATTGAGGAAGAAGAACTTTCATGATGAAGAACTACAGATCCTCATGGACTATGTGGCCAGTCACCACCGTGACATGTGCCAGCGTCTGGGGAGCACCCATAAAACTGCTCAGCGTATGGTCCATAGGCAGCATGTCACGGACGAGATCAACGCCTTAGGGTTTGAGAAGCACACTGCTGCACAGGTAGTGAAGCGCTGAAATTATCTCACCCGTCACACTAAGTACAAGCTGGGTGCCAACCTGGCCCCTGCTGTGCCAACTGGAGGGTGATCACCAGAGGAGGAGGAGCTGACCGAGCATGAAGAGGCTATGAGTCGATTCATACTTCTGGAGCAAGTGCAAGGCGTGGGAGGCCTGGAAAATTACAAGGACACATCCAGTGAGAGACCAACATTGTGCATCCTGAGTATGTGAAGTAATGCATCAGCAAGATGTTTACATGTGGTGCACATTTGGCTGCATTGGAATGACTGCCCTGGGTAAACCCTGACATGTGGTGGACTGACTCCTGTCCAGTGGACACAATAGTGGATACAAACCATGTGTTGTGCATCAGCGGAACATGTCTTTGTGACACTACTCATCCCCCATAAGCATCGCCCGAACATCTGCAACATTATACCACAATGTGAACTGTTGTTTGCTGCATCCTTGATGTGAGTGACTCTGCTCTGCGAGACATGTGCATGTATCAGAAATCCTAGTTACACTTCATGCCATGCAGGGTATTGAATCTCTTTTCACACATGTACGTATGTGCTGCCATGCCACATAGACCATCCAAGCTGACAGACAACATGCCTTTTGGCATGCCCTGAGTGAGTGTGCATATGTTCAGACGGTACACATCCCTGCTGCCCCAATGCCAATGACTCCAGAGGCAAATCATTGTGATGCTTGCTCCCTGTTACCCTTCCCCACCCAGCCCACACTCCATGTGCACACACTCCTCTCCCTCTTCTGGCTCACTGTGCCTTGTTCCTATCTACAACTCCATTAACTTACTCTCTCCACTTCACGTACCTTGCCTAGGTGGTACTCTTACAGCTATACAACACCTGAGACTATTTGCTGTTTCCCAAACCTACGGCATGTTCTCATTGTCTCCATTCCCTTTACCAAGACTACACTGGTGTGGCATGTGAATGAAGCGGTCTTATATGTGGATATGTGTGGCTGCCAGTTGCCATGTAAGGTAATTGCACGTCACAGAGACACATGCCCATGCCTATTTCTCTGGTTTTAGTCTACAGTGTGCAGTAACATGGCCCCTAACATGCTTCTTAATGACCCTGTTGGTTGGCAATGTGTTCACTGCCAGCATAGCCCTGAGCAGGGAATTTGGTGGCCAGTCTCCATATGCCATGTTCACATTGCTTGTTGGCCATAGTGTGTGGATGCTGTATTTCTTCTGACGACATACCCTGCATTTTGCACATGACTCCACGTGTCTTTTTCTGTCCATGTACAGGTGAGGAGGCACCAGATGCAGAGGAGGAGGATGAAGAAGTGTTTGTGGTTCTTCAGACCACCAGTGGGGGATGTGGCATGGCAGGCTGTGAGTACCCATCGGTGCTCCAGACCACCCTCAGCTGTGCTGCAGACTCTTCTGACTCTTTGGACTCAGCTTGCTCTGATGCTGAACTGGATGTCCAGTCCTCAATGCTGCCGGAGGTGAGTGAACCAATGGGTGGAGCACTTGTGGCCCGTGAGTCTGCAGGTGGTCAGGTGCCTTCACAAGACCAGTCAGTGGTGGCCCCCCTGTCTGCGGTGGTTACGGCTGCAAGGCCGCCCTCCCATGTATTGGTTTCTGGTCCTGGGACAGAGGTCTAAGGGAGGGCTGCAGACCTGTAGCCAGAGACAGGGGCATCACAGCAAGGGCCATGCTCCCTTGCATCAGGCAGACGTGGGCCCCACAAACGTGGGGGACATGTGCAAGCTGGGCAGAGTGGGAGCATCAGATGTTGCATTCCGCACACTGACAGGGTGATGCCTTTGAGAGTTTGGCTGAGGGCATGGATACGGTGGGCACTTCCATGACCCCCCCCAGCAACACATTTGGCGCAACAGCTGCAGGTCATGCGGTCCACATGCCGCACCCACAGACTGCACATGGAGGCCAACATCAGGGGCTGATGGGCAGATCTGCAGTGTCTGCAGGCATCCCTGCTTGCAGAGTGCCGTGAACACAGGGGATGTCCTGAGACGTGAGATGCTGGCCCAGCTGACTGAAGATGCAACCACTAGAAGACTGTTCCACCAGGAGGTGTTAGCATTGAGGCAGACAATCTCAGAGGAAATCTGTGCCACACGTGAGGTTGTGCATAGCGACCTCACAGCCCTCAGTCTGCTTGTGCATTCATCAGTGTCACGCGGGCGGCTGCCACTGAGTACCAGGCCAGGGCACTGTGTGGTCAGTCCCCAACACCACTTTCACCTGTCTTGCATATTCAACGAAGGATGGGGGTGCCAGCACAGTCATGCCCCCTGGTCCACTGTTGCCGTGAGGTCCATGAACCTGTGGAGGAGTTTTTTTTTATTTTTTGTTTGGACGTCCACTGATGATATGCACCCTACCCCTACCCTTCCTGGGTGAACCCCCCTGTCCATGATGTAGATCCCAGGCCCGGATATTGGCATGTTATTTTTTTAGCTGCCCTTTCCAGGTTTCTTTTTTCTGTTTGGGTTTTATTTTTTACTTGATATGATATTTTATTTATATCGCGCTCATACACAGGTGTTTCAGAGCGCGACCAGGCAAGGGAGGGGAACAGTGGAGAGAACAGAAACAATGATTTTACCAGATCCAGTGCATGGGAAAGGGAGAAGGGGGACAGTGCATTGGAAGGGGGTGGAATTGAAAAGTGCAGAGCATAAGAGAGGACAAATAAATAGGAAGTGGATAAATAAATAAATAAATAAATAAATAAGGTGAGTCAAAAACAGTGGTAGTGCAGCCTGTGAGGGCCAAGTGCAAAGTTAGAATAGGGAGTAACCGATCAGTGCAGACACAGTGGGGGGACCTGTATGGGTATAGATACAGACCCCAGTACAAGGGGCACCAGGGGGGCAGTGCAGGAGGATGGCAGGGTGAGCAGGTACCTGGGCCCAAAGGCAGAGGTTAGCAAGGTACGGCATTGCTGATCGAGAAAGCAGATCAGCAGGGGAGAAGAGGCGAAAAGGCAGAGGCGAAGAGGAAGGTCTTGAGGATCTTCCGGAACTGTAGGTGGTTCTCCTCAAGTTTCAAAGTGGCAGGGAGGCAATTCCAGAGGGAAGCCCCTGACGAAGACAAAGATCTACCACCATTCGCTTCTTAGAAAAACGACTGACCCTGAGGGAGTTAGAGGTAGAGGAGCAAAGGGCTCTAGAAGGGAGCTATTTACGGATAGTTGAAGGTAAAGAGGACCCAGACCCGAGAAAGCCATGTGGACAATGCAAAGGGTTTTAAATTTGATCCTTGCAGCCACAGGGAGCCAATGAAGGGATTTCAGAGCTGGAGAGATACAATCCCAGGGCTTGAGGCCAAGGACAAGTATTGCAGTTCTGTTCTTGATTAGTTGTAGATGGCGGAGTGTGGAGGCAGGTAGATTTAGAAAGAGGCTGTTATAGTAGTCCAACCTAGGGAGAATCAGAGCTTGGGAGACAAGGAGCTTCTGAGGGAAGGAGAGGAAACGAAGAGTGCCTTTAAGGACGTGTAGTATGAAGTTAGACTTTTTGGAGACATCCGAGATGTGTGAAGAGAAGGAAAGTGTGGAGTCAATGATAACCCCAAAGTTCTTAGCTTCGCTGGTGGGGGCAGAAGAAGGGCCAAGGGAGGCCGACCAGAGAGAGAGGGGAAAGGATGGAGTGGGTGTACCAGTGAGGAGGATCTCAGTCTTGTTTAGCATTTAAACAAAGATCATTTGCAGCACACCAATTTTGAATGGCGATTAGGCAGTCAGAGATGAGGGCAGAAGAGGAGGTAGCCGAGGGAAGCCTGAAAATGAGTTGGGTGTCATCAGCATAGCACTGGAAATTTGAGCAGAAGATGGAAATACAGTATGCGAGAGTTGCCAGGTATTTATTGAAAAGCCAGAGTGATAGATTTGACCCCTGGGGAACACCGCAGGTAGAGAGGGAGATAGAGGATAGTTGTGCAGGTGCCCTCTCAAGGCCATGACGTATGCAGTGGTGGATATGCAGTCATGCATAGTGAGGTCAACTTGCATGTTTGCATGGTGGTGCTAAGGGTGGCATGTGCAGGTAACTATGGGTTCAGTGTCTTCCTCCCTCGGTCAACTCAGCTGTACCTGCACATACTGTGGTGTAGTGCATGTCCTTGGCCATCTCCAATCCAGACAGTGTGCTCCTTGATGTATTTTTCACTTGGTCTTCCATCTCACTGTCACTCTCTATCGCTGTTGTGCTATGCTGCACTCATGAGCAGATCACAATCTATGTCCCGTCACCCACTTGCACCCTGTGATCCTTCTGTAGTGGGTGCTCTCTGCATATTTTGTCATCCATTTATGTGTTGTCATGTATGTGCAGTTTCTTTCTGTTGTTAGTTGGCATATCTTTACATTAAGGGGATGTGACTCCCGGTGGGTTTCATCGATCGTATGCAAGGCAGATGGGTACCCTGTGCAGGTAAGTGAAGGGTATTTGCAGACACCTGTGTGGTGTTTGGCTGGGAGTGATTGATCACTTTAGATTGGCTTGTCTTGTGGGGCAACGGAACTACTTCATGGGTGCATGTGTCACCTGGTGTGATTCTGGGCATGGTGTGGTTTCTATGGATTAATGGAGCCACAGGTTGCAGGTTCCAAATCGTGGGAGATCCAGCTGTGTGGGCCTTTTTTGTGTGGTTGGGAGTGTGTGGCAGAAGCAGCTGTTTGTGGCCTGTGTCAGGTGTTGATGGTTGTGCTGGTGTGTGTTTCATTGTACTTTGCACATGTGTACTGAGTGACACTTTGCATCCCATGCAAGGTTTATGGGGTAATGGTTCAACGGCACATTTGGCCTCTCTTGTTTAGGGTTCCCCATTGATGGTTTGCAGTGCCAGTTGTGATCCACAAACATGGAACCATTGATGAACATTTTTGGGATGCTATGTTGTGAACATGAACACTACGTTGTGCAGTGTTGGTGTTTTCACATGCATGCCCCATGCATGCTGCACCATGGTGTTTTCAGTTCCAAGTTTACCGTAGCTGGGTCCATGGTGCTGGTGCATTCATTTGAATGCACAATTGAACCAATGGTGTGCTGTCCCAATGAAGTCTGCATTGACTTTGCACCTTTCCCTTGCATCCTACCTTTTGCGTACATTTATCTTTGGTTGCCGTTTCACATTGCTTTGTCATGTCTGCTTATGTCTTCCTTGGCAGTTGCCTCAGTGACCAACCTTCCAGGCTGACATCTGCCTGTGTGAAATACTGCCTCCAGCATGGTCCTCCATGGAGTGCAAGAGGTGAGTATTTGTGTACTGGCCTTCATGTGCTTTGCATCATCGGCTACCATAACTGTGTTAACTTCACTGTACCACTACTACGCTGGTGATGGCATATCTTGTCATGTCATAGCTTATCTTCCAGGGGGGTTCCTGCTTTTTTGGGGGCTCAATTATCTTCTTTTCTAATATCTTCTCATTTTCATGCAGCATGTTGACTGATGCGTGTGTTGTGAATGTGCCATCGGCTTGGAAATGGGGATATGTGACAAGCACATTTGCTGCATGTCATTCAGAGATTCCAGCAGTGTGGGGGTTGTGGTTGTATGTCAGTGTGTGTGTTTTGTGTGTTTGAATTGCATGCAGTGTGCTAGTGTTGCTGCATGTGTGCTGGGACACAGGTTGATGGTTGTCTTGTGAGTTGTTTGCATGTGTTGCATGTCATTGAGGGGGGCAGGTGTGTTTGCACATGTTGGTGCATGGATGTGTTGACTGCACTCAGTTTTATTTTTACCAATTTCTGCAGATCCTTCCATCTCGGATTGATGGCTATTTCATAGGATGTTTTTTGTGTGTCGACAGCATGGCCAGGGGACAGGTAAGATGTGCATTTATCTTGATCCATGTGGAATGGCTTCATTAGTTCCTAGATGTCTTGATGTGGCCATTCTGGTGTGTCGCCCTCTTTGTCACAATTGTCAATCACCTCTTGTTGTGTGGATCATTTGGGATGGGGTGCATTGTGGTCATGTTGCCAGAATCTATGTCATATTTGGATTCTTACTTCACTGCTTTTCCAGACACCACAATAGGGACATGTTGGTGCACATCATGCACATTCTCGAACATGTGTACAACAATATGCCATTGTGCTTCTTGTATTTTGGGGACAGGTGAATTTTGGAGGCCATTTATGGCTATCAGCTCAGATATGATGGTTGGTGAGTTTAAGGAATTATCGGTGGTTACACATTTAATGAGTATGTTAGTTAGTCATGTGCAATGTTTTCAGTGCCTATGGGTTGTTTGTATTCAATGGTTGCCATGGTGGTGGAGGTGTACTCCTTCTTCAATGTGTTTCTTTTTGAAACACTGAATGGATGTCTTTTTAGTTCTAATGGATGCACACAAATCTGCACTTCCAAGAGCACTTTCTCAGGGTGGCTTTGTGGTCACAGTGGATTGGCCCATTGTCATCTGAATGGCACCTGGGATTTGGGGGATCGTGTGCACTCCACAGGGGAAGGATTTTAGGTGAAGAAAGATTGCACAACCTGGGTACATGCAGCCTTTTCATGTGCCCTTTGCCCAGCCATACGCAAGCAGTGTGCTTGTTAATGTGGATGGTGTGTCACCACCATGTCCACCGGGACGGAATGCCGTGTTGCGACATTGTGCAGGACACATGCTGCAACAATGATCCTGCAGACTACTGGTGGTGCATATAGCAACACACCACCCGAGTGGTCAAGGGAGCAATATGGGCAGTGTTGTTCCTTACCTCAGCAGGTGTGTTGGGGTCGCGTATGTTCCTTCATCATGTGTGTACTCAAATGGTAGGTACTGTCCCCTGTAGAGGTGAGAATGGTTGTTATTGGCATTTGTTGACTGTGTCTATTAGTCTGTGTGCAACATGCATGCATGTTTATGGCCATTTATACTCACCAATGAGCCATGTGTTGCCATGCTTCCCAGCATCCAGAGCCCGGTGTTGCGTGGACATCCTGAAGATGTAACTATCATCTGTGCTACCAGGATAGTTGGCATACACGTCAGTAATGATGCCATTGGCATCACACACAACCTGAACATTGATGGAGTGCCTATGTTTCCAGTTGTGGTAGATGTTCTATTGCTCTAGGTGGACGTAGAGAAACATGGGTGCAATCAATAGCACCTAGCACCTTTCGAAAGTGTGCCACCTCATAAAACTCCTGGACCACTGCTTGCCTTTCTGCCAGTGTTCTGGGCATATAGATATGCCAGTTAATCAGAAGCTTGTGCAGTTATGATTGCCAACACCTGGTGTAGGCAGCGAGACTCTGCGAGACTCTGCGAGACTCTGCGGCCTGGGAGATGCCACCTACAATGGCGGTGGCCCACTGGAATGACCCAGTGGGCAAAAAATGCAGAGCAGTGAGCACCTTTTTTTTTATTCACTTATAATTCGGCAGAGCTTGCAAGCCTCAGGGTGCAGAAGTATAAGAAGTGAACAGAGAGGCGCAATGAAGAGCGAACAGAAGAAGGATTACTCCAAAAAAAAAACTTTCTAAACTTCATAAGGTTTTTTCAGTGTGTAAATGTTTGGGGAGTTTATTTTTTTATTTTTTTATTATTGCATCAATTAGTTACCAAAGGAAACTTTAAATGCATTGTGAAGGTAAGAAAAGAGAATTAAAGAAAAAATAAAGAAAAACACAATTACATCAGTTAGGTATAGGGGAGAAAACAGTATAGCTAAGATAGAATAACTAAATGTCCAGAATTGAAGAAATTTCTCTCACGAAATTCAACAAAGCCAAGGTCATAGATACTTTTTCTCCTCTTCTCAGGATTAACCACCTGTCCTGCAAGGTTAAAGTACTTAAATTTGAAAGGTGCGACCCCAACCATTTGTCTCTGGGCTTAGTTAAGGTAACGCAGTTCATCACTAGATGGTGTAAGGTTTCAGCCTCTTGCCCACAGCCTCGACACAGCAAACTGGGTTTTTCCTCTTTTTTGTTTCTTCTCCTTAGGACTTCTCTTGTGTGGAAAAGGTTTAGTCTGAATTTTAAGAACCACTGCCTTTCCGTATTTGAGGGAAATGTATCCAAATGCGGGTGAACGGTACCTCTGCAATAGTGCTCGTCCATACCTTGGGTTATTGATGGCAAAACACTAAGCCTGTCCAGGGTGGCTATCCAATCCCAATCCAAGAGTTTCCTCTTTACCATAAGCGGATTTAACATAAGATTGTCTAGTTTTAATGCTATGGTATTCAGAATTTCTAAGCAGATTAATTGCCACTTGGTTAGAACCGGAATCAGTTTTCTTTTGATTGCTTCATTAATTGCCACAAATCCGCTTCTTTCCTGTGGATACAGACATTTGCCAAGGAGTGTCAAGGATTTCCAGACAATGGATATGGAAAGGGAGGATAGGCCCAGTTCCTTACGCACACTTTCCATTGGAATTGATGTCGGTAAACCCAATACTCTTTTCCAGAGTAGGCCCTCCAACAGTTTCCAAACATCTAAATTGATGAAGAAATTCGCCTCTGCCGCGTAAGTGAGAATTAGCACAACTTTCAGTTTGTAGAAATCTATCAGAGGACGAAGGGAAAAAGAACAGTATCGTCGCTTAATTAACAATGCTTGTGAAGCTAAATTCATAACATTACTTCTAAGCCTGACGATACCTGGACCATCTTGGATGCTGTTGTTTAAGGTTACTCCAAGGTATACCATGGTCGAGACCACTGGTACCTCTTCCCCGGATAGGAACCACCTTAGATTTTTCATGCCGATGATAGGTCCTAGCCTCAAGATCTTTGATTTTTTCGGATTTATACGGAGGCCGTTTCCTTGTATGTATAACTCGAGTGCCTTTAGTTGCCGCTGAAGTCCGACGGCCGTCTGGTCGGGCAACAGGAGATCGTCCTCAAATAACAGCCTTCCCACGGTGGTCTCCGCGATTTTTGGCGGGAAACACCTCACTGCTTCGAAAGCTTCCTGCATATCGGATATAAAAAGACAAAAAACAGCAGGAGCCAACCGACAGCCCTGTTTCAGTCCATTTAGGGCCTCCACATTGTTTGAAAGGTTGCCCTGTCTGTCCAACCTCACTTTGAGGGTTGTCCCCGTGTGCAGTGCTTCCAGAGGTTCTCTCAGGTTGGACGGACAACCCCATTTCCTCAGTTTTTGCCATAGCATTCCGCGGTCAACAGAATCGAACGCCTGTCCAAGTCTATTGACGCGATGTAGATGTTCTTGTATTTCTTGTCCTTAACCATACATTTGATTATATTTATGATTAGCACATTTAAGGATGTTCCAATGCCCTTTCGAAAGCCTGATTGCCAAGGGTCCAAATGTTCTGCCAACCGACTCCAATCATTCAGATGTTTCAAAATTAATGCTGCAAATATTTTGCTGACGACATCCAAAAGGGCAATCGGTCTGTAGTTTGTGGGCACGGACCTGTCTCCCTTCTTAAAAATCGGCACAATTACGGACGTCGTCCAAGATTTAGGTAACTTTTTTAGTCTTGTTATATCGTTGAACAAAACCAACATAAACAAAGCCCATTTTTCCGGGTCCCTTTTAAGGATGTCGTTAGTAAGTCCATCTGGTCCTGCGGCCCTTGAAGAATTGGAGTGTTTGATGAGGTCTAGGATATCTTGTTTTCCAAATTTGAAGTCCCAAGACTCATTCGATGGTAAGAATGAGGCAGGACCACGGATTTTCCCCATAGAGTAAAGGTTCCGAAAATGAGTTTCCCAAACGTCTGAAGCTATTGGGTTCACCATTTTTGAGTCAGAAGGGATGTTTATTTCATTGATCAACTTCCAAATACCAGTGATGTTTTTAGTAGATAGTAGGTGAAGCATCTTCTCACTGTCTTGTTGCATTATTTGATGTTTGTGTTGCTTAAGCCAGTTCCTGGAGTTGTTTCTAGCTTTATTATACAGGATTAGGTCAGCTGGTGCACTGGTTTTAACATATAACCTCCTGGCTTTTTTTCCCAATTTTTTTTTTGTCACTACTTGATGATCATAATAGTGCCGCTTGCATTGGTGGATTTCCTTGGCGACTACTTTTGGGCGAAAGATCTTCAGTGTTTCAGAATATTCTATCAAATTGGGACCTTGGTCCTTGATTAGGGAATCCAGCACCAGGGTCGTCTCTTTTCTTCCCATACATAGTCTATTGCCCCCAGAAGTTAACTCAAGAAACTGGTTTGGTAGATGTTTACCTGGTGCAGACGAGAACTTATCCCAGGCCTCAGATTTGAGTTCCAGAATATTATGATCACTCTGGATCGTGGGGATCACTGCCAACGATGTTAATTTGCCAAAGAGGTTTTCTGATGCAAAAATGTAGTCCAATGTGCTTGTTTGGGCAGCCCGTTTCCATGTAGGGGTGGCCGGTTTGTCACCCGCCAAGTTTCCGTTTACCATATGTATGTTCCTGGCTGTTAGTTCCTTCTCCATGGCCACTCCTCTCGTTATATTTTTTGAGGCGTTCAGAGGCTAGAGCTCTAGTTTCCTCTGCTTCTTGTCGTAACATTCCATGTTGCAGTCACCACATAGCAGAATTTCGAGTGACGAGCATTCAATCCTCGCGTCGTCTATGGCTTCCAATAGAACTTCCATGAATTTGTCCTCTTCTCGGGCTGTCGGGCCCCAGTATATGTTGCATATGAGCAACTGCCAATCAGGGATAAGTAAAGAGGGTTTAGACATGGATGAAATCCTAGTGAGTTGGATCCAAGGGTTTCTGTTTAGAGAAGAGAGCACTTTTATGCCTCTAGTGCGCTTTACCCCCAACAGTAAACCCGAACTCGGTCTACCTTTCGTGCCCTTTATTGCGGGGTTTAAGTATAGCTCGAACCTGTCCAGAAGAGGTAGGTCACACAACCAGGTTTCTTGCAAGCAAAAAAGATCATAGGAGGACAGGTGCGTTGCTGAATTTCCAAGTAAATGCAAATAACCCCTTGTATTCCAACTCATGATCTTTATCCCTTTTGGCGGGGAGTTGGATTGGGCACTCGTAGATAGGTGTTGGCGTTATGACTTAGCAGATAGAGCCCCTGCCAGCCAACTCCGGTCATCTTGACTGTTCCCCAAGTTTAGTCCTGCTTTTTCTGATTGAATATGCACTTGGTCTCTTCTACTGTCAACCTCTCGGGTCCCTCTACCACTATTTCCTACTTTCATCAGATGTTCCTTATTGGCTTTGGTAGTGGTAATTGAGGGGTTACGTAGTAGATATTTCGGATCCTTTGGAACTACACGGTCAGATCTATTTTCCTCCTCCAACTCCTTAAGCACGAATCCACATAAATTAAGTTTTGGACCCAGCTCTAAGAGTGAGTTTTTAGTGTTTTGATCACCTGTGTAGAGAATCACACTGTCGTGTCGCTGTTCATTGTGGAATTCAATCCAGTCTAAATCCCTTGATTTTAATTTCTCAGGATGATCCAGGGATTGTAAGAGCCTCATAACGTTTGCCCGATTCATAATTAAGTTATCTTCATAACCTAGAGTTCTTTCCAGTAGTACTCTGTAGTGTTCCTTAGCGTTTTTTGCCCCAGGTCCTTTGTGAGCGTTCTGGTTGTTTGGCCCACATACCGGCTTACTGTCAGTCGTTTCTGCCCATGACACTGTTCTTTTAATTTTCTTTGTCGCGTCAGGGCTGACTCCTTTACTACTGGTAGTTTCCAGGGATCTCTGAACAAGAAAGTTCCTTCTGTCTTCCAGTGTTGTGTAAGCCAAGGCATTGAATGGACGTATGTCTGCCCTGTCTTTTTCTGTTGGGCTAGCCGATTCTTCTCTACCGGAGTGCACTCTCGTTTTCCACTTTTTTGTTGAAGTCCGGATTCGGAATCGACAACATGGGCATTGAGGGCTTTTTGAAGGACACTAGCCGCACCACCATGTCTTTAGCCGTCTGACCCTTTGTCTCCCCTTTAGAGTCGACATCTTTTATCTTGCTATATATTTCTGGGTCTTCGTCCTCGGTACCACTTTCTGTTCCGGAAGTGTTCGATCCCGACTTCCCCTCCCATGAAGTGTTTATGTCTGAATAAACGGATAAGTCCATGAGAGAAATATCCATGTTTTCATTTGTCAACTTGATGTCCAGTGGGCGAGGGGACTCGTCAGGACTTACTTTTTGGCGGGCAGCAGAAGCAGTTTTTGTTTTTTTTAATGGTCTCTCATGAATTGGCGGTTTGCAGGGAAGTGCCAAGTTCCTTGGAAGGGATAGACCAGTGGCGATTTTGGATCTCATTATGGGTTTCCTAATAGGCAAAGGTCTTTGTCCTATAGGTTTTTCCTTTAATATAACCATTTTCCCATAGTTTTTGTCCCCTTTCTTGTTTACTTTAAGTAAACCTTCCTTCAAAGGGGATAAACCTGATTTTGGTTTCCTAAATAAGTCAAACAATTTGATGTTGTTAATTGGCACTGGGGCCTCGAGCTGATCCAGTGCAACCTGGGGCAAAGTATTAGTTGCAATGGAAGACGCTGAACATCCTTCTTTCGGTGCTCGCCTACCCTCCTTCATTGCTGGGCTAATTGCCCACACAGATGGGTCCGTGTTGGTAGAACTGTCCATGTACTTAGTAGTGGAAATTTCCTCAAGAGTACTCTTTGTAGGCAAAACCACCTGCTGGTTTTGAGTCAGCTCCAGGGTTGACGGACCACTCTCTGGGCCACCTGCACTCCCTAACCGAAGAATTGACCTTTCCGATCTTCTTATTTCTTTTATAATTGGCTCGATGATACTTTTCAAAATTTCTGTCGTGTGTTCGTCATTTTTTTTCGAGTTTCGACTGAATTGCAGAGACGAAGCCTTCTATAAAAATCATTTTAGAAAACAGCATTGCAATTGTTGTCGTATGGTCCCGAAGCTGATCATTTTGCGACTCTATAAGTTTCATAAAGGGGGCCATTACAAGAGCAAATGCTGTAATCATTCCAGGATCGATTTGAGGATCCTTTTTAGAAGGGGCGTCTCCTTGGGTAGATTCCAAGACGGACAAGAGGTCCTCGTCTGTAGGAGAGGGTTGTCTTCTTTGCCGTTTACTTGGAAACGGCACTTGCTGAGAGAATACTCCTTTGTGGAATCTTTGTAAGGGTCCCTGAGGTAGAGTTTTATTAACAGAGGCAGGAGACCCCCCCATTTATTTGATGATGACCCCTTACTCTCAGGGATGAATGTATAAGACCCTGAAGTGTTCATTTGTTGGGGTCTAGGCCATGGCGTAAAGGGATCGAGAAGACATTCTCGAGTAGTCACCCTGTTTTGCTGGTTCATACTTGAGTAGTTTGTGTGGAAATAGGTGTTCAGTAAGGAAATCCCAAAGGGTTTCCAGCCGTTATCCGTTTTTTTTGCAGGGGGCTGATCTCTTTTGTTCCCATTTAAAGAACCAAAGACAAAGGGGTTCACATCAGGAGAGGGGGTTGGCCTTAGGGAACCCGTCTCATTATCATAAGTTGCAATCAAGTCCTTTAGAGAGGAGGGAGTAGAATTTAAATTGGGGGAAACCTCCCGCACTGTATCCTTAGGGGACGGAGCTGTTTGTGGTTCCACGCTCTGACCCATGTCTTCGATGGCCACTGTGCTATTTGAAAGTCCACAATTTTCAGTTTCTTTGGGTGGCACCGATATATCCGGGATCTGTAAAGGCTGTTGGAGCTTTAAGTGAAGCTTTGTATAGGAGCATTCCCCTTCTCCTGAACTTGTTCCTTTCACCACCTCCTCAGCCGTTTCCACATTTATTTGTAAAATATTTTCAAACGAGGCAGTACTTCATGTAATGGCTACCTCGGGGTAGCAACCCGCCCCTGTCCTATGTGGCGAAGGCTTTGTAACCAGGGAATCGACCATTGTAAGCAGTTAGTCAATAAAACCTGGCCAAATTTACTAGAATTTCAGAGGTACCAGGTTGATATGCAAGTCTTTCAGAAAAAAGAGTCTCAAAATTACCTTGCTGCCTTCGTGCCTTCCTGCCGCAGACTGCCAGAGACTGCACTTAGCCGCACTTTGCGTCGCTTCGCGAAGGAAGAAGGCTTAAGAGCAGTAGAGGTTTCAAGAGAGGCGGAGCGCCCCCTTCCACGCCAGTTTTCTTAAAGCAGCAGTAATGATATTTCTAATACTGCAGACCTCCGCACACTATTTCACACAGTAGAATCCTTCACGTTGCACGTTGCACGTAGCAGCTTTGAGCAATCCAAAGTACAGCAAAATTTCACGGAGCAGACTGCCAGAGACTGCACTTAGCCTATGGGGAGTTTATTCCATAGGATGGCGGCTTTGGAAGCATAGGATCTTCCCATCGCCTGACCCGCTTACTCCTCGGGAAAGATAGACAAATCCTACCGCTTGATCCGGTGAATCTGGCAGAGCTGTGGATCTTAACACACTCTTTAAGATAGCTTGGAGCTTGGCCATAAAGACATTTGTAAACTATTGTCAGCACCTTATAGTGAATACAATCTTCCACAGGGAACCAATGTAGACTCCTTCTATCGGAAGAGATTGGTTTGTGTCTGGGTATGTTCTTAACGATACAAACTGCATTGTTTTGCAGGGCGTGAAGGCACTAAAGACTATTTGTACTGCCTCCCAACATCAAGGAGTTACAGTAGCCTATCCTTGCCATTATTAGGGCACGAACCAGAGTATCACAAGTAGCCTCAGCCACATAAGGCTTGATTAGCGTTAAGAGTCGCAGAATATACTGGGCCTTTGTCACAACACTCTCAGTGTTTGCATCGATGTTCAGTGAGGATTCAAAGATGATGCCCAGAGTCTTAACCTTACCCACAGTCTTGATGACATGATTCTCAATAGAGAAGCCTGCATACTGAGGATCCAATTTGGATCTCACCTGCGATGAGCCAAAAATCATAAACTCAGTTTTTGTAGCATTCAGGCACATCCTATTATTGGCCATCTACTGCTGGATGGTAGCATACACCTCATCAATAAACTCTGTGTCCTCAATGTACTTACCACTCAGTTCAAAGACGAGGTAGGTGTCATCCGCATAGTTGGTAATGTGAACACCCAGTCTGTCCAGGAGATAACAGAGAGAGCGGCAATGAAGAGGGAGGGGGGCATGCAGGCACCCTGCGGTACGCCACATTGAGATGGTTTGTCAGATGAGCATGCAGTACCCCAAACTATCTGTCATGATCTCTGCTTCCAAAAGGTCAGGGTTTTCCCAACTCCCTTGGAAGCAGATCCATAACCCAGGTTCCGAGTGCCAACCAGTCCCAATTGGGACCTTTTGGACCCAGTCCTGGCGCCAGTGGCACCAGGCTCATAAATATGCCCAGTCCCAGCGCTGGAAGCGCCGGGCTCATAATGCTTGGGTGGACTTACCTGCAGCAGACCATGCTGCTTACTTGCCTGCCAGTTGAGCCTCTGATCCTCTTCTGTTTGGAACTACTTTTCCTGTTGGGTGGGGCAGGAGCCACTCCCTAGATTCAGAACACTGGAACTCTTCTGGAAAGCAGGAACTCTTTTCTTACCTAGGCGTGGCTGTGGAAGGAGACACCTAAGCACTACAGGAGGCTATTTAAACCACACCCGATGGATGAATCTTGCTTTGCGTTATTCTGCATCCTCTGCAGCAGAACGCTCATCGTGTCTTCTGCATCTGATCCTGGGCCTAAGGAAAAAGGCTTACCATCCTGAATCCAGTCTTCAGCAACACCTATAAAGACAAGAAAGAACAGGTTAGCATTACGGTCTTCAGTGACAGCTCTTCACTTACCTGGTCCATCGGCTGTCACCAACGCCTCGCGCTGCATTCCGGCATCTGAAAGACAAAGGCTTACCTACTCCTCGTGCGCTCCGGAGGTCTTCACACTGCATTCCGGCATCTGAAAGACAAAAGCTTACCAACTCTTCGCACGCTCCGGAGGCCTTCGGCGCTGCATCCCGCATCTGAAAGACAAAACAAGGTGCGTTTAAAGACATTGGGGAACTTTAATACTCACGTGCCATTACTCCTTTCCACATCTAACCCAGTGGGTATTCCGGCACCCTGCAGCCGCTCCGAACTTGTACCTGCAAAATAAAAAGACAGTTAGAGCGCATCGTGAAGCAGGCAACAAGCGCTTACTTACGTGCTTCCAGGCGCTTCTATTCATCACACGGGCTCCATCTTCAACTCACTTCAGCCCGTCATCCGCCATCGCCGGAACCCTGCAAAACAAGAAACATCATTACTGAAGACTTTAAAGACATTAGAATTACTCGAAACTTACCGTTCGTGCAGTAAACGACGGACAGCAGTCCTCTGAAGTCAAGAGGCCTGCTCCCCTTATCCAGTGAAGAAACTGGTTACAGCACCCTGCCCCGAGGCAGATGGAGAGCACGGCGTTCACTTACCTAAGGTGAGAGCGTTAACCTTTGGGGTTCTACAGGAGAAGAGAAAGGGAAGAAGAGAGAGACATTCAATAACCCAGTTCCTTAATCCCATATTTTCTATCTGCAGACATCTTACCCTTCGAGTCAGACATACAGTGCACAGAGGTCCAGCCCAAAGAGCCTGCCGTGTGTTACACATCACCTTTGAAGATACGGTATACGCCCAGTCAAGACCGGCGCCTCTACGGGAATCAGGTGAGCGTTACAGAACGCAAAGCCTACCACAAAACTCCCGTCCAGGCGCTATGGAAACCTCGGATACCGACCAGCTAGCCCAGTTACTTGGGGAACTAAGGGCAGAAGTGCATGCAGCCCGTCAGGAAATGAACGCTCTAAGAAGGGAACTGATTATTTCCAAGGAGCGAACAGATGATCTCGCTAGACAATTGCTACAGTCACAAGCCGGACAGACCCCGTTACCCGCATCTGGGGGAAATCTTCCTTCTACATCCTCTATGAATCCAGTGCAGATCAACCTACCTGGGAATGTACCTCTGGCTCCGCCCGAACGATTTTCTGGTGACCCAAAGAGGTTTGCAGTATTTATCAATCAGTGCCGGTTGCATTTCTTATGCCGGCCAGCAGCCTTTCCAACTGATCAAGCTAAAGTAGCTTTCGTGCTTTCGTACCTTAGTGGCAATGCGGCAGACTGGTCGATCCCTCTAGTAAATCAAGATGATCCGGTCCTCCATGATTTTCAAGCTTTTCAGCTCAGTATGGAAAAACTGTTCGCAAGACATTCTCAGGGGCAGGCCTTGGACAATGAGCTTCTTTCGTTGCGACAAGGTAATCAAGACCTTTTGGCTTATATTGCGTCTTTCAACAGACTGATAGTGGAAACACAATGGCCTGAGGACAAAAGGATTACGCTGTTTTATAGAGGTCTACGTGGAGAGCTCAAAGATGTGTTAGCCCAAGTAGTGAATCCCCCACAAGATTGTTCGGACTATATAGACTTAGTCGTTCAAATAGATCACAGACTGCAGAACAGGAAGGCCGATCGTTCCAAGTTTGATGCTCGAGTATTTTCCAAACCGCCAACTCCTTCCAAAGGAGTAGACTCCGGGGAACCCATGCAAATAGGGGGTCTGAAAGGTCCTCTAACACAAAAGGAGCGGGAAAGGAGAAAACAGTTGCAATTATGCCTCTATTGCGGAAACTCAGGGCACTTTCTTCGAGACTGTCCGGTGAAACCTGCCAAGAAGGCAGTAGGAGCTGCAGTTACCAAAGTTACAAACTCTGAGCAGGGAAACGACCTCGCCCAACAAGAATAGAAGTCCTCTTGCCGAGCATGAAAACCAGTTCCGTGACCTCGCATTTCGTGATACCTATGGTCCTCATTAGCCCTGATAATCCGGATCGATTACATGCAATTGAAGCTTACGTCGACAGCGGTGCCATCGGCAATTATGTGGATCATGAAATGGTTTTGAGGATGAATCTAACTCTTTGTCCCAAGGCTGTAAAGGACGTCATTACTATGGTGGATGGTACGGAGATAGCCTCCGGGCCAGTAACGCATACCACTCAAGAGGTGACGCTAGTAAGTCAAGATGGACACCATGAGAAGATTGTGTTCGATGTGATCAAGGCCCCTCAGTTTCAGATTATTCTAGGAATACCTTGGTTAGAGAAACACAAGCCTCTGATCGATTGGCGAGCAAGAACGGTCCAGTTTCCAGAATGTGTCTCTACTTGTCACCCTCCACCTGGTGTTGCACTGGCAGCAATTTCTTCAGAGACTCCCCAGTTACCTCCCGAATACCTAGAATACCAAGATGTTTTCCGGAAGGATCAGGCTAACTCTCTACCTCCTCATAGGTCTTATGACTGCCAGATAGACCTGATACCTGGATCTACCCCTCCTTGTAGTAGAATGTATGCCCTCACCGAGCCTGAGAACCTTCACCTTCGACAATACCTGGATCAATACCTGGCAAATGGGTTTATTCGTCCTTCCAAGTCCCCTGCTTCTTCAGCTTTGTTCTTCGTTCCAAAAAAGGAAGGAGACCTTAGAACTTGTATACATTATCACTCCCTGAACCAGATCACCGTTAAAAATAGATATCCGTTACCTTTGATCCCTGAACTCCTGGACCAAGTCAGAAAAGCATGCATATATACAAAGCTGGATCTTAGAGGAGCTTACCACTTGGTACGAGTAAAAGAGGGCGATGAATGGAAGACGGCCTTCCGCACCAAGTATGGGCTATTTGAATATCAGGTCATGCCCTTCGGACTTTGCAATGCCCCGGCCGCCTTTTAATATTTTATGAACAATGTCCTCAGAGAGCTCATAGATGTGTGTGTTGTTGTTTACATTGACGACATCCTCGTTTATTCTTCATCGGAATCTGAACATCGGAAACATGTGAAAATGGTCCTCGAAAGATTGCGTCAACACAAACTTTTCGCTAAGTTGGAAAAATGTGTTTTCAACGTGACTGAAGTTGAATTCTTGGGATTCATATTATCACCTGGCGGAGTGCGTATGGATTCAAAGAAGGTCGATGCAGTTCTCAAATGGCCATCACCATCCTCCGTAAAAGGTGTGCAAAGCATGTTAGGCTTCGCTAACTTTTACCGCAGGTTTATCCCTGAATTCTCTCGAATAGTCCAGCCCATCACTGCCTTGTTAAAGAAAAACAAACGTTTTGAATGGTCTACCGAGGCGGAACAAGCTTTCCAGGATTTGAAGACAAAATTTATCTCTGCACCAATCTTAAAACACCCTCGCCCCGAACTCCCCTACATCGTGGAAACTGATGCTTCAAGCCTTGCCATGGGGGCAGTTCTATCACAAAAGGACCCGGTAACCAATCAGTTGCATCCCGTGGCATTTTGGTCCCGCAAATTCTCGCCTCCTGAAATCAATTACACGATTACTGACAAGGAACTTCTGGCTATCAAGTCTGCCTTTAAGGCTACGGCCCCCAAGAGAGATCCTGGGAACCTGCTGAATATGTCCACGCTCCTCGCCTAATCAAAAGATTTCACCGAACATTTCCTGACAAGCCAAAACCCCCGGAGAAGCCCGGTTTGGGAGGGGCCTTGAGGGGGGGTACTGTCATGATCTCTGCTTCCAAAAGGTTAGGGTTTTCCCAACTCCCTTGGAAGCAGATCCATAACCCAGGTTCCGAGTGCCAACCAGTCCCAATTGGGACCTTTTGGACCCAGTCCTGGCGCCAGTGGCACCAGGCTCATAAATATGCCCAGTCCCAGCGCTGGAAGTGCCGGGCTCATAATGCTTGGGTGGACTTACCTGCAGCAGACCATGCTGCTTACTTGCCTGCCAGTTGAGCCTCTGATCCTCTTCTGTTTGGAACTACTTTTCCTGTTGGGTGGGGCAGGAGCCACTCCCTAGATTCAGAACACTGGAACTCTTCTGGAAAGCAGGAACTCTTTTCTTACCTAGGCGTGGCTGTGGAAGGAGACACCTAAGCACTACAGGAGGCTATTTAAACCACACCCGATGGATGAATCTTGCTTTGCGTTATTCTGCATCCTCTGCAGCAGAACGCTCATCGTGTCTTCTGCATCTGATCCTGGGCCTAAGGAAAAAGGCTTACCATCCTGAATCCAGTCTTCAGCAACACCTATAAAGACAAGAAAGAACAGGTTAGCATTACGGTCTTCAGTGACAGCTCTTCACTTACCTGGTCCATCGGCTGTCACCAACGCCTCGCGCTGCATTCCGGCATCTGAAAGACAAAGGCTTACCTACTCCTCGTGCGCTCCGGAGGTCTTCACACTGCATTCCGGCATCTGAAAGACAAAAGCTTACCAACTCTTCGCACGCTCCGGAGGCCTTCGGCGCTGCATCCCGCATCTGAAAGACAAAACAAGGTGCGTTTAAAGACATTGGGGAACTTTAATACTCACGTGCCATTACTCCTTTCCACATCTAACCCAGTGGGTATTCCGGCACCCTGCAGCCGCTCCGAACTTGTACCTGCAAAATAAAAAGACAGTTAGAGCGCATCGTGAAGCAGGCAACAAGCGCTTACTTACGTGCTTCCAGGCGCTTCTATTCATCACACGGGCTCCATCTTCAACTCACTTCAGCCCGTCATCCGCCATCGCCGGAACCCTGCAAAACAAGAAACATCATTACTGAAGACTTTAAAGACATTAGAATTACTCGAAACTTACCGTTCGTGCAGTAAACGACGGACAGCAGTCCTCTGAAGTCAAGAGGCCTGCTCCCCTTATCCAGTGAAGAAACTGGTTACAGCACCCTGCCCCGAGGCAGATGGAGAGCACGGCGTTCACTTACCTAAGGTGAGAGCGTTAACCTTTGGGGTTCTACAGGAGAAGAGAAAGGGAAGAAGAGAGAGACATTCAATAACCCAGTTCTTTAATCCCATATTTTCTATCTGCAGACATCTTACCCTTCGAGTCAGACATACAGTGCACAGAGGTCCAGCCCAAAGAGCCTGCCGTGTGTTACACATCACCTTTGAAGATACGGTATACGCCCAGTCAAGACCGGCGCCTCTACGGGAATCAGGTGAGCGTTACAGAACGCAAAGCCTACCACAAAACTCCCGTCCAGGCGCTATGGAAACCTCGGATACCGACCAGCTAGCCCAGTTACTTGGGGAACTAAGGGCAGAAGTGCATGCAGCCCGTCAGGAAATGAACGCTCTAAGAAGGGAACTGATTATTTCCAAGGAGCGAACAGATGATCTCGCTAGACAATTGCTACAGTCACAAGCCGGACAGACCCCGTTACCCGCATCTGGGGGAAATCTTCCTTCTACATCCTCTATGAATCCAGTGCAGATCAACCTACCTGGGAATGTACCTCTGGCTCCGCCCGAACGATTTTCTGGTGACCCAAAGAGGTTTGCAGTATTTATCAATCAGTGCCGGTTGCATTTCTTATGCCGGCCAGCAGCCTTTCCAACTGATCAAGCTAAAGTAGCTTTCGTGCTTTCGTACCTTAGTGGCAATGCGGCAGACTGGTCGATCCCTCTAGTAAATCAAGATGATCCGGTCCTCCATGATTTTCAAGCTTTTCAGCTCAGTATGGAAAAACTGTTCGCAAGACATTCTCAGGGGCAGGCCTTGGACAATGAGCTTCTTTCGTTGCGACAAGGTAATCAAGACCTTTTGGCTTATATTGCGTCTTTCAACAGACTGATAGTGGAAACACAATGGCCTGAGGACAAAAGGATTACGCTGTTTTATAGAGGTCTACGTGGAGAGCTCAAAGATGTGTTAGCCCAAGTAGTGAATCCCCCACAAGATTGTTCGGACTATATAGACTTAGTCGTTCAAATAGATCACAGACTGCAGAACAGGAAGGCCGATCGTTCCAAGTTTGATGCTCGAGTATTTTCCAAACCGCCAACTCCTTCCAAAGGAGTAGACTCCGGGGAACCCATGCAAATAGGGGGTCTGAAAGGTCCTCTAACACAAAAGGAGCGGGAAAGGAGAAAACAGTTGCAATTATGCCTCTATTGCGGAAACTCAGGGCACTTTCTTCGAGACTGTCCGGTGAAACCTGCCAAGAAGGCAGTAGGAGCTGCAGTTACCAAAGTTACAAACTCTGAGCAGGGAAACGACCTCGCCCGACAAGAATAGAAGTCCTCTTGCCGAGCATGAAAACCAGTTCCGTGACCTCGCATTTCGTGATACCTATGGTCCTCATTAGCCCTGATAATCCGGATCGATTACATGCAATTGAAGCTTACGTCGACAGCGGTGCCATCGGCAATTATGTGGATCATGAAATGGTTTTGAGGATGAATCTAACTCTTTGTCCCAAGGCTGTAAAGGACGTCATTACTATGGTGGATGGTACGGAGATAGCCTCCGGGCCAGTAACGCATACCACTCAAGAGGTGACGCTAGTAAGTCAAGATGGACACCATGAGAAGATTGTGTTCGATGTGATCAAGGCCCCTCAGTTTCAGATTATTCTAGGAATACCTTGGTTAGAGAAACACAAGCCTCTGATCGATTGGCGAGCAAGAACGGTCCAGTTTCCAGAATGTGTCTCTACTTGTCACCCTCCACCTGGTGTTGCACTGGCAGCAATTTCTTCAGAGACTCCCCAGTTACCTCCCGAATACCTAGAATACCAAGATGTTTTCCGGAAGGATCAGGCTAACTCTCTACCTCCTCATAGGTCTTATGACTGCCAGATAGACCTGATACCTGGATCTACCCCTCCTTGTAGTAGAATGTATGCCCTCACCGAGCCTGAGAACCTTCACCTTCGACAATACCTGGATCAATACCTGGCAAATGGGTTTATTCGTCCTTCCAAGTCCCCTGCTTCTTCAGCTTTGTTCTTCGTTCCAAAAAAGGAAGGAGACCTTAGAACTTGTATACATTATCACTCCCTGAACCAGATCACCGTTAAAAATAGATATCCGTTACCTTTGATCCCTGAACTCCTGGACCAAGTCAGAAAAGCATGCATATATACAAAGCTGGATCTTAGAGGAGCTTACCACTTGGTACGAGTAAAAGAGGGCGATGAATGGAAGACGGCCTTCCGCACCAAGTATGGGCTATTTGAATATCAGGTCATGCCCTTCGGACTTTGCAATGCCCCGGCCGCCTTTTAATATTTTATGAACAATGTCCTCAGAGAGCTCATAGATGTGTGTGTTGTTGTTTACATTGACGACATCCTCGTTTATTCTTCATCGGAATCTGAACATCGGAAACATGTGAAAATGGTCCTCGAAAGATTGCGTCAACACAAACTTTTCGCTAAGTTGGAAAAATGTGTTTTCAACGTGACTGAAGTTGAATTCTTGGGATTCATATTATCACCTGGCGGAGTGCGTATGGATTCAAAGAAGGTCGATGCAGTTCTCAAATGGCCATCACCATCCTCCGTAAAAGGTGTGCAAAGCATGTTAGGCTTCGCTAACTTTTACCGCAGGTTTATCCCTGAATTCTCTCGAATAGTCCAGCCCATCACTGCCTTGTTAAAGAAAAACAAACGTTTTGAATGGTCTACCGAGGCGGAACAAGCTTTCCAGGATTTGAAGACAAAATTTATCTCTGCACCAATCTTAAAACACCCTCGCCCCGAACTCCCCTACATCGTGGAAACTGATGCTTCAAGCCTTGCCATGGGGGCAGTTCTATCACAAAAGGACCCGGTAACCAATCAGTTGCATCCCGTGGCATTTTGGTCCCGCAAATTCTCGCCTCCTGAAATCAATTACACGATTACTGACAAGGAACTTCTGGCTATCAAGTCTGCCTTTAAGGCTACGGCCCCCAAGAGAGATCCTGGGAACCTGCTGAATATGTCCACGCTCCTCGCCTAATCAAAAGATTTCACCGAACATTTCCTGACAAGCCAAAACCCCCGGAGAAGCCCGGTTTGGGAGGGGCCTTGAGGGGGGGTACTGTCATGATCTCTGCTTCCAAAAGGTTAGGGTTTTCCCAACTCCCTTGGAAGCAGATCCATAACCCAGGTTCCGAGTGCCAACCAGTCCCAATTGGGACCTTTTGGACCCAGTCCTGGCGCCAGTGGCACCAGGCTCATAAATATGCCCAGTCCCAGCGCTGGAAGTGCCGGGCTCATAATGCTTGGGTGGACTTACCTGCAGCAGACCATGCTGCTTACTTGCCTGCCAGTTGAGCCTCTGATCCTCTTCTGTTTGGAACTACTTTTCCTGTTGGGTGGGGCAGGAGCCACTCCCTAGATTCAGAACACTGGAACTCTTCTGGAAAGCAGGAACTCTTTTCTTACCTAGGCGTGGCTGTGGAAGGAGACACCTAAGCACTACAGGAGGCTATTTAAACCACACCCGATGGATGAATCTTGCTTTGCGTTATTCTGCATCCTCTGCAGCAGAACGCTCATCGTGTCTTCTGCATCTGATCCTGGGCCTAAGGAAAAAGGCTTACCATCCTGAATCCAGTCTTCAGCAACACCTATAAAGACAAGAAAGAACAGGTTAGCATTACGGTCTTCAGTGACAGCTCTTCACTTACCTGGTCCATCGGCTGTCACCAACGCCTCGCGCTGCATTCCGGCATCTGAAAGACAAAGGCTTACCTACTCCTCGTGCGCTCCGGAGGTCTTCACACTGCATTCCGGCATCTGAAAGACAAAAGCTTACCAACTCTTCGCACGCTCCGGAGGCCTTCGGCGCTGCATCCCGCATCTGAAAGACAAAACAAGGTGCGTTTAAAGACATTGGGGAACTTTAATACTCACGTGCCATTACTCCTTTCCACATCTAACCCATTGGGTATTCCGGCAGCCTGCAGCCGCTCCGAACTTGTACCTGCAAAATAAAAAGACAGTTAGAGCGCATCGTGAAGCAGGCAACAAGCGCTTACTTACGTGCTTCCAGGCGCTTCTATTCATCACACGGGCTCCATCTTCAACTCACTTCAGCCCGTCATCCGCCATCGCCAGAACCCTGCAAAACAAGAAACATCATTACTAAAGACTTTAAAGACATTAGAATTACTCAAAACTTACCGTTCGTGCAGTAAACGACAGACAGCAGTCCTCTGAAGTCAAGAGGCCTGCTCCCCTTATCCAGTGAAGAAACTGGTTACAGCACCCTGCCCCGAGGCAGATGGAGAGCACGGCGTTCACTTACCTAAGGTGAGAGCGTTAACCTTTGGGGTTCTACAGGAGAAGAGAAAGGGAAGAAGAGAGAGACATTCAATAACCCAGTTCCTTAATCCCATATTTTCTATCTGCAGAAATCTTACCCTTCGAGTCAGACATACAGTGCACAGAGGTCCAGCCCAAAGAGCCAGCCGTGTGTTACACATCACCTTTGAAGATACGGTATACGACCAGTCAAGACCGGCGCCTCTACGGGAATCAGGTGAGCGTTACACTATCCTTGACAGGCGATCAGTCAAAAATGACTTCATCCAGGCCAAACTCTTGTCTGAGAGGCCACCTGTGTTCACCATCCTGCATGCCAATTTATCATAGTCGACAAGGTTGAAGGCTGCTGACAGATCTAACAACATCAGCAGCCCAGTCTTGTCTTTATCCATGATTTCAAGCATCTCAGACTTCATGTCCAACAAAGCACTCTCTGTGCCATAACAAGCTTGGAAGCCTGATTGTCTAGGGTGTAGCACCACAGAGGTTTCCAGGAATTCTTGAAATTAAGATGTAGCCACCTTATCCAGGATCTGCAGCAGGAATGGGGTATTTGAAATGGGTCTGAAGTTAGAATAGTTTTTTGTTCCAGCCCACGTTTTTTAACAAGGGGGTCACAGAGACTTTCCTCAGCACTATTGGGACACAGCCATCTCTGAAGTTGGCTTCAATAAGAGTGAGAAAAGGGAGGAACAATTCTCTGTTTTCAAGGATAATTTTGGAAGGGAAAATTTCTCCTACACATGTGGTCGGGTTCATTTTCCTCATAATGTTGGCTAATGCTTCTTCTCAAATACCTTTAAATTCAAAAGCTTGGAGGTGCACATTGGTCTGGGTCCTCAACCATGAAAGCACGAGCCATGCGCTCCATTCCAGCTAAAACTGCACTAATCTTAGCTTGTGCTAAGGTTATTTTTTTTTGTAAAGGCTTTCTGGATGTTTTCACAATCTAAATTGGTAGGAGTAATTTGATGTGACATACATTTCAGTTTTTCCAGATCCCTAAAAATCTGGAATGGTTTCTTTGAATTATTTTCAGAATTTTGTTATCGAAAAAAGTTTTTTTAGCAAGAAGGATCTCAGTCCGATAAAGTCTTTCAATTGCTGTCCATTTATCCCTGTTAGTCAAAGATTGGTCCTTTATCCAAGCTCTTTCTGATTTCCTTCCTTTCTTTTTTGATCCCATAAGGCGGCAGAGTACCACTTCTGGTCATTGACTTTCTCTCTGACAGATTTACTGGTAATTGGGGCAATGTGCTCTAGCATGATAGAAAAATGTCTATCAAATTCTATGACCAGATAGGGGGGAGTCAGAAGCGAGGTAGCTGCCATCAATGAGAGGAGAAAGGTTTCCAAATCGTCTTGACGAATCCTATTATAGTTTCTGCTAAAAACTGTACAAAGGTTTTTTTTCTCTGAGCATGAGGACAAGGCAGCATAAAGTCAAATGTGACAAAATAGTGGTCAGAATTAGGTTGAGTAGCAACTGGACTTAGTAGCAGGTTTTTACTAGTGACCAAGTCCAGAGTATTGCCCAAATTATGCATCAGGTCACTGCCACTTCTAATTACAAAATTGTTTGTGGTGAACAACTGAGCAAGTTGGCTAACTTCTGGATCAAGTGGATTGGCAAGTTATCTATTAAAATCTCCTTATACTATAGTAGATGAATTAGGTTGGTGAAGATAAGATAGTATGTCGGTCAAATCATCGTAAAACATGGGGGTCTCATGAGGAGGCTGATATATCAGGACAATGTTTATGCAATTGTTGGGAGTGGGAGTGCTTTTTAGAAACGCAATTTCACATCTCCTGCAAGTTGCAGAGCTCTGAATAAAATGTCAGTTAGTGCGAGCTATAAAAGCAACACCCACACCCTTGTTACCTTCTCTGTTCTGGCCAAAGAAGGAATAGTCAGGTGGTGTGGCTAAATCTATGTTGGGTCCAGTAGATTCTTATAACCGTGTTTCCGTGATTCCCATGATTTCCATGTCATGATCCAGTATGTAGTCTCAAACTTCGTGAGCATGCTTATCAAGTGATCTGGTGTTAAGTAGTGCCATTTTAATGGCTTGGGGACTTTTTCCAGTAGCTGGTACTTCGTGTGCACAGATCCCATGGTCTCGATAAGCTTGCTTATAAGACTTAGAGACATAAAGGAATCGATTCATGGAATTAATGTGCGCCGATTCGCAGTAAAAGTGCGAAAATCGCAGTGCAACTGCGAAAATCGCAGGGAAACCAGCGCACATCGATTCATGGAAGTCCGTGCGCGAGAAAAACATTAGATGTGCGCTGAAAAAGTGTGCGGCGCACGCCGGCGCACAGGTCATCCAACGGCATGCACCACGGCCACTGCGAAATCGCACATAGCGCGGCGCACATCACAAAAGTAGGCGGAACACGGGGCGTAACACTCGGAATGGGGAACAACGCGTGAAAATATGGGCCTCACGGGGGAAGTACAGGAGGCAAGTGCGCGGAATGCCCACACGCTCGCCTACAACCCGTATTCATGGAATCGAATAGCGCAAACCAGCGCACGGTGAATGACGCGCACAGGGCCAAACAAGTACGCCACAAGAAGGCAGGCGGTAGTGTCCCTGCGCCTGAAATAAATGTGCGCCAAAAAGTGCGCTAACAAAAAGCACCCATATACAGCCATGATGAATGGTCCATAGAGTGGCCCTTTAGGACAAATGAGGTGCAAAGGAGTATCGACGGACACCCGCTGTGTGAAAATAGCATGTGCGTGTATTACGGGGTTCGCGGGAAGTTCCACACGCGATTGGCCTGGGCACGTGTATTCCGGGGTGCGCGGGAAGTTTCACACGCGAATTTGCAGGGTACGTGTATTACGGGTTCGCGGGAAGTTCGACACGCGATTGCCCTGGGTCCGTGTATTTCGGGGTGCGCGGGAAGTTTCACACGCAAATTAGCAGGGTATGTGTATTTTGGTGTGCGGGGGAAGTTTCACACGCGAATTAGCAGGGTACGTGTATTTCAGTGTGCGCGTGAAGTTCCACACGCAATTTCAGCAGGGTGCGTGTACTCCGGGTGCGCGGCAAATTCCACACGCGAATCCAGCAGCCTACGTGTATTTCTGGGGTGCCGGGGAGTCCCACACGTGAATTGGCCTGTGGGTCCTCCCAGCTGTTCCCTCTACACCCTCCACGGCCCCTGCAGGCGGCCCACACCACAGGGGACTACCCTGCACCCCTGCACATGTCCCGCAGGCAGCCCATCCACCATGGCCATGCCCCCCAACCAACCCACAAATCACCTTGCACTACTGCCCACCAACGCATGTCTCACAGCACCCCCACCCCCCAGCATCCAGGGGCACCCTCCACCAGGCCCCTACTCATGTCTCCCAGCACCCCCACCCCCCTGCATCCAGGGGCACCCTCCACCAGGCCCCCACTCATGTCTCCCAGCACCCCCAACCCCCTGCATCCAGGGGCACCCTCCACCAGGCCCCCACTCTTGTCCAACTCATGTCTCCTTGCACCCCTACCCCCAGCATCCAGGGGCACCCTCCACCAGGCCCCCACTCATGTCTCCCAGCACCCCCACCCCCCACCAGTCACGGGCACCCTCCACCAGGCCCCCACTCATGTCCAACTCATGTCTCCTTGCACCCCCACCCCCCAGCATCCAGGGGCACCCTCCACCAGGCCCCCTCTCATGTCTCCCAGCACCCCCACCCCCCTGCATCCAGGGGCACCCTCCACCAGGCCCCCACTCATGGCTCCCAGCACCCCCCCCAACAGTCAGGGGCACACTCCACCAGGCCCCCACTCCTTCCTACCACCCCCTCACCCCCCAGCAGTGCGAATCGCCTGTTTACGTGTTTATCAGGGTTGCGCGTGTAGTCTGACATGCAATATCAGCAGGGTACGCGTATTACGGGGTTCGCGGAAAGTTCCACACGCGATTTCAGCAGGGTACGTGTATTTCGGTGTGCGCGGGAAGTTTCACACGCAAATTTGCAGGGTACATGTATTTCGGGGTGCGCGGGAAGTTTCACACGCAAATTTGCAGGGTACATGTATTTCGGTGCGTGCGCGTGAAGTTACACACGCGACTGTGCCTTTGAGAGTGAGGTATGTGTATTCCAGGGGTGGGCGGGATTATTTACTTGCAACTGGGCCTGGGAGAGCGTGTTACGTGTATTCCTGGGGTGGGCAGGAAGATTTACACGCTCGCCTACAACGCGCCAAAAAATAAAAGGACCAATCCTGAAACACGTACGCCAGCATGAAGCAGGCGCACATCCCGCGCAGCATAAAAGAGTGCACAAACAACAAACAAGCTCAGACGCCAGGATGAATATACCGTTCCTAGCAGCAGTGGCCGTGGGATACTGCAGGAGGAGGAGAAGGATAGTCAGGGACAGAATCTTCACACCCAGAACCAGCCTATTTGGTATGCCAGATGACCAGGTGTATGGGAGGTACAGGTTTCCACCACACATAATACTTGACCTGGTCAGTGAGTGGGAGGATGACCTCACATCACCCACCCTGTTCGCCCAGGCCCTCAGCCCTCTGGAGAAGGTCCTCAATGTACTGCACTTCTTGGCTACCGGATCATTTCAGCGGACAAGTGCCATAGTGGGGGGGGGTGTCACAGGCCACGCAGTCAAGGTGCCTACACCAGGTGTTGGCCATCATCACTGCACGCCCATCAGTCCGCAGGCACATATACCTGCCCAGAACACCTGCAGAAAGGCAGGCTGTCAGCCAGGATTTCTACAGGGTGGCACAATTCCCCAAAGTGCTTGCTGCCATTGATTGCACCCATGTGGCTCTACGTCCCCCCAGGGCATCTGAGCACATCTATAGAAACCGCAAGCACTGGCATTCCATCAACGTCCAGGTAGTATGTGATGCCAAGGGAATCATCACCTCAGTATATGCCAACTATCCAGGGTCCACCCACGACAGCTTCATTTACAGGATGTCAACCCTAAACCGGGACATGGAAGCTGGGCGGCATGGCGATGCATGGCTGCTTGGTGAGTAGAAATGCCACAGCACACGCATGCATGACAGATACATAATAATGCCAATACCCCACTAATGATCCCCATCACCACCTCCCCAGGGGGCAGTGCCTACCATCTGAGCACACACATGATGAGGCCAATTCGGAAGCCCATCACGCCTCCCGAGGTAAGATACAACACAGATCATAGTGGCAGCATGTGTCCTGCACAATGTTGCAACACACCGGGGCCTGGCTGTGGACATGGTGGTGCCGCCACATCCCCAACCACATGCCTGCCCGCTGCGCATGGGAGGGGAAATGGCACGGGGTGAGGCAGCCCGTACACAGCTGGTGGCTAATTACTTCACATAGAAAGCACACCCCTGTGGAGTGCACACAGCCCTGGCACATACCATCTGACAATCAATGATAACTCAATCTGACAATTATGATGAACAAAGGCACAGTCAACTGTCAGAACCATAGCAGCCTGAGATTGTTCATCTGGAAGTGTCACAATGTGTGCATCCCTACCTACACAAACACCACCAATGCAGTGTCATCAAAAGATACACTTCCATGCAGCAAAAATGAATACCCACTTGCAAAATACAACATGAGAACAGTGCCATGTCACCCAACCCCTCCCCGGCACGGCCATACAACACACCATGGCATGTCATGCAATGTGAGAGCAAACAAATTAATCCCCACAACATGCCCCAAGTGTCACCAACTACAGTGTCCCTAATGGAAACTGTCCACACATGAAATGCTCACAGTAATGCAGGACCAACAACACACATTACCAAATACTTACCAAGAATACCAATCACCTACACAACCTCCAACATACCATAAAGATGACAGTACAGACTTAAAAAATTGGTAGCCTCACTACCTGATAATGCCAGAACTTCGAACACTTCCAAGTATACAGTGTTAGCGCCATGCAAGAGTGTAGGTGCACTGCTTACAACATGGACTCCAGTCCCAAAGTAGTCCGCCTTGTGAAGACATGAGAAATGGACCTGCAAATTAGGAGGATGAGATGGATGCAGAGGCACATATCAATACACTATGCAGTGTACAATACAACAACAATATGCACTAGGAATGTATACACAGTATTGACTACAGACTGCCCACACATCAAATGGGAGTCCAACGTCACTGTGTACGTCAATGTCACTTGGGCACACCCTTTGCAAGCCCATGGAAACGGGAAGCAGGAGGGGTGTGTGTCACACAAACCCAAGCATCTGACCCAAATTCAGGACAAGCCTGCATGTTCCCAGCCACAATACAGCGTATGCCCACGGGAGCCACACAAGGCAACACACTGTCCAAAAAATCAAAAATCAAAAATCCCAAAAAAAAATATCAAAAATGCCCATTAATGGGCCCTGGGGAGTGGGGGAGCCCACCCAGGAGGTCCGAGGACAGGGCGCACACCAAAACCCACCTGTGTGGATCTTGCGAAATAAAAACACCTCCATGGGCTCATGGCCTGCACGGCTACCCTATTGTGAGAGATTTGCTGCTGTCGCTCTCCTCACCCACAGCAGCTGCATCAGGAGGGGGTGGCACTATGGGAGGCAGCCCACGCAAAGCCCTAGTCTGGTCCTCCATGGCAGCAAGCATGCGGGTGTGGAAGGTCTGGTTCTGGAGGATAATTGTGCGGAGGTCCCCATGCAACAACTCACGGGATGCCCGGACCTCCACCCTAGTTGCCTGCATCTCAGCAGAGAGCGTACGTGTGAGCCGCTCCAGCTGCTGTTCTGTCCACATGTTAGCTGAAGCCTCAAGCTCAACCAGGGTTGCCCTGAGCTGATGGAGTTCCACCCTCAGGGCTTCCCTGTGGCCCTGGGACTCAATGGAAATGGCTTCCCGCAGAGTCTCCAGTGCCGCCCGCCTGTCCCTGTTGGATGCCAACATGTCCTCCCTGTGTGACTGGCTAATGGAGTCTGTTGTCTGCTGTAGTTGTTCAATTAGCCTTTCTTTGGGGACAATGGAAGTGGCCACCCTATCCATGGCCTGAGCCATCATCTCAGTTGATGCTGCCTGTTGGTTTGCCATACCGTATATGGATTGCTCCCATGCGGTATTGCCTGGTGGCGTACGGCCACCGCGTCGGCGGGCACCACACCTGTCTGGGGCAAGGCGAACTGTGCCTTGCTGTGCCGACACAGCCTGAGGCTGCAGGACTGCATTCCCCCTCTGATCTGCTGGCCCAGGAACAGGATCAGATGTAGCGGAGTGTGACCCTGCATCCGTAACCACCAAAGGCTGACCTACCAACACTGACATCCCCATTGAGGGTTCGACCCCTGGTGCAGGTGGGTTGGACAGTACAGAATCCCTCCCAGAGACACTTACCTGCGACGGCACATAGGTCTCATCATCCGAATTGACACCTGAATAGAGCTCGAGGGAGGTGCACCCAGAGACACCCCTTGAGATGACGGCCTGCAGCAAGTGTGGGTTCTCACCCACCACCACACCACGTCCCTCACTGGTGCCCGGTCGGGCCTGAGACCCCTCCTGGGTCTGCACCATCTCCACAACCCCAGCAGTATCAAGTGTGTCATCCCCTGCAAAGACATGAAAGAAAAGAAATGGGAACAGGCATTAGCAACATGGAACACAATTAGGGCTGAGAAGCAACAGAAACAGTACTTCATTGACACATGTCCCACATGACTTTAACCCTCCCATGCATGCACTGTCACTGCGTATGAAGGGGAGGCAAATGGTACACATTGATGACACCAAGATGGAAGACCAACAAATTTGCTGCATGCTGCCTACCAGTGCCATCACACATTGGCCTGTGATTGGCATGTCCAATACACATACATGACACATGCCATCACACAGATGGCATGTTCCCTAGCCCTGTCACACATGTGACAATAGGACTGAGAAATGCCTGGTGAAAGTGGTGGAATGCAGACAATCAGCCTGAATAAACACAGAATAACATGTAACTATGTTGTGGCAAGATGACAATTCAAGGGCAACTGGCGTGAGGTTGGGCTGAATGTCTACTGTTGCCAGAAGAGATACTGCAACACCCAAATCCTGGTGCGCAGAATGTTTCGGATGAAGCACATGGGTGACCCAAACCACTCAGGCACACACCCCCTCACCTGGCACTCAATCAGAAGCACTCACACACACGCCATGCACATGGATGACACACACATGCATGTGCACTCACCGGACGATGCCTCGTAATCTGGCAGGTCTCCCACGCCTTGGATCTGTTGCTCCGTGACGTAGGTCCCAGCAACATACTCATGTGGAGTGAGTTCTATGTCCTCTGCCAGAGACCCACCTCCAGTCACTAGAGTTGCGGCATTACTTGAAGCCAGCTTTTTCTTTGCCCTGCGCTTAAGGTCATTCCAGTGCTTGTAGCAATCATTAGCTGTGCGCCTCACGAATCCAAGGGCACTTACGAGTTCCGCAATGGTCTGCCAGTGTGCCTGACGTTGTGCAGGTGTGGTCTTGCATCCTGCAGTAATCACCATTTCGGTGTCATGTGCGGACACATACTCCACAAGTGCATCAAGTTCGACCCGATTGAAGCCGGGCTTCCTTGGTGGACCGGACTGTGTAGCCGTGTCTGGGGCATCAGCCTGTACTGGACGAGCACTCTTCCTCTTCCGCTTGGAAGGTGGTGGTGGTACTGAGTGTCCTACGCTGCTCTGGACACTAGGGGCAGGAGCCCCGGTGGACTGTGGACTAGGAGTGTGGGAATGAACACTCACCATGGGAGTTGGTGCAGGCATTAGCTGAAGTGTGATGTGGCCAGGGGGAACGTCAGCCGGATGGACTAGGACCGACATTGTCCTGGCTGGGACACTGAGAGCTGGGGTGGATGGAGCCGCAGCTGCCCCTGCAGCCTCCCCACCCTGCCTACTCGGGGCAGCAGATGACACAGCTGCCCCTGATCCACGTGGGCTGGTGACACCAACGTGCACCGCCACACGTGGCCTAGACCTGCTGACCTGGAAGTCAGCCATGGAGTTATCCAGTGCCAGGTCTGGTGCCACAATGGGCTGGTCCAACAAGGGCTGAGTAGGGATGGTGTCAGCCACGTTACCCTCAACCAGGGGGGGGCATGGGTGTCCCTGACTGGTCACCCACACATGGGGGGCTAGGGGCACCCTGCAAGTCCTGGCCACGTCCCCTACTGTATCCACCACGGCCACCTCTTGTGGCTCACCCACCTTTGCCACCCTTACCGCATGCTCGCCTCCCAACCATGGCACTGATGTTGTTGTGCGTATGGGAGTTGCAGTAAACTATTGTCCTGGGCAATTGGGGGTCAAAGGGGTAGGGTACCAGATGGAATTTGTACCCTAGTGCTCTAGCAAGGCTGTATGTGACCCCTGGGGGAAGATGACGGGTCACGCAACGCACAGGCACCCCGAAAAAGGTAGATAATGTGCACAAAACCCCTCCTAGACCACGTGCGTGGAAAAAAAAAACCTGCACTATGCTGTGGCACCCAGAAACACAAAAATGAACGTATGCGTGTCACACGCAGCCTAGACTGACCTCTGAAGGGGTAGGCAACACACGGGGCAAGCACAGATGTCAAATACGTGCGCATTGGCAACACCCCCGCCAAAAGAAGAATTGTTCGCTGTCTGAGGAGACAGGACAACAGGAGAAGTGAACACTGTTTGAGCAAACAGGCCCAGGAAAAAGACAAAAAGAGAAAAAGCTGTCAGAGGTAACAGGGAGTACGCCGTGAAGTAAATCGCGTGTGAACCGACAAGAAGTACAGATTTCACCCACTCGCTCTCCACAAAAAGCACGTACAAGGAAATGGCGTTCTACACGTACCTTTTAAACATGCCCACACGTCCAGCGTCACTTCCACGTGTACGCGCTAAGGCCCCATCCTCCAATTACACGCGCTGACACTCTGACGTGCAGTCATTGGATGTGTAACATGCACCGAGTACAGGGAAACGCCTGCGCACGCACGTCACAGACGCGCAAATGTGCTGTTGGCCTTTGGGCCAATGAATTCGCGTACGTGTGCTGACGCGCTTACGCGCTAAGGCCCTTTCCTCGAATTACACACAGACGTGCTGGATTTTCACGTGCCAAATCACTCCGTATCAGACTGGCCACGGAAGACCACGCTCCTGCCCAGAAGGCCGAATTACTGCCCCCCAGAGCCCTGAGCAAGCTCCCACCTGCCATCTGCTGCTGCCTGATTGCCTGCTGCCCACATGCCCTGCCATTTGCTGCCTGCACATCAGCCAGGGGTGCTGTTGCTGTGACCACCCCTGCTGGAACCGAAGACTCCCGACTGGGATTCCATCGCTCCACAGCCCAACCCCAGGACCCAGTTGCCCACCCACTCCTGCCTCTGGGGTTGTCATGTCGGGCACTGCAACATCTGGCACCACTGACAAACCCCGGCCATAGAGGCAGAGGGGCACCAGCTTCACTGCCACCGAAGTTGGTGTCCTGGTGGAGCAAGTCCTGGGGCAGTATGATGCCCTCTTTAGAAGTTCCCACGCCAACAAGGAAGGACGGACTCTGATCTGAACGGACATCGTGACTGCCATCAATGCGGAGGGGGTGGCAGTCCGCGACTTCCAACATGTCAAGAAGCGCTGGGAGGACTTCAGGTCCAGGCCCCTCAACAAGGTCTGGCGCCTCTTGAAGGCAGCGGATCCTAAGGGGCGCCGGGGCCACTTGTCGGAAGATCAGATGAGGGTCCTGGAACGCATATCCCCAGGGCTCCACATCCAGGTCCTTGAGAGGCAGACCCGTCTGGAGTCGAACGGTAAGTGATGAAGCATGATTGTAAGCTGTGCGTGTGGTGATGTGCCAGTAGTGTGCAGGTTGCACATCTGTTAGTATGGGGCCGAGTATGGGTGGAGGTGTACAGGGCCGTGAGGCTAACACATGCGAGGGCTGTCATGTGTGAGACATGGATGGTGCTTGTGTGTGTAGGCTTGCATGCCAAATGCAGTTCTTTGGGCACACATGTTTGGATGAATGTGTATGTAAGTAGGCATGTTCGTGATGTCACGCATGTATGTTGTTTTCAGCTGCATGTATCAGCACTGTGTACATGTGCATGTGTGTGTATTTGACAAGGGTGCAACAGTGATGCAACATGGATGCATGTGACAGCGAGATGTGGAAGCCTGATTGGCAGATGTGACATGGATGCCCATCTGAACACTGCGACAGTTGGCAGAGGTGTACACATGCATGCAAGTGTGGTGGTGTGTGTGCATGTGTAGTGCACTCCCTGTGTTGCATGTGATGTCTGGCTCACCTTTCCCTGCTCATGCTGTTGTATGTGTATGGATGGTGCTGGCAGTTGCGATATGGCTGTGGTATGGCTCATGTGTGCAAGTTGAAATGACATGTGTGTTGGTGATTGTGATGCCATGTCTGAGGTTTGCCAATGCCACTCATCTACAACTGTCATGTGTGTATGTGTCCATTGTACAGTGCCCTGATGCCTGTGTTTCATTTCTCCCTGTCTGCAGCGTCAACTGATGAAGAGGGCGGAGAAGGTGCTGTGGAGCACAGCGGCGGGGATCGCACCGCCAGCCGGAGACGCAAGGCCCGGCTCCCCTCCCAGATTGTGATCTCGTCGGGGAGCGAGGAGTCCAGTGCCATGTCCCAGGCCGCAGCTGCCGGGGGGAGGTCCAAGTGGCAGAGGTTGGAGTTGGACTCCTCGGCAGCAGAAGGGCCAGCTGGGACCCCACAGGGCCCAATGGGGGAAGATGGCATGGAGTCATCCAGGTTGGTGGGGGGTTTGGTGGAGGAGGAGGCCCTGCAAGCAACAGAGATGGGGTCTGGAGGTGGGGATTCCACTGGTGCTAGTGGTGCAGTGCAGGACCAGGGACAGGAGGCAGCACAGGCCGCCGCGCAGGTGCCTGTGTGCAATCCTGTCCCTGATCCTGTCACTGCATCATCTTGCAGGGATGCCTACGTCCAGACTTGTTTTCAGGCAGGGGATGAGCTCACAACAACTGGCCTTCCTCTGCCTGCGAACGTGGCTATCCGGGTCCGGGTTGAGCCTGTCCTGACTGGTGTGGCGGTGCGTCAACGGGCCATGCGAGGTGACCTGCAGTCTTTTCATGAGGAGACTGCACGTCATCTCGAATGGCTCGTTGACCGCGTCGGCCTACTGGGACAGGTCACCCAGGCCGGATTCCTCCGTTTGATGGGGCTTGCTCAGACCCCCTCCTCAACTGAACCCCCTATGCGCCAGTTGTCCTCCGTGCCATCTTCCCACCCATTAGTCACCTGGGTGCCCTGTGGAGCTGCCTCTGACGGTGCGGCCAGGCTGGTGGAGGAGGCATCCCTGCCACAGTCGGGAGTCGGACGTCCAGCAGGGGTGGCCACATCAACGACTGCACCCCAGCCAGTGGAGGATGTGCAGGCAGCAGGAGGCAGTGCACGGGCAGAGGCACAGCAGCAGAAACAACGAGGTGGGAGCCATGATGGCTCGGGGCCTTCGACATCTGAGGGGCAGGCATCGGCCGGATGGCAGGAGGACCCAGGACGGGAAGTGTCTTCCGTGTGGCAGCGGTTGGGCCACACCATAGATGCGGAGCGGCAGCGGGCGGAAGAGGCACGGCTCACGATGGTCAGGGCGGAGAACTCCATGCGGAGGGCCCTGAGGCGGGCCGAGTGCCTCGAGGCAATCCGCAGGGAGTTGGAGGTGAACATGTCGACGGCCCTGCGGAACCCTCGGGGCCATAGAGGAGGACCGCCTCCGGGACATTGAGCAGGAGTTTGATGATGCCCTGGCCTGGAACATCCCGAAGTGAGCCGTCGGACTAGCCCGCTGCCCTAGTAAATAGTTCTGTAGTTAGTGTTAGGTTTCCTTTGGTTTTGCATTTTTTTTTGGACCTTTTGGACAATGGGCCACATTTTTGTATATAGTTTTTTTTATTAGGTAGTGTTATTAGAAAGGTCTCATTTCTTCTGTTGGGATCATGGACCCTGGATTGTTTATCTGTATATAGTTGACTGTTGGATTTTCAATTTTTTTTATGATTTACCCATGGAGCAATGGTTTTCAATTTTAATTTTCCATTGGATTTACTTTTGTGGACTGTGACTTTGGACAGCTTTCCTATTGGATTTTGATTTGTGGTTTTGCATTATTTCACGAAATTGCTGGGTTTTTTTTAATTCCCATTTTTGTTTGTTTATTTTTGATTCAATTTATGATGCTTTTAATACATATTTTTTGTTCAACCTTCAATGTGTAGTATCATCTCATTGGTTTCATGCATATCATGATATGGGTTTTGACATTCACTGACACCCATTGGGTGTATGTGAGGGACATGTGTTCATTTCAAAACTTGCAATTGGGGTTCTATCATGTTATTGCCATTTCTAAGTGGGTGGATGCAATACTCGGGTGGGAGTTTGGCATTTGGAAGCTGACCATAAGGGCCAGGGATCTAGATTGTGATGACATGTTGGCTGGGGGGCCTGGTGGGGGGTTCCCCACAGTGCTGGGGGGTGGGGGTGCTGGGGGACATGAGTTGGACATGAGTGGGGGCCTGCTGGCAGGTGCCCCACAGTGCTGGGGGGTGGTGGTGCAGGGGGAGATGAGTGGGGGCCTGGTGGAGGGTGCCCTGCACTGCTGGGGGGTAGGGGTGCTGGGGGACATGAGTTGGATATGAGTGGGGGCCTGCTGGCAGGTGCCCCACAGAGCTGGGGGGTGGGGTGCAGGGGGAGATGAGTGGGGGCCTGGTGGAGGGTGCCCCGCACTGCTGGGTGGTGGTGGTGCAGGGGGACATGAGTGGGGGCCTGGTGGAGGGTGCCCTGCACTGCTGGGTGGTGGGGGTGCAGGGGGACATGAGTGGGGGCCTGGTGGAGGGTGCCCCTGACTGGTGGGGGGTGGGGGTGCAGAGGGACATGAGTGGAGGCCTGGTGGAGGGTGCCCCTGGATGCAGGGGGTGGGGGTGCTGGGAGACATGAGTTGGACATGAGTGGGGGCCTGCTGGCAGGTGTCCCACAGTGCTGGGGGGTGGGGGTGCAGGGGGAGATGAGTGGGGGCCTGGTGGAGGGTGCCCTGCACTGCTGGGTGGTGGGGGTGCAGGGGGACATGAGTGGGGGCCTGGTGGAGGGTGCCCCTGACTGGTAGGGGGTGGGGTGCAGGGGGACATTAGTGGGGGCCTGGTGGAGGGTGCCCCTGGATGCAGGGGGGTGTGGGTGCTGGGAGACATGAGTTGGACATGAGTGGGGGCCTGCTGGCAGGTGCCCCACAATGCTCGGTGGTGGGGGTGCAGGGGGAGATGAGTGGGGGCCTGGTGGAGGGTGCCCTGCACTGCTGGGTGGTGGGGGTGCAGGGGGACATGAGTGGGGGCCTGGTGGAGGGTGCCCCTGACTGGTGGGGGGTGGGGGTGCAGAGGGACATGAGTGGAGGCCTGGTGGAGGGTGCCCCTGGATGCAGGGGGTGGGGGTGCTGGGAGACATGAGTTGGACATGAGTGGGGGCCTGCTGGCAGGTGTCCCACAGTGCTGGGGGGTGGGGGTGCAGGGGGAGATGAGTGGGGGCCTGGTGGAGGGTGCCCTGCACTGCTGGGTGGTGGGGGTGCAGGGGGACATGAGTGGGGGCCTGGTGGAGGGTGCCCCTGACTGGTAGGGGGTGGGGTGCAGGGGGACATTAGTGGGGGCCTGGTGGAGGGTGCCCCTGGATGCAGGGGGGTGTGGGTGCTGGGAGACATGAGTTGGACATGAGTGGGGGCCTGCTGGCAGGTGCCCCACAATGCTCGGTGGTGGGGGTGCAGGGGGAGATGAGTGGGGGCCTGGTGGAGGGTGCCCTGCACTGCTGGGTGGTGGGGGTGCAGGGGGACATGAGTGGGGGCCTGGTGGAGGGTGCCCCTGGATGCAGGGGGTGGGGGTGCTGGGAGAGATGAGTTGGACATGAGTGGGGGCCTGCTGGCAGGTGCCCCACAGTGCTGGGGGGTGGGGGTACAGGGGGAGATGAGTGGGGGCCTGGTGGAGGGTGCCCTGCACTGCTGGGTGGTGGGGGTGCAGGGGGACATGAGTGGGGGCCTGGTGGAGGGTGCCCTGCATTGCTGGGTGGTGGGGGTGCAGGGGGACATGAGTAGGGGCCTGGTGGAGGGTTCCCCTGACTGGTGGGGGGTGGGGGTGCAGGGGGACATGAGTGGGGGCCTGGGGGAGGGTGCCCCTGGATGCAGGGGGGTGGGGGTGCTGGGAGACATGAGTGGGGGCCTGGTGGAGGGTTCCCCACAGTGCTAGGGGGTGGGGGGTGCAGGGGGACATGAGTGGGGGCCTGGTGGAGGGTGCCCCTGACTGGTGGGGGGTGGGGGTGCAGGGAGACATGAGTGGGGGCCTGGTGGAGGGTGCCCATGGATGCTGGGGGGTGGGGGTGCAGGGGGACATGAGTGGGAGCCTGGTGGAGGGTGCCCCTGGATGCAGGTGGGTGGGGGTGCTGGGAGACATGAGTTGGACATGAGTGGGGGCCTGGTGGAGGGTGCCCCTGACTGGTGGGGGGTGGGGGTGCAGGGAACCATGAGTGGGGTCCTGGTGGAGGGTGCCCCTGGATGCTGGGGTGGGGGAGACATGAGTGGGGGCCTGTGGAGGGTGCCCCCCAGTGTGTGGGGTGGGAGTGCAGGGGGACATGAGTGGGGGCCTGGTGGAGGGTGCCCCTGACTGGTGGGGGGTGGGGGTGCAGGGGGACATGAGTGGGGGCCTAGTGGAGGGTGCTCCTGGATGCAGGGGGATGGGGGTGCTGGGAGACATGAGTGGGGGCCTGGTGGAGGGTGCCCCACAGTGCTGGGGGGTGGGGGTGCAGGGGGACATGAGTGGGGGCCTGGTGGAGGGTGCCCCTGACTGGTGGGGGGTGGGGGTGCAGGGGGACATGTGTGGGGGCCTGCTGGCAGGTGCCCCACAGTGCTGGGGGTGGGGTGCTGGGAGACATGCGTTGGTGGGCAGTAGTGCAAGGTGACATTTGGGTTGGCTGGGGGGCATGGGCATGGTGGATGGGCTGCCTGCGGGACATGTGCAGGATAGTCCCCTGTGGTGTGGGACGCCTGCAGGGGCCGTGGAGGGTGTTGGTTGAACAGCTGGGAGGACCCACACGGCGGATTCACTTGTAGGACTGGCCGGCATCCCCGGAATCCACGTAGGCTGCTGGATTCACGCGTGGAATTTCACTTGCACCTTGGAATACACGTACCCTCCTGAAATCGCGTGTGGAACTTCCCGCGCACCTTGGAATACACGTACCCTGCTGAAATCGCATGTGGAACTTCCCGCGCACCCCGAAATACACGTACCCAGGGCAATCGTGTGTGGAACGTCCCACGAACCCCGTAATACACGTACCCTGCTGATATCGCGTGTCAGACTACACGCGCAACCCTGATATACACGTACACAGGCGAATCGCACTGCTGGGGGGTGGGGGGGTGGTAGGAAGGAGTGGGGGCCTGGTGGAGGGTACCCCTGGATGCTGGGGGGTGGGGGTGCTGGGAGACATGAGTGGGGGCCTGGTGGAGGGTGCACCACAGTGCTGGGGGGTGGGGGTGCTGGGAGACATGAGTTGGACATGAGTGGGGGCCTGGTGGACGGTGCCCCTGACTGGAGGGGTGTGGGGGTGCAGGGAGACATGATTGGGGGTCTGGTGGAGGGTGCCCCTGGATGCTGGGGGGTGGGGGTGCTGGGAGACATGAGTGGGGGCCTGGTGGAGGGTGCCCCTGGATTCTGGGGGGTGGGGGTGCAGGGGGACATGAGTGGGGGCCTGGTGGAGGATGTCCCTGGATGCTGGGGGGTGGGGGTGCAGGGGGACATGAGTGGGGGCCTGGTGGAGGGTGCACCAAAGTGCTGGGGGTGGGGTTGCAGGGAGACATGAGTGCAGGCCTGGTGGAGGGTGTCCCACAGTGCTGGGGGGTGGGGGTGCTGGGAGACATGAGTGGGGCCTGGTGGAGGGTGCCCCTGGATGCTGGGGAGTGGGGGTGCTGGGAGACATGAGTTGGACATGAGTGGGGGCCTGGCGGAGGGTGCCCCTGGATGCTGGGGGGTGGGGGTGCAGGGGGACATGAGTGGGGGCCTGGTAGAGGGTGCCCCTGGATGCTGGGGGGTGGGGGTGCTGGGAGACATGAGTGGGGGCCTGGTGGAGGGTGCCCCTGGATGCTGGGGGGTGGGGGTGCAGGGGGACATGAGTGGGGGCCTAGTGGAGGGTGCCCCTGGATGCTGGGGGGTGGGGGTGCAGAGAGGCATGAGTGGGGGCCTGGTGGAAGGTGCACCAAAGTGCTGGGGGGTGGGGGTGCAGGGGGACATGCGTTGGTGGGCAGTAGTGCAATGCGACATGTGGGTTGGCTGGGGGGGCATGGTGGATGGGCTGCCTGCGGGACATGTGCAGGGTAGTCCTCTGTGGTGTGGGCCACCTGCAGGGGCCGTGGAGGGTGTAGAGGGAACACCTGGGAGGACCCACACGGGCAATTCACGTGTAGTGCTCCCGCGCACCCCTGAAATACACGTGCCCTGATGGGATCGCATGTGATACTTCCCGCGCACCCCTGAAATGCACGTACCCTGCTGATTTTGCGTGTGATACTTCCCGAGCACCCCTGGAATACACGTACCCTGATGGAATCACGTGTGATACTTCCGGCGTACCCCTGAAATGCACGTACCCTGCTGATTTTGCATGTGATACTTCCCGCGCACCCCTGGAATACACGTACCCTGATGGAATCGCGTGTGATACTTCCTGTGTACCCCTGAAATGCACGTACCTTGCTGATTTTGCGTGTGATACTTCCCGCGCACCACTGAAAGACACGTACCCTGATGGAATCGCGTGTGATACTTCCCTCGCACCCCTGAAATACACGTACCCTGCTGATTTTGCGTGTGATACTTCCTGCGCACTACTGAAATACACGTACCCTGATGGAATCGCGTGTGACACTTCCCACGCACCCCTGAAATACACGTACCCTGCTGTTTTTGCGTGTGATACTTCCCGCGCACCCCTGGAATACACGTACCCTGATGGAATCGCGTGTGTTACTTCCCGTGCACCCCTGATGTACACGTACCCAGGACAATCGCGTGTGAAACTTCCTGTGAACCACTGTAATCCACGTTCCCCGCTTGGCGTTTGCTGTTTGGCTGCCCTGTGAACTGGTCCAGGGTTAGCGCAGCCCTTTGCGATGATTTGGGAATTTTGAAGGCTTTTCCTTGCGTGAGGGCGTTCTTGGGGGCGTAACTGGCGCTGCTGCAGGGTCGCTGCACCACTCTGCGCCACGGCTGGTTTTTGAGGCTAAAATCCATGAATACGCTGTGCGATGAAAAGGCGCAGTGTATCGCACGGGGACACTGTGCGCCAGCCGCGTGCACCACTTTTGTGCGAAATTCTATAAATTACCCTGTAAATGTCACAATACAGATTTTATACATCATAGCTAGCAAATGAAGGGTGAGAGACACTTATCCTTTTTTGGTGTCTCCCCACAACGAACTGCTACCAACAAGGATCAGCACCACATGCCTTACGCGGACTTATGCAGACTTGGTGGTCTCTGACATGCAGAAATAGGCACGCGGACTACAACTTCACTGGGAGTTGTAGTTTGTGTGTTGGAAGAATACCGAAAGAAAATAGGAGGCTGGCAGGGATGCAATTACACAGGCAGGAAGCTATTCTCTCCGAGTTACATACACAAATAAATCAGAAAGGATCAATACACAGTGAGAGACAAAAGCATTAAAATTCAGGCAATAAGAAAATTTCAAATCTAGAAGGGAAGTTGAAAAGATTAAGAATCAGTAAGCACTGAGATCATGAACTAATGGCTAAAAAGCTAAAAGCTAACAAATATTAAAAACAAGTATCTTCAATTGTGAGCGTCCTTAGATACAACGTCTAACAGGCCACAGCTACAAGGATGATATGGGGGAAACCTATACCTGCCACAGACCGGGTCATCAGGCATCCCAAAAAGACTGGTCCGTGGGTGTAAGATCCGGGCCCTGGCCATCATCCTCCTCCTCCTGCGGTGTCCCTGGATGATTGCTGCATCAAATGGTGCATTCATCGTGGCTGTATCCATATGTTAGTTGTGCTTGCGTGCTTTATATGCATTTGTTAGGGTGCACATTGCCGTTTACTCCTGCTATGGTGTGGCGTAGGTGTTCTGGGATTGCACTTGTTTTTTCGCGACTTGACACTCCCAGTTCAATTCCATGCATACGTTTATTTTGCACGCTTATGGGCGGTGCGATTGTTTGACGGTGGAACGTCCCTAGTAACACCCACATTTTTGCTTGTTCTTCCTCATCCTGCATGTACTGCCCCCTTTATAAGTGGCTGCGCAGGCCCGGACCACCCTCTTCTTGGAGTCTTGTGCAAGGCATTCGTCGAGTCGCAGTTATATGGTGGACCTAGCGCACATTCCTCACAAGTCCTTGGTAACCCCCGCGCATTGTTTTCCAAGAATCGATGAACAGGGATTTGCACACGATTTCACGCTCAAGTCTCCTTTTTTCCCTGCAGAATGTTCCATGTATCGGGCCCTTAATTCTAACATTACTCATCAAGACAATTTTTTTATGAGTTCATATATTTTGAAGTGGTACAGTGTATTTCATGACAGGTTCAGAGTCATTTATGCAATGAAACACTGTTGAAACGGTTTATGAGATTCACATTACAGAAATTAAAAGCAATGCACAATACAAATAAGAGAATCATGAAATACAGTTACATTATATACACTTTGCATTATTTTGGATACATAGAGGTATGCAAATAAAATGTGCTTTATAAACATCTGCCTCCCTGTTACCTTGGGAGGTCTTTACTTACATGATAGAAATAACAAGCCAAACACACTGTGTGTTATTCCATAAACTGAGTTCCATCCACAATAAACATTCTCTACAACACTTTGCCTTGTATTTGTGGAAAATTGTATGGAGGGAGCAACACATCAGGTAAGTTCAAACGTAGATGGTCGCCTGAAAGCAATATCCGTTTTTTACAAAATCACCCCTTCATAGTGCCAAAATAAAATGACATCACTACTCTCAACTAACACTAAACCCATGTCTCAAATTATAGTACCTGGAGAATTTGATCTTGGTCTCAATAACCCGAATGATCAGCATGCCCTGGCACTCACTAATGCAATAGCGGAACTAGGCTTCACTGAAAGAGTCCATGGGCCTCATTACGAGTTTGGAGGTAAGTAACTGTCCTTACCGGCATGGAACAAATACTGTGTCCGTGCAGTAAAGAGCCCGCTAATAGAGGGCCATTACGAGTACGCGTGCAAGAGCTTTGCACCATGGCGGTAACGACATTACCGGCATGCCGTTAAAGTCCAAAAAATGACCCTTGGCGGCATCATGGAAAGCGCTGACAGCACTACCGGGATCAATTGATGCGGCATTAGCTGTAGCAGTCACCGTAAATAAGTGGAACCGGGAGTAGCGTCATTGCACAGGAACGGGAAAGAGCATGGCGGCCATCTTTAAAAACACAATCCATTGCCATCCTGAGCACCCAGGACCTGGAGCATATTGCTCAGTACATACATCCACCCCCAACAACTATATCATGCCCAAGGCAGTTAAAAAAGGCGCCTCCCGCCAGCGCAAGGAGCGCTTTAATGAGGATGAGCTCACCATGCTGGCTGAGACCCTGGTTGACAATGACAAGGTCGTATTCGCAAACAGCCTCAAGAGGGAGGCAGTGATCAAGAAAAAGGAAATCTGGGAACCCCCCGCACCACAAAGGATGTCCGGAAGAGATGGGATAATCTGCGCCTGCGAGTCAGGAACATCCTATCCGCAAACAGGAGCCAGGCTATGGCTACCGGTGGAGGAGCAAGCTCACCAATAAAGATGAGCCGGTGGGAGGAGATATGTGCCAGCACGATTGGCATAGAAGCCATCAAAGGCATGGGTGAAATGGAGCGTGGCGCCACCTCAGCGGCGGAAGCGGGTGAGTGTCCTAAGAAAACACTGTAGTGCAAAATCTGATGATAGTCCACCAATTTGTATGTCTAAAGAGGCAAGGCATGTCCCAATACGTACACATGCCTGCAGCATGGCAATGCCATACCTGACACACACCACACAAATATGAAAAAGGCATAAGTCACACATGAGTGACCCCGACGGATGCCTGCATGATCCACCCATATAGCAAGCAACGTGATAATGAAAACTCCACTGCCTATTCCCCTCTAATGTGTAGATGAACAATAATACAAATGTATGCATGCATGATGCTTGTCAAACCATCACTCATGCCGTCCCTCTCTTCATCCCCCACAGGCTCAGATCCTGACAGCGAGGCCCGGTACTCAACACCACAGGTGAATACACCCCGGAAGAGGGCCAGGGATGAAGGCAACAGGCCTTCCACTTCCAAAGCCCCAGACAAGCCACGACAGGCACCGAAGACCAAACCAGGCCAGGATGCCACGGCACTGGTGCCGCAAAGGCCCATCACCACAGAACCCACAACATCTGTGACACCTGCACAGGAGACAGTCGAAGGGCCACAATCTGCAGAGAACAGCTGCGAGGCGGCAGCTACAGCACCCCTCACAGATGACGATGTGCAGGAACAGGTGTGTGTGCCTGTCAAGGATGAGTCCTCCGACCTACCTGCTACAACAAGTCCACCCCCATCCTCCCAGCTCACACCTGTCGACTCATACCACGACACCACCAAATGAGCATGAGTCCCATAGAGGACCCTAATGCATTTGCCCATGTCACACATGCACCCTCCACCTCCACTGGTGTACCGGCGGGGGTGCAGTAGGCAGGCAGGATACACTGCGCAGCGGCAAGAGGAACTCACTGCCCTGGTGAGACAGTTCATCACAGACAGTGCCCAAGCAAGGCAGGAGGGGCACGACAACACCGCCTCCCTGAGGCAGATCATCGTGGAAAGCACTGATAGATTGTGTGAGGAGGTATCTGCCTTGAGGGAGGTCCTCATCCACATTGCAGAGTCAATGCAGGCTGAGCCTCCAGCCCCCAGAATGGAGCAGGCAGCCACCCCATCTTCCTCAAGCTCCACGCAAACCAGCCCCCTACGCAGGTCGGCGTGCACCCTGTGCTGCTTGGGCATGCCACCAACAAGTGGAAGGATGTAGAAGGGGCAGTCTGATGAAGGCAACTGACACATGAAGCATTTGCTTGGACACCATGTGTAGGGGGAGTTGTGGGGGGAGGGTGTGTTGGGGAGATGTGGGGGGAGTGGGAGGGGGTGAGGGTGTGTGGGGGAGTTGTGAGGGGAGGGTGAGGGGGTGAGGGTGTGTGAGGTGGAGGATTTCAGCACTTTAATATTTTTCGGACAGTTAAATACACCCGTTGTTTGAAAAGAAATACTTGAGTGGACATTCCTTATTGCATATGTGTCATTTATCGATATACAGTGCATATTGTACATGTACTCCCACACCCAGTGACCTCTGTCCGACTTTCATGTCAGCCTCTGCACCCATGTGTGTCAGCAATATTGTGCAATCACTGACTGACACATAGCACGTCCCTCCTGTGCATCGGCACCGCGATGATGTGCACCCACATCTTCTTCATCCCCTTCATCATCACCAGGTGGTTGCAGTTCAATGTCAGGGGGCAGGGGCACGTTCCGTTGGATACACATGCTGTGCACCATGACATATGCCATGATCATCTTAGCCGCCTTCTCATGTCTATAGTGGAGTGCCCCACCTGAGCGAAAACCTGCCTTAAACAGGCCAAAGGTCTGCTCGATGACCACACGGGTACGGGTATGGGAACGATTGTAGTCCTCCTCGTGCCTGTTCTATATGTTTCAGACAGGGTGAGGAGCCACGGCTTCAAGGGATAGCCACTATCCCCTGCTTGAGATGCAATAAAAGGTATATGTCAGTCGAATAATGATGGACAGCTGTACTAGTCACACGTGCCTGCAGATTATCATTGGTCACATGCACATGTCCCTGGTTGTATGCACAAGAATTTAATGCCCTCAATGTGGTCTATCCCATGGACTTATGGTGTGGGTTGCATCTCCAAGATGATACACAGTGTACACTGCCTTGATGTTGCTCATGCATTGTGGATGCATACCGCTGTGTTTGTGTCAAATTTGTGATGTGTTGTGTTCTGTATGATTTTCTAACTGGCAGCGTTAGCAGCAGGCTCTGCAATATTAGGCATTCAGCGCTGATTATTACGATGGTGACATGCTGCACTTCTGTGTCGTTGGCGGCCCTGTGATAAGCTGTGGATTCCCTTGGTGATTTTGTTCAGTGCACTCCCATCGATGCTTGTACTGTGTAGTGATTTGCTGCTGACATTTACATAGTGATTATTCACAGCATGTTGCTGGATTGTGTTACGGAGGGTGAGGTACGATGATGGGTGTTGGACGTGTTGTGGCATGTGGGGTGTTTTTAAGTTTGGCATGTTGTGATAGGTGTCCAGCTAACTTCTTTGCTATGGGATTTGGTTGTCATGTTCAGTTAGGGATCCTTTGGGGCACAGTGTTTTGTGATGTGCACATTGTGCTGTCACATCAATAATGACACCATGGTGGTGTGTGCATCTCTCCCACCAGTTCACTGCCATGTACCTGTCATGCAACTTACCAAGCAGCCAGGCACGTCGTCCTGCATGTCGCTCCATGTAGCTTGGTAGCGTGGAGTTCTGCAGGACCATTGAGTCATGAGTTGATCCGGGATATCGGGCACAACAATGTGTGATGATCTTGCTGGCTTCACATACCATCTGCACATTGATGGAGTGGTATTGCTTGCGTTTGCGGTACACCACTTCCATGGCATGCAGGACCACCAACTCCATGTGGGTGCAGTCGAGGGCACCTATACAATTTGGCATGCCTGCCAGTGCATGGGAGACAACTTTTGTATCAAAAATCTCCTGGGGAGTCTGTGGTAGGGATATGTAGTCCCTTGTGTGCTTCAGGAGGGCATCCAATACTTGGTTCAGCATGCGAAAAAATAAGGGTTGTGATATGCCATGCATGTGCCCCACTGTGTGCTTGTAGGTGCCTATGGCAAGGAATTGAAGCACTGACACTACCTTGAGTAGAGGGATGATGGCGGTGCGTATTTCAATGAGGCTAACAATGTCGTTGTGTATCATTTCCACAATAGTGGTGATAGTGTCCCAGTCCAGACGGTAAAGGGTGTGGATCTGCTCAGGTGTTAGGTTGAATGGACTGGCTCTGATGCGAGGGATTGGGGGCTGCCTGTGTGGTACCACTGGCTGCACTGCTGGGGCATGCTGGGCCTGTCTGATCCTCCTTCTCCTCCTGCGTCTCCTCTGTGGTGCCTGCTGTTGTTGTTGTTGCTGGTGTAGCAATGCAAGCATGTCCTCCAGCACAAGTATTGCTATTACTAGTGGAATCATTTTGGTGTGGGAAGGGGTGTGGTGTGTGGGTGTGCTCCTTTTGTGCTGGCCCAGACTCCATTGCCTCCACCTGTGCTGATTGTGTGCACCTGTGGCAGTTGGGAACACTGCACATAGCACTTTACGGGTGCTTCGCAATGTCGGTATTACCGGCATGCCGGTATCCCCTATTAGCGCCTTCATGATGCTGGTATTTGCATGTCTGCCTGACTTGTGATGTCTTCCCATTAGCGGCATACCGGTATTGCTGGCCTGAAGGGCCGCATACCCGCGCCCTTGCCGCTATTAGAGGCACCGTTATTAGCGGTGCCTCTAATAACTGGGTCTTAGGTCGGAATAGCCCAGAGCGGTATGCGATGCGGGTAATCCTTTACAAGCATCGTTTTTCCATTACCTCGAACCTCGTAATGACCTCCAATATGTATACACATTCTAATGACGGAACCTTAGACTGGGTGGCTGACTTCAATTGCGAGACCTCGATAACGTCCATTAAACATTACACTTGGACAGATCATCACCTACTAGCTTTCACTATCCAAAACAGCCCTACACCCAAAAGGACTAAGGACTAACCTTTTGGTGCCTCACTTCTCACCAGAAATGAACGCAACATAACAATGTATAACTTACTTCCACATCTCCATCCCATTACGAATCCTGTACCTGCCAGCTTAGACCTGGCAGTTCTAGTAGACTTATATAACTCCACAATCACTCAAGCCATAGAAACTATTGCACCCCTAAAAATGTGCAAACGCAAACCCAGAGCTCACCTCAACTCGAAAAAAGGAAAGTTGAAACACTGGAAAAAACATCCTGCAGTTCTAAACAAAGATAATCTGCTGAAAACCACAGCAAAATATAAAGCAAGAATATTCCAAACTAAACGTGATACATACAATGATAGGATCAACAAAGCAAGCTCTAATACAAGAGAACTCTTTGTTTTCCTAAGAGAACTGCAATCCGCCACTCTGCCAACTGACATGTGCTTCAAGGATAAGACCTGGTGCACAAATATTCAAATGCATTGTCCAACATCATTTCTCTTCTACAAGAAAAAATGGAAGCAAGAAAGCTAAACCTTCCAATTTCTTGCATTCCACAGAAATCTCAGTCACACTCGACTAAACCACCTAACCAATTCAAATTTGCCCAAGTCACCATCAGAAAGTGGAAGACATTATAGCTTCCCTTAAACATTCCAGATGCCTGGGAGACATCTGCCCGGCACCAATAATAAAAGAATCAGCTGGAGACCTATCCCCCTTCATCACCACGCTAATCTATTCTTCATTTAAAACCTGCACTATCCCTACCAACCGTAAGGACGCTTGGGTCCTCCCGCTCTTCAAGAAACCTACACTTGACCCGAATATCTTGACCAATTACAGACCTATAACAACGGTCCCTTTTTTGTAATGGTATGTAAATCATTGACAAGGCAGCTTACCTCCAGATTCAGACCTACCTAGAGACTAACAATCTTCTAGGCTCCAGCAGTCTGGCTTTAGACCTAATCACGGTACAAAAACAGCCTTGATCTATCTGAAAAACCAAATAGATGACCTAAAGGACAAAGAGACATTGACTCTCCTGCTGTCAGTAGACCTACCTGCCGCCTTTGATTTGGTGGATCATAAAGTGCTTTGTAAACACTTGTCAACAGCCGCCCCCATCTCCCCAGAAGCGACGGCCTGGATCCAATCCTTTCTGGATAATCGGTCTATGAGAGTCTTTTCACCCTCAGCTTCAGCGGAACCAGTACCAATAACATGTGGAGTACCGAAAGGCTTGTGTGTATCACCTACAATGTACAACATTTTCACTAAGCCTTTGTTCGATGACCTAGATAATCAGGGTGTCACCTACACTAACTATGAAGATGACACCCAGATTCTCATACTGATGTCTGGCGATTATGACATTGACTTGGCCTTGGTGAATAAAATGTACCTATTCTGAATTGGATGGCCTCTCATGGCCTCTGACTGAATGATGAAAAAACAGAGCTCCTGCTCCTGGGAGCACCAGCCAGACTTAACAAATTAAATATTCAGTTTCAATCATTTAACATTGACGTTATAGATATTAAAGTTGCTAAGGAGGTAAAAACATTGGGCTTCTACCTTGACTCTGCCTTGAATTTGCATAGGCAAGTTAAAGCCACTGCTTCGGCAACAGCATATACTTGCAAGCTAATCCACGCCTACCAACCGTTCTTATCCACAGACAGTTGCATTACCCTAGCCAGAGCGTTAATTCTCTTAAAACTAGACTACTGTAACACACTCTATCTGGGCTCCAGTAAACACAATGTTAATAAACTTCAAATATTACAAAACAATGCTTTAAGAAATGCGCTATGCATTCCAGGAAGGCAACAGATCTCGGAGACCAGACGTAACAGTAATTGCTCTCAGTTAAGGATAGGATACAATTTAAAGCAGCAACCCTTACCCATAAATGCCTAACGAACACAGCTCGCAAATACCTTATGGATACATTTGCTAAAAATACATTGCCATGCCCTACCAGCACTCGTTCTGCCTGAAAGTTCCCAGATACAAGCTTACGAAAGTTAGGGGAAGTAGCACTCCTGTCCTGGCAGCCCAGATGTGGAATTCCCTGCCCACCACCGTAAGAGCTGACCCTTCCATCTCCAGCTTTAGAAAAAAAATGAAAAGTTGTCTCCTTGCTCTGGATCCATAACTTTCATGAGGCTGTCACTACTGCTCCTATCCAGAATACTATGTTATCTGCATAGCCTTGTAAATTTGCGTTGTATATTCCTTGTATAATACTGTTAAACTGTCTGTGTACATATTGTTATGCAACTGTTCCATCGTGTATTTGCTCTAATGACTTGTAACATGTAATCTGAAGTAATCTAGTAATCTGTAAAGCGCTTAGATGTCTCCGTGTTTGGAGTGCTATATAAATAAATAAACCAACAAACAAAATGTATTATTTCAGGCTGGCAATGCTTTTCACTGAGCAATAGATCACTCTTTGACATCTAAGCATGAGGGCTACCCCTAAATGACGTTCATGCCATGTTATATATATAAACCCAACTAACCCTGCTAAAACTCATTAACGCTCTGCCTACCCACCACCCAACCCAGACCGTCGCCACAAAACACCCAAACTACAGGCACTCTCTACCAATGCTCCACGACACCCAACACGCATATGAAACACCTGCATACAACCACCGACAAAATGTCACACAAATGGCAATCAACCAGCACACAACGAACGTTTCTTTCCGAACTGAAGCTACCAAAACCACATGAAAGCTCTCTTGCACGTTTCCCTCTCACCCTACTAACTAACCATCCAACTCCTTTCTTTTTCAGATTCGCCTGAGCGCCTGGAGAGCATGAAAAATGGCAGTGGTGTACGGTACAAATCACAATAACATAACATAGCATATGATAAAACACCTGCAGCATCTGCAGAATCCTGTGGCCTGACCTGTGCTGTGACTTAGAACTCTGAAACATTACCATTGCATTTAAATCTCTTCTTCGGCTGCTGCATTAGCAGAGTTTGCTCTTTAAATCCCTTTGTATTGTCAATAAAGCTCTAACTACATTGATTGCATTCATGATCTGGAAAAAAAGCGTTATGTTCTCAGAGATCCCTTTTCTCACCTTCAAAGCACCTAAATATAAGAAAGGTAAGTAAGTGGTAACAACATCAAGATCACAGCAGGGAGACTATGAAACAGCCCAAACCACCTTAACCTTAAGCGATTAGATGAGCATCTCACTTTTTTTTGGAAGATCATAAAGTCTTTCTTGTTTGTCAGGCTAAACCCTCAGCGGTAGAAAGAAAAGGCTGTGCGTTTGCACCATCACTAGGTAATTAATCACACCAAATAAAATAACGATGAAGGACGCCATGTTTTATCCGTTATCATGGAACAGCACCTAATAGCTGTGAAAGTGAAATTCCTTTATCATTCAATACAAAATGACATCTTCTAGCAACTTCATAGGGTAAAATGCTAGGTGTATTTAAAAGTTTCAGATAATCGAGCGATTTCTCAGCTACATGCATTATGCTACATGAGATGGTAATGTGAGTTTTATAAAGATGCCACAATCCTCGTCCATACAGTCAGTTGTGTTTACTGAGGTAGATTCTATTACCATACCCACTAACATTCATACCAAAGAATTACTTTTCACCTACCTTGGCGCAAGGTGTGAGCAGTCCCTGTCCTGCCAGCAGTATATTTTATATATACTGCTGGGGAAGATCACTCGTCTTTGGCTTTACAGTAAGTGCGAAGCCTGTATGTATTGCTCTTGGGTGATGTATATTTTGCTGAGTGCATGGGTAAATGTACAGATACTCTTTGGCAGCTCATGCAAAGTAACAATACACATTGGGAGAATTATAGCCTTTAGTATGTTTGAAAGCTTGCATCTAGATTTGCACTGTTCAGGCATTTGTATTACAGCGCCTGAAATAGTGGCCCTGTAGTTAGGTTTTAGTTGCTGAACTCATTGAAAGAGCACCTTTTGGGTGGCTTATAACTTGCCCCCCTTGACGAATCCTCACCAAACTTTCAACAACAAAAAAGTATATGTCCCATTTGGAATGATGTGAAGTTTGCCGTTTTTTTGTCCTCTGTGGGCAAAGTTATAGGGGAGATCACACCATTTTTTAGATCCTCATTGGCACAATGGAAAACAGTGGTGGCTTGGTTCCGCGGTGTGGTTTCGCAAATTTGGTGTAAATCCATCCAGTAGTTTTCTAAAACAATGGCAGAAAAATAGGTACAAAAAAAGTTGTGATACCTGGGTCCGTTCCATAGACTAATTCCCTGATTCGGACCGCCTGACCTTCAAGCTCGGTTTCCGGTCATTGCATCGACAACCAAAGCATCTAATGCCATATCATCTAAAATAAAGCATCTATAAAAAGCATCTAATGCATTTTTTTTAGATGGTAAAGGGTTTAGTTTAATAAAAATGGATTTTAAAGGTAAAAAAGAGGGGTGTGGGGTATCTCCTGTTAAAAAAAAATGAAAAAAAAATGCATTAAATGCTTTTTTTAGCTGTGTTTTTTTAATGGTATGGAATTAGATGCTTTGGCTGTCAATGGAATGGCTATCAACCCTTCAGCTCATCCTCGTCTGCTGAAGCGGAGCTGCTGAAAACCCTGGAGAATGTCATAGCCATTCCAGGTCAAAGATGCACGCTGATTGGTTGTTTGAAATCGTAACCTGTGTCAGATTTTTTTAAACGGTTCCCATGTTGGATCCACGGACAGTCTCCGCAGTCCGCGGACAGAGTAGTGAGCAAAACGTTTGGAACACATATTTATAATTTTATTATGGGGAGTGGAAAAAAGTTGATAGGGTGCTTTTTTTATAGGTGAATAAAAGCATTGCAGGTGCCGCCAAGTCCGCAGACAACCGCGGTAGTCTGCGGACCGCATGTTCTATGCAGGTCTTTTAAGGATGTCTGGCATGAAAAGAGGATATTGTGGTGGGGAACAAGCCAATCAGGTTTTGTAGGTCTGGAGGAGGAGTTGAAGTGAACAGGAGTACAGGGTAGGAAGTGTTTTCTTTGTTGTGTGTAGTGAAGCTGGGTATGGCTGTGAAGAAGCAGAGTGTGTGGGGTTCCATGTAATAATGTCCCACAAAAATGTCCCCTGACAAAAAAAAGTTGCAGTTTGTTGCAGAGACATTATTACTTTGTACATGCGGGGGACACCCGCACAAACCCTGATTTAAATTTGTTTTAACAATGCGAGCAGGGCACATCCCTGCAACCCGTCCCCATACATAATGTCACCATATATATTGTCGCCAATCACTTTTCCCGGTGACATTATGTATGGGGACATTATTACCTGATACTGTGTGGGGATGGTCAGAGATTCTTGCATCCATTCATTAACGGTTTGTACTGAATCTCGTGGCATCTCTGCTACTATTGGATTGGGAGAAGTGAAAGTTTCATGGTATACAAATTGTGGCTGAAACTGGGTAACTTTATTACCATTCTGTGAGAGTATGGGTCACTTTAAATGACCAGATATTAATATTGTGCATTGGGGAGGCAATAGTTTGGGCTGTGTGACTGCATGATCCTTGCAGTTAGCCATGAAGGATAAGTTCAGAAGCCTAATAGAACTGTTTACAGCTGCGAAGATAATTATTTCTGAAATCAATCATAGACAAATATGGAGACGCCTAAACTTTTTCGTCCTCAAATGGAAGAAGCTAGGCAGCATGTCAATAAAGGTGCATGTGCTTTTGTATATGCTTTCGGAATGTCATCTTTGACAATGAAAACATCAAGTTGGATGGTGAAAATATTTTTCGAGTAAATGGAGGGCATTTGACTGATGTCGGAAATCAGATTTTACTTTTGAAAATCATAAAATCCCCTGAAACAATTTTAGTGAGCTTGTGAAATATGTTGTGAAGTAATTTTATAGTATTAAATAAAAAACAAAAACAGAAAACAAATTAGAATCAGTTTTTGTGAGTTAGAAAAAATAATTAAGTTCAGTAGAACATTTGTTAGTTCAGTATATAAATCCCCCAATATTTTTTAACAAAAAGCTTCTTTAAGAGCCACAATATTTTAATGAAAAACAAGTTAACTGGTTTTAATCCCCCCACCTCATGCCTGGAATTGTGCAGGTGTCCGCAGACTGCAAAAGGTATTGTCATTTTTATTTTTAGTTCTATTTTTGAACTGCGAAAGTCAGGTCCTAAAGGAACCTTCTTTTTGTCTTTCTGGCATCTATTTATGTATATTTTTTGTAGGAGAAGTGAGGTGGTAAAATACATGAAGTAAGGGAAGGTAAGGGTACCAACCACAGATAGAGAGGGGCAAGTGCTTAGGGGAAGATGTTGGGTGTGCCTTAAATCTAAGGTCAGTGGCAGTGTTTCTCGTGCTCCTTGACCGCCTCCTCGAAAGCACTCTGACCCTGCTCCCCCCTGCAGAGCGGTGTGTCCCGAAAGAAACAGCCTTTCTCAGAGCACCCGAATGGTTGGAGCGAGTGTGGCGTTGCATGGAGGTGGTCCCAAAAGAGTACTGCCCAGGTTGTCCCTGACTGAGTACGACCCCACACTCAATGCATTCAACCTTGGAAGGGGGAATGGCCATGACAGGTGCCATTCTTAAACTCCTGGAAGTAGCTGTCAAAAGATGCTCTCTCCTGGTGTGCGAGATTGAGAATGACTAAAAGTTATTTGTGGTTCCCTTGAGGGGAACCATCCGTGGACCGTGCCACTGTACGCTGACTAATTGTGTTTTGGTTTATATATTAATCCGTTCAGAAATTAAATTCAACCAATTGAAAAGAAAAAAAAGAAAAAAAAATATTTTCCAAATACCAATGCAAAACAATGATGATAAAGAAAATAGCAGACAGTAAAATCCATACCTTACAACATTAACGAGCAAAATAAATAAAGAATAAGTTACAGATGTCATAACATCATGCAATCTTCACAATCATTTCCTTAAAAATTTAAATATACAAGTTATGTAAGTATAAATGTAGATTGAACAGTTACCTTTTTCACAGATACATCCCCAAAAAAGGCAACAGAAGGAAAATCAGAAAGAGAGGAAAGGTTGTCGTAATGTTCTCCCTCAAGTCATATCTGTAACACTTCCTATGAACCAATATGCAAAATAATATATGTGATCATGTGTAGACCGTTATATGACTTCACTTTCAGTATCCTGAATAATTCCTCTAGGAATCCATTTGGGGCTATTATAAGCGAAACACTACGCCCCACATTAGCTGAGCCCAAAATAATTCTGCAGACTGTTGGTTTCTTCTGGTGCAACAGATTTAAAATGTTGAATTCTGATGTTATTAACTTTTTACAGGACTAAACTAAATGTTAGCAGCTGCAGATTTCCACCTTTAGAGTATGGTTGGAAATTGAAAGAACTCTGAACATCATTGTATGAACCTGTTAAACACTATGTCATTGACTTCTGCAGAGACTTATGATCCTTTGTTCCATGTACCTCAGTATGGGTAATCGTTATTAATGATTAATGATCAGAAGAACAGCAAGAGCAATAAGTGTTAAACTATGATGAGCTTAATGGTAACTTAAATCTCCTTTAGTTAGTCAATATTAATATGTAATATGTAATAGGTTTCTCTTTTTATTTTTTTTTTTTTTTTTTTTTCCTTATGCGGTTTTCTTTCAATAAGTTTTATATTCTATAATGTATTTATATTTGGTTTTAAATAATTTATCAGTATGTGAAAAGTTTAAATATAAACTGTAACACATTATTAATAAATAAATAAATAAATAAATAAAAATGTTTTTAAGTTTCCAGAGTAGACGAACATCTGCATAGTCTACAGTGCAGAAGTCGAACCACCTCGGATTCCCAGCTGCCTATGCCTTCTAATGTTGGTAACTGGTTTAAAAGAAAATGCAAACATTCGCTGCATACTTTGTTACAATTGATAGGGTAGATACATTTGGGCAGGTCCTCCCTTTTCCTACGGCATTTAGCGTATTCCTTATATGTATCATAGATGGTCAATTGTATTACACCGATCCATGGCGAACAGTTTTTTCTTGGTAGTAGCTGGTCTTCGGGTTACTTTCTCCTCGGAAGATTGAATATTATCAAGAATCTTAATCATGTGAATTGTTCAAATGTTTCCCAATATTCTATACAGGGCTGGAGGACAGATCATTTTGGCATGATAGGATAGTTGTCTCCAATGAACCCTGGCTTGTAATGAAATAAACCCCAGCTCATGTCTGAGTATGAGAGTATGACATTTGGGATAGCTTTAAACAACAAACCGAGGGTCACCTTCCAGATGACTCCATGTAGGGTGCTCAAGCACAGGCCAGGTCTACTGTTGTCATGTCCAGACCATATAGAACCAAAGGCTCCACTTTTGGCATGTAGAATGTTAGTAGAGGAAGGAGTGTATATTTGCATAGCTGTTTGTAAATCATTTTCAGCTGGCATATCAAAGTCAGAGGTTTGGCTCTTGGAGTAGTCTTCCATTCCATTGTAGATAGCGTATTAGTGAGATTGTACCCCAAATATCTCATGGAAGAAACTCTTTCTAGCCTTGATCTCCCACCTTCCAATACATGGTTTTAGGTGTAGTATACGGTGAAAAAATGACCATGTTTGACTCGTTGCCGTTAACCAGGAGGTCATTCTCTGTGGCATATTTAGAAAACAGGTTAAGCTTTCTATGTAACCAGATTGGAGTTTTCACCAAATAAACAAATCATCAAAGGGCAGTAAGATTACCTTTAAATCGACCAAGTTAACCAGAAAGGTAGTAGCCTCTATCCAAGGTTTGTCAATGTCGCTGTTGTATGCATTGAAGAAGGCAGGTGCCAGGACACAGCCTTGTCTGAGGCCCACACATGTCTGGACTGGGCCTGTCACCCTGCCCTCCTTAGTCAAACTGATCTTAATGGAAGTTCTATTATGCATACCAGCCTACAAATATACCAAATTCAAAGGCACTGACCACTCCAACACTGTGTTCCACAGGATTATTCTATGCACTCTGTCGAAGGCACTGCTCATGTCAATCAGGGCAATATAGATGGTACCAGATGGACCCTTTGTGGCCGCCACCTGGAGATGTGTCATGAAAGTGGCATTTAAAGCAGTGCCCATACAGGGTCTAAAACCCACCTGCAAATGGTTAATGACACCTAGGTGAGTCAGCAAACTGTCAAGATCCCTTAGTAAAAAGGATGAAAAAATCGTACTGGCTGCATCCAGGAGTGCAATGGGCCTATATTTGTTGGGATCATTAGTTGCACCCTTTTTATAGATAGGGAAAATGAAAGATTTGTGGTGCATAAGAGGAAAACAATGGGTAGCACACATTGAAGAAAAGCATGTCCCCAGGGGTCCAGCCAAGCCTGCAGGTCACTCTTTATCAACACTGGTGCCAGACCATCTGGTAATGGCGCTCTAGAGGCCCTGGCCCTGGCAATAGCCCATAGGAGATAATCCTCTATCTATGGGCAGCCCCCATATGTCATAGACCCAGTTAACCTGCTATCCGCTAGAACCACCCTTTCTGGATTAGAGTATTTGTATAGTAAATTAGCCAAGTCTGTTCTGAAATTGAACATACCATGGTCGACTTAGTAGACATAGTATTTACTATTGGTAACAGCCCAGGATTCAACATTTGGTTGTCTTTAATATGCATTTGGATCTTTAGGGTTTTGATGTAATTCTTGCATCCCTGCAGGACTAATTACTTTCTATGCCTGAAGACATCCGGCAACAGATGTTCATTGGTTAAGTCTTTCACCCACTTGTTCTTACTGTAGTGGTAAATCGCTCAATCAAAAAAGAATAAGTCTATCCACTCCAGTTGCAATCACTACACCCATTGCCTTCCTTAATTGAGTTATGAAACCTTCTCTATCTATGGAGACCATAGCCAAAGTTGGCCAGAGGGTATTCAAGTGGATTGTAAGGTGTAGGTGAAGTTGCGAAATTGAATGATCACTGAACACTAGATTCTCAATAGTTAATGCATTACACAGTGGACTTAGCTCTTGTGATACATAAATGTGGTCAATCAATGTAGAGGAAGTTACTCTTCTCCATGTAAAGACCTCCACTTCATTAGAACCATACAATGGAAAAGACAAATGCAAACCCCAACTTTGCATATATCAGTCCCAGTAGAGACCATGTGCAGAACTTCCTGAAGGCGCCCCCAGTGGAGCCACCTATTTATCGTTTAGCCTAGCCTAGTCAGAACAGCTTGCATTAAAGTCACCACCCATAATGATGTTGTGTGAGTGACCATGTTCAAGCCAGTTACTGATAATGTCCGCCAAAGGGGCTTGCAAAGCTAGGCATGATATATTGGTAGGGTTCCAATATCGGTTTATAGGAAGGACTTCCAGGTTCAGTGTTTCAGTTTACAACCAAAAGGCCTTGTTGCAGAGTCTCGATTTCTGTGTATTTTGCTTTTAGGTTTAAATCAATGGCATTAGCAAGACATCCTGAGTGACGCCCCGTCTGGCCTCCTTTAGCTGGCTTAGTGAAAGTTGGAAACCCCTCTAAATCAAAGTGGTGGATAGCTATGGTCTCCTGCAACATTAGGATGTGTTTGTCAATGAAGGAATTGGTCAGCTGGGATGCTTTGACTAAGTTAGCATAACCACAGATGTTCCATGATATTAACGAGCGGTTAAGCTGGTTAAAGCTGGTTTGAGGCCTGTCTTGAATTTTCAAACATCTTTGACGGTGCCTCCAACCAAGACCAGTCCTGCCTGTGCTCCATATTTCAGGCCGTAGATGTGTTTCTGCTAGTTGTATTCGAAACTTTATGACAGAGCTCTTCTGATCATTGTTCATGGTGGGCTGAGACCTCCTGTAATAGTTGTAGAGCAGGTGCTGAAAGGAAACTCTTCACTTCATCAGGATTTTTTAGCTCATATAAATCAAACCCTAAACTGTTTAATGTGACCCGTTTATCCAAGACCTGATTGGCCACAAAGTTCAAATAAAAATGGCATATCAGGTGGTCACATCCCTGTTCAGGAAACGCCACATAGTCTATTTCACCTGTGTGAAGTGTCTGTAAAGATGGTACTCTAACACCTTACTCCTGTTCATAACCGAATCCCCGTTGATGTGGGTGATGTTATCCCATCCAATACATTTTGTAACATTACGATTTACATTACTTGGATCCAAACGTATGGATTTACGGTGTGTTATCGAACCAGTAATAGTTCCCTTAAGTACTTCACACAGTGGTCGAAGTGAGCTGGAGCGGACAGGAGCGGTGCTCCTCTACTTTTTTAATTGACCTTTTACAGCTCCTATACTTTTATTTTAAAAAGAAACCGTTACGGAATGGTTTTGTTTTAAAATAGAAGTGTAGGAAGAAGTTGAAACTTGCACTTTCAGTGCACTGCACTGAACATCCCCTAAGCAGCAGGTGCAATTGTTTGGGAGTGTGTATTGTGTGTGGAGGGGACACAGTGATGGGGTTTGTGGGGAGTGGGTGCAGGCCGGCAGGGAACATAGTTCCACTACTTCTTTTCGTACACTTTGAACACTGACTTCACACTCTTTTATGTTCATACCTTGTGAAGGAGGTTCGGTCATGAATTTGAGTATGCCAGACAAGCTTGTAGCTGGATTTGCTTCTTCTACGCTTGAAGACGAAGCACTGTAACTTGGTTTGCCATATTGGTTAGATGATGCCTGTACAGGTGACTTTGCATCTTCAGTAAACAAACCAGTTCTACTGCTTTTTAAAATGTATTTATTTATTTATTGGACATTTGTATGGCTCCTATACACAAGTGTTTCCCGGTGCAACAAGACAAGATGGGGGGACATGTGTATCATGAAAGTAGAACAACAAAAAATGGTTATATTGGCCATGTGATAATCCGACTGTGCAAGTGCTTGAAAAGGTGGTAAATGCCAGGAGACAGGGGGCAGAGAGAGAAGTGCAAGAGTGGGGTGCTCCCAGGGAAGGGGGGGCTGGAAGTGCTGGGTGCGCCAAGTGCTGCACGTGCCAGGGGAAAAGGGGGAAGGGAGGGTGAGTGCGATGGATAGGGAGGACCAAGTAGGGCTGATCCGGGAAAGGGAGTCTTAGGGCAAGTGCTGGCAAAGGATGCTGGGGGAACCGTTGGGGATTGTTCTGGCCCCTGTATGACTCTGAGGGGACCAGGCTCCAGTCACATCGGCAGAGGGAGAGTAAGCACGGGAGGGAAAGAAGAGGGGAAAAGGAAAGTCCTGAGAAGGTTCTAGAACTTTAGAAGATCTGGCTCAAGTCTGAGAGTGGGCATTCCAGAGGGAGGAGCCAGCCGAGGAAAGGGATCTACCTCCTACTATCTGCTTGGAGAAAAGTTTGACCTGCAGAGAGTTGGAGCCAGAGGACCGAAGGACTCTGACCGGGAGGTATTTCAGGAGGGAAAGCTGGATGTAAAGAGGTCCAAGGCCTCAGAAAGCCTAGTGAATGATGCAAAGGTCCTTAAATTTGATCCTTGCGGTCACCGGGAGACAGTTGAGAGATTTTAGGGCTGGAGAAATGTCCCTGGGCTTGAGGCCAATGATAAGTATTTCCATCCTATTCTGGATTAGTTGAAGGGTGCGAAGGGAGGAACGAGGCAGATTGAGGAAGAGGCTGTTGCAGTAGTCAAGCATAGAGAACCAAGGCTCTGGAGACATTGAGCCTCTGGGAGAAGGTGAGGAAAGGTAGAATGCCCCTTAGAAGCCAGAGCTGAAAGTTGGACTTCTTGGCAAGGTCCATGATGTGTGCAGAGAAAGAGAGAGAGGAGTCAAAGATGATCCCAAAGTTTTTTGCCTCACAGCTGGGTGAGGGGAGGGTAACCAGGGAGTCTGGCCAGAGAATGGGGTGAAACAAAGAGCAGGCATCCCAATGAGAAGGATCTCTGTCTTACTGGCATTAAGGCAGAGATCATTGGCAGAGCACCATGCCTAAGTAGTAGTCAGGCAGTCGGGCATGAGGGAGGAGGAGGAGGAGATGGCAGAGGATGGCAGTTTGAAGGAGAGCTATGTGTCATCTGCATAGCACTAGAATTAGGGGAGAAAGTGGAGATCAGATGGGCCAAAGGAGCCAGGTAGATGTTGAAGAGCCATGGTGATAGGATAGAGCCCTGAGGACGTAGAGAGTGTGGTGGAAGAGAGAAAAGGACCCATTTGCACTTGGGAAGGTCTGTTTGAAAGGAAGGTAGTAAGCCACGCCAATGTCCTGTCCGAAATGCCTAGGGTATCATGGAGATGGTTTATGAGAATGGAGTGATTGACTGTGTCAAAGGCAGAAGAAAGATCAAGGAGTGTCAGAACAGAGGGAGTTTTAGAGTCCAGGTTAGGCATTAGGTCTTCACTGGTGTTAAGTAGAGCAGTTTCCGGGCCTCTGGCTGCCCTGAAGCTGGACTGGTGGTCTTGGAGGCAGCCAGCCACTTCAGTGTGTAGGGTCTGTTGGGGGATGACCAGCTTCTCCATGAGCTTACCCAAAAAGGGGTGATACAGGTATGGCGAAAGTTAGCCGGGCAAGAAGGGTCAGCAGACAGCTTTTTAGGAGACGGTGCACAAGGGAGTGCTTTTTGGGGTTGAGGGAAGGGGCCAGTGACGAATGAGTGGCTGCAGAGGTCAGCCAAGGCTTGGGCAAGAGAGGTGATGTTGTCCTTGATGGTTCTGGAGGAGCAGGGGAGCACCTGTTTAAAGGAGACTTTCATTGAGCGGACAACTCTAGAGATCTCATCTGGTGCAATGGTTGTTATGCTCACCTGCTTCCCACAGGGGTGTCGAGCGGAACTGGACAGCCATGATCTCCACCAACGTGATGCGTAGTGCAGAGATGACTGACTGGACTGGCCCACCTAGCTTCATCTGCTTGACCCGTAGAAGTAGTCTCCTAAAGGCGGAGAAAGGGAATGAGCCACCCGTGGTTTTTAGTAATAGCTCCTCACTGCGTCCCCATTTATCACCTCTGATATTCCCGGTCAAAAAACTCACCTTATAGTTTTGAATGATGAGCTCTCCATCCTGCGAGGAACGCAGGGGCGCGTTGATGGCCAGTTACTTCATTGGCTTGAGGTTATTGGAAGAGTTCTAGACAAATCTTGGCTCCAAACCTCCTGGCGAAGGACCGTAAGTATATAGTTCTTAAGAGTTAAAAAATGTCTGAATAATCACTCTTGTCCAATTCCTTTGTTTATCTTGCAGCTTAGACCCAAAAGAAGATCGTCCTGTGGCAGCTGAAAGCGTTCAGGTAAGAGTCTGTGTTATCCCACACTGTCCGTTAAATGATGCCAAGGTTTAACTCGCTGCTTTCTCTTTTCTTACAGGTGCGGCGTAAGAAGATTTGGCGTGCTGGTGAATAATACCTCCGGCGGTAAAATCAGGTAAGTATATGGTGGCAAGAGATTGTCCTTGTTTGTTCCCTCGGCTCACCTTGTTGTTTTCTTGTCCCCCTTAAGTGTTGGAATGCGGCAACATAATGATGGAGACAGCGCCGGATCGTAGAGATGCTGAGAGGAACAGTGAGTATGGCGCAACGCTGCTGCTGGCGATGCAATGCTTTTAAAATAAAGTCTGTTCCTGGTTCAAAGGTACGATGAATCTGGAATCAGGTAAGAAACCCAATAATGTTCTTGTTCTAACCTTTCTACTTCTTTCCCTTCTTTCTAGGCGCTCTGGACTCGAGGCGGGCGTGGCAAGAGGCTGGATGCTGACTGCAGGCACGGTGAGCGTTACGCTGCAGGATTCAGAATAACGCAAAGCTTGTGCTGCTATTCGGGCGTGGTTTAAATAGCCTCCAAAGTAGTCCCAGGTAAGTATTCCTCCACAACCACACCCGAGTAACAAAATAGTCCCTAGGTAAAGTAGTCCCTTCCAAGCCTCACATGGGCTTGGATCTCTTGCAGCATGGTCTGCATCAGGTACGTTTTAAGATATGAGCCTGGCGCCTATGGCGCCAGGACTGATGCCCCATATGAGCCTGGCGCCATAGACGCCAGGACTGTACCCATATAGCCCCTAAAAGGGGTTGCTGGGCTTTCTCTGGGTAACATGATGCCTGCTTCCGGGGTTGATGGACTTGGTCTGGATGCCCGGGGGTAGGCATCATAACAGCGGGAGAGAAAGCGTAGAGTATGGGGGGGCAATGTAGGTGAGAGAAAGGGGGTCAGATGACAGAGAGGACAGGATGTCCAGAGTTTTGGAGGAGAAGAAGGCGGCCATTGCAGAGAAGAGGGCCTGGAAGGGAGGAGGAGAGGAGGAGACTGTGATAGGGTTGGCAAGTTCCTTGCAGATTTTAAATAGTTCAGCTGTGTTATTGGTCGCTCCAAAGATGTAGGCCTGGACATGTGCCTTCTTCGTGGAGCAGATGGAGAGGCAATATGGCTTTTGGAGTTGGCGGCAGACCAGTTTGTCAGAGCTAAGTGAAGCTGGTTGCCCCCTTTAAAAGATTTGTGAAAGGGCAAAGAGGCAGGGGCTCACCACTAGGGGGATAGGGGATCAGGGATGGAGGGGTGGCAGGAGAGGGGAGGAAATTGAAGAGAGATGGGAGATGCTTGTCAAGAAGGATGAGATTGGGCTGAGAGCCCTGGGCCATGATAGTGTCATTTTGATAGACATGAATTTGGAAGATGCAAAGTGAGCCAAGAGCACTAACCATCTGGTGCTGCGAGTAATGGAATTAAAAAGGAAAATCCAGGCCTTGGAAGGGAGAAGCTACAAAGTGACACGCAAGCAGGAAGACCTAGAAGACAGGGCACGCCGAAATAATGTGCGAATCAGAGGGTCCCAACCACTGTCTCGGACCAAGCCCTACAATCCTTCATTAGCAACTTTTTCCAGACCCTCCTCCCAGATTGTGACAGAGCTTTGCTGCAGCTGGACCGTACCCATAGGCTAAGGAACCACAGAGGGGCCTCTGTGAAAGAACTAACTGATGTCCTCACCCGAGTCAATTTCTTCTCGACCAAGAAAGAGATTATGTCAGCCAGCCGAACGCAAGGAGAACTATCTTTCCAAGGGACAACACTACAGGTATACCAGGACCTGGCACCAGCAACTGTCCAGAGCGCAGAGCCCTCAGACCGCTCACATCCTTTCTTCAAGACCACAAAATCAGGTACCGCTGGATTTTGCAAGCAGCCCTCCACTTCACATACAAGGGCCTCCCCCGGGTGATAAGCTCCCTCGAGGTGGCAGGCGGCATCCTGGGGGGTCATCTACCCCTGACAAAGATCTAAGAAGCCCTTCCCCCACAGAGGGAGGCAGGGAAGCCCCAAAACCCATATGGAACGCATGGACTTGGCTCACGAAGAAGGGGAAAATCCATATATTCCTGAAGCATTCATAACAGGGCCTAACTGCGCACCTCCAGATCGGCTCCGCTAGAACCCAGAGCGCAGGCCCCCCACCCACTCACTACATTGGGAGCTCTGGGCTGCCACGGTTCACCCCAGCCATGAGAAGGAAGTCTCTCATGGACCTAAGAGCCCTTTGGCCCAGTTTGAACCTGTTGTTAAGTTCTCTTTTGGTTGATTGTTCCCCCGGGACAGGCTTTACTGGTTCACAAAAGTTAAAACTCTGGACTCATCCAAGCACTAAGCCCAGAATTGGGCATGACATAGGACAGCGTTCAAGTCCCCCCCCCTTCACCCTCAGAAGCTGGGGCGCATGCCCAGGAAGACCTCCCGGCACACCACAAACTCTGCTTCCTGACCCTGAACGTCAAAGGCTTCAACTCTCCTAGTAAACCGAAGGCCATTCTTCGACGCCTAAGCGACCTAAACAGCTTGGTGGCCTTCCTCCAAGAAACGCACCTAACTGAGGTAGACTTTCCCCATCTGTGAGCTAGATCGTTCCCAAAACAATAAATGGCAACAGGCAGCACCAAGAAAAGGGGCACGGTGATCCTGATAGCAAGATGGGTCCCATTTGTGGAACGAGAGCCGCTCCTAAACCCAGAGGGCACTACATAGCAATGAAGGGGGTCCTGTTAGGCCAGCTTCACACCCAGGTCTCAGTTTACACCCCCAACGACAACCAGGAACAATTCTACATTGAAGTGGAAAACGCTCTAGCACCCTTCCTGGAGGGCCAGACAGGGATAGGTGGAGACTTCAACAGGGTCCCAGATCCACAGTTGGACAAGTCAGGCCCCCCCCATGGCAAAAGACTCTAAAATAGCCTAAGGCCTATGGCAGCTCTTTGGAACACTAGGAGTAGTGGACACTTGGAAGTTACTGGCACCATCAGTCATAGACTACCCCTTTTTCTCCCACATACACCGCTCCTCATCCCAGATAGACCTAATACTAGCCAGCCCAAAACTCCTCTCCTTCACAGACGATGTAGAGATAGGCACTAGGGTGCTATCAGACCACGCCCCGGGGGGCCTGACAGCACGCATCCACAACCCGGACCCATCCCCGCGACCACAAGGTCCCTCTACAACCCGATCTTCATGACATGGCTCTCTAAGACACTCTAGCCACAGCCATTCGGCATTACTTTAAGGAAAATCCGACTGGCCCCACCTCAATTTTGCCACAAGATGGGAGGCAATGAAAGCAGTCATCAGAGGGGAGCTAATTGCACACATGTCGGCTTACAAAAAATGATTATCCGCCCTCTGAGAACAACTGGAGGTGGACCTAGCCGAAGGAGAAAGGAGGCACAAAGAGGGGTGGACCACGAAAGCCACCCGGGCACTGAGACTTGCCTGTAGCAAATTACAAGCACATTACTTTGAACAGACAGCTCAATCCATGTGCCAAACTAAACAGAGTTACTATGTACATTGAAACAAAACTAACAGTTTCGTAGTTTGGAAATTGGCCAAGATCCGCAGCTAGAAGCAGATAACCAGCCTAAAAGATCACAGAGGGATCACCCAAAATGCAGAAGCAACTAAACTACAACTGGCAGCTGAACATCTAACCAACATCAAGATGGACACCCCACGGAATCCGAGGATGCAAGAACAGTACGTCAAGGAGGCCACCCGCCCGCACATCTCGAAGGAGGACCAGAAAGCCCTGGAGCTCCCCATCTCAAGGGAGGAAGTGGAACAGGTGATAAAAACCCTAAAACCCAGAGCCCCAGGCCAGATGGATTCTCACCTAAATTTTATAAACTCTTTAGCCCTCTCCTCTCTGGCCCCCTGACGGAGGTCCTAAACTCCTTCCAAGAAACGCGCTCAATGACCCAATCAATGCAGGAGTCCACTACCATTGTGGTGCTCATACCTAGGAAAGATCCAAGAGACTGTGCCTCATACAGACCCATTTCCCTTCTCAATATTGATGCGAACATCTACACTAAAGTGCTAGCAAGTAGGCTAACGAGGATCCTCCCCACTCTGATCAGCGCGGACCAGACAGGCTTTATCGTAGGGCGAAGCACTGGCAACAACATCCGCTGAGCACTGAATCTAGTGGAGGTAGCACCAAGAAACCACCAAGAACTAGCAATTCTCACTCTAGGCGCAATCAAGGCCTTTGACCGGGTCGACTGGTTGTTCATGGAACTAATGCTGAAGGCATTTCAATTTGCCCTTATTTCCACACCATGACCCTAGCCAACCATGTGGCCCCCAAAACCATCCTAAGGAGAAACGGACACAGAACAGGCCATATTCAACTCACGTGTGGCACAAGACAAGGATGCCCACTCTCTCCACTGATCTTTGCCCTAATCATGGAACTCTTTGCCCAGAGGGTCTGCAATAATAATTCCATTGAAGGAATGTTGCTAAAAGGGTACCAATACAAGGTGTCACTATATGCTGATGATGTTTTGCTGTCTCTCACGAATTGCCGGAGCTCATTACCAGCAGCAGTGACAGAGCTAGAAGCCTTTGAGCGGGTGGCAGGCCTCTCCATTAATTACACCAAGTCGGAGGCCCTAGGAGTGAGCCTATCGAAGGAAACACTTCACGTCCTCCACGCACCTCCTCCGCCCAATCTGCTCGCTGAAATGGAGCCCCACAACGGCTAAATACCTGGGAGTACACATTGCGGTCAAGCCCATAAAGCCGGAAGCCAGATCCCGCTTTGCAACCTGTTACAAACTTCAGCGGCAACTCGCAGGCAATGGCCGACAATCCTATCATCAACGAGGACCACCATGGCGATCTGGGATAGCGCACTACAAAAGAAAAAGATCCCCAAGGGGCTAGGCCCTCTTGCCACAGTCACCCATAACCCAGATATTTCACCGGGACTGCAAGCAGCAAACTTCCGCAACTGGCCCAAGGAGGTCTGCAAACTCTTTCACAACTACTTAAAGACGGAATCCCCCTGGACTTCCTAGAATGTAAGTCCTGATTTAACCTTCCGGAATCGGATAGGTTTACCTACGCACAACTGTGCCACTGGATCACCCAGCCAGCAATCAAGCAGTAAGCCTCCAGGGTGCCCTCCCCCTTGGAACTCTCAATTTTTGGAAGGTCCCAAGAGAGGCCACATCACTAAACTCTATAATCTGTTGCAGGAAGACATGTTTGTGGTGAGGCCAACATACATGACCAAATGGGTATCGGACCTAGGACATAGCATTGCGGACCAGACATGGGTCGACATCTGGTCCAGGAACAACTCCTCATCCAGATGCATCACCAACAAAGAAGGGGCACTCAAACTGCTCTATCGCTGGTATTACTCACCAGAACGTCTGCATCACTTGAACAACTCGTTGGATCCGAACTGCTGGAGACAGTGTGGTGCTCGGGCAACATACTTCCACATGTGGTGGGAATGCCCGCAGGCACAATCGTTTTGGGAGCAGGTACTCCAGACAATAGAAGCCATCACCCACCGCAAGCTGCAGCTGGTGCCAGAAGTGGTCCTTTTGGGCACCCCAATACCAGACTGCTATCCAAAAACTGGACCTGCAGCTAAATTGATAACCCAGCTGTTACTAGCAGCCAAGATCTCACTCTCCCGCAGATGAAAATCCAGAGAAGGCCCCCTGCTTCCTCTATGGTGGACCAAGGTGTGGGACATTCTGTTGGCAGAAAACTTCACAGCAGCCAAGGATGAGACGCTACCCTGCTTAACGAATTGTTGGGTCCCAGTCCTGGAATATGACAGTGCCTTCCCAGCCCTAACCTTCTGACTGCGACAAGCGAGACTCGCCCTACGGCTCGATGAGCAAGTGGAGAGGCAGTAAGGAGAGACGATCCTAAGGGAGGGAAATAGAACAAGTCGCCTAAGCGACAACACAAGGGGTGGAGGGGGTATTGTACGTTTTGACTGTATCTAAACGGTCGCACGTACCAAAAGGTCTAAAAATACTACCACCAAAGGTTCGAACACCGGAATCTGCTGCCCCTCCTGATCCGCATCTGGAGCCAATCAACGGAATCTCTGCCATTGAAAACGAGATAATGCATCAGCAATGCCGTTATCCTTCCTTGGCACATGTGTTGCCTTAAACACCACATTCAATTCCATGCATCGCAGCACAAACTCTCTCATGAGTCTTGCCACCCTCTGATCCATTGCTGACTGCCTGTTTACCACATGGACCACGCATTCATTGTCCACATTGAAATTTACTTTCCTATTGTGCAAATCCTTCCCCCAAAACTCCAATGCCACCAGTAATGGGAAAAATTCAAGGAATGCTATACTCCTTCCCTCCTTCAACCACAGATCAGGCCATTTCTCCGCACACCATTTTCCCCCCAAAAATACTCCAAAACCTCCTGCTCCTGCTGCGTCCGAAAATATCTGTACTTCCTGCAGGGCAAAACCGTGGCACAAACCAAAACCGCCCGACAGGATCAAAGAGAAACGCCGTCGGCGGCTCCGGTAAGGGGGGGGGTAACTTATTTACGATACCCCCGTAATACTGAAGTGTTTACAAAAACACCATTTTTTTTTTTTTAAACCGCCGTAATTATAACTCCCCACTACCTGCAACTATACCTAACCACCGCCCGCCACTAACGCCTGACCAGACCCTACCTCACCGTCTCTAATCTCGACACCCTAGGCCCAGCTACAGGTAAGGCTCGGGAGCAGGCGACAGGACTTCACAATCGCCAAGTCCAACTGTCACCTACCTCCCGAACCTTCCGTGGCCCCTTAAATACCCTGGAGAGGCGCTCTGCCCCCACGGCCACTCGCTGGCCGTGTGCAGCACCAAAAACCTCCCCGGGGGGAAATGCCTCCTGGACTGACCACTCCTCCTCTCTTCCCACCTGGGACATGTCGGCCCTCTGACCAAGCCACCCCTAGCACTGCCAGCCTGCTTTGCGGTCATCCGGCCAATGAAACAAGTGTCAGTCGCGGCCTTTGCCTCCACCTTCATCTTCCCTCCTACACCCGCAATTTACTCTCCTACTGACTCTGTCTTTGCCAATCTACACTTTCCTATCTCTGACACTCTTGATATTCTTGTCCCTGTCAAGAGGATCAGCCTGAAACCTGCCACCATTCGTAACAGCTGGTTTGACTCCAATCTCGCCTCTCAGAAATTGTCATGATCTCTGCTTCCAAAAGGCCAGGACTTACCCAACTCCCTTGGAAGCAGACCCATAACCCAGGTTCCGAGTGCCAGCCAGTCCCAATTGGGACCTTTTGGACCCTGTCCTGGCGCCAGTTGCGCCAGGCTCATAAATATGCCCAGTCCCAGCGCTGCAAGCGCTGGGCTCATAATGCTTGGGTGGACTTACCTGCAGCAGACCATGCTGCTTACTTACCTGCCAGTTGAACCCCTGATCCTCTTCTGTTTGGGACTACTTTTCCTGTTGGGTGGGGCAGGAGCCACTCCCTAGGTTCAGAACACTGGAACTCTTCTGGAAGGCAGGAACTCTTTTCTTACCTAGACGTGGCTGTGGAAGGAGACACCTAAGCACTACAGGAGGCTATTTAAACCACACCCGATGGATGAATCTTGCTTTGCGTTATTCTGCATCCTCTGCAGCAGAACGCTCATCGTGTCTTCGGCATCTGATCCTGGGCCTAAAGGAAAAAGGCTTACCATCCTGAATCCAGTCTTCAGCAACATCTATAAAGACAAGAAAGAACAGGTTAGCACTACGGTCTTCAGTGACAGCGCATCTCTTACCTGGTCCATCGGCTGTCATCAACGCCTCGCGCAGCATTCCTCCATCTGAAAGACAAAGGCTTACCTACTCTTCACGCTCTCCGGAGGTCATCGGCGCTGCATCCCGCATCTGTAAGACAAAAGAAGGTGCGTTTAAAGACATTGGGTAACGTTAAATACTCACGTGCCATTACTCCATTCACGCCGAACTCAGTGGGCATTCCGGCATCCTTCAGCAGCTCCGAACTGGTACCTGCAAAATAAAAGGACAGTTAGTGCGCATCGTGAAGCAAGCAACAAGCGCTTACTTACGCGCTTCCAGGCGCTTCCATTCCGCATACGGGTCCATCCTCAACTCACTTCAGCCAGTCAACCGCCATCGCCGGAAACCTGCAAAATAAGAAACAGCATTACAAAAGACTTTTAAAGACATTAGAAATATTCGGAACTCACCGTTCGTGAAGTAAACGACGGACAGTCAAGAGGCCTGCGCTACCTATCCAGTGAAGAAACTGGTTACAGCACCCTGCCCCGAGGCAGATGGAGAGCTCGGCGTTCACTTACCTAAGGTGAGAGCGTTAACCTTTGGAGTTCTACAGGAGAGGAGAAAAGGAAAGAGATAGGGTCACCCCAATAACCCCAGTTCATTAATCCCATATTTTCTATCTGCAGACATCTTACTCTTCGAGTCAGGCATACAGTGCACAGAGGTCCAGCCCAAAGAGCCAACCGGGTGGTACACATCACTTTTGAAGATACGGTAGTCGCCCAGTCAAGACCGGCGCCTCTGCGAGAATCAGGTGAGCGTTACAGAACGCAAAGCCTACCGCAAAACTCTCGCCCAGGCGCTATGGAAACCTCGGATACCGACCACCTAGCCCGGTTACTTGGGGAACTAAGGGCAGAAGTGCATTCAGCTCGTCAGGAAACGAATGCTCTAGGAAGGGAACTAATTATTTCCAAGGAGCGAACAGACGATCTTGCTAGACAATTGGTACAGTCACAAGCCGGACAGACCCCGTAACCCGCATCAGGGGCAAATCTTCCTTCAACATCCCCTATGAATCCAGTGCAGATCAACCTACCTGGGAATGTACCTCTGGCTCCGCCCGAATGATTTTCTGGTGACGCAAAGAGGTTTGCAGTATTTATCAATCAGTGCCGGTTGCATTTTTTATGCCGGCCAGCAGCCTTTCCAACTGATCAAGCTAAAGTAGCTTTTGTGCTTTCGTACCTTAGTGGCAATGCGGCAGACTGGTCGATCCCTCTAGTTAATCAAGATGATCCGGTTCTCCATGATTTTCAAGCCTTTCAGCTTAGTATGGAAAAACTGTTTGCAAGACATTCACAGGGGCAGGCCTTGGACAATGAGCTTCTTTCGTTGCGACAGGGTAATCAAGACCTTTTGGCTTATATTGCATCTTTCAACAGACTAATAGTGGAAACTCAATGGCCTGAGGACAAAAGGATTACGCTGTTTTATAGAGGTCTACGTGGAGAGCTCAAAGACGTTTTAGCCCAAGTAGTGAATCCCCCACAAGACTGTTCGGATTATATAGACTTAGTCGTTCAAATAGATCACAGACTGCAGAACAGGAAGGCCGATCGTTCCAAGTTTGATGCTCGAGTATTTTCCAAACCACCAACTCCTTCCAAAGGAGTAGACTCCGGGGAACCCATGCAAATAGGGGGCCTGAAAGGACCACTAACACAAAAGGAGCGGGAAAGGAGAAAACAGTTGCAATTATGCCTCTATTGCGGAAACTCAGGGCACTTTCTTCGATACTGTCCGGTGAAACCAGCCAAGAAGGCGGTAGGAGCTGCAGTTACCAAGGTCACAAACTCTGAGCAGGGAGACGACCTCGCCCGACAAGAATAGAGGTCCTCTTGCCGAGCGTTAAAACCAGTTCCGTGACCTCGCATTTCGTGATACCTATGGTCCTCATTAGTCCTGATCATCCGGATCGATTACATGCGATTGAAGCTTACGTTGATAGCGGTGCCATCGGCAATTATGTGGATCAGGAAATGGTTTTGAGGATGAATCTAACTCTTTGTCCCAAGGCTGTAAAGGACGTCATTACTACGGTGGATGGTACGGAGATAGCCTCCGGACCAGTAACGCATACCACTCAAGAAGTGACGCTAGTAAGTCAAGATGGACACCATGAGAAGATCGTGTTCGATGTGATCAAGGCCCCTCAGTTCCAGATTATTCTAGGGATACCTTGGTTAGAGAAACACAATCCTCGGATCGATTGGCGAGCAAGAACGGTTCAGTTCCCAGAATGTGTCTCTACTTGTCACCCTCCACCTGGTGTTGCTCTAGCAGCAATTTCTTCGGAGACTCCCCAGTTACCTCCCGAATACCTAGAATTCCAAGATGTTTTCCTGAAGGATCAGGCTAACTCTCTACCTCCTCATAGGTCCTATGACTGCCAGATAGACCTGATACCTGGATCTACTCCTCCGTGTAGCAAAATTTATGCCCTCACCGAGCCTGAGAACCTTCACCTCAGACAATACCTGGATCAATACCTAGCGAATGGGTTTATTCGTCCTTCTAAGTCCCCTGCTTCTTCAGCTTTGTTCTTCGTTCCAAAAAAAGAAGGGGACCTTAGAACTTGTATAGATTACCGCGCCCTGAACCAGATCACCGTTAAGAATAGATATCCGTTACCTTTAATCCCTGAACTCCTGGACCAAGTCAGAAGAGCATGCATATATACAAAGCTGGATCTTAGAGGAGCCTACCACTTGGTACGAGTAAAAGAGGGCGATGAATGGAAGACGGCCTTCCGCACCAAGTATGGGCTATTTGAATATCAGGTCATGCCCTTCGGGCTTTGCAATGCCCCGGCCGCCTTTCAATATTTTATGAACGATGTCCTCAGAGAACTCATAGATGTATGTGTTGTCGTTTACATTGACGACATCCTCGTTTATTCTTCATCGGAATCTGAACATCGGAAACACGTGAAAATGGTCCTCGAGAGGTTGCGTCAACACAGACTTTTCGCTAAGTTGGAAAAATGTGTTTTCAACGTGACTGAAGTTGAATTCTTGGGATTCATATTATCACCTAGCGGAGTGCGTATGGATTCAAGGAAGGTCGATGCAATTCTCAAATGGCCATCACCATCCTCCGTAAAAGGGGTTCAGAGCATGTTAGGCTTCGCCAACTTTTACCGCAGGTTTATCCCCGAATTCTCTCGAATAGTCCAGCCCATCACCGCCTTGTTAAAGAAAAACAAACGTTTTGAATGGTCTTCCGAGGCGGAAAAAGCTTTCCAGAATTTGAAGACAAAATTTATCTCTGCACCAATTCTAAAACATCCTCGCCCCGAACTCCCCTACATCGTTGAAACTGATGCTTCGAGCCTTGCCATGGGGGCAGTTCTATCACAGAAGGACCCAGTAACCAATCAGTTACATCCCGTGGCATTCTGGTCTCGCAAATTCTCACCTCCTGAGATCAATTACACTATTACTGATAAGGAACTTCTGGCTATCAAGTCGGCCTTTAAGGCTTGGCGGCATTATCTTCTGGGGGCCCGACACACCGTTACTGTGATTACGGATCACCGAAACCTGCAATATTTGAAACCGCAAAAGCCCAATCCTCTAGACAACTCCGTTGGGCACTATTCTTTGCCGAGTTT